>NC_090806.1:28680052-29333802 GCF_036512215.1 Solanum lycopersicum
TTAATTTGGAAACGCTTAAAGAGATGTTGTTTCAAATTAGTGATACCATCTTTGATTATTGCCAGTGATAACAATATCAACATACACAACCAAAACAATACACTTATTTGCCGCAGATTGACGATAAAACACAGAATGATCAGCTCCACTACGAGTCATGCCGAGCTCTTAAATTATTGTGCTAAATTTTCCAAATTAGTATCAAGGAGATTGTTTCAGGCCATAGAGTGACTTACACAATTGACATACAAGGTTACTAGACTCCTCCCCGAGCAATAAAACCTGGTGGTTGCTCCATATAGACTTCTTAACTAAGATCACCATGTAGAAATACATTTTTATTCTCCAACTGATGAAGAGGACAATGACAAACAACAATTATAGAAAAAAAATATGGACGAATGTTATTTTAGCTACGGGAGCGAAATTATCACTATATTTGAGTCCAAATATCTGAGTATACCCTTTGGCAACAAGGCGAACCTTAAGTCGATCAACCTAACCATCTGGACCAATTTTGACTGCATAAACCCAACGACAACAAATAGTAAATTTAAGATTTACCTGTAAGAAGGGAGACAAGCTCCAAAGTACCACTCATATGTAAAGCCGATATCTCATCAATCATAGCCTGTCTCCATCCGGAATGAGAAAGTGTTTCACATGTACCTTTAGGAATGGAAATAGAGGACAAAGATGATACAAAGGCATAATGGGGTGATGAAAACTCAAGAAAGTATATAATGCGGGTTAGCATTTCTAGTGGATCGTATACCTTTATGAAATGAAATCAGTTGACTAGTAGGAGGAAAGTCCGCAGTAGGAGCAGAGTCTAGTGCATGAGATGAATCATTTGAAACTAGCGTTGGGTGGACGATGCTGATAATTTAGGAGTGGTGGCACTACCACTAGAGATGTAGAAGTGACCGTAAATTTTGCAAAAGTTGGTATAGGTTTGGGTAAGAGCTCAAAGACATCAAAATGATCACAAGATGTATAATAAGGTTTGAGATTTAAAGAATGTGACATCAGCGAACATAAGGTATCGACGAAGATTAGGTGAATAGCAATGTACCCTTTTTTGAACTTGCTAGCAACCATTAACCAAGAAAGACACATTTGAGACCACGAGGAGCTAACTTATCTTTACCGGGAGCTAAGCCAAACACACGAGTGGAATTGAGTATAGACGTAAGTGAGGAAACGGTATGGAATGTGGAACCTGATTCTAATGAAAGGGTTGCATCACCATAAAAACGCAGCGGAACATGAGATTCAATGAGGAGAGTGCAAGCGGCTCAATCAGATACCTATTCTTTCTTTCTGATACACCATTTTGCAGAGGAGTGTACAGATAAGATGTTTAGTGAAAAATGCCTTAGTGAGTCATAAAAATTCCAAGGCATTATCACTATGAAAAGTACGAATAGAAACACCAAACTAACTTTGTATTTGAGCAAAGGAACTTTTGAATATAAAAGAAAAACTCAGAAGGATCTTTCATTAAGAAAACCAAAGTGCAGCTTGAATAGTCATCAATGAGAATAACGAAATAACAAAACCCTAACAGTGGACTAACTCTACTAGGACCCCAAAGATCATAATGAACTAATGAAAAAATAGAATATGAACAACCCTCGGTACTAATGTAAAATGTAGCACTAATGTGTTTCCCAAGTTTACACGATTCACAATCTGATATGTTCGTTTGTCTATGGTTTGAGATGCCCGAATAGAGGAGTCAATGGTAGGTGATGAAACTACTTGGTGATTGGGAGGTATGGCTAGATGAAGTAGACGAGAGAATAATTCATCAACGGTTGGTATTGAAGGACTAGCTAAAATCTGAGCACGCACTAAATCATGGTAAGGAGGAAGTCCAACAAGTGTAAGAACTAGAAACAATGTTTGTTTATGCTCTTGTTGTTTGTCCACATTCGTAGTAACTAGCATCAACGTTTCGAATGCCTCCATGCCAAACTGAATAACATGTCTGGGATGAGCTAACCAAAAGCATTAACTTGGAATCGATAGATCGTCATAGGAGACATAATTGAGCATCAACATCTCCCATTGTGCTTTGGCTCTATCATCTGTTTCACTAGCCTTTGCCTTTTCATCTACCACAAAAGCTTTGTTGGTTAAGTGATCATGGATGCCTTGACCTTGCACAACAACTTTACCGAAGAAAGCCAAGCTAAATAGTTTGAGCTTCACATTAATAGTTCTGATGTGATCATAGCACTTGAACTTCCTATATTTTTGGAGCCCAAAAATATCAATCCCGAACGACATATTGTGGAATTTGAAAGGATTTGATCGCCAGAAAATCGACCATAATCAAGAAATATGTATACGGTAAGCCTCAAAATTTAGAGTTGATCCCACTGGAAAAAAAAAGAAATTGCTTGGAAATTGTTTTTGAAAAACACAAGCACAAAATTTTTATTCACACAACTTAGGTCACCGGAAAATTGGACACTGACGGCTTATTTAATTTTCTCACCATTGCTCTGATACCATGTGAGAGATATTAGAGAAGAATATGATTGAATTGTGTGTCTACATTATTACACTGAGACCCTCTTCATAGACACTACATTAAACTCCTTTTCCAACTAGGATTCCTATTCTAAGTAGGATTGTATATACTTATTCCAATTCTAATAGATACAACTTGTAATGGTCCTAGAACAGACAGGGAAAATATGAGAAAACCTTTTTCATATGTGAATTAAGATTTACTCCTACAGTGGTTCGAGCTAAAAGTGAAACAAGGTTTTACGGCACACTATAAAGTCTTATTCCTATGCATGAACTAAATAAAATGCAAATATTTGTTTCAGGTTTCACTAGACAATAAACCTATGCCAAGCCCTGAATCAGCACCCTACATATAGTAAGTTTCAGGAATTTACCCCAAGAGTTATGTGGTCCAATTATCTTTAGTTCCTTGAGTGAATTTTCTAGCATAAAAGGCATTACCAAATTCATTCATTTACACTCGAACTACAAGTTGCTTGGCAGCAAAGATCTCTTGTTCTTGAAAAGAACTATCACACTCCTAGATCATGAAGGAATGTCTTTGAACTGACAATATTGCAGTACCCTTGTTCTTCTTTGTATAATTTCTCAGTTCCCTTACATCTGATTTACATTCTTCTTCTTTCCAGTGCTGCTACTCCAATTTAATACCTTTGTTGCCTTTCCTCTCTCTGTGTGTCTCCACAGCTACCCTTTACAGCTTGTTATTGTTCAAACTGAACAGCTTGCTCTCTGAATTCTTTCTAAGATGCTACTGCAATGGTCTTAATGATTCGCCCAGCTAAACGTCCCAACAAAATGTGCTTCTTAAAGCAGACAAGTTCATCTTAAAAGCAGGTTCAACCAGCAATTCTTTGATGGGAAAGCTGCTATAGACAAACAGGTGATACAAGCGTTTGAGAGTTTGGAGATGAAGAAAACAGATATCTACCAGCTTAAAAGTGCAAATAATGGCCAGTGAACATAATAGGGATTTAAGTAACCTACTCAACGTAAAGAAGCAAAACAAGAAATAAAAGCACAATAAGAGAACTAAAAGACAAATTAAGATAATAGCTTTCTGACCTCCCGGCGCAAAAGCAAGTTGAGGGAGGTACAATAAGCTTTTCTTAAAGGGCCCAAGCAATTTTTGTCAAGACTCTGCAAATGCAAAGGATTGAGAGAAAGACACCAGACAGTATTAAACAATGCTAAAACTCGACAAGTTGAATCAATCTGACCTTCAAATGCTGCAACAGACGAGCATATGTCCGGCACTTGTATCGGAGATCAGCATGGTCAGGCCTTTTCAATTGCCCACGCTGTTTAATTTATATTATTAGCAGTCTTTAAATAACTATTTTTGGGAAACTCACGACAATTAGTTCAAGTAAAACTGATCTATATACCTGAGAAAAATAACTCTTATCACTCATCATAAAATCCACCAAACTGGAAAAATAGTTTCTCAAGAATTCAGATGCTCTTCGAACAAACATCGTTTTCAACTTGTCAACTTCTGCTCGTTTTTCTTTCACCTGTAAAAGATTCAGGGATTTCACAGCTAAAAGTTTCTGCATCTTTTACAAGTAATGTATTGATTTTGATATAAGTAACTTTCTGTGTTCAAATGCAGAGATGACGCAATGCGGCCAATGCCTATCCGACGAGTGCTAGAATAGCACAGACAGGACAACTTGGTTTCACTTCATTCAGTAAGAAGCACATAATTTAAAGATAGGAAAGTTTGATTTCTACTTTTTCTTATCCACTTTCAGTATAGAACATTGGCCCATAAAAAACAAGCAGGAACTTGAATCCAGTAATATCTAGACGCTATGACTCTGTATTTTGCAATAACTCAATCATTCTTATACCAGGCCAGGTCCAACTGTGGTTTTCCCAATAATTCAAAACAATGTATTTACTCAAACCACTTCATAGGAACCAGTCATCCAAGCCCTGAATGAGCAAATTTTTACTTAAGTTAACATATGCATCCATACCTACATTAACCTTATCTCTGTACTTTATTTTGAAGCACAATAACAAAAATGAAGCAAAAAGAAAAGGACAGAAAGGAATAAGCAAGTGAACATACAGCTCTCATGTTTGAGTAGCTAGGATCCAATTTAGGTGATTCAAGACCATGTAGAGCATTAGTTAGCCACTCACATGCCTCAATGTTCTGAGGCATTCTTGCCTCTTCAAATGAACCATCCGTTAAACACGTTACATACTACAAAACCAAATATCAAGATGTGAAGAAAATTAAAATTATAAGATGTCACCATGACCTAGCTCCAAGAAAGATAGAGAAACACCTCAGAAGGGATACGGAGTCTTTCAAGAAGCCTATCAAGTTCCTCAATCAATGCCTTGTTGTTTACTGATTGCATTTCCAGCTTGTTGTTGCGGGTTTCTATCTGCAAATTGTGAAAGAACCAGTATTGCATTAGGAAAAGAGGTCTACATGCATATAGAACTTACTTCCTCCATCCCAATTATATTGTACCGTTTGACTTGGCACAAACTCTAAGAAAAAAAGGAAGACTTTTGAATGTGGTCTAAAGCTGTTGAAGTTTGCTTTCAGCCTGCAGCAGGTTTTAGCATAATAAATCAGTTAGATTTGGGATGAATTTGAATTTTAAATTTCCATTAGGTTGTTTTAGTTGTTGAGATTATTAGTGTTTCCAATTTTTGTTATGCAGATTTTCTGTTGATTATATTTTCAAATGGTCTATTTAAAGCTCTCTGTGCTTAATAAAATTATTGAACGTTTCAACCCTTATTTGTTGCACCATCTTTTCAAAAAGTGCCAACTGTGGTATTGAGTCTCACTGATTTTATGGAATATGTGAGTTCTTAGAAAGAGCTATTTTCAACCCATTTTGAACCCGTCGGAGATATTTTTAGCCTGTCGAGGCTATTTTCAACACTTTTTTTTTGAGATAGAGTAACTTTGTATTCACATATACAATTCATCATTCAATGAATGATGAATTAGAAACTTACAATCCACTGAGTGGTGGGCACACCCCCATTTGGGTACATTTACAAGTTTCCTATGAAATCTACCTAAAATACTGCCTTCCCTATGAACTCTTGTTTACACAAGAAAAATAGCAGGCTTATACACTTCATCCTTATCTTCAGTAAGTTGACTCTCTGATCTTCAAAGCACCTATCATTCCTTTCTCTCCTTAAGTTCCACCATATACTCCTTTCTCTCCTTAAGTTCCACCATATACAAGCTGATATTGTCTTCCACCAATCTTCATATCTCTCTCTGTTGCCAATTCCTGACCATTGATTCATCAACTCCAAGGTTGTCTTAGGCATCACCCAGCTAACTCCTAAAAAGCACAAGAAATTATGGCATAGGCTTGTGGCAGTGTTGCAATGCATAAACAAATTACTTTTGACTTATGTTTCCCACTCACACATAAAACATCTAGAACATACCTGCCATCCACTTCTCTGCAGTGCCTCATGTGTGAGGCGGGCTTTCCTGCACACTAGCCATGAGAAACAAGTCACCTTTAGTGGACTTCTACCTTCCATGATTTCCTTCCAAGGCCCTGTGTCTGTTGCCATTTGTTTGGAATCGATATTCCAGTAACATGACTTGACGATGAAGTGGCTTTGCTATGTAGTTTCCAGATTGGCTTCTCTGGGCTCATAGAAATACCAGGGCAAGTGTTTAACGTTCCCAGAAGGCTTGCTACTCGTCTGATTTCCCAGCCATTTATTGCTCTCCTGAAGAGTAGGTTTCATCCCTGCTGGCTCCACACTTGAAGAGTATCATTTTTCTACAAGCTCAAAGAGTATAATTGGGGGAATAAGTTTCTCAAGCTGCTCTCCCCTACCAAAACTTCATTTCAGAAAGCATTTTTCAGACCATTACCAACACCAATGGAGATGTTGTTGATAAAGTTAGGCCAAAGTCTCCTGATCCAGACACTACGACCAAATGTGCTCATGACTTCTTCAGCTATTCAGTAGCTAAGTAAGCCATACTTTCCTGCTATGTGCCTTCTCCATAAGGCCCCATCTTCTGTGCAGAATCTCCATAACCACTTTTATAGAAGACAATTGTTCTCTTTGCTGAGGTTCTTCAGTCCAAGACCCCCTTTATCTCAAGGGTAAAAATATCCCATTTTTTTACCATATTGTAGCCTCTCTTCTGCTTATTCCCTTTCCATAGGAACGGTCTTCTCAATCTATTGATTCTTTTTTCTATGCTTTTAGGAATAGGAAATAGGCTCATCGTGTATGTAAAGATGGATCAGAAGCTACTCTTCGAATTTGAAATAAGGTTGTCTCTGTTCCCACTTCCCAGTCTCCACATTCAAGAATGATACATGGATCAGAAGCTACTCTTGGAAGGATTCTCAGTCTGATGCTTTTGAAGTTCTCCTCCCATTCCATAAAATACAAAAAACTGTCCAACCTAGCAGCACTTTGGTGAGTAATCCCCCTAAAACAAGTTTAACTCCTACCCATCGAAGTAGGATCTTTAAGTTCTAGCTCCTCTATCCAACTAGAATATGCCTAAACAAAGTCGCCCCCCCCCCCCCACTCACCCCACCCCCCACCCGTGACCCAGTGATCGTCACATATTGACTTTATAGCTGGTGGTCCTCAACCACCGGAATCTTTCCCTATCCTTCATTTCTTTGAAAGCCTTTTTTTTCACCATGGGAAATCATACTTACTTTAGACTAGGTGGGATATCTTTTGACATTACAGAGACTAAAATGTATTCTGATACATGGTTTGAATGGGTGGAAAACTCTAGGCACTACCCCAGGAGGATGACTTTGAGCAAAGGGGCTCTGGGTTGGCTATGCAGAAGGTTGCTAGAAGCATCAGAAGTCAGGGGTAAAATGTTCAAGACATGGAGAGGCAGAAATGTTTCAACTAATATCTTGTTCTCTTTGAAGTTCAACAAGTTTGGTCATTTTTTGTCCATCATTACGATCAATGGCCAAATGAGGTCTATTATTATTATCCCAGAAAACAAGGACAATGAGGGGTGGTTGGGACTTGTCAGCCGGACTGAAAGCTTCATTAATAGGAGGTCTTCAATGCAAGCTGGTACTCCAGCAGTAGGGGAGATAAATCATCCTTCAAAGAGGGGAGAAGACAGCTATAAGGATGCTCTGTACAAGAACAGATGGATGGTGCAGGAACCAACTATCTCCAAGGTACAAGGCATTATGGCAGCTTCTTCACACCAAGATGGAAAAGATCTTTTACAGAGATGCCTAGTAGGAAGCTTTCCAGATTGCAACGAGATCCCAACAAGAAATGATGTGAGAAGGTGGATCCAACAAACATGGAAAGGAGTTCACAATATTCAGGTTTTCGACAAGAATGGCATTCAACTCCTGTTCGAATTCCAGTCGAGGAAAGATGCAGAACACATTCTTCTTGGTAATTGGAAGAGACGGGGAATAAACTTGAGTTTGACTGGTGGTCTCCGACATCTGGGGCTTATCCAGCCCACACCACCTTTCAATGGTTTTGGATTCGAGTACTTGGTCTACCTCTCCAACTATGGTCTGAAAATATTATGAAAGAGATAGGAGATAAATGTGGGGGATGGCTCGCGACAGAAGAAGAAACCACGAGAAAACCACCATTTTTTTTTTTTTTAGTCCTCAAAAAAAATCATCTGCGATGGGCTTGAATCAAAGGGAAAGGTCCCATTGAAAATATTCCCATGGAAGTTGAAATTCAAGATGGTGGTTTGATTTTTTCCCTTACAATTTGGGTTGAAGCTCCAGCAAGATTTCACAGATCTGAGGTGGTTGAGCTTGAAAGCCAAGAAGTCAGTCCTAGGCTAGAAAAGGAAAGGGATAAAGTTGCTAACTCCATAAAGCAAATGTTGACTTCCCAGGTTTCAGGGCAAAGGAGAGAGAGAAAGGATCATGTGGATAATGATATGCATTTAAGGAGTGTTGTGGGGTCCAGCAGCCATGTACAAAAAGCTGCTGATGACATAAAGCAGATGTTGACTTCACAGAGAATTGAGCTAAGGAGAGAGGGAAATGATCTTGTGGATGTGATGGGACATGCATATGGGGGCCCCACTGCTGCAGGTCAAGTGAAACCCCAATCAAATTAGTTGGGCTAGCCAACCCATTTACAACAGGAGGGGGTAGATATTATAATTTTGATGGAGACAAAGCTAAATGGGGTAGTGGGGGATTATATACAACAATTAGGGGGGAATAGGTGGATAGGGGGAGCTGGAAGAGATTGGAAGCAAGAGTGGAATTTTAGTTATGTGGGACAAAAGATCATGGAAAGGGGAGATGGTGGAATATGGAAATCAATCAATTACTTGTAAATTATATGGAGTTAATCAAGAACTAACTTGGTTTCTCAGAGCAGTCTATGCATCTTGTGATAGAAATGAAAGGATGAAGTTGTGGGAAGAATTAGGAGCTATGAGGAGTCTCTGTGAAGGGCCTTGGGTAGTATGTGGGGATTTCAATACTACTAGATTTCCTTCGGAGAAAACCAACTGTATCAGGCTTTCTAGAGCCATGATAGATCTGTCCAGTTGTATCAACGAATTGGAGCTGATTGACCCCCCTTTATTTGGGGGCTCATACACTTGGAGAGGAGGGGCAAATCATAGGAATGACTCCAGGATAGACAGATTTTTATACTCGTTCCCATGGGATGAAATGTTCCTTCAAATTAGGCAATGTACTCTGCGTAGCTTGGGGTCTGACCATAATCCCATCGTCTTAACTTGTGGGGATAAGGCCTTCAGGAAATCTTAATTCAAGTTTGAAAAGTGGTGGCTTAATTTAGAGGGTTTCAAAAGTAAAGTTCAAGAATGGTGGAGCTCCTTTGAAGTGCTAGGAAGACCAGACTACAAACTAGCTACTAAGTTGAGGTTGCTTAAAACAAAATTAAATTAATGGAGCAGAGAGAATAGGGGGAAGTGGAAGGCAAGGAAGGAGAAAATTTTGAGTCAGATAAGGGACATGGAAGTTACTCAAGAGACTAGATCTCTTACTGGTGCTGAACAGCTTCTAAAGGTACACTTGGGCATGGAATACGAGGAGGTGGCAAAAAATAAAGAAATTTTTTGGAGAAAGAGGTCCAGAATTCAGTGAATCAAGAATGGCGATAAAAATAGAAAACATTTCCACAGAATGGCAACAACTCACAAGAGAATCAACACAATTGAGTCATTAAAGATTAATAGAGAGTTATCCTCTGAGCCGGCGGAAATCAAGAACTCTATTCTGGATTTTTACCACCATTTGTATAAGGAGGTAGAAAACTGGTAACCCTCACTAAATATTCTTAACGTACAGAGAATAAAATGGATGAGCAGAGCTGGTTATCTAGAGAATTCAGTGAGGATGAGGTGCTAGAAGGGATAAGATTGTGCGCTTGTGATAAAGCACATTGACCTGATGGTTATACCATGGCCTTCTTTCACGCATTCTGGGAAACTATAAAGGAAGATCTGATGCAAACCTTCCAAACACTTTCACTGTCACCAAAGTTTTGAGAAGAGTTTCAATGCTACCTTTGTAGCTGTAATTCCTAAGAAGGTGGGGGCAAATGATCTAAAAGACTTCAGAGCAATAGTCTCATTACTGGGGTTTATAAAATAATTGTCAAACTGTTGGTAGAAAGGCTGAAGAAGGTGATAGACAAGCTAGTCAACAAAAATAAAATGGCTTTCATTAAAGGGAGACAAATAATGGATGCTGCTTTAATTGCTAGTGAATGTATTGATACTAGGATTAGAGGAGATGTGCCAGGGGTAATGTGCAAACTGAATATTGAAAAATCTTAATTGGGATTTCCTGATCAACACTCTTAGGCAAATGGGTTTTGTCCCTACATGGCTCAAGTGGATTGAGTTTTGTATTAAAACCACGAGGTTCTCCATTTGGTTAATGGAGAATCTGTAGGTTTTTTTCTTGCGGAAAGAGGTCTTAGACAAGGAGACCCTTTGTCCCCTTTCCTGTTTATCATTGCCATGGAAGGGTTGGACAGTTTGATGAGGAGAGCTTCTCTAAACAACTGGATTAGTTTCACAATCAAAATCAGGAGTAATGAGGTGATGGATATGACTCATTTACTGTATTTGGATGACACAATAATTTTTTGAGAAGCAGGAACAACTCTGTCACATCAAAATTATTCCTGGTAATTTTTGAGGCATGCTCTGGACTTAAGGTGAATTGGAGGTAAAGTAGCATTTTTCTTATTAAAGAGGTCCAACAGATTCAAGCTTTGGCCAATATATTGAAGTGCAAGATAGAGAGGTTGCCTACCGTTTATCTCGGTATGCCATTGGGTGCTAAGCATAAGGTAGTTAGCATCTGGGATGATGTACTAGAAAAATCAGAGGGGAGACAGGCACTTTGGAAATCTCAATATCTATCCTTGGGGGAAAAGTCACTTTGATTAATTCTGTTTTAGACTCTTTGCCAACATATGTGATGTCACTTTTTCCGATTCCCAGCAAGGTAGTCAAAGATATAGACTCATTGAGGAGAAACTTCCTTTGGCAGGGTAACAAGATTGAGAAGAGCTACAACTTAGTTAAATGGATGGTGGTTCAACAGTGCAAAAGATATGGGGGTTTGGGAGTAAGAAACCTAAAGGTGCACAACAACAGCTTACTCACCAAATGGTTGTGGAGATACAATTTGGAAGATCAAGCTCTATGGAAGGAACTCGTTCAACACAAGTATGGTCAGGAAGATCAATGGTGTTCAGAGGAAGTGACAGAAACATATGGTGTGGGAGTATGGAGGACTATAAGAAGCCTATGGCTGGCTTTCAGAGACAATGTAAGGATAAAGGTTGGTCGACGAAATAAGGCTCTGTTCTGGATGGAAGACTGGACTGGTCAAGGGTCCTTGAAAAATTTATTCCCTAGGTTGTTTTCCATTTGCCTGAATCCTGACAGCAAGTTACAAGAGGTTTGGTCCCCACAAGGATGGAATTTGCTCTTTAGGAGATTTCTTAATGATTGGGAAATAGAGTGGGTAACAGATATGCTAGCTTTGATTGGAGATTTGCCTGGCACAAATCTGGAAACAGATAAATTGTTATGGAGGCATCATACTGATGGTCAATTCTTTGTGAACAAAATGTATAAGAGGGATCTAGCCACCATTGCGGGGAAGAAACCAAGGCCATGGAGTGCTATATGGAAGAGTGTAGCCCCTACTAAGGTGAAGTGTTTCACGTGGTTGGTAACTATGAAAGCTTGCCTGACATATGATAAACTTCTCAGAGGGGAAAAATTATTGCCTCAAGATGTTATCTTTGTAAAGAGGCCCTAGAAACCAACAATCATCTGAATCTCCACTGCAAAGTAACAACACAAGTATGGGCTCTATTTACCAATATAACGAGTCTAAATTGGGTTATGCCAGAACATACAGCAGACCTACTAATTTGTTGGGTCAGAGTGGGGAGGTAGTAAAAGCCAGAGGAGGTGGTGGAGAACCGTACCTGCTTGTATCTGGTGGAGCTTTTCGAAGGAGAGAAATCAGAGAATTTTCGTAAGGAAAGAATGCACTATAGAGAAGATTAAGTGGAAAGTAATTACCACTTTAGGTTTTTGGTGTAAAGAAATGAACATAGAAGAAGAAATTCAACTAGTGGATTTCATAGGAGGTTTGTAAGTAATCTTTGTTTTGTTGGTCTTTCTATGTAACTAACACTTTTGGAGGTGGCCAGCATGGCCCTTAATGCTGAGGAATACAATGTTACCAGTTTCAAAAAAAAAAACTTTATAGCTTCTACTTCTTCCAATAAAGAACCAGCAAAAAGAGTTAAGAACTGAGTCTAATCTAGAAGTGATTGAGAAGTTGTGTTTCTCAACCTTTGATCCCTTCCACACTTTGTTGTCCCACATAATCAGTAAACCGCCTTTGCTTCCTCCGCTTTTATAAATCCACATTGCATCCATCCCAGACGACCACAGTTGATATGCCATTTCCTTTACACTCCTGATTAATTCTTGTTTCCTGAAGGCAGATCACATATGCTTACCATTTGTTTAAACATGACTTAACAAGAGCTTTATTCATCGAGTTGGTAAGACCTCTCACGTTCTATGACAGAATTTTGATCTTAATCTATTCTATTTATTCAGTGCTCACCTACTGGAATAAGATAAGATCTTCCATTCAATTACATTTAACAAATATCAGTTTTTGACCCACTTCTCAACTATGGCAATCAACAATCTCTCTTTGAATGCCCCAAAAATTTTCACTGATTGAAACTAGCAAATTCAATCGGTGAGAATGAAATCATATTTTGAAACCTGTGTTATAAGGGATATCGTGATGAAAGAAAAGTTTTTGCAACAACTCCTTGCAAGTAATATGGTACAGAAAAGAAAGCACTTTCAAAAGAGCTTATAAAGAAGACAAGATTATTGAGGGTGTTTTTAAGCACAAAATCAAAAGAAGAAATTTTGCAAGTTCAAAAACAATGAAAATAATGCAGCATCTACCGCCAAAGTAGAAATTGAGGTGGAGCATTTTTTAAATTGCAATAATTAAAGCAAAGGAGGAGTGTTGAAATTCTTTTTCAGTTACTGAAGTAACTTTTTAGCATAATAAGTTACTTAGATTTAGAATAAGTGATTTCTCTTTGAATCAAGAAGGGATTCATATTCCTTTTTGATTTTTAGTTACTAATCCATGAATTCTGCAAAGGAACTACAAGCAAATTTTTGTGGTGGATTCACAAACAAGGGAAAGAACTATGATTCAAAGTTAAGTTTCACATTCAAGTGATTTGCTAATTAAATAAATGAATCAATTAACTAGGGAAAGAAAATAAACATTTCTAGTAAGATCAAATAGACGCGCCATAAAAAATATTAATAAAAAAAAAAGAAAGATTAAAAATAAAATAAACAATTTGCCATGCAGAAATTCTTACCGATTCTATGTCTTCTCTCATGTGTCTAAGTTTTACATTAAAGATGCCCAACCACTCATCCATATCTTCAACACAGTTAGTGGCCGATTCAAGCCCATGCAAGACCTGGTAGGACAAAAAATTTAGGCACAGAAGCATACATTTATCTTTATTAAAAAAATGGAATGGTCGCCTCATCTTACCTAAGGCAAAGGCACATCTCCCAAGGGGAACCTGTCCTAGGTTCTCTCTCTTACTTTGTTTGATCTTTTTCCAGCAACTCCTACTGAAATTAGCTTCTTTTTTACCATGGTGGACAAAACTATTTACTTTGTGGTGAAATTTAATCATACGATCTCTTAGTATGGGTTACAGGGTGTGCCTTTTCATTTCCAGTGATAAGTCTTTTGAAATAAATGATATTAGTGAAGGTTCTTTTAGGTAGTTCTTGTTCAAGGAGTTTAGTAGTCGGTTTGTCAGTAAGATTAAGATCGACGAAGTCATTTTAAGATGAGTATGCAGTTATATTTGGGAGGAGTGAAGGTACTCTGCCATCAGTATAATTGGGCATGCCTTTGGGGGCAAACTCTGGAGCCATAGACATTTGGAACCCAATAGTGGAGAAATGTGAAAAGAAACTAGCCAGATGGAGATCACAATACCTCTCCTTGGGAGGTAGATTAACACTGATAAACTCTGTTCTGGATGCTCTACCTACATATATGTTATCTATCTTCCATATTCCCCAGTCAGTAGTTCAGAGGTTGGACAAAATTAGAAGAAATTTCTTGTGGCAAGGAAATAAGGAAAGAAAAGGCTTTCACTTAGTCAAGAGGAAGAACATCATCATAAGTAAGATGCAAGGTGGATTCAGTATCAAGAATCTCAAAAACCATAGCAAAGCTCTTAAGCTGAAATGGTTATGGAGGTACCATAAGGAGGACCAAGCACTATGGTATAGGGTGATCAACCACAAGTATGAGGAGCTAAATAAATGGGTAACCAAAGGGGTAATACCACCTATGGAATTAGCCTTTTGGAAATCCATCCCAATATTTTGGCCCTTCTCAGTAATCAGTTAACTTTAAATGTACAAAATGGCAGAAAAACCAATTTCTGGTTTGATAAATGATTGGGTGGTATGAGCCTCAAAGATCATTTCCCTGACATCTTTACAGTGGCTCAACTCTTATGGGAGATTTCTTCGAGTAAAAACATCGAGGGGCCAAAGAAAATCAGCTATTATCATCCCGGAGATGGATTACAATGTAGGGTGGAGTGATTTAGCCGACAAAATTATCAGATCTTTGGGTGATCCAGTTAACCCAGCTCTCCAAAAGTTTGTCACCCCAGGGAAATCTTTAATGGATGCTGCAAATATCTAGAAATGGACGGTTATGAACACATAACCAGATGATGTTCGAGTTTCCATCTAGGCAAGAAGCGAAGAGGATAATAATGGGGGAATGGTTTTGGAATTGGAGAAGATTATCACTAGAGTGGTGGTCTCTAAAGAAGAGTTAGTAGCAAATCAGAGGTAGATTAGGGCTTCTTGCATTTTGCATCCCGCTTCACGCATGGTCGGAAAAGTCTCTGAAATTTATCAGGGATTGTTGTGGTGGTTATATCGGTGCAGATGAGGACACGAAGAAGAGAAATCATATTCACTGCGCTCGGATTTGTATTCCAGCAGTAGCACGAGAACCTCCACACAAAATTGATTTGAGAGTAGGCGGGAAAATTTATGAAATATCCATTATTACCGATGCCTTCTCAAAAATCTCAATTGCCTATGGTTCTAAGGAACAGGGTTTTAACCACCGGTCCAAACAAGTTTGTGTCTCAAAAACTGAGCAGTATATCAATTCAAATTTGAAATCTGTTGATGCCCCTAGGGCTGGGCCCAAAAAATCTAAGACAACCTTGGGCCGACTTAAAGCAAAGACCTAGTTGCAGCAGACGACTTCAGACCAAGTTTATGTTTCGAAGAATGAGCAGCCTATTGATTCAAATCTCAAATCAGCTGAGGACCCTAGGGTTGGGCCTAAAAATTCTAAGACAACTTGGGCCAACTTAAGGCAAAGGCCCAGTTGCAGCAAAATATTTCAGACCATCTTTATTATTCAAGGAGGAAAAAGGGGAACTTGCATCTCAATAAAAAGGAGATGTTAAAGGAGTGAAAGGCAATTTGCCCAACCCAAGCCCAATCTATAGTGGCAGAGACACAAAAGCTTTCTGAACGTCAGTCGAATGCTAAGTTATCTCAAAAACCATTGTTGGCTTCCCAAACGCAAACTGATTCTCTTGAGGAGTGCGAGAGAGACGAAGCCGACAAAGCCGAATGCCTGCGACCTCTATGTCTTCTCTCTCTTCCTCCTATCAACTCTGATTTCTCTAGTGGGTGTTCTTAAGATTCAGGTTTCTCTTCCCCAATTAGTAGCAACACTTTGTCACTATCCTGGTCTGATGACAGCTTGGAGGAACAGGTTATTTCACACCCGACAATTATCGAAACCTCTCATTGGACCAAGATAGTGATGACCAAAGCTTGTAAAGCGTTTGGGGTCAATTCAGAGGGGTTTAAGAACGAAATCTACAATATGATACTGCGAATGCAACAAAAGAGGAAGTTACAGTTGAAGAAATCAAAGGGGAAAGAGCAACAGAAGAAAAGATCAAAGGAAAAGGGTGAGATTGTGACCAAGAAGTTGCAGTGGACAAGTAATTATGAGAATGGAGAAGGGTCAAGCAGGGGCAGGTACCATAACGCTTTCTCAAAATGATAGCAAAAATTATCAGTTGGAATAAAAAGGGGCTTAATGATATAAGCAAAAGAAGCACCATCAAGCTACTTATTCAAAAATGGAAGCTTGATATCTTGTATTTACAGGAAACAAAACTGAGTGTTGTTCTGTGGCAATAGCAAGAGATATTTGGGGATCAAGATGGGTCCAATGCGTTGAATTTGAAGCAAGTGGTACCAGGGGTGGCATTATTATTTTGTGGGACTAAAGAAAATGGAAAAGCTTACTCTTAGTAAGGGCAGCATACTCGTTCGACCATGTGGGAGGGTTTGCAGGTGGTGACATTAATGTATGTAGATAGGAACGTGAGAGGCACAATTGTAAAGGGAGCTCCCAGGACATAAAGGACTTCTCTGAATTTATTGAAGACATGGGTCTTATTGATCTCCCCTTACATGGTGCAACTTATACATGGACAAGAGGAGAGGACTTTCTGCAGGCTTCCAGAATTGATAAGTTCTTAATTTCCACTGAATGGAATGAATTCTTTGGAGTTGTGAAGCAGGTGGGCCTACCAAGGGTTCTCCCCGACCACAGTCCCTTAGCCCTAGAGAGTGGTGATTGGACTTCTAATCCTTACTACTTCAAATTCGAGAACATGTAGCTGCAGTATGAAGGTTTTCATGATATGGTAAAAAATTGGTGGCAAGGTTATATAGTAAATGACTCTCCAGACTTTATACTCTCCCAGAAATTAAATTTTTGAAAAAAGACCTCGTTACCTAGAACAAGGAGCTCTTTGGTAAGCTAAATTCCAAAATCAGTAAAGCCTGGATGATCTTCTGCTGACAGAACAAGCAACTGAAGGAAGGGTCAAGTCTCAAGTTGAAAAGAACAAAATTTTGCAATCAAAATTAGAGATTCAACAATTAGCAAACGCGGAGGAAACCTCTTAGAGACAAAAATTGTGGTGTCTGGCTAAAAAAGGGGAATAGGAATAGAAAATACTTTCAAAGAATAGCCAACTCCCACAGGAGATACAACCACATTGACAGACTACAGGTAGGAGATGACCTCATTGAAGGAAAGGAGCAGGTGAAAGAGGCAATTCTTGACTTCTACCAAGAGCTATACTCTGAAGACGAATCATGGAGGCCTGCTGCTTCTTTTGAGGGCAAGGGCAGTTTGAGTTCTGAAGAAAAGACTGCTTTGGAGCGGGCTTTTGTAGATGAAGAAATATTGAATGCAATCAACTTATGTGCCCCAGACAAAAGTTCAGGGCCAGATGGCTTCTCTATTGGGATTTATCAGAAGTGATGGGGAATTATCAAGTAAGATATTTTGTGTGCGCTCAATCACTTTCACAACAATTGCCACATGGTGAAATCTTTTAATGCCTCTTTTATTGCACTTGTCATTAATAATAAAGGTGCAATAGAACATAAGGATTTTGGGCCAATCAGTCTTATTGGTAGTGTGTACAAAATTTTGGCCAAAGTGCTCTCAGAAAGGCTAAAGAAGGTGATTGGGAATCTAGTCTCTGGTTTTCAGAATGCTTTTGTTCAAGGAACGCAAATCACTAATGCAACACTTATTGCCAATGAAGTTTAGATTAGAAGCAAAAAAGTGGTACTCCGGGTCTGCTTTTTAAACTTGATATTGAGAAATTGTTATAAACTGAGTTGGTCCTTCCTTATTTCGATCCTAAGGCAAATGGGGTTTGGAGAGAGATGGATTAGGTGGATCAAGTATAGCTTCCCCACAATAAAGTACTCTGTACTAGTGAACAGAAGTCTTGTGGGTTTTTCCTCTCCCGGTAGAGGCATCAGGCAAAAGGGGATCCCTTATCACCCTTCCTTTTTATTTTTGCTACGGAGGGTTTGAGTAGGATGTTGGAGAAGGCTAAACAACTTCAATGGATAGAAGGCTTTGAGGTGGGCAATCGTTATGGTCTACCAGTCTCGATCTCACATCTTTTATTTGCTAATGACACCTTTGTTTTATGTAGAGCTAAGAAATCTCAAGTCCAATATCTTAGTCTCACCCTTATGCTCTTTGAAGCATTGTCAGGTCTCCACATCAACATGTCCAAGAGCACTATATACCAGGTAAATGAGGTCCCTGATCTGGAACATATGGCAGATATCATGTGTTGCCTACTGGCTCCTTTCCCACCACCTACTTAGGTATGCTTTTGGGTGCCATGAATAGATCATCTCAAGTTTGGAATGTGATTGTGGAAAAGTTTGAGAGAAGGTTAGCTTCTTAGCAACAACAATACCTCTCTCTAGGGAGAAGATTAACACTCATCAATAGTGTATTGGACAACATTCCCACCTATTTTATATCCTTACTCCTTATTTCAGCTTAGGTGAAACAACGACTTGACAAAATCAGGAGAGATTTCTTTGGGAAGGCAACAACAAGGACCACAAATTCACCTTGTTAAATCGGCCAAAGTCGATTTGCCAAAACAATATGGAGGATTGGGGATAAAAGACTTGGCCTTACATAACAAGTGTATGCTATTGAAGTGGCACTAGAGATACAATCAAGAGTCGGCTGGCTTGTGGAAGGAAGTGATCCAAGCAAAGTATGGTAGTGATAGTCTTTGGCGCTCTAATAAAGTTAGTACCTCTTATGGTACGGGGATCTGGAGAGATATAACGAACCTGTGGGAAATATTCTCCTTACTTATGGTGGGAAATGGGAAACATATTCGGTTTTGGAAAGATATTTGGCTAGGAGACACTCCTCTAACGAATGTTTTTCCTAGCATTTTCCAGATTGCATCTCATCCAGACTCAACCATCTCTAAGTTCAGGATACTCAACAATCTCTAAATGCAGGGAAGACAATGTGTGGAATCTGATCCTAAGCAAAAATCTTAAGGACTGGGAGTTGGAAGAGGTTTTTAGCCTTATGGCCACCATTCAGACTGGTGCAATCAACAGTTAACACAGGGACAAACTTATCTGGAGACATAGCAGGGACATATCCTACTCAGTTAAAGCATGCTACCTTCAACAAAACTCCAAGAAGACCTTAATTAATCAATGGCCATGGAAATTAATCTGGAGAACTAAGTTGCCACCTAAAGTTATTTGTTTCAGGTGAATTACTCTTAAGAGACTCTTGCTTGACTCAGAATAACCTCATTAGGAGGAAATTCCAAATAGTCAACAAATGCTACATGTGCTTGTGCAACTTAGAATCTATTAATCACTTGTTCCTTCATTGCACAGTTGCGACAGGCCCATGGAACATGTACTTCTCACTTTTTGGACTCACTTAGGTCATGCCAAGATCATTGAGAGAGGGTTTTGTGTGTTGGAGTTCTTGCAAAGTTGGCAAGTCCATCAAGCAGATCTGGTCTTTGGTTCCAGCCTGTGTTTTGTGGTGCTTATGGACGGAGTGGAACAAAAGATGTTTTGATGGCACCCAACTCCCATCTCTACCTTCAAAACAAGATGCTTGATTACTCTTTTTGGTAGGGTTAATCTCTCTCCTGTATTTACTGTCGATTCTTACCTAGAATTTATCAGCTCCATAGATCTCTGTTGTTAGCTGTTTAGATAGCTTTTTTTTGCCTTTATAGGAGGTGATATTTCTTTCTTTTGTAATATGTGCATCTGCTTGATGCTTTTTTAGTAACATTCTCCTTATTTCATAAAAAAAATATGGAATGGTCACCTCATCTTACCAAAGGCAAGATATAAATGTTACACATAATCAAGTGTGAGAGCATACATATCGGGGAAATGGTAGTAAGTTGAATCTATGTAACAGAGAACAAGACAAACTTTGCCTTCTATTGCTCTTGGCAGAGAAGAAATTCATAAAGAACAAGCCAAAAGTCTAATCAAAGTAAAAGGTTATCAATTGTCATACAGAGGAGAACTGTAGCAACTCCTGAAATAGAAACCAAACTCTTCTCTGCCACTGGCATCAAAGCAATAAGAACTCTTCACAAAAATAAATGGGTCACCTCATCTATTAATGGCTCATTCTCCAAAATGGCATGCACATTAGCAGCTTCCAAAGCTTGAAGTTCTCGTTTCAACCGCTCAGAGAATGCCTCAGCTTCACCAATACCCATTACATAACTGTTGAATTTGAAAACCATAATCAGTAAATCAACCAAAATAGTGCAAGGGTGAAACAAAGGGTTGTCGATAAAAAAACAGCAACACAACTTAGTAGGAAACTTTAAAGCAGGGAAAACACAGTACAGAGTGTGTTTGGCATGAAAAAAACATCCCAGAACATGTTTTGCAATTTTTCCATGTTTGGTTGGTCAAAATATTTTCCCTAGAAAAACAAGTTCCTTAAAAATATGGATTCATTATACCCACCCCAACACCCCCACCCCTTCCCTCTCCTTAACCATCCCAACCCCTGCCACCCCAAAGCCTCCACTCCCCACAACATCCCGCCCCCATAGTGTGTTGCCAGATAACATATAAATACTCTTGAGAAAATATTTCTTTTACTGACCTACCAAACATTACAAATTAAGAAAGAAACCCACTTATTTTCCAAGAAAACAAGTTCCTCCTTACCAAACAAGTGTCTGCTAATAGTGATTCTCCAACTAAGAAAAACAATGATAGCGAACACGGTTATTTAGAATGTTTTAATTGATTCTTTAAACCCCAATTGTGTAATATAAAACTCAACATTAGATGACTAATCAAGGTTGCAAGAAAATCCTAACTAGACTTGAAGTATATGGTTCTGTAAACATATAATAGATGAAGAGGTATTTTAAATAGGGTTTAAGATCTGAAATACCCTTCAACTTTGTCATTAAAAGTTGATATCTAACTCAATACAAAAGTAGCTCATATATACTACTACCATTATAAAAATGGATCACCTATACCCCAACTGTTACATAAGTGGGTCATGTACACCCTTCTCACACATGATTTTTTTTAACTTCTTTAGGCATCATTATTTCAGTTTATATTCTTCTTTTATTTTTTTTCTTTGACGTTTTAGTATAAAAATAAGAGAAATAGAAAGAAAGAAGTGAGAAAGAAAAAGGAGAAAAAGTATGAAAAAAGAAGTTCAAAACCAATTTTTTTGAATATGTTGTAATTTATTTTTTATATCTATATAAAAATTTGGGACATATGATAAATTTTAGGGAGAAGGAACAAGTAAACCCCTAGGCTATGACCGAAATCTCAGAGACACACCCTAACTAAATTAAGGTCATATTACCCCCTTAACTCATTTAATATATAATATTGTACACCCTTTGGCTTATGTGGCACATTCGCGACTCCACTCAGTTGAGGCGTGTGGGACAGATTTGGATGTCAGGTAAGACAAAAAGGTGTACAAAATTACAAAAAGACAATGAGTTCAGGGGGGTAATAGGACCTACTTTAGTTAAGATGTGTCTCTAAGATTTCGGTCATAGTATGGGGAGGTACTTCTACATTTTCCCTAAATTTCACAAAAAAGTTGGTGGAAAATAAATTTGACCATCAAAATAATAAATCAAAATTGGTCGTTGAATCCAATAAGCCAAAAAATATGTGTGAGAAGGATCAAATATACCCCTTCCATGAATATCTTTTTTTATAAAAAAATTTTAAAAAAACAAACTTAGTGAGTCATTTGTGTAACATAATGGGTATATATGAGTCACTTTTATCGGGAGGAATATATCAGCTCTAAATGATAGTTAAATATATGAGACCCTTTTCCCTTTTAAATATATAAAAGTAGATGATTCTTCAATTCTCCATAGCGTGGAGAGTTCAAGGCATTGCTAGGTATATTCTATCAGCAACTAACTTGACCGATGCAAGATAAGCTCAGTAGTAAAGCAGCTTGCAGGTTAGAACAACCAAAATGCAGGTTCACTGTAGACACAAAAATTCAGAAATTGTACTGGCATTTGAATTAGTATGTTCATTTGTAAATTCAGCAAGAAGTTAACATAGACAGATCAATTGTAACCACAAGATTACACACTAATTTTACAACTCTGAAGTCTTGCATTCATGGTCATATGCACACTTTGTAACAACTCTAATCAAAACTTTAGCTGTTTGTACTCGTCTCTGCTCTTCAGGATTTGTTTCCTAATTATCTCAAGACAAAACTGAACCTACCATAAACTTTATTAATTAATAAAGTGATTAGACATGGGATTGCTACTTGTAAACCATTAGGAAACTGGTGGGCACTAGATACAAAACAAGGTAGAGAGTTATTTGTATTCAGAGTACTTCAAGACAGGTTTCAATCATTATTCCACTTAAAACTGTATGTTTTGTAATTCTACTCATCTAAAAGCAAGGAATCTATCTTTTGAAGTAGGTAACACTCCTACCTACACCCCCCTAATTCTATCATGGATGAGAATATGAGTTTTTTTAAAGAAAAAGAAGTGAGAATACTTAGCAAGTAGCCAACTATGTTGCTCAGACTCTTCAAAGATGTCGACAGGTGCGTGTCAGATCCTCCAAAAGTAGTATATTTTTGGAGGATCCGACATGGGCGTGGCAACAACGTTGGAGAGTTGGAGCAACTTAGCTAGTCAGCTCCCTCCATGACATGATAAAGTCGTGGCAAGAGGTCAACTTAAGTACAGCAGACATAAGAAGTTTAGATTTCGAGCAAAAATCAGCACAATGCAATGTCAAGAGAAGTGGGAAAGAGGTCACATACGTGCCTAACAGAGCCTCCATGTCCTCTTCCTCTGCTTGAGATACCAGTTCTCTTTCAACAGTTACTGTCATCTCACCTTCTTCTGCTACAGAAGTGACCGGCCCATCTTGAGGATTAGCCTGTTGCTTGGTAATTGCTGGAGTATTTTCCTATAAATTAGAATTACATAAAATGCATCAAGCAATCGCTTTTATTTTAGTTCCTGTTTAGAAACATATCATGTAATCATTGCAATGAGTAACTATCTCTAATGTCAAAAAAAAAAGAAGTAAGTGTTTATGTTCAAATTAAATAGTGAATGTGCATATGACCTGCAAAGACATTCTAACTAGAGAAACAAGTGACAACACTTCATTTATAATAATGAATGACTAGTTGTTTTACACTAGTTTCCTTCCTTAACCAGTAGAGTGTTTCCAACTGCATATTTTATAAGAAACATTCACAAACGACTCTGGATCCTTAAGCAAGATTAATAGAGAGATTACAAGTTTCCTATGAAATCAAAAAAAAGTTCTATATCCCCCAGCATATCTTGTTTACACCAAAAATAAAGAAGATTGAGGCAATTCATTCTCATCTTATGAATGTTGTTTCTCTTTCAAAAGCATCTTGCATTTCTTTCTTTCCACAAAGCCCACCAAATGCATGTGCATGTTGGGATTAATTCCCACAAGTCTTCTCCAGATTCATTTCTCCCTATCTCTTTCCAGCTATTCAGCAACTCCTTTGTGGTTTTTGGTACTACCCAGCACAAACCAAGAATGCATAAGAATATATTCCACAATTGGCAGTTGTTTTGCAATGAAGGAATACATGCCCATTGAATCATGCATCTTGTTTACACATAAAATACCTTCTTAAAAAAAGCTCAAGTGATGGTATTTCTGCTCCTCTCAGGCCATTTGTACTATTCCCCTGGCACTCCTTTAATTCTTTTGAGGTCAAAGGACTTAAAACCTATCGCAAAGTACATACGGTCCTCCATTAGATTAGAGGAAGGCTTAGGAATGAGAAGGTTGGAGATGGTGATTCCCGGTGATCAGAAGGACCCCAGAAAGAAGAGATTTTGGTGGGTCTATTTCATTTCTTGGGAGTCATGTCTAGGAGAAGCAATTGCTAGTAGTTCAATGTATCGGCAAACATATACTTAGCTTCTGTGTATTATATATTGCATAACAATTAATTCTAAAATAATTTACATCATAAAGAAATTAATGCTTAGCAAGAAAACTATTTTTTTTTTGACAAAGAAAACTATTTTTTTTGACAAAGAAAAAAAACTATTTTTCTAATATACCAAATTAGGCTACCGTACAGAATATCACAAAATAAATATTCTTTTTTTTAATTTGAAAAGGAGTTGGTATGCGTAGAATAAGGGTGAGTTTGGTATGGAGGAAAATATTTCTTCAATCCTCATATCTTTGGTAGATCAAAATTTTTGAAAAAATATTTTCTCTAGAAAACAAGTTCCTAAAAAATTAAGGGAAATGACCTCCTCGCAGAAGTAGGGAAAACAAGCTTCATAGGTGGTATTCATACTAATTGTCTCCTCCCCAGAGCGCCACCACCACTAGCCCCTCATCCCTACCCTATTATAACCACTTACAGTATTTGGCTAGGTTATATATAAATGTGTTCGAGATAATATTGTTTTTTTTACTTACAAAACACAGAAAATAAGCAAAAAGAAAACGATTTGTTTTCGACGAAAATATTTCCTTCATATCAAACACATCCCAACTTGATTGAAAACAAAGAATTCGGCAAATGAACAAAAGCACACATTTCTCGAATTGGATAACTGTTAACAGCTGTCATCCCATGAAGATGAGATGTAATGCTCCACATTGCAATCTCATGCTCCAAAATAAAACAATTCTGTTGGGCATTTTTGAGATGTACCTTACAAGAACATCTGATAAAAGAGTTATCATCAATAAGGATGATTTTATGCAAGCCTAATAGAATAATATACAGAGAGAAACAAACTAAAGAAATCCTTATGACATGGAGTAACTAAATGAAGCAAGCCAAGTTTCAAGTGAGGGCCTAGGCTATATGTTGGAAGATACTGGGTGGAACTTTTATACGTACCTTTGCCCAAAGAGCCATCTCTACCACATCTATGCCAACAACCTTGGGGAGACGACCAAGGATATCCTTACAGATGTTTAGGATGCAAAGCAAAAGGCGGTTCCTACAATTAGTTAAAAGAAAAGTGATTATACAGATAAAATAGAGAGTGATTATTAAAGAAATACCTATCGTCAACGTTACGCATTGTCCACTGAGGTGGAGTAACACTTTGACTTCTGAGATTATCGAAACCCTGTATGAAGAATAAGGTCCATATATTAGATGGAGGTGGAGTTGGAAAATAATTTAGGTATGAGTATTACCAGCATGAATGTACAGCCACTTGGATCATTAGTTACGAGCTCGACCTTTGAAAGATGCTTAAGCTTGTACAACTTTGCAGGCTACATGTGAATGCATAACATTATTGTGAGAGGTAATTCACAAGAGGCTAACTATATTTAGATACAGAAGCAAATAAATGTATGATGCATAATTAGAACATTGTGAAAAAGTAGAGAGTATTTACCTCAAGTACTCCACCATTGGAATATTTTAAGACACGAAGAAAAGCTTTAGTGCGTTGGCCTTTAGCTTTTGCTGCACAAACCACATTGTTAAACTCTAAAATTACATGTAACAACCCCCACTGACTGCCTATGATCCTGCTGGTTGAACAACAAAAAAAATGAAAAGCCGTACTGGAGATTGCGAGAACTCTGGGTTTAGCCATAGCACCACGGCTCAATTTTCCGGCAATGCCTATGATGCCGCTGGTTTTGGCAACACGGATCGACATTACAACTTGTTGTTTTGTGCCTTCAATAGCCGCCTCGCAAGCTCTTCGTAGCTCCTCATCGTCCGCGCTCGATTTCGCCATCCTTTCAAAATGTCTTAAACAATAAAACCCTCAATTCAATAAAAGCACTCCACCAAGAGAAAAATGTGGACAAGTTTGTTTGTTACAATTAGTTTTAACAAACTAATGTTCTACATCCCACTTATTTACTTCCAAAATCCTACACGTCTTTTTAAGTTGCTACTTTATTCTTACAAAATACATCATATAATATCAAAAATTGCGTTTAAACTACAAGTGTATAAAAATGATTGAATATTGATTTTATAAACCTAATTCAATAAAAGAAGAAATTACTTCAAATATAAAGAAAGCACATTCATGTGATATTAGAGGAACTTACAAAAATGACTATATTTATATGTTATTAAAGTTCAGTAGGTATAAGTATACTATAATATATATATATATATATATATATATATATATATAAAGAGTCAATTCCTCAAATAGTAACCCAAGTTAAGAGAATTGCCTTAAAATATCATTTATATTTCATTTAGGGAATTGACTCTACCTTAAAAGCATAAATTCAAAAGAGCAATGTTAAATTACGTAAATTTTCCTCAACTTAAAACTTAAAAAGATTATACAAATACCCTTCACTTGAAACATAAAAAGATTACGTAGTTATCCTTTAATTATTTTTTTTAAATAACTACACATCCCTCCCGCAACAAACATCTTGCATGGGAATTATCATCACTTTCGCTGGACAAATGCCACGCTTTCACTGGAAACACTACACCATTTTAGGCCTAAAATCTGAGCAACGCTTGAAAAGTGTTGCCTAAAATATTTTTGGGAACACTTTTTAAATGTAGCCTAATTTTTTAACTTTTCGCAACGATAATATTGGCAACACTTATAAAGTGTACCATTTAATAATATAGACTACACTTTATAAGCGTTGTCATATTATGAAATAAATGGCAACAATTATGTATATATATGGCCACACTTTTAAAGGGTCCTATTTTTATAATTGTAAAAACAACACTATAGAAGTGTTGCCTATAGTTTCCCTCCAACATTTTCAAATATTTCACTAAAATATTTGATTCCCTTCAACATTTTCAACTCCCCCTCCCATTATTTTTGGCCAAAGTTGAAGAGTAGAACACAACGCAGGTTCTTTCCTATATGAAAAACACACAATTTTTCTTCTCCAAAACATTAAATCGAAGAGTAGAAGATGGAGATCGAAGAGAGGACGTTGAAGATTGAAGAGAAGAGCTGAAGATTGAAGAACTGAAGCTTAAAACAAACTTCATCAAGCGTAAGAAAATTGGAGAGCTGAAGAAGGCTCGAAGAAGAAAATTGGAGAGTTGAAGAAGAATCGAAGAGCACTGCGATTTCTCTGAACATGAATTGAAGAAGACGATTTTCCTCTCAGCTTCTTTGTTCAAGATTGGAGAGCTGAAGAAGACGATTTTCTTCAAAGATTTCTGGGTAAACTGCTATTCCATCAGATTTCCTTTTGAAAATTGAAAGAAAATGCTTCAAAAATTTGTTTATAGGAATTCTGTCAAAACGCGGCTGGGTCGACGGACCTCGTGACGGGACGTCGTGGTCACGACGAGCCATCGTGGACCTCGCGATGGGCCGTCGTAGTCATGAGAGGCCGTCGTGGTCATGACGGGCCGTGGTATTGACATTGAGGATAACCTTATCTATGAAAATCTACTTATATTTGAACCATTCTACATAAAGTACCTTGTAAAGTTAGAGCATGTTCTACTTATATCACCTTCTCGGCATTTAGTATTAACTTGTTTCATGCCACTTTGGATAGAAGATTACTTGGATGTGGCTATCATGTTCCAGTAAGTGTTATTACATTTGTATTTTAATTAGAATTATGCAGACTTGTACTACTTTGTGATTCTTCTTACATCTACATAATCTGTATTTTTCTTGATAAGTTGACCTAATGTATGCTGTCTTGAGTTCTCTATGACTAGATCTTTTATATTGTGTTTGTATGTGATGGGATTTAATCGAATTATTATCCAACTCCATCATTATTAATTGTAAACTCATTTTTTTGATACTTTGTGATTTCCTTTAGTGAATTCTATGTCCCAAAAGTTTGTGGAACTGTGATACTTGATCTTTCCTTGAACAATTATCATGTTATTATTTGTAATACCCATGAACTGTGATACTTGCAAGTTTCTTCTGCTACTTCTCTGATCTTCATGACGAACATGCAGGATGGACCGTCATGGCTACGACGGTCCGTCACGCTTTCCGTTACAGCTGAACAAGTTTCTTCTGCTACTTCTCTGATCTTCATGACGAACATGCAGGACGGACCGTCATGGCTACGACGGTCCGTCACGCTTTCCGTTACAGCTGAAATTTCAAATTGATTAATTGTTAAATTTCTTAATTTTGTGTTCTTTCTTGATAGAACAAATTTGTTTACTAGAGGAATTGATATTCAAGTAGTTAACGTTGTTTGCGTGCATCATGGTTATTGTATAACACCAAATATTTTATATTGTGTCTTATGAAGTTTGAACCCTAATACAATATCTTATTTGTGTAGGAAAATGGAGGTGATCAAATTTGAAGTGGATGATGAAGAGTTTTTGAACTATTGTAAAAGTTTAAATACATATTTGATTTATTGTGTACACATTAGAATATTGATGTATAAGTATGGGTATGTACACAACACATACTATCTTTTGGTTGTACATGAAATATTTCTCGAAGTTTATTGAAAATATATAGCTTCAATTTGATGATTAATTAGTTCATTTTGTGTTTTAGATCACTTGTATGTATGTAAATATATTATATATATTTGTGCTACATGTAGGCTTATAAATGTTGAAATTATACTTTGTAAGTGTTGCTCTAGGTAGATAAAAAGTTACACTTTGAAAGTGTTGCAATAGATGACCAATAAAAGGCAACACTTTTTAAGTGTGACCAATAAATCTGAAAAGGCAACGCTTTTAAGTGTAGTCTAACAAAAAATAGGTGTTGCTAATGCACGTCTTCAAAGCGTGCCCTTATACCTATTTGGCTACGCTTTATAAGTGTTGCCAAAGATGGCAACATTTAAAAAGTGTTGCCTAATGTCAAAGGTTACGCTTCTTTTGGGCAGCCCCTAAAAAGTGTTGCTGAATGTCCAAAAGTGTAGCCTTTTATCAAAGGCCACACTTTTTGCTAGTTTAGGCTACACTTACGTGGTGTTGTTGTAGGCCGAAAATGGTGTAGTGAAAGACGTCAAATTTTCCTTGAAACTTCTCAACATCCAAAAAAAATTCAAACAACACAACCTCTGGAGATTTTTGTGTTTATATCATCCACAAGCACAACATTATTTCCCAATATTAATTCAACTTGTGAATTAGACACAAAGGTATGTCATGCTTACTCTTGTGATACAAGTTAATATTTTAAAACTCAAGTCTCACAACTAAACTTTTTAATTAAATTAGGTAAATATTAATCATCCATCTGTAACCACATTACAATATTGGACTTGTCTTTGAAATATTTCACTCCGCATCAAAAGTCGTAAGTTTTCACTCTACCCTGTTATGATTTTCATTGGACACTTGTAACAAATAATATCGTTACACCTACATACCGATTCCTTTATTTTAACCACTACACAATGCGGCCTGGAGTTAATATTGATATTCACTTTCCTCTATGCACCTCTAACCATCCAGATCCATCATAGATGACGATCGAAACCGAATTATCAAAGCAGAGTGTCCGTCACTATTAACAAGATAACGAAACATTTTATTGATTAGGTGATGTGAGTATTAGTTATTAGCAAGGGTTCTGTTGTTTTGTACAACAATTCTAGCCACGAAGGAACTTTAGAATTCACAAACAACAACAAACCTCCTAAACACAAAAAGCATATCAATACACTTTAAACATAATACTATATACATTACAAGAAATATCACTTTTAATGACCATTCTTACTGAGGGGATATCATTCCAGTCGTTAAAAGTATATTAATAAAGTCACAATATTTTCCCATCGTTGAAGATCAATTTTCATTAAATAGTAGTGATAGAATACTATCCGGATGTTAAAAGATTAGAATCCCGTTGTTAAAGAAAACTTAATAAATTAAAGGTGCTAATTAAGTTAAATAATAGCCTCTTTATTTTTTCTATACTTAATAATTTTCCTCTTCAATTTGCTTAACCACACACGTCTGTGTGTGCACCCACACCTCCCCTTCATGAAAAAAAATACTTCGACAGTTGATATTCCATGTCTGATGGAGCGATGTTCGATGTTTCTAGTTTCACTTTATGGTAAGAGTCTTAGAGAGTTCGGCAAACCTTTGACTTAGAGGAAATTGGACATAGATGCTTCTCGCAATTTCGTTAGACTAAAATTAGCAAAGTAGAGACACACAATTGTGTTGGGAAACACAAGGTACTAACAAAGAATGCCTGACAGGATAACAGCGGAAGAATACCCAAGTCTATACTTTCCCTTTTCGATTTGAACCAAGAGAAGATAAACAACCACAAGCAATATGATAGTAAGGCAGCAAGTAATTCAACCAAACAAATATAACAAGACAATAATAAACCAATCACACAAGACACCAATATTTACATGGAAAACTCTTTGATGTGAAGGGTAAAAAACCACGGGACCAAGAACTCCACTATAATCACCAAGAGTTACAATATTGTTCTCCAAAATTGGCCACAAAACAAGTGCCAAACAATGAGCAACAACAAAATAAGATTGCACCAAATCTAGAGAATTAAAGGAGCAAAATCACCAATTTCGCAGCTACTATTCACGATATCAAAACTGAAGCTGCAGGCCACCAAATCCAACTCTGTTAGTTCCTAATCAAAGATTGAGATGAAGATAATATGCTGTCCAAAAATCAGCTCAATCGGACAAGAAACGAAGCGGGAATCGCAATTTGAAGTTGGCTGTTAGGGCTGAATTATGACTGCGAAAAACTGCTCTTTTTCTCTCTTTTTGGCTGCTGAAAGAACTCTCTGTGTATATGAAAATAAGACCTGAATAGGCTTATATTTGCCTAATAAGAATGGCCTATGGGCAAAAATGGATTGGTGGGTTTTATTTATCCACTTAGGAAGGGAAAAAAGACCCATAACCCAACAATTCTCCCCCTCACGACTATGTGGAGGAGACCGCCATCCCGGCGACCATGCAACAATCTTCAAACTTCCCTCTTGGCAAAGCTTTAGTCATCATATCGGAACCATTGTCATTTGTATGAATCTTTTCAAGCTTAAGCAACTTAGAATCCAACACATCTCGAATCCAATGGTATCTCACATCAATGTGTTTAGACCGACCATGGAACGTAGAATTCTTGCCAAGATGTATAGCACTTTGACTGTCACAATAAAGCACATACCTCTCTTGAGCACAACCAAGTTCCCCCAAGAATCTCTTCATCCAAAGCAATTCTTTACAAGCTTCAACGATAGCAATAAGCTCAGCTTCTGTAGTAGATAGAGCAACACATTTTTGCAACCTAGATTGCCAAGACACAGCTCCCCCTACAAAAGTAACCAAGTACCCTGAAGTAGACTTGCCAGTATCAACATCACCAGCCATGTCTGAATCAGTATAACCACAAAGAATAGGCTTCCCTGTACCAAAACACAAACTCAGACTAGAAGTGCCACAGAGATATCTCATAACCCACTTCACAGCATTCCAATGTTCTCTTCCCGGATTAGAAAGAAAACGGCTAACAACTCCAACAGCGTGAGCAATATCCGGTCTTGTACAAACCATCGCATACATCAAACTAGCAACAGCTGAAGCATAAGGAACTTTCTTCATATCTTCCTTCTCATCATCACTAGAAGGACACTGTTTCGTGCTCAATTTGAAGTGCATAGCTAAAGGTGTACTGACAACCTTAGCTTTGTCCATGCTGAATCTGCGAAGTACTTTCTGAATGTACTTCTCTTGTGATAATACCAATTTCTTGGCCTTTTTATCACGGACAATCTGCATGCCAAGAATCTGCCTTGCTGGTCCTAAGTCTTTCATAGCAAAAGACTTACTCAACTCTTGCTTCAACTTCTGAATCCTGCAAGTATTATGACCAACAACAAGCATATCATCAACATAAAGCAACACAATAATAAAGTCACCATCAGAGAACTTTTGCACAAAAACACAATGGTCTGAAGAAGTCTTCTTAAAGCCCTGCTGACTCATAAAAGAACCAAACTTCCTCTACCACTGCCTGGGAGCTTGTTTCAAACCATACAAGCTCTTCTTCAATTTGCAAACATAGTTCTCTTTACCCTTGACTTCAAAACCTTCCGGTTGCTCCATATAAATTTCTTCATCTAAGTCACCATGGAGGAAAGCAGTTTTAACATCCATTTGCTCAACCTCTAAATCTAGACTTGCAGCCAAGCCTAAAACCACACGAATGGATGACATCTTCACAATTGGAGAGAATATCTCATCAAAATCAACTCCCTTTTTCTGATTAAATCCCTTGACAACTAATCTAGCTTTGTACCGTGGAACTGGATTACCATCTTCGTGTTTCACCCGAAAAACCCACCTGTTTTTCAAAGCTTTTCTGTATTTAGGTAACTTAACCAAATCAAAGGTATGATTATCATGCAAGGATTTAATCTCATCTTCCATAGCATCAAACCATCTTTCTTTTTCTTCACTTTCCATGGCCTCATCAAGACTCTCAGGTTCTCCCCCGTCAGTCAAGAGTACATACTCATTGGGAGAATAACGAGATGAAGGAATTCTCTCTCTACTAGATCGTCTGAGAGAACTCTCTGGAGCATCTATAATTGGTTGTTGGACAACCACATCATCTTGCACTGGAGCATCAACAACATCATGCCGGTCATTCTGAACATGATCACCATCTTCATTATCAACTTGATTTTCATCATTATGAAGATTTTCTTCCGGTGCAATAGTTAAAGGAACTGGATCAACATCAACTAAGCTCTCACTACTCTGAAAATCAGCCTTGTCAGCTTTGTCAAAATCTTCAATTGTTTGGTCTTGAAAGAACACAACATCACGGCCTCTAACAAGTTTCTTCTCAACAGGATCATAGAAACGATAGCCAAATTCATCTTGACCATAACCAATGAAGATACACTGCCTAGTTTTAACATCCAACTTTGACCTTTCATCCTTAGGAACATGTACAAAGGCTTTACACCCAAAGACTCTAAGATGATCATAAGAAACATTCTTACCAGTCCAAACTCTGTCAGGGACATCACCATCTAAAGCAACAACAGGAGATAAATTGATAACATAAGCAGCAGTATTAAGTGCTTCTTCCCAAAAGGAATCTGACAGCTTAGCATCTGAAAGCATACATCTAACCCTCTCGACTAGAGTTCTGTTCATCCTCTCTTCTAAACCATTTAACTGAGGAGTCTTTGGAGGAGTTTTCTGATGCCTAATACCCTGCTCTCTACAATATCTATCAAAAGGACCAATATACTCACCACCATTATCTGAGCGGATGCATTTCAATGTCTTCCCTGTTTGTCTTTCAACCAAGGCCTGAAAACCCTTGAACACATCAAGTACTTGATCCTTGAACTTCAAAGGAAATACCCAGAGTTTGCGAGAATGATCATCAATAAAAGTCACAAAGTAAAGTGCACCACCATGAGATCTTACCTTAAAAGGACCACACAAATCAGAATGCACCAACTCCAGCAAATCGAGCTTTCTTGAAGGCGGATGACTCTGAAAAGAAACTATTTTCTGTTTACCGGCTAAGCAATGAACACATTTCTTCAACTTTTCTTGTTTCACTCCAGAAAGCAAATTTTTCTTAGCCAAACTATCAATCCCCTTCTCGCTCATATGACTCAGCCTTCTATGCCATAACTCTAATGAAGTATCATTCTCCACCAAATTTACTGAGTCTCTGGACATGGAGCCCTGACATACATACAAGTTAGACAACTTGTCACCACGGGCCACAACCATCAAACCTCTAGTAAGCTTCCACTGGCCAACACCAAGTGTATTAACATAACCCTCATCATCAAGATATCCCACAGAAATCAAATTCAAGCGAACACCTGGAGCATGCTTGACATTATTGAGAACTAGTTTGGAACCATTGTTACTTTCCAAACAAACTGTCCCAATGCCTATAACTTCAACTTCATGAATATTGCCCATTTTCAACGTTCCAAAATTACCTGGAGTATAAGAAGAAAATAATTCCTTCTTTGGCGTGACATGAGAAGTAGCACCAGAATCCACAAACCAGCTAGACTCATCACGAACAAGATTAATGGCATTTGCATCACAAGAAACAATAAGATTATCATTAGCAACAACAGCAACACGATTTTCATTATCGCCTTCTCTCTTTTGTTGTCTCATATCTCTCTTGTGCTTGTAACAATATTTCATGATATGCCCATTCTTGTGGCAATAGTCACATGTAATATTCTTGTATTTAGACTTTGACTTGCTTCTACTTTTACCTCTATCATTCTGACCTCTGGACTTGTTTCTCCCCTATCTTCAGTAACCAAAACATCGGAGTGTGAAGCTGAAGAAGATGAGGCTTGAGATCTTCTTCTAATTTATTCATTCAAGACACCACTCTTAGTATATTCCATGGTTACAACACCATTGGGAGCAGAATTAGTCAAAGAAACTCGAAGAGTTTCCCAAGAGTCTGGCAGAGTATTAAGAAGCCAAAGTCCCTGTATCTCATCATCAAACTTTACATCCATTCCGGGCAGCTGGTCAAGAACACCCTGAAAATCATTAATATGATCAGAAATAGGAGTGCCCTCTTTATACCTGATATTCATTAATTGTTTCAATAGGAACAACTTGTTGTTGCCAGTCTTCGAAGCATAAAGTGTCTCGAGCTTGTCCCACAAACTTTTGGCATGTGTCTCATTCACAATATGATTTCTAACATTATCTTCAACCCATTGTCTAATATAGCCACAAACCTGTAGATGCTCAAATTCTCATTCTTCATCATTCAAAGACTGAGTCTTATTAGAAGCAAACACATGTAAATGCATCTTCTTGACAAATAGAAGATCTTTCATCTTGCCTTTCCAAATATGATAGTTACTACCATTTAAACACACCATTTTGCTCATATTTGCCTCCATCATTCAAAACGACAATCAACAATAACCAATGCTCTGATACCACTTTGTTGGGAAAGACAAGGCACTAACAAAGAATGCCTGACAGGATAACAGCGGAAGAATACCCAAGTCTATACTTTCCCTTTTCGATTTGAACCAAGAGAAGACAAACAACCACAAGTAATATGATAGTAAGGCAGCAAGTAATTCAACCAAACAAATATAACAAGACAATAATAAATCAATCACATAAGACACCAATATTTACGTGGAAAACCCTTCGATGTGAAGAGTAAAAAACCACGGGACCAAAAACTCCACTATAATCACCAAGATTTACAATATTGTTCTCCAAAATTGGCCACAAAACAAGTGCCAAACAACGAGCAACAACAAAATAAGATTGCACCAAATCTAGAGAATTAAATGAGCAAAATCACCAATTTCGCAGCTACTATTCACGACAGCAAAACTGAAGCTGCAGGCCACCAAATCCAACTCTGTCAGTTCCTAATCAAAGATTGAGAGGAAGATAATATGCTGTCCAAAAATCAGCTCAATCGGACAAGAAACGAAGCGGAAATCGCAATTTGAAGTTGGCTGTTAGGGCTGAATTTTGACTGCGAAAAACTGTTCTTTTTCTCTCTTTTTGGATGCTGAAAGAACTCTCTGTGTATATGAAAATAAGACCTAAATAGACTTATATTTGCCTAATAAGAATGGGCCTATGGGCAAAAATGGATTGGTCTAAATTGGGCTTTTATTTATCCACATAGGAAGGGAAAAAAGACCCATAACCCAACAAATTATGCATCTCTCGCATGTTTGTTAGAGGAAAATCAGTAGATTGAGAAAATCACATCTCTATATTCCAACTTATGAAGAGGTAATGTAGGTCTTTTTTGTCTGATGGAAGAATAACGAAATTAGTCTTCTCTTCTTACTAGTTGTTGTGACCTATGCTATTAATATAATTCGTGATCTTGGAGTTTCTAGATCATCAAGGTAAAATTCTGTTACTATAACTATGGATTGCTTTTTGAAATGCTTGGTTTTGTCCTATTATTTTTCCCCTCAATTTCTCATTTTGCATGGTATGATTTTATCTCGATTTCTGTTTCCTCTTTTATTGTGCATGCACTTAAGTATATTAGTTGTAAGCATCTGTGTTGTACGTACGAATGTGAGCACTCCTGTTAGTGTCTTTGATTGAAAATAAAACATGTTGAGATAATGATTATAACTGTAGAAAATTGATGTTTATCTCATTTAGAATGGATTGGAAGTCGAAGTTGGGGCAATTAGCAGATGTATTTTTACTTGTATAGTAGTAGGAAATAGGAAGATAAGTTCTTACCTAATAACTTGAACTCAATAAAATAATGAATATGTACTTCAATTTTGTCTAATCTTTACAGTGACGTGTGCCATGAAATAGAAATAGAAATTGTCACCGAAGTTCCATGAAACTATAAGCTTGCTCGTAAATACTTTTATAATGATCGAACAGCATCCATTAACAGATGGTAAAATATTTATGTTTGCATGCACATTGTTGTTTTATCAACTACCTATTTTAGGAATGAAACATGAAACATTAGATATTGTTTTGTGTGTGTGTGTGGTGTGTATATATATATATATATATTTGAAGAATGAGGATTAAAAAGTACTACAATGTTATTAGTATTCCCTTCGGATTAGATCCTTCTTCGTGTACTGCCCTTGTAACATCGAATGTATAATTTCAATTACTTTTTCTTTATTTGTCATCCTTAGAAGAGCCTAAAATAATAGAGAAAATAGATTCTTGCATCTTTTCAATTGAACCCTTGAATCTTGTATAGGGTAATAGATTCGTTGTTGATATTAACTAAATACACTGACAATATTATGAAAATTGCTACACTATCAGGTTGAAGTAAGGCAGGTAATATTCAAGAACTGGTTAAAATATTGATTAGTGTAATATTTATAATCGTGTAGTATTAGATACTGACCCATGTAAGCCGATTTGTCTCAATCGATACACGACCTGTCAATAACTATCACATCGTAATTGTATACTTCTATTTTGTCGTAAGTTTGCTAGATGAAGCATACATATTTTAAGAAATTGAGTTGGTTAATGGCCACAAAATCTAAAGACATTATCTATTGGTTGGAATAGCATAGGTGCGGAGGACCACATTTGGTGGATTTTTAGTTTAGGGAAGTATATTAGTATCAGTTGTAAGTCTTGTAAAAATGACAGAAAGTGACAATGTGCTAAGATAGAATTTGAAACCTCCCCATGTGCAATAGTGTCTTATTTTATCATTCATTGAGCAAGCATTGAGATACAATACTCACTCTGGGGGCAAACATTCTTTGATATCTATTATAACTTTGTATTGTTTTGTGATTTTTTTGAGCTCGATCTATGAAGATCAGGTAAGGTTGGGTTAATTTATTAAAGAGATAGTAATTGGGGCGTAGATTGTTCTTGCAAGTCTTTTGAGCATATCATGGGTGTTAGAATGTCTCATATTGGTGAGGGAATATGTTACTATCTCTTTTTATAGGTTGTACAGACCTTAGTGTGTTAGCATTTGAGGTTGAGTTAGCTAAGATGAATTTTTTTACAATAGAGGTTTGGCTTCAGTACATTAATATTTGCGCTTTCTTAAGCTTGAGGTGGGTAGCTAGGTCAAGTTGTGCCCTATTTGGTTTGTAGATTTGAACAGTCACACTATTCTCATGGAGGTTCATTACTTACAATAGTAAAATGTTAATTATTGAGTTCCTTATTTGCTAATGTCTACACCTTCAGGGTGGGAACTAAGCAGGGAAGTTGAAGCTCGGTAATGAGTAGTTAATAACCAATCAAATAATGACTCAGTGATCCATAATTTACTGTGAGATCGAATCCACAAAGAGCAGCCATTGCCATTCCCATGGAATGTCTTGTCATGATAATGAGAATTAGTGTTTTGTAACGTAAATGAAAGTTCTTGAACTATGCTATGGTTTCTTCATTGTTTTTCTCACTCTTTATTAGATTGTTTACTATTTTTCCTATCTATTGTGTAGTGTGTCCATTTGTTGGGGTATTGTAACTTGTATTGTTTCCACTAGCCTCAGTTCTGTAGCTTCTGCTTAGTGCCTCCAATATGATGTTTTTTTAAAAAAAAATAAAGTTTACAACATGTTGTTTGCTTGCTTTCACATATGAGAAAAGTATTATGACACCTCGAGTATTGTCGACTTAGTTGTTGCTAACACATGTTGGTTTGCTGCTACTTTAGCTACTTCCTACTGATATTGGATGATGAAGTACTATTTAGGTCCTTTATGTTTTTAGATGATGCTCTACATTAATGTTAAGTATTACATAATCTTCTTTTATTATATATTTAAGAGGAAATTAGAAGATTGCATAAAGTTTTATATTTATTCAATAGTAGCATGTGTTAAAAGAAGAACTTCAGTCTTTTCTCGTTACTACTCATGACTTATATCTCATCAAGCTTGCTCATTTCTTAGACTACATATTCTTAGACTATTCTTCTCATCAAGGTAAGTTTTTTCTCGTCACTGAGTTCCTTTATTTTCAGAAGAAATCCTTTTAAATATGTGATGGTATCTCTTGGGCAGATGTATGTACACCTGCCTATTGAGAATTTCATTATTGACTACCTGCAAGAAGATTCATCTAATTAAGACCTTCAGGAACTGAAAGTGAGAACAATAGAGAGATCCTTATTTCTGTAATACTCATCAATTCGTTTAGAAATCTTAAATTATCTGAGTACATCAAAAGCAGATACCAGTAGTAATATACAAAAGACAGAGAGCTTAACCGTGGCCTAAACCTAACTGAATTCCTTTACTAGAGTTAGTTTTTCAGTTCTTTGTGTTGAACCTACCTACAAAAAAGGGTTTTTTTTACGGGGTAATATCTTTTTTGTTTACTTATGGGTTGTAGAAAATTTGAGTACTGAACAGAGTAGCTGGGTCGTTGAGATGGTAGATTTGGTTTCTCTCCATAGGTTACACCATGTCTTAGGTAATTCATTAGTTTATATCATCCTCTTGAACAAGTATATGGGTGCAAGCAGGTAATCAGAAGCAAACCTTGTTTTTGATAATTGGCCTAAGTCATCTCCAACCACTCGAAGTTGTCCGCATAATTCATTTAGACACCTCAACTAATCCTTGTGCCAATTGAACACTTTATTTGTTCAAAAGTCATTCCTATTAGACACAAAATGTTGACATGGCAAAAACGTGTAATTCACTTTTCTTGAGCGCGTGAATTTATTAAAAATAGTATTTTTCTTTTTTTTTCTTAATTTATACCCTTTATACCCCTAAGTTAATTTTTTTAAAAAAAAATTAACAAAAAAGAAGAAGAACAGTTCTTCTTCTTCACTATTCCTATCAACCCAAACCCAACCCCCATACCCATACACCAATGGTTATCTTCTTCCCCCACCATTCTAATGATTTCAAAATTCTTAGTCTTAGTGTTTATCTTCTTCCCCCACCATTCTAATGGTTTTAAAATTCTTAACATTTTGTTTCATTTATAAATTTTTTCGGAGAGATTTTTTTGCCCATCTTTCTCTACCTAAAAAACGAGATGAAGTAAAAAGTTATAATTAATAAAAAGCTGATGAAAAAAAAAATTGTTGGGTTAAAGATGGAACTGTACAAGGAGGGGAGGGGAGGGTCACCATTAATGGAGTTAGAGGAAATGTATTTTTTGTTCCGGTTGAAGGGGCAGGGAAGTGGTGTTTAAGTTTTGTTTTTTTTTCATTTTTTTTACTTTAAAATAATTTCTTAAATTTTTTTACTTTATAATATAATGTTTAAATAATTTTTTGGATTAAAAAATAACACATGTCATTATTTAATTGGTCAAATTGACATGTCAGCGCGAGTGTATTTCACACACCCTCTTTTTTTGTTTATTCTCGAAAAAATGTTCAAATGGTTCAAATTCAGAATGGTTGAAGTGTTCAATAGGTAGTACGTCTAGTTGAGGTGTCTAAATGAATAATCGGGACAAGTTTGAGTGGCCGCATATGACTTTGGCCTTTGATAATTTATTCAAAATTAATTTCCAGTGATCATATGCACTATGCATTTCAATAGTCTCATGAATTATTGGTTCATTCTCTTAGTACCCTAGCAAATTTGAGAAATCTATTGTGTGCAACTTAAGTTCCAAATTTGAATAATAGCCTTCATAGGTCTTCTAGACTATTTCTTACAACTTGCTTGAGACAAATTATTCTGGAAAAACTGTGTACTAAGCATTCCAAATATGTTGAGAGTAAAGAACTTTGGAGCAGTGACACATATAACATATACCCTCCAAAAATAAAAAAATCATAACTTATTCTAGGTGTGAATTTATATATGAAGCTTTCTCACTTTTCCGAAATATGAAAAAAAAGATAAAATAGCATGAAATGAATGATTGTAGCATAAGCATGTCATGGTTCGATTAAAGAAGCCTCAATCTTTTTCCTTGTATGATTCAAGATAGATATGAAATAGGTCATGCAACATTTTTTGATGTCCTAACTGCTTGTTCTCATTCTGGATTAGTGGACGAGGCTAGGAGCTCCTTTATATCAATGTAGAAAAGGTGGAGTACAAATCCAAAAGGCTGAACACTATAGTACATAAATCTCCTTGGGAGATCAGGGATGCTAGTTTAAGCTTTTGAACTTGTCAAACAAATATCTTTTGATCTTTCTTCTCATGCTTGGGAGATATTACTTTAGTTTTTGTAGAGTCCACAAGAATTTTTATTTAAGGGATCTTGTATTTTGATTTAAGTCATCTTGTAGAGAAGAAACTTCTAATCTTTTATTGTTGGTAAATAACAGATATTATTACCAAAAGAGCCATGTAAGAATAAGGAAAATTAGGGTCTTGACAGCCCCTAGCCTTGCTGATCAGAGTATCCAAACAATCATACTAACTATGGGTATCTTGAAAACTTAATGTAGTAGTTAGCTTTTCCTTCTTACTTGCTCTAGTGTTGATCTCCTAGACAACATTTTGTATAAGAACACCCAACTATCCTTGAATTTTATCGAATATGTATTTTGCAAGAGGCATGTTGAAAGATGCAGCTGCTAAATTTTCTACTGAAGTTTGTAACAAAAATAAATTATAAAAACTCTCGTGCTAAAGTCAATGAATTATAAGAATCCACGTGATTTTATTAGAAACTTCGATGTTTGGCATCCTTTTTATCAAATATCTTGAGGTTTTATGTTTTTTTATTACGAGTTGATATTCTTGTATATCAATCTATTTTCATCTTTTCGAGACCTATATTTTACTTTTGGAACTCGTTTTTTAGTTTCCCTTTTCACTCGAATACTCAAGAACAGGAAAAGAATGAAGTCCATTAGACTTGTATTGTATTTACATGCATAAAAATAAAATTACATAAGAACCATGTTCGATCCATCATATGCACGAAAATATTTGTATCTCCTAGTTTTACACTCCAAAATCGATACAATATATTATTATTGTATAGATTATTGGAGAGTACAACTAGGGGATGTAAATATGATATATCTAATCATGCCAGGTTTTGAACTTTATTAAGAAAAAATATCACTAATCATTAAGTGAAGAAAAGAAAGGCTCATGAGCAAGAATAATTCATAATACTTAACAAACACAAGCAAAATGTTTAGCAGTTTATCCCTAATGAAATTAACAAATAACCCGACAAAATGGTCACAATATGCATGTTTTTAAAGTTGTAACTAGTTCTAATTATATTCAAAATAAACCAACCAAACTACAATGATTAAATGAGTTGCGGCTACTTAATCTAGGCATGTAAACATCCTACTATGTCACCACACAAGTCCAAAACTGATTGTGAGTATGAAAAGTAACATTTACTATATCATCACATATATGAAATTCTTAACTAATAAGAAAATGAGTTATTATAGTGTTTATAGGTAGTGTGTCAAGTTTCATGAAGTTTGAAGGTCAAAACGTCCAAGAACATCCATGACGTTCGAAAGGTTTGCCTTGAAATGACCTTGCATGTCTTAACATGTTTCGTGGAGTTTTATGTGCTCGTTTTTAATGAAATTGGTGTGGGAAGTCCTAAACTCGTATAGGATCATATTCGGGTTGGAAAAATATGGGAAAACATCCCCAAGGACCAATCATGGGTCCTTGAGGAAGGACCCATCTTTGAGCCAAAGGCTTTCAAGTCCATCCCCAATCAACTGAGGCAATCGATGACCAGTAGGCTGGTCGACACCACGTCGTTGGAAGGTATGGGTCAAGACTTACCATAGGGAGATTAAGATCCCAATGTCCAGTCTCAGTCCCAAACGATGGCCAGCCAGGATGGTCCGTCTACTGGCTGACGCCCCGTTTGTGGGCTCCGTCGATGGGTCTGTGTCACCTGTAGATTTACTGTAAAATGCAAGGGTGAATTGGTAAATTCACCCAACCTCTAAATAACGGTTTGGACGGTTATTTAGGGGTATTTTAGGTATTTTAAGTTGATATGTAAGACCTAAACACCTAGATGAACTCATTCTTTCAAATCAAAACGCCAAAATCTCTAAGAAATTCTCTAGAACTCCATTGGAGCAAAAACATAAGGAAGAGCTTGGATTGGAGATTTGATTGGTGATTGTTCATAAATTGTGTGGATTAACATCAGTGAGGTACAATTTCTTCATCCATGAAACTCTCTTCATCAAGGAGTCAACTTCCAAGAGATTTTCTAAAGTCTTCTACAGATGTACTTGTCCAATTTCATGATCTAGCCATGGGTTATTGCATAAAACATTTTGGATCATTTAATATTTGATTTAATTGATGTTAATTAAGTGATTCTAAACTAAATTCTTGATGAACCCATGCAAAACATAATCTGTTCAAATTGGCAATATTTTGGATGAGATGTTCTTGTATTAATGCTTATGAATTCTAGTGTAGTTTTCTATGGGCTTTTGAATTGCCACATTCGAGGAGTACCCCCTAGACGTAACCGGCGTCGTCGTCCTCTTTGAGGACTAAGATTAGACTCTTAGCTTACATCATTACATTTATAGGTTAAAAATGCAGAAAAATTTAAAACTTTTCATTACTTCTACATTAAGGTTTACATAAACCTCTACATACACATAATATTCATATCGAGTATACATAGACCCTTCATATAGGAAGATTACATAGACTTATACTTTTATTGCACATAGATATATAAGATATAGCATAGTCTTAAAAGAGTGTCTCATCTCATAACAATCTAACACAAGAGTATATCAATTGGGCATATCCCATACATTAATGTAATAAAGCCACATTTAGGCTATATAATCATCTTTAGTACTCAAATGAAAAGGAAAGAACATAGAAGTCTTAAAACTAAAACAATTTCATAAGCTTGATATTGGCATTGCCCTAGGAAAGTGAGGACCAACCCAACTTGGATGATTGAGAAATTGCAAGTCTTCTTCAAAGTCGTCTCAAAAACCATTCAACGACCGGAAGCTAAAATGTTTGGGAAAAGGGAGAAAATGGGGTTAGGTCATCACATGTACTAAGTATGAAACCATCTACACGTATAATATCAAATCATGCTAAAAAGGGACATTTCATTAAAACATGCTATTTTAATATTTAGAAAGTCTTATGAACATTCAAGAACCAATACAAGTCATTGATATATATTCATCAAGTCAATACCATGTACTATACAAGACCAAAACACCCTAAGTCTAATCAAGTCACATGCATATCAACATACTTGAACCCATAATAAAATATAACTCTATCATAAAGTCATAACATCACAAGCATGAATAAGAGTTCATCACATTATAACAAAGCAAGACTATTACTCATGATCCTCATCAAGTCCACTTGTGCAATTACTAAGCAAATCCACAAAACCTTACTTAATCAAGTCAACCTAGCAAGATCCATAACCAATGTCCAACTCCACATAACATATCACTAAGAGTACATGATATCATGCTGCTTTAGCAATAGAGAACAAATACATGTTCATAAGAGTAACCAACATCACATAGTGTCATTTACATGTAAGATCATCATATTTTCATCATTTACATTTATAAGAATATACATACAACAAAACAACCTCCGAAGGCTTCCTTCAAGGTATACTAATGCAAGGCATAGGTAGAGTCCCATACCCTTACCTATACTAAGTCAAACCACTTCAGTCATCCTAGTTGGTTTGTACTTCATTACTTCATTGTAGTTTATGGAACACTTGTCTTTACCGACATTGACCACAAGAGCTAAGTGTGGAATCCCGTGTTGTAAAACCTTACACCGATGGAAGGTGGTATACCGGACAAAGTAGAACCAACCATAAACGTAGCTTTCTAGGTGGATCCACTAGCTAGTCTTCCTATGGGGGCAACGTAGTTTAAGGAAATAAGAGATTGCTATTTACTCTCTACATGCCACTTGGCAATTGGATCCTCCTCTCATGAGAATCCATAAGGTGAATACCCCGAATAGGGGAGTCAACATCTCATGTGGAACTATAGGGTGAATCGTCCTCTATGGAAAGTCAACACCTCCCAATGTCAAGTTCTCTCGGTGCTAAGCTAGAGTCCTCTTTTGAAATGCCTTTAAGCCTTTATTAACAATCATAAATTAGTTTAGGTCATAGGGTCTATACCTTATATAATCATCATCAACATAGCTCAATAAGAATTGCATTATTGTCCATTCATTACAATTCATATAAGCGAGGTTAGTACATTTACATACTCATTCATGATAAGTCACATTGGTAAATTATCACCATCCTTATAACATTTACAACTTAGTCAACACCTGACAAACCATAGTCAAGACATTTCAATTCAACATCATACCAAGCCTATCAATGTTAATATAAGGTATAATTAAATACAACATCATCACTTAATCACAAGTAACCACAATTGAAATAGAGAATAGGGATCACAAGACTTACCAAGTCTCCTTCATAAGCCAACATCAAGGTTTTACCATTAACCCTCAAACTTAACCCAACAATGGGTGTAATATCCTCATACAATAGTAACCAATATGATGACAAGGCCAATTGAATCATTATACAACAACTTATCACTAGTTCATAGTCTAGAATTAGAGACTTAGATCAGGTTCATAGTCTACTTCACAACCTAGATTAATTACTCAAGAACTAGCATGATAGGATTACGATATATCACAATATACTCATGATTAGCATACTAACAACATAGGATAGTAATTCACACACTAACCCAACCACTTGCAACAATAGTCTACAGTTCAATTCATGATCACAACCTAGGTTTAATAGGAAAAGGTCATCTGCTACAAACTAGACCAATCCATCAATAAGTAGTGTAATATAGTAATAATTCATCATAGTATAATCTGTAACATCGAAAGAAATCGTACACAAATCCAATTGAAAGATCAATTTTGAGATTGGGAAGAAACCCACATGAAAACTCATTTTTGGAAATCACTTTGAAGGAACCCTTTGGTGAAAGAAGTCCCAAAGGTGAAAGGAATCACATGCCTTAGAATTTTATGAAGATTGATGGAAAAACATTGACGATTTAAGTCGTTTAACCCCCTTGAATTTGGCCTTCCATAGTGTTCTTCAAGTTGAGACAGAGAAAGAAGAGAGAAGGAAGAAAATTTGGGTTTGGGAATTATGAGAGTTAGATTAGTCTAATTGGGTTAGGGTATTTATATAGGGTGTAAATTAAATTAATTAGACTTCCTTTAACCCCTGAATAATTTAATTATCATTTCATTTATTAGTTTAACTCACTTAACCGACTAGCCAACACAGAACCTCACAGACGAGACCATGACAAACAGTCCTTTTGTCAAATGACGGCCATAGGGACCAACCGTCCTGTTAGTCCGTCGTTTTGGTATGAGGCTTATAAAAACAGGCCTCCGAAGATTTGGTTAAGTGTCCATCTACAGAAGCAGTCCACAACCCAGTTGTCCATCGACGGACCAAGGGACCAACCGTCCTGTTGGTTCGTCGTTTAGTTTAGGGATTTGTCAAATATCACCCTTGGCCAAATATTATAATTGTCCATTGATGGAGGCAATCGATGAGCCGTCAATTAGACCCTGAACTATTTGTGGCAACCATCTATAAACACGGTCTTAGGAAACCTTCGAGCCCAAGCACAAGGGTCCTCCTCAAGGGACCTTGGTTGGTCCTTGGGGAATTGTACTGGACGTTTCAACAATGAACTAACTATAATACATGTTATACATCCTTCCACCAAACTTCATCAATTTCAACTCCGAAAACTTAGTCAAATAGGCTAAGGCATGCTAGGACCTCATTGAACTAGTTTCCGGACGTCATGGACGTTCTTTGACGTTTTGATCCCTAAACTTTCTAAATGACTTATGCACACTATTTATGACCTTAAAACATTTTCTAAACCTTTTGACACTCATTTTAGGCTTTAGAACATTTCTTAGACTTTCAGAGTGTTACAGTATCCCACCTTAGGAACATTCGTCCCCGAATGACACTAAAATATTTTGAAAGGAAGGAATAGACTCAAGACTAGAACCCCAAGCAAAAACAATACATAACAACACGAGTTACAACATCAATCATGGAATTTACACATAGCAATTCAAAACATCAATTACCACACATTAGGTTCAAAATCATATTATGAGGAATTTCCTTCTCACAACAACATGAGCTCAAGACACCATATATGAGTCAATTATGACAAAACTCAACTTACCAACATGCTCAACATCATTTCCTAAAGACTTACCCTATAAGAATGCACAACATAACTCAACATAAGCCAAAGAGCAAAATTGACAAATTTCAAGTTAAATAGGCACATTTCATTGTAATGTTAATGATGTAATGACACAAAAAATGTACGTTTTTGCAAAACTTCACAAAAAATCAAAGCAACTTCAAATTTAGTCATTATTTTCATTATATGTAAAAATAGCTAACCTTCATTAGGAAAGATATTAGGATAACGAGACTTTATATCGGTCTCGGCCTCCCATGTTGCTCCCTCAACTAGGTGATTTCTCCATAACACTTTTACGGAGGCCACCTCTTTGTTCCTCAACCTTTTCACTTGACGATCAAGATTTCAATCAAAACCTTCTCATAGGAGAGGTTATCCTTCACACCAATACACTCAATAGGAAGAATAGACTCGGGATCACCGATACACTTCTTAAGCATAGAAAATGGAAAATCGGATGAAGCCAAGATAGTTCACTAGGGAGTTTTAATTCATAAGCAACCTTACAAACCCTTTGCAAGATCTCATACGAAACTTCCCTTTCTTGCCAAATCTAACCACCCATTTTATAGGCGAAATTTTTAAGTACACTTTATCACCTTTTTCAAACTCTAGATCTCTTGTCCTACGACCGATATAAGACTTTTGCCGACTATAGGCTGTTTGCAACCAGTACCTTTTGATACGAACTTTCTCCAAAGTCTTATAAATAAAATTGGGACCAAGAAGCGAAGACTCACAAACATCAAACCACCCAATAGGAGACCTACACCTCTTATTGGGAATCGGGAAATTAGCTCACTGTAATGTGACTTGAAAATGTCATAAATTCTATATGTGATCTTATGTAATGTTTGGCCTTTGAATATGTTTATATTAAGTATGTGAATGATATAAATGCTATTGTCTAAAGGTTTTATGAAGATTTACTCAAAAATGAATGAAGTATGATTTCAAGAAAATGTCCCTTTTAAATGCATGTTTTTGCATGGTTGCCATACTTAGTGCGTTCTTGTACTAATTCCATTATTCTCTACTTTTTTACACAAAGTGTAGGTTATGGATACTTAAAGGATGTCTATGATTGAGGATCTTGATATGTGATTTCCAAGCTCAAGGAAAGGGGTCCTTAATATCCAAGGATTCCCTACTCATGTCTTACTGTAAAGTTTATTAAATGTTGTATAGTTATATCTTATGTTTTAAGGGTCGTGTCCCTGATGTACTCTAATGTTGTTGAGTCTAATATGGCAAAAAGACTTAAAGTCTAAGTATGTAATATGATATTTTATATTTATATGAAGTTAATTTTCTAGCATATGATGTGCTATGAAAAGTTTTAAATTTTCTGCTAAATTTATTATGTTAATGCGATGAATGATAACTATGGGCTTGTACAAGACCTCTACAGGTCAAGTACGCTATGTTACTTTTAGGAGATGCTCCCCGGATGTGACAAACCACTCGGCTTTTGGTGCTCGGCCTTCACTTGTTGACAATTGGGACACTTTGTAACAAATTCCGCAATATCTCTTTTTAGGCCATCCCACCAAAACACTTCCCTAAGTTCATGGTACATCTTTTTAGAACTTGGATGAATAGAGTAATAGGCTCCATGAACTTCCTCAAGGATCCTACTCCTCATATCATCCACATTCGGCACACACAATCTTCCTTGGTACATAAGAACACCATCCTTGCTTGGGAGAATGACTCATTCATCTTACCAGGAACCAAATCTTTCAACTCCATCAACAATAGATCAAGGTGTTGCTTATACTTCACCTCAAACAACTAAGATGACTCGGAGTAATGATGTACCACCACAACACAATTTGGAGAACTTTCAATGTGAATCCCTAAACGATCCAACCGATGAACATCTTTCACTAGGTTTCTCTTGGATTCTTCCACATGGGACACACTTCCCATGGACAACCGACTTAGAACATCCACTACCACATTAGCCTTGCCGGGGTGATAGAGAACACTCATGTCATAGTCTTTCAACAATTCTAACCATATCCGTTGCTGGAGATTCAAATCCTTTTGAGTGAATACATATTGAAGACTTCTATGGTCCGTATACACATCAACATAAACCCCATAGAGATAATGCCTCCATATTTTCAAGGCAAATAGCACAGTCTCTAACTCAAGGTCATGAGTCGGATAATTCTTCTCATGAACTTTGAGTTGCCTAGAAGCATAGACTATAACTTTTCCATGTTTCATAAGAACACACCCCAAACCGACTTGGGATGCATCACAATAACCCACAAAGCTCTTATTACCCTCCGATAGGGTCAATACTACATTGGTACTAAGTCTATCCTTCAACATTTGGAATCTCTTTATGCATGCCTCCGACCACTCAAATTTCACATTATTTTGGGTCAGGGTTGTCAAGGGAGAAGTAAGAGACACAAATCTGTCGAAAAACCTTCTATAATAACCGTCTAGACCAAATAAACTCCTAATATCCGTGAAGCCAAAGGCGTAGGCCAATTTTTCACCGCTTCGGTCTTCCTTCGATCAACCTCTACACTTTCACTAGAGATGATATGACTAAGAAATGCTACCGAACTCAACAAAAGTTCACATTTGCTATACTTAGAAAACAATTGGTGTTCTTTAAGTACTTGCAACACCACTCTCAAATGATTCACGTGTTCACCCTTTTTCTTCAAATATACCTAGATGTCGTCAATGAAGACAATGACAAATGAATCTAGGTAACTTCGAAACACCCTATTCATTAGGTCCATTAACGCCAGAGCATTAGTGATACCAAATGACATTACTAAGAACTCATACTGACCATATCTTATTCAAAATGTCATCTTGGGAATATCCTCACCTCTCACCCTAAGTTGGTAATATCCCGATCTCAAGTCAATCTTAGAAAAGTAACTTGCCCCTTGGAGTTGATCAAAGAAGTCGTCAATCCGAGGGAGAGAATACTTGTTCTTGATTGTGACTTTGTTGAGTTGATGGTAATCGATACACATTCTAAGGGACCCATCCTTCTTCTTCACAAACAATACCAGAGCACCCCATGGAGAAATACTAGGTCTAATGAAGCCTTTGTCTAGTAAGTCTTTGAGTTGAGCCTTCAACTCATTCAATTCATCCAGAGCCATCCGATAGAAAATTGATACCAAAATTAATTTCCCATTGGGGAGGTATACTGGGAAGATCATTAGGAAAGACCTCTGAAAAATACCTCTCTACGAGGAACGACTCAATGGGAGGAATTTTTGAGTCTAAATCTCTGACTCTTACTATATGGTATAAACACCCTTTAGAGATTATTTTGCATGCTTTTAAACCAGAGATGATACGACCTCTAGGAATAGAATTTCCCCCTTCCACTCTAATAGAGGCTCATTTGGAAAGTTAAACTTCACCACCCTCGTTCTACAATCAATGGAGGCAAAGAAAGCATGCAACCGATCCATACCCAAAATGACGTCAAAATCATACATTTCAAGTTCTACTAGTTCAACATAAGTAACTCAATAGGGAAACATTATAGTAAAATTTCTATACACCCTCTTTGCAATCACCAACTCACCAATCGGGGTAGACACCATGAAAGGCAAAATTTCAAACTTTTTAGCTACTAGAGGAGAAACAAATGACAAGGTAGCCTGGGATTAAGTAAAGCATATACATCAATAGATAATACTTTTAACATACCGATCACCACATCAGGACAAGTCTCTTGCTCACCTCTAGAGCAAAGAGCATGAGAGCAGTTCTTTTTTGGAGCATCAACATTAGAACCACTTTCTTGATATTGATCACTAGCCTTGTCTTACCCCTTCAAATTTGGGCAATCACGAACTTTGTGTCCAGTTTTACCACAACTAAAACAATTTCCCGTTCAAACTAAGCATTCACCAAAATGACCCTTTCCGCACTTGGCACAAGTAGGCTTCTCATTCGATGAGTTTCCACTATTAACCCTTTGGGACCTAGGTTTAGACACCTTATTATCACGAGATTTAGGGAAATTAGAACGGACTTGATTGGAGAACCTCTTCTTGAACCTAGGCTTGTCTTGGATGTCAAGCCTACCCCTTGAAGAACCACCATCAAAAGACCTTACCCTTTGGGCATCCCTACTCTTTCTCTTAGCCCTTCTTCCACTTGTTGAGCATGGACAATGCGACGAGAAATGTTCATATTGTCATGTATCATAGCCGAATGACATTCTTCCTTCAAGTCATCCGACAACCCCATCACAAAGAGGCTCATTTCATCCCTAGGATTGGAAACCAAAAAAGGAGCATACTTTGACAATTTAGTGAATTTCAAAGAGTATTCAAGTACGCTCATACCTCCTTGACAAAGGTTGATTAATTCCACCACCTTGGCTTCCCTCTTCTTCCTAGGAAAGAACTTATCAAGAAAATCCTTCTTGAAGATCTCCCAAGTCACCGATCTACTCCTTAAAGTCCTATTGTCTCTCCATTGAACGTATCAAGTTTGGGCCACATCTTTGAGTTGATACGTGGCTAACTCGGCTTTCTCACTTGTAGTCAACCCCATAGCATAAAGAAACTTGTAGACTTAATCAATGAACTATTGGGGGTCTTCCTCAACTTAAGATCCATAGAAAGTAGGAGGATTCATCCTAGTGAAATTCCTCAAACGGGTGGCCATGGTGACAACATGTAGGGTAGCTAGGGGTACCACCTCCCGATTAGATTGTGCCGTAATGGCTTGGGTTTAAATAGTGATGGCCATTTGGAGCAAGTCAGCCCTTATGTCACCATCCGTCAAAGGTGGAGGATTTACCAGAGTTTGGTCATCATTAGCAACTTCTTCAAGAGGAGGGACTTGATCATCACGGGGAGGAACTCCCGCATTGGCAATCTCTCTATCAAGTCTTCCTGTCGCGTTCCTTCGAGTATTCATTCCTATAATCACAATGAAAGAATTAGATTATAAAGGAATATAGAGGAACTGCCGCATGGCGTTCCTTCGAGTATTCATTTCCAAGAAAGTGAAAGTTTCTTAAGCATCATATAGTTTCCTATTCATAAGTGTGGCACGCTTCACAATTATGAGTGAGAATATACATAATCGTGGTTGAGCGGGACCTCGATTATAAATATATTCAACCTCATGCTCTGATACCAAGTTTGTCACATCCCGGAAGTACCCTCTTGACGTAACCGACGTCGTCGTCCTCTTTGAGGATAAGACTAGCCTCTTAGCTTACATCATTACATTCATAGGTTAAAAATGTAGAAAAATTTGAAACTTTTAATTACTACTACATTGAGGTTTACATAGACCTTTACATACATATATTATTCATATGGAGTATACATAGACACTTAGTATAGTAAGATTCTTCTACTTTTATTACACATAGATATATAAGATATAACATAATCTTAAAAGAGTGTCTCATCTCATAATCTAAAACAAGAGTATGTCAATTGGGCATATCCCATAAATCAATTTAAAGCGACATATAGGCTACACAATCTTTAGTACTCAAATGAAAAGGAAAGAGCATAGAAGTCTTAAAACTTAAACAACTTCATAAGCTTGATATTGGCATTGGCCTCGGAAAGTGAGGACCAACCCAACTTGGATGATTGAGAAATTGCAAGTCTTCTTCAAAGTTGTCTCAAAAACCATTCAACGACCGGAAGCTAAAATGTTTGGGAAAATGGAGAAAATGGGGTTAGGTCATCACATGTACTAAGTGTGAGACCATCTACACGTATAATATCAAATCATGCTAAAAGGGACATTTCATTAAAACAAGCTATTTTAATATTTGGAAAGTCTTATGAACATTCAAGAACCAATACAAGTCATTGATATATATTCATAAAGTCAATACCATGTACTATACAAGACCAAAACACCCTAAGTCTAATCAAGTCACATTCATATCAACATACTTGAACCCATAACAAAATATAACTCTATCATCAAGTCATAACATCACAAGCATGAATAAGAGTTCATCACATTATAACAAAGCAAGACTATTACTCATGATCCTCATCAAGTCCACTTGTGCAATTACTAAGCAAATCCACAAAACCATACTTAATCAAGTCAACCTAGCAAGAACCATAACCAATGTCCAACTCCACATAACATATCACTAAGAGTACATGATATCATGCTGCTTTAGCAATAGAGAACAAATACATGTCATAAGAGTAACCAACATCACATAGTGTCATTTAAATGTAAGATCATCATATTTTCATCATTTAGATTTATAAGAATATACATACAACAAAAAAACCTCCGAAGGCTTCCTTCAAGGTATACTAATGCAAGGTATAGGTAGAGTCCCATACCCTTACCTATACTAAGTCAAACCACTTCAGTCACCCTAGGTTGTTTGTTTTTTATTACTACATTGTAGTTTATGGAACACTTGCCTTCATCGACATAGACCACAAGAGCTAAGTGTTGAATCCAGTGTTGTAAAACCTTACAACGATAGAAGGTGGTATACCGGACAAAGTAGAACCAAACATAAACTTAGCTTTCTAGGTGGATCCACTAGCTAGTCTTCCTGTGAGGGCAACGTAGTTTAAGGAACTAAGAGATTGCTATTTACTCTCTACATGCCACTTGGCAATTGGAGCCTCCTCTCATGACAATCCATAAGGTGAGTACACCTAATAGCGGAGTCAACACCTCATGTGGAACTATAGGGTGAATCTTCCTCTATTGAAAGTCAACACCTCCCAATGTCAAGTTCTCTTGGTGCTAAGCTTGAGTCCTCTTTTGGAATGACTTTAAGCCTTTGCTAACAATCATAGATTAGTTTAGGTCATAGGATCTATCCCTTATATAATCATCATCAACATATCTCAATAAGAATTGCATTATTGTCCATTCATTACAATTCATATAAGCAAGGTTAGTACATTTACATACTCATTCATGATAAGGCACATTGGTAAGTTATCACCATCCTTATAACATTTACATCTTAGTCAACACCTGACAAACCATAGTCAAGACATTTCAATTCAACATCATACCAACCCCATCAGTCTTAATATAGGATATAATTCAATACAACATCATCACTTAATCACAAGTAACCACAATTGAAATAGAGAATAGTGATCACAAGACTTACCAAGTCTCCTTAATAAAACAACATCAAGGTCTTACCATCAAACCTCAAAATCAACCCAAAAATGGGTGAAATATCTTTATATAATAGTAACCAATATGATAACAAGGCCAACTGAATCATTATACAACAACTGATCACTAGTTTATAATCTAGAATTAGAGACTTTGATCAAGTTCATAGTCTACTTCACAACCTAGATCAGTTACTTAAGAAATAGCATGATAGGATTAAAATATATCAAAATAGACTTATGATTAGAATCTAACAACACAAGATAGTAATCACACACTAACCAACCACTTGCAACCATAGTATAAAATTTAACTCAAGATCACTACCTAGGGTTAAGGGGAAAAGGTCATCTAGTACAAACTAGACCAATCCATCAATAAGTAGTGTAATATAGTCATAATTAATCATAATCTAATCAATTACATAAAAAAACCCGTAAACAAATCCAATTGAAAGATGATTTTGAGATTTGAATAAACCCACATGCAAACTCATCTTTGGAAATAACTTTGAAGGAACCTTTGGGGAAATAAGTCCCAAAGGTGAAAGGAATATCATACCTTAGTATTTTGTGCAGAATATGGATAAACTTTGATGATTTCATCCCTAGAACCCCCTTGAATTTGGCCTTCTATGGTGTTCTTCAACTTGGGATTGAGAAAGAAGAGAGAAGGAAGAGAATTTGGGTTTGGGAATTATGATAGTTAGGTTAGTCTAATTGGGTTAGGTTGTTTATATAGGGTGTTAATCAACTGAATTAGACCTCCTTTAACCCCTGATAATTAACTAACCATTTAATTAACTCACTTTAAATTGAGCCGCCAACACAGACCCTCACAGACGAGACCACGACAAACGGTCTATTTTACAAGCGACGACTAAGGGATCAACCGTCATGTTGATACGTCGTTTTGGTCTGAGGCTTGTCAAAACAGGCCTCCAAATATTTGTAAAAGTGTCCATTGACAGTAGAAGTCCACGCCCTTTTTGTCCATCGACGAACCAAGGGACCAACTTTCTTGTTGGTCTATCACTTAGTTCAGAGATTTGTAAAATATCACCCTTGGAAAAATATTCTAAGTGTCCATCGAAGGAGGAAATTGATGCCCCGTTGATTGGACCACAAACCATTTGTGGCAAGCATCTGCGATCACGGCCTTAGGCAGCCTTCGACCCCAGGCACAAAGGTCTTCCTCAAAGGCCCTTGGTTGGTCCTTAGGGAGTCTTACGTAGACGTTTAGACTATGAAATAACTCTAATACATGTTAGACACCTTTACACTAAAGTTCATCATTTTCGACTCCTAAAACATAGTAAAATAGGCTAAGGCATTCTAGCACCTCACTTAACTAGTTTCCGAACGTCATGGACGTTCCTTGATATTTTTATTTCTAAACTTCCTAAATGACTTATATACACTATTTATGATCTTAAAACAGTGTCTAAACCTTTTGAAACTCATGTTAGGCTCTAAAACATGTCTTAGACTTTCGGAGTATTACATGAATGATGTAAGAATTGTAATGGATTGACGGATAGATTGTCTTAGATTGATAAATCTATATTAAATTGACTTTGATTCATTGAGTATTGTGATTTATGTATCTAATTGATAATCATTGCCATGGGTAGGGGTCTTTTGGTATTGAATTGGATGATTTAGCTATGGATTAAAGTGATGAGAAAGAATTGGTGGTACGCTGTCCTAATTCTCTTTATTTTAAGTAATGTAGATCTTGAATTATGATGTGATTTGTATGGTTCACTTATGGTTGTGGTGGTATGTGTTATTGTGAATGATGTGGCCTTGTCAGCGTTACTTTATGTATTCTGATGATCATGGCCTTGTCGGCACTAATTGATATATTATGATCATTGATGTAGTTTAATTGGAGGAAGTATGATCATATCTATCTACTTGTGATGAAATAAAAGTATGTGTTCTTCTATTGGTGTTGTTAGGTGATCATGTTAGACTATGGCTATGTTCTTATGTGTGTAGCCTTAGAGTTAATGCATGATTCTTCCTACTTGACTATATGAGTCTATGATAGTATATAGGGTTACCTATAGATGATGTTGGTTATGCCTACGTGCTTCTTATGTGATGTGCTATATGAGAAAAGTTGAAGTATGAATTTGTCTTGTTTGGTAGACCTGTGTCCCTTAGTTGATACTATGAAATGTATGTATGAGATGTATTAACTTAGGATGTTTAAGCCTCTTAGTATTTTATGTATGAATGATACGTGACCTTGAACATAGAGAGAAGGTCAACTTATATGAAGCCCTCAACCTAGTTGAGTGGTTATGATATCCTTGAAGATGAAAGCCGTAATGGTATCCTTCTTGTGTGAATGATGGACTTAAGGTTGGTTGGATGGAACGACATGAAATCATCCTTAGGAAAGTAATTAAGCTATCCTCTTCGCCATTGAAAGGAAGCTTGGGGACCTCCTTGGTAGGGTGAATGTGATTGGATTATGAACTAGATATGGAACCCCTACATATGATCTGATCCTTTATGTGAATTACTCTATGAGAAAAAACTCTAGCACCGAGTGAGTATGGTAAGGGAAGTAGCTCTATTTAAGAATGAGGCTAGACTTCAAAGAAACCCTTCATATTCCTTAACCATGTGCATACTGGGATGCGTCCAAGTTCTACCATTGGCATGTTGAACACCCTACATTGGAGTAGGTAACGACTCCGGATTCCATGCTTTGCTACCATGGTCTATGTCGGTTATTTTCTATTCTCATCATATGGGATACCTACTAGTGTTTGAAAAGTTCTATGAAGTTTAGGTGGTGGTATGATACGCTACCTAGATATTGCACAATAGGCTTTGAAAATGTTAGTGAGTGAGCCCCTAGGTCTTCTCCAAGACCATTACTTGAATGTTCTTATGTGATGAATGTATCTTAAGAAATAATGAAGTAAGGACTTATGTTAGGAAGCATATTAATGAATGAAAACCTAATCTAGAGTAACTCTAATGATTTTCTAGTTAAAGTGTGGAGGGTTCATAAAGGATGATATCTTCATATCTTATCTAGGGAAATCTTGAGAGTAACTCTACTTAGGGAGGTTGTTTGATACCTTAGACATGACCTAATCTTAGGAAGTCTTAAGTATTATTTAGGTAATCTTGAAGAGGGTGTATAGGTGTTCTCTTCTAGAATTACTTAAGTCTTTTGATAACCTTAGTGAGGAGAATGTCATATTATATGTTATGTATTTTGGTATATTGTATGTTTATGTATCTCATTATAGGTAGTCCCAAGGATCATTTAGGTGTACTTATAGAGGGTGTATGGATGGTCTCTCTTTGTCTTACTCAAGTGAGTCTTAGGATAACTTTCAGTGAGAAGGTTGGATGCTCAAGGGAGTTCACTGTAATGTTAAAAAAATTCACCGTAACACTGACACAATTCACTATAAGGTTTCTTAAAATGTAATAAAATGCTTATGTGTTATTTTATGTGTTTCTAAGGTGTTAAATGTTGTTCTTATGCATATATTATAATGTTTTAATCACAAAGAGCATATTTCAATGAAATGTCCGTTATCATGATTTTTATGCATTAAGCCATACTTAGTACATGTGTTTATACTAATTCCATGATTTTTCTCTATCTCTAAAGTTATTCATAGGTGAAGGTGCTATTGGAAGCGTAGCTTGTATTATAGGATCTTTCAAGAAAGTTTGAAGTATGTTCTCATTTGACTCGAGGGCGTGATGTCTTTAGAGTTTCTTTATTAAAGCACTGTAATAGACTTACTAGTACTATATTTCGATTGTATGGGACGTGTCAAAAGTATATTTTTGATTATAATATTTGATGACATGAGACTTAGTATTTACAATGGTTTTTATATGAAACAGGTTTCAAAGACTATTCACACGTTGTGAAAAGATTTAATTCTGCACTACTTTTCGTTTATGTATATGCGATGAATGATAAAAAAGGGCTTGTATGAGACCTCTGAGAGGTCAAGTATGCCGGTTGAACTCCCAGAGTACCATATCTTCTAGGGTATGCCTCGGGATGTAGCATGTGAGGTGGAACTTATATCAATATCCAAGCACGATAATAGATAAAATAGGAAATCTAAAGAAAACAATGGGAAATATATTATTTTAAGCATTTACATCACTAAGAGAATAAATAAGTAATGTAGATAAGAATCATTTACCTTTTATGAACGGCGAGACTGAAACTAAGAGAGAAGAGCAATGACTACACCACAAGCTAAACTTCACCCAATCCCGTCGAGCTCCAATTAATTTCAACGAAAAAAACCTAAGCCTTTTTGAGCTCTTAATATATATTTGTGTAGGTAATATCTTTTTATGAAAATGCTCAATATTTTGGGTAATAAATTAGTGTCCAAAAAAATCCCCAAAAATATTAAAGGAAGGACAATATAAATTGAGAGAAATAGGGAAGATTGAAGAGGGAAAACGAGGTCCAAATTCGGATAACAATTGCATTGAAAATCTGAAAATTTCAATTCGATAAGATTTGAAAACAAAGAAATAGGGATTCCTATATTACTAGGCACGATAGAATGCTCAACCAAGCATTCATCTAGATGGATTACTCCCGCACCAGATAGTTCTCAGTCTCAAGGTTCCGTGCATGCCCCAATGAGAAGGTACTCTCAAATTGAATATCTCGTGCCATCACGTCTTTAGACAAATGGTAGGTTTAGCTATAGCGCAGTCTACTATTGGATGCAAAGACAATGAAAAAATGGAAAAGCGGATCAAAGTGCATCTCCAGTGAACCATCCTACTAAGGTTTCACGAAGTCAACACATACTTTCTTTCTGCTTTAAATTGTCTTCGTTATCTTTCAATCTAGACTTGCATGTGTTCCATGACTATTTTAAGCGATTTCTTATATATAGCTTGAGTTAGACAAGCATAAAATGATCTTATGCCACTGGTGACCGGCCTGTCTATCTAGTATCTAATACTAGGACTAGTAGAGTAAAGGCACTAGTGGGCGTGGCTTTCTCGATCACAGCTTCTCACTTAGCTAACTACCAGATAAGGATGCAAATCAACTCCTTATATAGAATGCAGATCAACACATTCAATGAAACAACTAGTACGATAGACAAACTACTTTCTTATTATACGACTGGAACATCCTTTATTTATTAGCATACCCGTATTGGCAGTTAGACTAGCACTCTCTCCCTAATTAATCGCACTAACTGGCTGTAAGAGAACTGACTGTCTACTATCTATGTCATGCCTTGGAAGGTGAATATGAAAGAGAGTTTGTAACTGCATTCTCTCCTTCTACATCTTTTTAAAAGCACTCTTTAAGCATGCTGACAAAATAATTGACACTCATATCTCTCTCATTTCCAGTGATTTCACAATAATTTACTAGTGCATTCCTAGATTTCTTTCTTTTTAATTTCAGTTTTCTTTTTTTTAGGGGTCTAGAAGGCTAAAAGGTGAGGGAGAAGGAATCCTAACCTCTAATTGACCTTGACACATAAAGAATTCTTGGCGCCGAGAGAGATTTGAGATTCCATAAGTTACTCACTGAGTGCATTCTAAGAAGGGTTTGGAAATGAAAATGAAATAGAAACAATCGCGCTGGTCGTACAGATCTACTTTGATGCTAGTTCTTGCTCATGCATGAAAGTTCCATTTCATGAAAGGACGACGTACTATTATACTTTATGACTTAGCTCTTGAAGATAATAGGATTAAATGGGCTTAGCTTAAATAAATGCTCTTTAAACTTATTTAATATCTTTCTCGCCAAATCCTGCTAATAGCTTACAAATATGCACTTGTCGGAAATCATCCTCAATCTTCAATTCCTAGTGTGCTAATATGAGAACTGAACTGTGATTCACACAAGTGGAAAAACTGCTTTTTGAAACCTTATCTAAAAAGTCAATTTTCCATTCTGCTACTAATACGTGCCTTTATGCAAGTCTTCTTCATCTGCATATGCAACCACTACTGAGGATGCTACTTCTACCTCAATCACCAATCCTTGCATGAATATGGGTTGTGCTCGAGAGGCTATGAATTGATTGGATCTGCCAATCGAATGAATCGTAACATTTGTAATGATCGACTTTACGAAGATTCCATTGGATTTTGGAAGCTCGTAGCATTGGTCTGACACAATTCCCATACTTAAGAATATGGGGGTTAGTACAAGGATTTTTAAAGGGATCTGTCTGATCTTGAACAAGGACTAGCAAGCACAAAGAGATTCCTCCACCTAGACAATTCTCAAAATGAATTTGGAAGAGAGGATAAGGGAGAGAAAAGGACTCGCACTTCGTGCAACAATAATTTTTGAAATAATTGTAATATGTTATTAATAAGAAAATATATTCTACAATCTATGTATTAAAATTCAAAATTAATCTAATTTTTATCAATCAGTTGGGATAAGGCAAAAATGTCCCCCTAGACTATGACCAAAATATGAGAGATACTCCAAAATTTTACTAGGGTTATGTTACCCTCATAAAATAATTTAAAATGGAATTAATACATCATAAATGCAGACATGGCATAGGGAGTGTGCACATTTGTTTTAAGGGAAGTGATGAATGCATAAATTGAACATAAGTTTTAGAAATCCTTTATATGTTCTATTTGATCCTTTTCTCTTATTTGATACACCACAAGAAAAAAGCCTTTAATGAGAGAAAATCTGGTCGCTAAAAGATCAATTCCAGGCATAATAAGTCAATAATAGCAAAAAAAATTTTGGTCGCTGCAGTCGTTAAAAGCTTCATTGTTAAAAGTTAATGACCGAATAGTCCAGTTGTTAAATTTTAACAACCGGAATATTTGGTCGTTAAAAATGTAACATCACATAGCTCGAAATAGATTGGAATAAGCCAAGATACCAAAAATAATCACTTTCGAAAATAAAGGTAAAAATCTAGAAATTTCCTTAGTTTAAAAGGCGAGTTATGGTCATTTTCAAATGACCATAACTTCTAGCTGATGACGATTTAAAGGCAGTTCTTTATATGGATGGATAACCCTTGGAAAGATGTTTACAAAAATTACAATTTTTATCATTTTCTATGTTGTATGAGGGAGATATTCCTTTTGGATGTTGGTTTGTTGGACTGAGAAAAGTCTAATATGGATTTTAGTAAGGGTAAAGTAGTCTTTTCATTCTACTATTTCTTAATTTGTTTTAAGGTTTTATTAGGGGTAAAACCAAGACTTTATTCAGCTTTAGAAAAGTGGAATACACTTAGGGATCGGGAGTAAAGATAAGAGAAGAGGAAGATCAAGAACTCTTTAAGAATGCCAAGATCGTTGAGTGGAATTCGTCGAGGGTGATCCTTATAAGGTACGTAAGATATTTCTGTGTTGGGGTCTTCCAACCACACACCAATTTGATATAATTTAACAATTTTAGTGTAGAATGATTGTTGAACTTTGAATTTCTTGATGAATAATTATCTAATTCTTTTTGGTTGGGTTGTAGCATGTTCTAGTTTATTGGATTCGTGTTTCTAGCTTGTTTTCGGGTCTAATATATTAGTTATTGAGGTTATTAGTGATTCTAAGTTATTGGATTGAGACCCATGGAAGTTTAGTAGGTTTAAAGATGAAAAATAGAGAACAAAACTTGGAAGTTCCGTCTGACAAGCCCTGGGGTGCCGCTCCATCCAGAGCCTATCAGGACGGTCTCTTTCCGTCTGGCTCTAGTGCCCTGATCCTCTCGAATCACCAGGGCCACCTGGAGATCCAATTCTTCCCCATCTTTTCCTACTAGTTCCTAAGTGATGTACCTATGTTTCTTAGTTGATTCCAACACTCTAAGGTACATCTAAACATCATGAAATCATCCATAAACATGAGATCATGATCATTTAATCCATAATTCAATTCAATGAATGTTAGGATCAAAGTCAAAGAAGTTAAGAAATCAAGTCTAAAGCGATGAAGTAAGATAAAGTAATGTTTATTAAAGCTTCCAAGAGTTTTATTTGAATGTTTTACCTTCGTTTTAAGGCTCAAGTTTCGAGTTAAAGAAAGAGTAAAAGTTGAAGTCTTTCTTCAAAAGATATAAGGGAACTAGGTATTCCTTAAAGAGTTGATTAAGATCAAAAGTTTCAAGTCAAGTAAAAAGTAAAGATGTTAAGTTAATTTCTCAAATGATAAAGGGAACTACGTATTCCCTATAAATTTTATAAATGTTTTAACATTTAGGTTAACAGAAAACTAAGATTTCCCAACAAAGTTTTGAACAACAAAATGGGACATTGATTCCAAGAGGGATTTTAAAAGCTAAAAAGGGTTGAGAAAACTATCGTAACCCAAAGGAAAAGGATCATTTTAAAAGCATGAGCTAAAGTATATTTTGGAGTAGTATTGAGCACCGATGTGGGGATGAGAGTTGATATTAACTCAGGTCTCCACGTAAACTATGTATCCATAATGGGTATTATTAACGGGTCATACTTTTTAGATGATCCCATAAGTTAATCTAGTGGATCTACTAATTTAAGGATGTCCTATGCGACGACAAAGTATAGGATAGTTCAGACAACGTGGGCGAGACGTTGTACCGCCACTTAGGCTCATAGTGGTGGTTGTTGGCTGGAGAAACTCCACATAACTATATTATTTTCATATATAAGTAAAGTTGAGTTTGCTATCGCATACTCGTACGTTCAATGTATAGATGCCAGTTGTCCTGCATTGTCTTAAGATGCAGATGTAGGTAACCAGGATCAACATCCAGCGCATCGTTGATAAAGTTTGAGTACACAGAGTCACTGGTGGACTTCTTGCATTCTGAAGGATCCCTTTTATGCTTTCAAGTCTTTAAATTTCAGAATGTTGTGGGGTATATCCCAATATTCATCATAGTATGTTAAGAGTCTTCATGGACAGTCAAATAGTAAGTTTGAGTCTCTTCTTTGAATTGCAGATGTTTTGCTATTAGATTGTAAGTATCATTTTGGCCACACTATCATGTTTAGTTATTTATATAAAGAATGTTCTTATTTCATAATTGAGTTAAATCTTCCGATGATATAAGTAAGTCAGGTCAAGGGTTTGCTCAAGACAAGCAATGGTCATTGGGTGACGACCACGTCCAAGGCGTAGACTCGGGGCGTGATAAAAACACTTTAACTACATCCAAAATTCTAGTAGTAGCTCTTTTTATAGACCAAAATTTTCCTTTGCTAATTGAAAATCCAGTCATTACTAGACTTTGGTTACAACAACAAATTCATTCATTATAAGTGCATATAGAAACCAAATTACCTTCTGCAATTGTTTTCTAACTTTAACGACTAGATAACATTAATAATCTGTTCAAATACTCACATAAAAACAAACATTATCCATATAAATTTTCATAGTTAGATGAAAAAGTAAACTTATCACAGTATAAAAAAACATTCTTATACAAATGATACTACATTGTATTTGCCAACTTATGCCGATAAGATGAAATACAATTATGCTACTAAAATGAATATCTTTTAAACAATCCCTAAGAAATAGGTTCCTTATTTAGGGAAGTATTCTGCATAGATGGAAAAGTTGCATGAATGTCCTATCATCACTTCATCTACAATAGCAGGCTCCAAATCAATAAATATAGGTCTCGGTATACCCTGTCACTGCAAGTAATGTCTCACTTCTAAGTTATAAACATGATATATATGCATAAAAATACTTATTGATTTTATGTCTAGCTATCTTTAAAAAAAATTAAACCTTGTTGGAGGTATCAAAATAGTAAATGATAAGGTGATGTCTCTATTCATGCTTTGAGCTCACTAATAGAATTTGTAAATTATTAGTCATTCGAACAAATCTGCAGTTCATTCATTAGTCTAGACCAACTTTGAAGCTCCCACTCTCATCAGATTTATTTGGTCACTAAATCAAGTAATTGCAAAAGGTAGTAAAGAAAGAGTTGAGATTTTACAAATAAATACTCTTTCACTTGTTCAAATAAGTACTATGTAGTATACCATAAAAAGATAGAACATATAAAGGGAAATAATCTTTTATGCGACTAGAGAAAATGAAGGCAAACTATTAAAAGAGAAGTGCATATGCAGTTATGACAAAGAACTAAACATGTATATCTTATCTACGAAATAAGAAACAATTAGTTTATAGTCAACCACAAATTATATACTGATAAGGATTGAATAAACTTACTTTGCCTCTCTTTATTCTTAATCTTCTCTCATGCAACATCATATCAAGTAGGTTTCTCATCTTTGTATGTAAAAAAGTATTACACGAGCAACATTAAAAGACAAAATGTAATTCAATAGAAGGCAAAAATTCATAAATTAATCAAAACAAATTAATAAACATTTAGAATAAGTTATTTTTAGACTACCCATGAACAAAAATAATAGAGCAACATGAAATATTATTTTCTAGGTATTGACATATATTATTCTATTTATATGGACAAATACAAAAACAACAAAAATTAAAATAAATAAATAAATATATATGATGCATGGAAATTGATAAAATGGTATTGTTGCCACTTACTATACTGCAATTTCCACTTCCCTCTCCAAATAAAGATTTAAAAGAAGACGTCACCTTCAAATGACTTATTCTCTTCATTAACTTTGATGAAGTCAAATCTTTCAACATTACCCTCTTTACTATTTTGTGGCTGTAACTAGAACACCTTCGCATTATTAAGTGTGCATAAAATTTGATTTATAGTAAACATATCTTAAAAACATTATAAGGCATAAACAAACATATGTAGATTTAATAGAAAGTGCACTAAGCTAGTTATGAAAAGAATGACTCACAGTTTTTCAGAGCATCTTGGTACTCAATGCTAATCGTAGACAATCAATCAATAGGGGTAAAGGGAAAATTAAGACATCAAAAACCATAACTACAAGTTCAATAGAACAACATATAATCAACACCACTTCAACAAATCCATTAAACACCATGATTGGAAGGAAATGAACAATTCATTAAATAGCAGAGTTAGAATGGACAACAAAAAAAGTGGGAAGTATGTCATATGAAATGAAGAGCAACAATGTGAGCTCTATATGAAAACATACAAAGCAAAAAAAGAACTGGTACGTCACTTTTTCCTTCATGCGTTCACTATAGGATAAAATGCTTCATCGTCTCACTTTTCTTAGCGTCAACAAATAAAAAAACAACCCAACGATTTGGAAAGTAAAAAAATCAAATTGAAAGTTAGAGTTACACAATTGAGAAACATCTGCACCGGCTGGTGGGGAAGACAAATTCAAGCGTTACATCTTATTAAGACGGACAAGCATCTGATGCCCAAAAAGGCCCGGAGAACCAACCTGTAACCTATACTTACTATGCATATTACAATAATAATCATGTGACAGGTTCATATCAGATGCAGCGATACGAACTAACATAAGTAGACCCAAATGTTATATACAAGAGTTGGCTGTTGAGGCCATAACTCTTTAAGTCACAACTCAACCATATACACACGTTTACAAAGCCTCTTAAAGATAGAAAATTTAGAGTATGTCAGGACAGACCCCGATTTACCCTTAATTACGATAAAATACCAAAATGAATTTACCAAGGACTCAGTAAAGCTCCGAATCAATCTTGAGCTCACCAAAAGTACTTGTGTGTCATGTACTCCTACAAAGGAGGTCTACTTGCTTGTGCCTACAACATGAAATGCAGCGTCCCCCCCGAGGGACGTTAGTAACAAAAAAATGTACTAAATATGTAAGGAAATATAACATATGTATCACGATGGCTCAAATGAAATCAAGTATCAACATATGAGTGCATAGATCAGGAGAGAAGAACACCTTTATTAACTTTTGTGAGATCATGTAAGTTACATTCTTTTCTTTACTTTTTTGTACGTTATATTCTTATAATGGAATGTGATACAAGTGACCAGCTGATGAAGAGGATGACCCATGCTAGGCATTTTAACCCTAGGATGCGGTCCTCATAATTACACCATTTGGGATCGGTCCATGCTAGGATTTCTCCCCTGAGATGCCACCCTTCTATACCAATAGGGATCAACCCATGTTAGGATTTCGCCCAAAGTTCCACCCTTAAGTTGGGATCGACCCATGCTACGCATTTTCCCTGGGCTGCCACCCGTAATTATAGAGATTGCTTCACTTAGATTCTTTAATCTTCTAGATTGTTGTTTATTAGTTCATAACTCTTTTTAGATTGTTCTTTGGATATTCATAACTCTTTTGAGATTTTTGTTTTGGTGGTCATAATCAATACTTCAAGGCTGTAACAGTGACATAAGGAGCTATGTGATATCAACACATTACTTGTGATCTTAATGACACAATTGACTTCAATTGACTAAGATCAGGATTCACCAAACTTTCTTTTGCAAATACCATTTCTATATCAGCACAAGAAGGATAATTACACAAGTATAGAGTAGTGAACATATATTGAAGTAGTTCTACGAACTAAGAAGAGGGGGAAAATATAGTTATCTATTTGTAGTTAATACGCTGCCATTGTTTTCTTTACAAGGAATAGAACTTAGGTGATTCACTTCACTGACATTAATTACAAGTGTCATATTTCATACCAAGGAATATGGAATCGAATAGCCTTACATACCTTATTTTCAGACAAATACAACTATTAAGATTCAACCTTCCTTTTTGGGTGCTAATCTACAAAACAAGTCATAATTAAGCTAATATCAGTAGCTAATCACATTAAGTCCCTTGAAAAAAGTAGCTAAACATTTGATGGAAAGCAGGCGTATACAACCCTTACACAAAAGGCGAACCACCACACCCTTCCTCTATACATTAATACAACTTCATACATCCTCTACCAAGATATCCAATCTTCCCTCAACAACAACATTCATAAGGCAGCCCTATCAATCTCAAAATCTCTCAGCATCATAGGAGAATATTGACTCAATGATTTATCACAATCCATGAATTCTTGATAAATATATACAAAATTCTCCACTCCAAACATGTATTTAAATAAAGGAAAGAATGGGTTATAGTCTTACCTTAATTTTTGGAAATTTATCCTCTAAACTTGTACTTCAAAAATTCAAACTCTCCTTCAAAATTTTTAGTCGAAAATGGGTCAATAGTCAAGAACCCTAAGGTGTTTTAGGGATACTAGTTGAATACAAGAGAGACCAAGAAAGAAACTTAAGGAATCTAATGAATTCGCAAGTTTAAAATGGAGAAAAAGACTTGATCTTCATCCCATTAAAAAGAAGGTTCTATGCCAAATTTGTTCGCCAATTTTTGGCCACATATTCTCAAGTAGGTGACCCACCTACTTGGACTTTTAACTTGGGCCTCTTTGGGCTTAAGATTATTGGGCCTTGGCTGTCCATTTTCTTTTTGTTCTTTTATTCAACTTGGGCCAGATTAATGCAAGTAGGTGGTACACAGTTGGCCAAATTACATGGTCAAAAAAGTCTTAGTAGGTGATGTGTCACATCCCTAAACCACAACCTAGAAGATAGGGTACAATCTCGGTTTGTAGCCGGCGTACTCTCTAGGAGGTCTTATATAAGCCCTTTCATATCATTCATCGGATAAACATAGTGAAAAGTAGTGCTAAATTAAAACTTTTCACAAACATAATATAGTCTTCAAAATCACTTTCATATAAAAGTAATAGGAAATACTAAGTCTCAATCTCATAATCTTAAGACACAAGAATACTTGGGACACCGCCCATACTTCCAAATACGAATATAGAAACACTTGGTCTATTACAATACTTTGAATAAAAACATAAAAGACATATATGACCTCGATTCAAGTGAGGACATACTTCAACTCTCTTGAACAATCTTCTAATTCCAACATTTACTATGTATGACATTACGCATAAAAATCACGATAACAAAGTTTTATTGGCGCATCTTTTCATTCAAAAATCATATTATAATCATAAGAACAACATTTAACAACTTGTAAACACATAATATAACATTTAAACCAAATTCACATTTTAGAGATCACTTTAGAGTGAACTCATTCACTGTTATAGTGAACAATTTCACTGTACAGTGATGATTCTTATTCTTCATTTAAGACACCCTTCAGGATGTAATCTTCTCACTTAAAGATATCCTATTATTCACTTAAGTCAAACAAAGAGAGACCGCCCATACACCCTCTCTAGATGTGCCTAAACGACCCTTAATATTACTTATAATGAGTCACATACACACTTCAAGACATCAAACATTGCAACATATAGACACTATGACACTTCCTCATCGAAGGTTATCAAAGACTTAATTAAGTAGATCAAGAAGATAACGTCCATGATTGACCCCTTCAATACTACCTAAATAATCCTTAAGACTTCCTTAGTTCGAATCATGTCCACATAATCAACATATTCCCTAATTAGAGTCATTCTTAAGACTCATCTAGGTAAGATACGAATTGACCATTCCTATGCCCCGTTCATACCTTAACTAGAAAAACCTTCACTACTAAATATAGGTACTCATTGCTATAACATACTTCATAACATAAGTCATTAATTCATTAGTTCATAAAGACTCATATATCACATATAGAAAATTCAAGTAATGGTCTTTGACAAAACCTAGAGACTCTAACTAACACCTTCAAATCCTATTGTCAATGTCTAGATATCGTCCTATACAACAACCTAAACTTCATAGAACTAATCTAGTACTAGTAAGTATCCCAAATGATGAGAATAGGCAATAACCGACATAGACCATGATAGCTAATCATGGAATCAAGAGTTCTAACCTACTCCATTGAGGGTGTTCTACTTGCCGAGGGTAGAACTAGGACACATTCCATGTAGGCACATGGTTAAGGAGTATGAAGGGATTTTAGGTACTCTAGTCTCATTCTCAAGTAGAGGTACATTGTACTCTAGTCTTATTCTCAATTAGAGCTACTTCCCATTACATAATCACTAGGTGCTAGCCTTGGTTCTCATAGAGTAATTGACATTAAAGAATCACATGAAAAGGGTTCCTTATCTAGTTCATAACCCAATCACATTCACCCTACCAAAGAGGTCCCTTAGGGATAACTTTCAATGGTGACTAAGATAGCTCATTATGACTTTCCTTAGGATTAATATGATGCCGTTCCAGCAAATTAACCTTAAGTCCACCATTTCTTTACATAAAGGATATCATTACGGCTCTCGACTTCAACATTCATAACATAACTTTACCACGTACATGACCTTCTTAATATCCTCTAAGGTCTCACATATATTTCATTCATACATGGAAAGGGAGCACTAAGACTACCTACTCAAGACATCTCATAATCTCATAACATTCATTCATATATCAAGTAAGGGACACAAGTCTACCAAACAAGACACCACATTTTTCACTTTATCACATATAACATATCATTTTTTGAAGCACTTAGGAATGAACCTTATCTTCTTAGTGTCATCCTATACATTACTATATAATTATCAATATAACCATCATAACTCATATAGTCAAGTAGGAACAATCATGTAATCAACATCGAAGACTACACATATAAGCACATGGTCAAAGTCTAACATGATCACCTACAAAACATCCATAGATCGCATATACTTTAACATTGACTAACAAGTAGATAGATATCATCATACTTAACATAATCAATTACACAAAGATCCACATTACTTCATGTATTTTGGACAAGGCCATGGTAATCATATTGCATAAAGTAACGCCGACAAGGACACATCAATACACATAACACCATTACCATAAGTGGACCATCCTAATCAAAACATAATAGAAGTATGAATAAAATCAAAATAAAGGGAATAGGGAATCTTACTCCCTCAACATCCTCAACACCTCAACTTGACGCTAATCTATCCAATTCAATAACATAAGGCCCTTACTGATGACCATGAACAATAATTCAATGTATAAACTATGATAATCAATGAAAATAGGTCAATTCAATAGATATTAAACAATCTAAGATAAACAAGTTATCCATTCAACACAATTCTTACATCATTAGATAGCCCATAGGAATCTACACTAGAATTCAACAACATTAGGTTAATATCAAGTAACCCATAACTTAGTCAAAATCTAGCGTTCATCCAATTCATGGGTTCATAGGTAATTTATATTAAAATAATAAATACAATATCAATTAAATAATTATTAAATGTTTAGAAATCATTAATGCAAGAACCCATGGTAGAATCATGAAATTAGACAATTTTTAACTTTAGAAACTTCGAAAACATCTTAAGAATTGGGGCTCCTTGATGAAGAGAGTTTCAAGGATCGATATCCATACCTAAATGATGATAATTATTCATTTTGATGAATAATTTTCGCTTAAAACTTCACCTCCAAGCTGTTCTTTGACTTTGAACTTCAATGGAGATTTTGGGATTTTAAAAGGGAATTTGGGGTTTTGATTTGGAAGAATGAAATATTCAATGTGTTTAACACTTATATACACAGTTTATTGTTACCCAATATACCCCTTAGGAACCTCCAAATTATATTTTTTTGAATTGGGGTGATTTTACAAATTCAACCCTAGCTTGGAAGTGAAACTGCATGCAAGGACATGACCATAGACGGTGGAAAGTCGATGGACTGTTTGTCCACAAACAAACCGACCTGTCCATCCTTTGGTTGGGTTAGATACTTGTCAAGGTCCTCCTTCCTTCCAATAATAAGTTTTCACCGAATCCACCCATCGGCGGGGCGTCGATTGGCCCACGAGCTGTCGATGCCTCCGTCATTTGGGGCTGCCTGGGACAATCTTGACATTGAGTTTTGGTCCTTCCTCAAGGACCCTTTAATGGTCCATGGGGATAATTTCTAGGAATTTTCCAATCCAAATACAATCTTCTATGAGTTTAACACCTCTCACATAATTTTCATCCTAAACGAACATATAAAACTCAACGAAACATCCTTAGGCACACAAGGTCATTTCAAGGTACATCTTTCGAACATCATGGATGTTCTTGGATGTTTGACCTCCAAACTCCACGAAACTCAAAAGACTGACTATACATGCTATAAGAACTCATTTATAGACCTTTAAACATCACGAATCACACAATAGCACATAAAACCACATATGAGGCACATAGATGACTTAGTCATTGAACGTCTTAGTAGTCCCTTGACGTTTGACTTCCAATGCACCTAATACATTAGCTAATGCCTCTATACCATATATTAGACCTATTTAGGACCATAAAACATCAATACCAACTTGTTAGGCTCTAGTTCTCCTAAGTCATTTTCGGGGTCATACAATCTCCTCCACTTAGACAACATTCGTCCTCGAATGACACTTGCCACCTCCGAACACTTCCAAGAATAGGGATTTCACTAGAATCTAATAAACAAACCATACAACACATAATCAATAAGAAATCATAAATTTCACACTGTCAAGAGATTCACAACACAACAATAAACTAGAAAACAATTCTATAACTCATTATGCTACAAAACTCACACGCTTCATTCCAAATAGAAAAAACACATTTTATATTTAATATCATACTTATATACATCAGTTCTAACCATATTAAAACAAATTTAGATCAAGGAATGAAATAGTCATTTTTCACAAAATTTTACACTGAACTGCTCAAGCATACAATGATTTAACCAAATTTTTCAAAAATCAAAATTTTAGGCAATTCATGATATAAACATGCTAATATGCAAAGTAACATCATACAAACACATCTTAAAATATAATCATAACTTCATATACACAATGCAAGAAGTTAATGAAATTCAGCTTAAACAAAACTCCTAAACATCATGCACATGCAACATGCTTGTATACCATTTGTTCTAATTTACAAATCATACTCCCCACTTAAAAGGAACTCAAATTAAAACAAAGAAGAAAATAGAACTTATCAACATCATCATCACTCTCATTCTCATCCGGTTTTGATCCTCTTGCCCGAAGTGCATAGAAACCCCTATTTATTGGAGAATCTTCCTTAGGGGCACTTGGAGGAACTGCTTACTCTCCCTTCTCTAGCCGCAATGGTGGAACAATATCTCACCTTATGATCATCCTCACCACAACCATAGCAACCACTAGTATCAACTAGACACTTCCCATAGTGTCTCTTCCACAAGTGACACACGTAGGCTTTTTATTTTGAGAACCACCACCTCCTTTCTCAAATTTCACCTTAGCGCTCCTAGGCTCTTCTTGAGTTTGAGCCCTCTTCTTAACCCTAGTTTGCTCATGATAACTAGAACCACCCCTTTTTAAGTTTCTAGCCACCCTCTTAAGTTTAGATTCTTCAATTTCTCTTGCATACACCATGAGTCTACCTACGGTCATATCATCATGTAACATTGCCGTGCGACATTCTTCCCTTACTAAGTCGACTACACCCGTCACGAAATGACTCGTTTCATCCCTTGGATTTGCCATAAGAGAGGGAGCATATTTGGACAACTTAGAGAACTTCAAAGAGTATTCCTCAACACTCATATTACCTTGCTTGAGATTGATAAAATCCTTTACCTTAACTTCCCTTATCTCATTGGGAAAGTAATTACCCAGAAAAACTTTCTTAAAATCTTCCTAGTTAATAGGACCCAATTCCTCTGACCAATTGCCTCTTCCATTATGTGTACCACACTTGAGCCACATCTTTCAATTGATATGTAACAAACTCCGCTTTCTCCCTAGATGTTACTCCCATAGCATGCACTATCTTATACACCTCATCTATAAACTCTTGTGGATCCTCTCCTACCTTAGAGACAAGGAAGTTAGGAGGATTCATCCTCACAAAGTCTCTCAACCTAGTTGTCATAGTGCTCTCCATAAGCCTAGGCATCATACTCAAATTAACTTGCATAGTCACGGCTCAGGCTATAGCAACCAAAGCCTCTTTAGTCTCCCTAATAGACATCTCTGGAACCTCAATACCTCCTTCCAAATTAGGAATAAGATCACCTTGTGGAGGCACTTGGGTACCTTGGGAACCTTGGATACCTTGCCTATCTTGAGGAACTTGCTCAACTTGAATAGGAACCTCCTCATTCATCCCCTCCTCTTCAAACCTTTCTAGCGACTATTATTCTAGTATTCATCTCCTAGAAACACAAGGAAACACGTAATGAAGGATGGTCATAACATTTACTCTAGCGCACAACATTGGAGTGAAAAGAAGGGAAACTCTTTGTCCTATGACGTCTCTCTCATAGATGTGTCGCGACTCACACCAATGGTCAAGACTCTACTAGACGTGACTTGATGAGACTTTTCGATTCCTAATACTACTCTCAAAAATTTGGCTCCGATACTAAGCTTGTCACATCCCTAAACCACACCCTAGAAGATAGGGTACAATATTGTAACCTACTCGACCACTAAGAGGGCTTATACAAGCCCTGTCATATCATTCATCGCATAAACATAGTTAAAAGTAGTGCAGAATTAAAACTTTTCACAAACATAATATACTCTTCAAAATCTATTTCATATAAAGCAATAGGAAATACTAAGTCTCAATCTGATCATCTTACGACACAAGAATACTTGGGTTATGACCCATACTTCAAAATACGATTACAAAAATACTTCGTCTATTACAATACTTTCAATAAAAAAATAGAAGACATATATGCCCTCAATTATGTGTTTCCAAGTTGTTAAATGTTGTTCTTATGATTATAATATGATTTTTAAATAAAAAGATGCATATTTCTGATAAAAGTCTGTTATCATGATTTTTATGCATACTCCCATACTTAGTACATGTATTTGTACTAAATCCATGCTTTTATCTATCTATATAGTTCTCTATATGTGGTTGTACTAAATCCTGGACTTAGAAGATCGCCAATGGAGGGGTGGAAGCGTAATGAGAGAGTATTCAGAAAGATGAGAGATGTAAGGATGAAGGTGTGTTTTATTTATGAGGAAAGCTCCTCTATTTATACACATAAATTACACCGTCATACTATTTACTTTACATAATTGGCCGACAAACTTTTTACATGATTGGCCGACAAACTATTTACTTTACGACTTTTATACATTTGGCTTTTTTCAGCCGACGCAAGACGACAAAAATAAAAAGACTCTTACTTTATACATATGGCTGATATTCAGCCAACAATAATAACTTTTTTTTTATATTTTTTTTATATCTTTATCCTAAATCAACTGTAGGTATCACATTGTCTTCTCCGTTGCATTTGGAGCATTTGTGGTCTGGATATTTGTTGCTGATAAGTTTGCAATACCTTATTAATAATCCTTCTGAAATAAATCCTTTCTTCAAAGCTCTCGTAGATGGTTGTTCTTCTGGTTGTAACAATGACAAAATCCATCTTTGAACTTCGTCCATATCTGATTTTCTTAATTCTTTGGAGTTTGCATATATCATTACTTGTTTTTTTGCATAATAGCTCCAAATAGCATTGTCATTTAAATAATTGTTTGCTAGCTCTTGTATAATCGTAGCTATACCAATTATTCTTTTATTTGCATAAAAATTAGGTATTTCTACTTTTGGTATCTCATTTTGTTTTTCTATTTCTTCTGGAATAATCATATCTTTTGTTAATCCTATCTTTACCACCTGTATTGGTGATTTTATCTCTTCGTATAATATCTCTGCTGGTGCTGTATAACATTTTATATAGAATAAATTTCCTTTGGTAATTCTTTTATATGTCAGAAATGCTCTATGTAATTCTGGAATTCCGACTATCTCTTCTCCGGTATATGTGTATACTGTATTTAGTAGTCCGTAGTTATAACATGTTTTTACTAGGTTGGGGTTGGTCTTAGGTTGTGCAATAAGTTTGTTATATCCTTGTAGTTTCTGGGTTATATAATCTTCTTCGGGATTTTTTGTTTGTGTAGATCTTGGGTTTAGGTTTAGGTATGTTCGGATTTTGTATATGTTTTCAATGTAAGATTGGGTAATATAGTTATATCTTTTTTTGTCGTTTTGTAGGCTTACTGCATAGGTTGATGTTTGTGGTTCTGCTGGTATTTGCATTTGTGGTTTTTGGGTAAATGGTTTTCCAAATAACTGGTTTAAGTTTGTGTTCTTTGGTTTTTCACTAGTTCTTTTACTTGTACCTGCAGTTGTATCTGAACAAACATTGTTATGGGTTTTCCGGAGTTTCCCAACTTCTCCTTCTAGCTCTGGCTATTTTTCATCTACCGAACGACGTAGCTCCGCATGTTTATAGTCATGCTGCTTACTTGTAGATTCTACATTTTCTTCTAGCTTTTGAATTCTCAAGCCCATACTATCCACTTTTGTACAAAGTGTAGTTAGGGTTTTGAGTATGTTTTCCATAAGATTATCTTGTCCTGGCTGTGTAACTCTGTCTTGATAAGTAGTCTGCAATCATATTTTTGTCAGTTTTTACTACCTCAATCGTAAATGTAAAATTTAATATATTCAATACCAATCTCCTTATTTCTTTTGTTGTAACTAAATCTTCTATTTTTTTGTTATCCACCATTTTACCTGTGTGTTATCTGTTCTTACAATAAATTTATTGTAAACAATATATGGTTCAAATGCTAATAAACATTTATATAATGCGAATAATTCTTTTCTATTTATTTCCCATTTTATTTGTGCTTCTGTATAAGATCCTGAATAATATCTACAATGGTGTTCTATTTTTTCTTTTTCATATTTGTATTTTAAAACTCCTCCGTAACTATGATCACTCGAATCTGTTTCAACAATGTAAGTAAATGTTTTATTTTCATCAGGAAAATATAGTTTTGGTAATTTTTTACATAGATTCTTAATAATTTTTATATGTTTTTTATCTTTATTATCAAAATGATATTCTACATCTTTTTTAAGTTTTTTATGTAATGGTTTTAAATGTTCTGCTAATTTTGGTATATATTCTCTTACCTGGTTTACTAATCCTAGAAAGGATTGTAATTTCTTTTTTGTATCTATATTTTCATCAATATTAATTATTTTTTGTACTATATGTGTTTGCATTTTTATTCCATTTTTATCTATTTGTATTCCTAGAAATTCTATTTGTGATTTCATAATTTCTGCTTTTCTTTTACTCAAACTTATACCTGTATTTTTTACTATATGTATAAATTTTTCCAATAATCTTATATGTTCATCTTGTGTTCTAGAATCTAACAATATGTCATCTATATATACAATACAATTTTCTAGTTGGTTAAAACAGTTATCCATAAAATGTTGGAATCTACCTGGTGCATTTTTATATCCAAAAGGTAAAACATTCCATTCATAGAAACCTTGCGGTACTGTGAATGCTGTTAATTGTTTGGATTCTTCTTCTTGTTTTAGGTGGTAAAATCCTGATTTGCAGTCAAATTTGCTAAAATAATTATATCCTTGCATTTGTCTTATTTTTAGTATTTTGTTTGGTATCGGATAATTGCATGTTTTAGTTTTAGCATTTAGATTACGATAATCTATGACCATTCTACTTTTACCTCTTTTTTGTTCACTGTGTTTTATTACTATAAATGCTGGACTTGTATGTTTACTATTGCTTTTTTGTATGTAATTATTTTCTAACAATTCATTTATATATATTTTAAATTCTTCTAGATCATCAAAGTTATATTTTAATGGTTTCTGTGTTATTATACTATTTTCATCTATTAATTCAATTTTTACTTTTGTCTTATGTTTTTCCCATCCTTGTAATGGATCTTCACTATATAATTGTTCTAGTTGTTTATTAATTAATTTGACTTTGTCTATAGCAAATATAATAATTTCTAATTGCGTTATTTGTTTACTATTTATATTTTCCATTTCTTGGTTTATCTTTTCACTTCCTTTTATCCATTCCATAGGTTTTCGTTGTTTATTATTTACTCTTTTTGCTCCTATCTTATTTCCGCATGGTGTAGTAAGCCACCAATGTGTTTTTTTATTATGTGTGGATAATATTTATCTAGAAATGGCATTCCTAATAACATATCTTTTGTAGTAAATTTAAAATTATACATTTCTTCTATTGTTAGTATTTTATCCCATATTTGTATTTTTATATTTTTTGCTTTGTATTTAATCATACTTCCTTCATTGTTAAATCCCGTTACTACCATAGGTGTTTTTAATTTTTCCCATTTATCTTCTGGTAAACAATTATATTTACATATATTCGCTTCTGCTCCTGTATCTATCATAGGGGTATAATATCTGTTGTGATATTCTTCTACTATAATTTTTGCAAGTATAAATATTTTCATTAATCATTTTGTCCTTTTTATAATTATTTTCTTATTTTGACAAGTTATTGTTAATTGTTCATTTTCTATATTGTATGGTTTGACTTTTTCTAACCATTTTATTCCTAATGTAATATTATGATTTCCTTGGTATATTTTAAATTGTATTACTAAGGGTATTCCTCCTATAATTATTTCTTTTTCTGTTGTTTCTTCATTCGTGTTCACTATCTCACTAGGTAGTCCAGGGCATGTATGTCCTGTTCTTATAATTTGTTCTTCTAATACTGACTCTCTTGTTATATAATTTTCTTCTTGTCCTGTATTTATTAGTATTTTATATTTTCTTTGGTCTATTATTCCTGTTATGAAATAATGATACGGTGTTATTTCTTCTTTATCTAATAAGCTTTGTGGAATTTCATATTTTCTTTTAGATGTACTCATCCTTGATGAGGTAGCTCTTGTCAATGTATTTGGTACGCTTGAAGTGCTTAATCTTTCTTTTACTATTTCTAAATCTTCTTCTATATCAATTTCTTTATAGCTATAGTCATTATTGTCTATTACAGTAATTATTTTTTCAAAAGGATTTTCTATTTTTATTTTATTAATTTTATTTCTTGCTGTTATTTTATGCTTTGTTGTTAATATATATAAATTTTTACATCTTGCTGTAAATAATTTGCTCCCTGGTGCTAGTTCTATTCCAGACATTTTCCAATATAGAACTAATGATCTATCTATATTTTTATCTGTTAATGATACTGTATAATTAGCACTTATTGTAAACTTAAATTTTTGATATATTAAGTTTCCTTTTACTGCACTAATTATGCTTTTTTCTATAGGGTGTACAATTCTATCATCTGCTAAATATATTTCTATAGGTGTATCTATTCCTTCTCTAAAGCAGGCTTTTATTAATATTTCTGTTCCTTCTAAATGTACATATTTTGTTGGTGTTTTAGCTTTTATATCTTGTATTTCTTTGTTTATCATTCTTTTATTTATTATAGGTATATATGCTTTTCCTCTTGTGTATTTACAATCTATGATATGTTCTTTTTGACTAACTACATAGTATTCTTCTTTTTGTCTTTTAAACCAATTTCTTAAAATAGGTATTTCTAGTACTTTTTCAACACTTAAATCTAATTCTTTTCCTTTTATTTGTTCAAATATCGTATTATCAAATATAATTTTCTGTTCTTATGATTCTTCATCTTGATATTCTTCCTTAGATATTATTTTTATTTCATTTTCAGACATTATATTTCTTCATCTGTTTCGTTATTATCCATGTTAATATTTTCTTCTTCATTCTCAGTTTCTATGTCTGATACTTCATATATACTATCATTTTCTCTTAATTCATAATCTATGTACTCTATTTGCATATATTTTTCATTGTCTATTATTAATTCTGCTATTTGTTTTCTCTTTGGATTTTTGGGTAATTTACAATCTTTAGCTATGTGTCCTATCTTTCCACAATTATAACAAGTACATTGGGATATTTTTCTTTTTGGTCTGTATGGTCTTTTTATTTTATGATTTTTTACATAATACCTTCGTCTTGGTTGTTTATATTTATATATAGTTTTGTTTTTTCTATAATTTTTATATCTTTTAGATTTTTGTTTTTTAGTTGTGCATCCAAATTGTGGTGCCATTTTATTTTTACAACATGATAAATTTTTATTTAGTACTTTTTCCATTCTTAATTTTTCTTTTTGGTTTTCACATAATTGTATGAACCATTGATTTAAAAATTTTATTCTAGATCCTAAAGTATCTACCATTCCTTCATTATTCCAATCCTTTATTATTTTTGTGCTAAATGGTTCTGGTAATTTTGTAAAATATTGTTTTCTTATTTCTTTTGCTTCGTCTAAATTGTATTTAGCTTTGTAATAATATTCTTTAAATGCACAAGTATATTCTTCTATATAACACATTTTACATATAGCCAATTTTGTCATAAGTTGTCTATTTATTATTTTCTCTCTATTTTGTTCTCTTATATCCGTGGTCATACCTCCAAATTCATTTCTTATTGCTGATTCATATTTGTCTAGTATATCTATATTTGTTGCTGATGGGGATCCATCCATTTTCTTATCATTTCTAAGTACTTCTAAACTTTCTGGGGGTAGATTTTCTATCCATAATTTTGCCGTTCCTATGAATGTTCTTTCTATATATCTTGGTGTTTTTGTTGTTTCTATTTTGTTATCTATTAACTGCTTGGATATATTTCCTGTCCATAGTAATATTGCTTTATTTATGTCTGTGACGCAATCTAATTCTAAGAAATTATATTGTTCACTTATTGGTTTCGGTATCCAATTCTTATTTAATCTACTGTTCCATATTGCATTATTTCTATCTGATTGTTGATAACTTTCTGTATAATAAGTTGGTGGTGTCCACCTAGGACTACTTCTAGGGATATTTCTGGGACTATTATCTGGGGTTTTTACTCTTGACGTACTAGGTCTATTCATATCTCCTGTGTTTATTTCTAATTTTTTTAGTTTATTTGTCTATTCTAAGATTTCTGTATATGTTTCACTTATGTCACTTATTTCTGATTTTTGGTCATTTTCATTTTCATCTATTTCATTTACTTCATTTACCTCAATATCTTCATTTAATTTTTGTTCCATTTCTTTTATTTCATTAGTTATTTCAAGCTCTTTATCTTTTTCCTTTTGTTTTTGCTTATTTTCATATAATAATTTTAACCTAGCTAATTCTTTTTCTAATTCACTTATTCTTGTATTTTTTATTTCTTCTAAATGTTGTACTTCTTGTTTTGCTTGTATTTTTATTTTTTCAATTTCTCTTGATTTGTCTATTTCTTCGTTTTCTTTTGTTATTCTTATCATAGCTGTTAAACTATCTTCTAATTTTGCCGTTTCTTTTTCTAACATTAAGTATAAATTATTTCCTATTTTTTTTATATCTTCTTCCTAGATTTGAAAATATTATTTTTATTATCATTCCGTCTTGATTTTCGTATGTTTTTTCGTCTACTGCAAATTCTTCTTTATTCATTATAATCTATGCATTATATTATGCTGTAACTCATATTCAAGACAATATAATTCTAATTTTAACATGGATATATCTTTTCTTTGTGCTAGTAGTGATTTATTACATACTCCTGCTAATATGTTTTCTTCTAATCTTCTTTTTCTATGTTGTAATTCTTGTTCTTTTTCAACCATTATTTCCATTATTTCTTCTATTAATTGTTGTTTATAGATTTCTGGTTCATACTGTTTTTTCAAATAGCAGACATATTTATATTCTATTTTTGAAATTATGTTTATCAATTGATCTTTTCTATCATTATCTATTTTGACTAGTTGTGATAGTTCATATTCTATATATAAAGATCTTAATTTTTTCCATATTTTTCTTACCTTTTTATCTATCTTAGTTCTTTTTATTTTAGTATTTTTATTTTTATTCATCATAACTTTTTATATAATATTTTAAAAAGCTTACTTAATTTATCTGGATATCTAATCTTTTTTAACCTGTAATTCCTACCATATCGCCTTAACCAATATTCAGTCATATTTAATCTCCAATATCTAAATCATCATACAAATCATACATGTCATAATAAAGCTCTTCTTGTATACTTTGTATGGTTAACTCAGTCCAACCTTGGGTTGTTATTTCTATTATCTCATATGTTAATAATTTATTATAAATTTCTCTTTTTATATCAGTATTCAAATTTTTTAGTATATAGAGTAGTAATATCTTATAATCAACATTATCGTCTAATAGGTATGTTTCCATTTTTATTATTTTCATTTTTCACTAAAACTTTATTCCTTCCAACCTCTTAATAAATTATACTTGATTATTATGCAAAAATAATGATTTAATAATCATCTCGTCTGGTCACTACTACAAGCTTTCTTCTTTGATTAGTTACCCTAACAGCGCCTCAACTTTGTTTACTCCCCTAAACGGCCTTCTCTGCCTACTGGTTTCAACCTTAGGATGACATAGTCTGGGCATACTTATTCGAAGAATATTGCTGTAGCAAACTTTCTAAAGATGGTTATTATAACATTATTCAAACATGATAAACAATTATAATTATCAAGAGATTTTCAGGAATAAATTAATTTAGCTACACATAAATATAAAATGGTATACCTGTTTTTGTGGATCATTTGTCATAGTTGATTTGCTTTCCATAATTATTTAATGACTTATTTAACTAGATCAAGAAGATAACGTCCATGATTGATCTCTTCAAGACTACCTAAATAATCCTTAAGACTTCCTAAGTTTGGATCATGTCTACATAATCAACATTTTTCCTGATTAGAGTGATGCTTTAGACTCATCTATGTAAGATACGAAGTGACCATTCCTATGCCCCCTTCACACCTTAACTAGACAACCCTTAACTACTTTAGATAGGTAATCATTCCTTTTACATATTTCATAACATAAGTCATCAGTTCATTAGTTCATAAAGACTCATACATCACATAAAAGATATTCAAGTAATAGGCTTGGTCAAGACCAAGGGACTCTAACTAACACCTTCAAAGCCTATTGTGCAATGTCTAGATAGTGTCCATAGCACAACCTAAACTTCATAGAACTTCTCTAGCACTAGTAAGTATCCCACATGATGAGAATAGGCAATGACCGACATAGACCATGATAGCTAGACATGGAATCCGGAGTTCTAACCTACTCTGATGAGAGTTTACTAATTGCCAAGGGTAGAACTAGGACACATCCCATGTAGTCACATCGTTAAGGAGTATGAAAGACTTTTATGTACGCTAGTCTCATTCTCAAGTAAATGTACATTGTACTCTAGTCTCATTCTCAAGTAGATCTACTTCCAGTTACAATATTACTCGGTGCTAGCCTTGGTTCTCATAGAGTAATTGACATTAATGGATCACATGAAGAGTGTCACGACTCGAATTTTTGAATCAGAATCGCAACCGGCGTCGTTGACCTCTCAGAGGTCACATACAAGCCTTTTCTTGAATTCATTTCATTCATCTAGTTAAATTTGCAGAAAATTTAAAATTTTTTAAACGTATGAAGTTTACATACAATTGATTTAGTTATTTACTAGTTCCATCATATAGTAATCTCAAAGTAAAGAACAACCATCTATCATAAGGAATCAATTCAAAATAAAAGATTAATATATCATAATTAAGTTTTCCAAACACGAACTTATTATAAAGCTTCGAAATGAAAGTATGAAATAAAATCTAGGGACAACATCCCCTAGATATCTCTACTACTAGGCTAGACCAAAACTGTAGCATCCTCGAAATAAAGGGGACCTACCAAATGATCTGGAGAACGGTGATGTCCAAACCGCTGCAATGAATCTTCAATCTACTCTCTGAACTGCACCTATAAAAATAGTTAATTGTATAGGGTTAGTATACACTTGTACTAAGTATGGGTGTATGCACACGTACATATAAGGATTATGCATGATCAAGGAAAGCTCTTCCTATCACAACATGCAATTTTTGGAAAGTGATATTACTAGACTTTCCTAATTTGGTATTTGTGAATTGTGGTATGAATATTATGTATTTTAGTTCATTCAAAGTAGAAAACTCATTTTCTATATGATCACAAGACATGAGAATGAACAACATAATTTTAGAACCACTCGGGCGAAAATTTGAAAATTTGCTATGCTTGAACCCGAGAGTCCTTTCTTTGGGACCTAGTTTTTTTTCCCAGTATTTTTCTTCTTCTTATTGTGTAGTTCAATAATTCCTTTGGTCGTATGTTTTACTTAAAAGTGCAATGATTCATTAACACTTCATAAGTCAGTCTCTATTGGCTATGCCACTTATTTCATCATTTTCATGTTAGGGAAGTTATGAAGCTTTGATTTGCTATTATGTTTCTACTCCCCTTTATTGACATCATATAAGAAGTCGTTATAAGCCAATATTATTTGGCTTTGCCCATAATTTTCTGAAACTTCATTAATATTAATATTGACAATTGACATTCTTAAGCTCTTACTTTCACAGCTCACTTTCAACATACGTTCCATCATCTTTCTTTTTTGGTTTCTTTGAGACATATTAGAAGTAAGATCATGCGAGCTAACATGAAATGCAGTGTCTTCCCCACACCAAAATAGGTGATTCACCGGTTAAAATTAATCTAGATCATGTGAGCTAGTCATGAAATCCACTGTCTGCCCCACACCGAAAAGGGGTGATTCCCGACTAAGGAAAATCCATATCAAGTGTTTACTCCATACCGAAAAGGAGTGGCTCACGGCTATAGTGAACCAAGAACATTCTTTTGAGCATTAACCAACATAGATCATGTGAGATAAACATGAAATCTGGTGTCTTCCCCACAATGAAAAGAGGTGATCTTACTGGACAAGGTGAGACCAAAACATACCTAGCTCTCTTAGGTGGAAACCACAGACTAGTTCCTATGTTGGATAGACATAGTTCAAAGACTAGGGACTTAAGGAGATTACTTATCCACCTCGGTGGTATCCTCATCTCATAAGGCTTACACTTGCAATCATGTGCTCATAACTAGTCTATCGGTGCTTTGCTCACTTCCATTATCTTCTTATCTTTCACAGTTGACTCAAACGTTATGGAAGCTTGCTTCTAGATTGAGATTTACTTACTCTATTGATGATTTTTCATCCTTTTCTTTACATTAATGAAATGTGAATTGTCCTTACATAACATCTTTGGTGTTAATGAGACTGGTCTCACACGTTCTACCACCTTCATTTTTGAGTATTTTTAACATAGTAGCTTAGGTGTAAGTGAGGCTTATCTCACTTCATTTAACACATCATTCTGGTCACTTTCTTAACTTAGACATCTTTAGTTATGTTATTACTCACGTTACTTGCTTACTTTCGTTTAGTAGCTTCATATTATCGTTTATGGACGATGAGCACTTCATTCAATGAGTTGCATATGTTCATAGTTCAATATTTTAGAGCATGTTGAGAGTTGTACCAATGAATGGAACGCCCTTAGATATGAGTTCATTGAATTAGTTTAGAAGTGCTTGAGTTGTCATTTCATTATTTTGGCTACAGAGGATTGTCATATGATTAGTATTGGCCTAAAATTTTCTGGAAAGGATTACATAACCATCTTTGTTTGCTAAGCCAATTTTCATGTTCATAATGCTTAAGTTTTTATACATTATACATTAGCCAATCTTTTAGTTATTTCAATACAACATTATAGCCAATTCCATTCATAATTCTTAGACAATGTATTGTTAGCCATTTTATTGGCAAAAGATAGAAAATTCATTCAAATGTGATTTCACGGCGATCTTTTAAGTCAATCTTAGTTCATGACTTTAAACATAACGTTTTAAAACATCTTGGACAACATCATATTAACATTTGATGAATATAACATCTTCATAAAGTCACATTAACAGTAAGTATGCATCAATATATCACACATCAACACTTCAAAATTTTTGGACATAACTTAACGATACATCGTTCTTTAATTCACGTAAGAAACCCTTAGCATCATATGAGTTCAATTCATAGTTCCTTCGAGATTTAAAAATCAAGAACCCTACACATTAAGATCATCCATCACCACATATGGACAACATTATTAATAATAATCTATACAACATAAAAATCGTAACTAGGATACAAGGGAAAAAAAGTTCGACGTGAATTTCGAGAAAACAGCCCTAGTTTCGACATCTTATGGATTATGACGATGGAAAGTACTATTGCAGAAATAATTATAGAATATAAACCCATACCTTAAGTAGAACTTAATATATGAAGACAACCTTGAACAAAAACTTGGAGAAACCTTGAAATCTCCTAGAATGTCTATGAACTTTCTGTATCTTTCTTTCGTTTGTTTTAGCGTTGTGTTCTCTGAGTGTTTGATCTTGAGTTTTAGGTTTAGTAACTGACGTTGAATCATTCATATAAGGATTAATAAGTAAATTAAACAAATAAATAAATAAATTTGTAAAAAGTCCCTCCTAAGTTTGTTAGAACTAGGAAAACACAACACTTAGTCAAATCTGAAATTTTTCCTAAGAATTTCGTTTTGACCCTTTAAATTAATTAATTAAATGGATAATTTAATTAATTAAGGGACCTAGGGTTTTTAATAAAGTAACCCTAAGTCATTGGAACCATAACTAACCCTTTTGGACCATCCTAGGTTATGTACTAGGATGTTTCTTGAGTTATACTCGGTTAGTGTAAGAATTTCGGTTTGACCCCTTTAATTTAATTAATTAAATGAATTATTTAACTAATTAAGTTACATAGGGTAATTAATAAAGTACCCTTAAGTATTTATAACAATAACTAACCCTTTGGACCATCCTAGGTTAGGTACTAGCTTGTCTTTTTCTTGTCTTAACCGAAATCTAGAAAATTGCTTTATTATTTTGGTTTTTCCCTTTTCAATTAATTAATTAAGCTGATAAATTAATTAATTAAGTAACCTAGGGTAATTAATAAAGTATCCCTAATTTGTTAGGTGTCACGACCCAACTCGATGGGCCGTGACTAGTGCCCGTTTTGGACACCCACATACAAACCTGCTAAGTATAACCAACTGAAACTAAGACAATATGGAATTTAATCAAATCAAGCCAACCACAACGTCATATATATATAAGAGGACCTGTCTCATAAGGAGTCATAACCATTCAACCATAACAGCATACGCGAGCCGACAAGGCTGCCACTATTCAAAGCATAATAACATACGTATGCCGACAAGGCTGCCACTACACAATACACAATGATGTACGCAGCCGACAAGGCTGCCCCTGTACCAGCGGACATCCCAAACAAACCATGTCCATACCATTATTCAAAACATATATATACAACCCACATAATGTCCACAGACCTCTAAGAGTACATTAGTGAAACTCGACGGGACAGGGCCCCGCCATACCCATAGACGAGCAAAAGACTACACAAAAGTTATGTACCAAAATGACTGGCCTCCGGAACAGTGGAGCTCTCCCAATACGCAGAGTAGATATCCTAGGCGGGAGGATCACCGAACTGTGCGTCTACACCTGCGGGCATGAAACGCAGCCCCCCGAGGAAAGGAGGGTCAGTACGGACAATGTACTGAGTATGTAAAGCATAAGGTAAAGATGACAGGATACCAATATTTCAAGTCGAAACAAAATATCGCTACAGATATACCCTTTTAAGTGAAAATCATGCATATATTTAACATTTAAGGTGCCCAGCTTCCCTAGTAAGGGGCTCGGCAAAATAATCATCACGTCATCTCCGTCATCATCATCATCATAACCATCCTCATCACCAATCATATATATAATATACATACCCGGCCCTCTAGTGAGGAACTCGGTGACATATGCAAGAAACTCCGCACGAACATTACCCGGCCCGGGACTCGGTGAAATGATAAATGACTCTATGCACGAGCAGAATATTATGAGCAACCATATGCAATTAAAATCATTTCTTATAACTCAATAGAACAATGAACGTGAACCAGCAAGGAGTATTACCAAAGATTAATGTTTTATCAAGATTATGAACCTTTAATACGATATGGAAACGTAAAATCTCAATGACTCTAAGAAGCATTACCATAGATATTAGAGATCATCATAGACTTAGACATAGCCGATATATAGAGCAATAATTGTGGAAGCAAGAATATACGTCACCTAGACGCTCTAGAGGTAAGTATCAAATCTGTCCGTTATTCGCTTATTTTTAAAAGTCATGCCAAGCAAAGAAAGAAGGGACAACGTTACATACCGTATAATCGAGCCGCACGTCCAATATTTACTACTCAAGCTATTAATCTATAACAAGCAACAATCGTGCCGCAATTAGATAAACATCGTGCTTTACTTTCTTGTAAGCTAGCTAATAATCTAACGAAAATTCGGCAGCACCTCCCCTATTTTCCTTACTTCGTCCCAATCCAACAACAATCCAAATTATCCACAGCAATACCAATAACACATATAACCCAAAGAATCATATTAAACAGCCCCCTCCCAAAAACAGTTCCGTCTCGGCAACCATAGCAGTGAAGCAACGACACACCGAGCGATAACTCGTTTTATAATTCGCAACAGATCTACCTTATAATATTCATCCTTTGGAGTATATACTCATAATCACATTCAACATATACATAATGCCAAAACAGAATTTTCCTGCAGTTTGCTTTAATCAAAACAGCCCAAGCACCAACATGACACCACTAATAATCCGATTATGGTTTCCATTCATACTTAGCACATTCAATAACTAAAACAAACTTCCTAAGCTACTGGTCACACCCCCTTCTTAAAATTAATGGATAATTAACAAGGGTATTCTAAAGAATTAACACACCAAACAAGGAGATTACTAACCAAATTATTTGCAGCTGCTGGCCAAGAGTTGCAGGGTTGGTTTCTCCATTTCCATGGCTGCCTAAGACAAGTGGTGAAGAAGAAGATGATATGCAGCAATGCATTTCACCACTTTATTAGCATGGAGTGGATTTCTCCACCTCATTTAATAGTATGAAGTGGAGGCAGCCCGCCTTTTCACCTGTACACTAAGGCCAATCCACAATCTGATCCCTTTTTAATTTTTGCCTTGAGTGGTGGGGCTCACTGGATTAAATTAATCCTAATCAGCCACCAATTATGAGTGGTGGGGCCCATTAGATTAAATCAATCCAAATTAGCCACTAATTAATCCCTCACTTAAAGTTAATGGCACTTACATTAGCCAACTCATACTTTATATCACATTTGGAAATAACATCCTTGCCTAATATTTCTTTACGTCTTCTAGATCATGATGCGCACTACGTATAAAAAAAATACGAGGCATAACATCCTTCCCCCCTTAGGAACATTCGTCCTCGAATGTTAAGTTAGCGTCTTGTAAAAACAAATTCCAGCGAGGTCTCTCTAAAAGTTATACCTATCAACCTTCATTCCGTAACTTACAGATGCCTCACAGCTACATAATCTCATTATCTATCAATATAGTCAAGCTAGGAATTGAATTACCTGCAGGTACGGGGAATAAGTAAGGATACTTATTCTTCATTTCGTCTTCCGCTTCCCAAGTCATCTCCTCCCTATTGTTATTTTGCCACAACACTTTGACGGAAGCCACATCCTTAGTACGTAACCTTCTAACCTGACGATCAAGTATAGCCACGGGTTTCTCCTCATATGACAACTCCTCTGTTACCTGAATATTATCTACAGGGAATACTCTAGAAGGATCACCAATACATTTACGTAGCATTGATACATGGAAGACTGGATGTACCGCCTCCAAATCAGATGGTAGATCCAACTCATAGGCAACCTTGCCTATCCTACGAACAATCTGATAAGGCCCAATGTATCTCAGACTGAGCTTCCCCTTCCTGCCGAATCTCATCACACCCCTCATGGGTGATACCTTCAGGAATACCCAGTCACCAATCTGAAACTTTAAATCTCGACGCCGATTATCTTCATATGACTTCTGTCGACTCTGGGCTGCTAATAATCTTTCTTGAATAAGCTTCACCTTGTCAACAACTTGCTGAATCACATCCGGGCCTATTAACTTAGTCTCGCCAACATCAAACCAACCAATAGGTGATCTGCACTTCCTCCCATATAAGGCCTCGTACGGTGCCATCTGGATACTAGAATGGTAGCTATTATTATAGGCAAACTCAATGAGCGGCAAGTGGTCATCCCAGCTGCCTTTGAAGTCAATAATACAGGACCACAACATATCTTCTAGTGTCTGAATAGTACGCTCAGCCTGCCCATCAGTTTGAGGGTGAAATGCTGTGCTAAGGTTCACCTGTGTCCCCAATCCCTTCTGAAACGATCTCCAAAAGTTGGCTATAACTTGAGCTCCTCTGTCTGATATAATGGACGTGGGAACCCCATGAAGTCTCACTATCTCCCTGACATATAACCTCGCATAATCTTCAGCCGAATAAGTAGTCCTGACTGGAAGAAAATGGGCCGATTTCGTCAGCCTATCTACAATAACCCATATAGACTCATACTTCCGTTGAGTGCGAGGTAAGCCTGTAATGAAGTCTATATTAATCATCTCCCATTTCAAAGTCGGGATCTCTATCTCCTGTAATAATCCACCAGGCTTTTGATGTTCTATCTTGACTTGTTGACAATTTGGGCAGTGAGCAACAAACTCCGCTATGTCCTTTTTCATGCCATCCCACCAATATAAGCATATGAGGTCATGATACATTTTTGTTAACCCTGGGTGAATAGAATAACGGGCAGAGTGTGCCTCTCCCATAACCTACCGTCGTAGCCCCGCAGTATCGGGTACACACAATCTGCCTTCATATCGTAACACTCCGTCAGGTGTAACCTTAAATGGGGTCTTTTCCTTTTGAAGAGCTACATCTCTATACTGTGCCAGAATAGGGTCCTTGTATTGGTGTCTCTTTACCTCATCTATGATTGATGACTCAGCAACCTCTCGAATAGAAACTCTACTATCTTCCGAATTAGCTAGACGGACTCCAAGGCTGGATAGCCGCTGAATATCCCGAACCATATCCCTCCCTTCTAGTTGTACATCTATCAAGCTACCCATGGACTTACGGCTAAGAGCATCTGCTACAACATTCGCTTTTCCTGGATGATATAAAATATCAACATCATAATCCTTTAGCAACTCTAACCACCGCCTCTGTCGTAAGTTCAGCTCCTTCTGTTTAAAGATATATTGGAGACTCTTATGAACTGTATAGATGTCCATATGGAAACCATATAAATAATGTCTCCACATCTTCAAGGCATGAACCACGACCGCTAACTCCAGATCGTGAGTAGGATAGTTCTTTTCATGCTTCCTAAGTTGTCGGTAGGCATAGTCTATAACTTTGTCATGCTGCATAAATACACATCCTAGCCCAACACCCGAAGCATCACAATAAATAACATAGCCGTCTGGTCCCTTCGGAAGAGTTAAGACTGGAGCTGTAGTCAATTTGTCTTTCAATAGCTGGAAGCTTTGCTCACAAGCATCTGTCCACTGGAACTTGGCTGCCTTTTGAGTAAGCCTTGTCAAAGGTGCTGAAATTGAGGCAAACTTTTCTACGAATCTCCTGTAATATCCTGCTAACCCCAAAAAGCTACGTACCTCAGTAGGTGTCGTAGGTCTGGGCCAAGTCTTTACTGCCTCAATCTTTTGCGTGTCTACCCGAATACCATCAGCTCCAATAATATGCCCCAAGAATGCCACTAAAGTCAACCAGAACTCGCACTTAGAAAATTTAGCATACAACTTCTGGTGTTGAAGCACCCTAAGTACCGTCCTTAAATGATCTGCATGCTCCTCTTCTGAACGTGAATAGACCAGAATATCGTCTATAAATACAATAACAAACATATCAAGGAATGGTTTAAATACTCGATTCATTAAATCCATGAACACCGCTGGAGCATTAGTCAGCCCAAAAGACAGCACTCTAAACTCATAATGCCCATATCGGGTCCGGAATGCCGTCTTTGGAATATCTGCCTCCCTTACCCGCACCTGATGATAACCTGACCGCAAGTCTATCTTTGAAAAACACTTTGCACCCTGCAACTGGTCAAATAGATCGTCAATCCTTGGGAGGGGATACCTGTTCTTTATTGTTACTTTGTTCAACTGCCTATAATCAATCCACATCCGCAGCGACCCATCCTTCTTCCTCACAAACAGTACCGGGGCTCCCCAAGGTGACGTACTAGGCCTGATGAAGCCCTTTTCTAGCAAATCCCTCAATTGCTCTTTCAATTCTTTCAACTCAGCAGGTGCCATTCTATAAGGAGGTATAGATATAGGCTGGGTATCTGGCAGTACATCTATAGTAACTGTATCTCCCGTTCTGGAGGAAGTCCTGGAAGTTTCTCGGGGAATACATCGGGAAATTCATTAACTACAGGGACTGATTGAAGAGTCGGTGCCTCTGCCTTTATGTCATGCACCCGAATTAGATGGTAAATATAGCCTTTTCTAACCATCTTCCCGGCCTTGAGGTATGACATGAACTTACCTTTCGGCGATACTGTACTTCCCTTCCACTCTATAATCGGTTCCCCTGGAAATTGAAATCGAACTATCTTTCCTCTGCAATCAACATTAGCATAACAAGCAGCCAACCAATCCATACCCATGATAATATCAAACTCAATCATATTTAACTCTATTAGATCTGCTACGGTACGACGACTATATATAACTACTGAACAATTCCTATATACTCGCGTAGCGATGACAAAATCTCCTATAGGTGTAGCTACCTCAAATGGTTCTATCAACTCAGACTCTATTCCGATCCTACTAGCAACAAAGGGAGATATATATGATAAGGTGGAACCTGGGTCTATCAATGCATACACACTTCGGGAGAATAGTGATAATATACCTGTGATCACATTAGGTGACGCCTCATGATCTTGCCTATTAGTCAAAGCATATATACAGTTTGAGGGACCGCTAGAACTGGAAGCTCCACCATGTCCTCTACCACGGCCCGCTGGCGCCTGAATACTCTAGTTCGCTTCATCTCTGGAGGCAGGAAGTGGCCCTGGAAAGCCTCCACAAATTCATCCCATACCACTGGAGGAGCACCCTCACCCCTAGATAACTCCCAAGACTCATACCAATTAATAGCTACATCCCGCAAATGATACGTAGCCAACTTAACAGACTCGGTCTCCGAAGCCTTGATTATTTTCAATGTACGCTGCATCTAACAAATAAACTCATGCGGATCATCCTGGGGCCTTGACCCAAAGAACTCTGGAAGATTACAACTTAAGAAGTCACGAGCCCTTAAGCTAACAGATCTGTCCGCATGATCAACTCCTAGTCCATGCCTGCGAGCCTGATCTGCCACTAATCTAGTCAGCAATTGAACCGCATCTCTCATGGCCCTATCCTCCGCCCCTGACTAAGGAACTGGAGGTTTAGATGTTGGGGCCTCGGGGGCTGGTGGTGTCCCCCGAACTGGAGCTGCTGCTGCTCTAAGCTCTTCTGGCGGTGGGGGTGTAGCAGAGCTCTCCGACTGGAGCATAATACCAGGCATAGATAGGGCACGGGCCCTAGTAACTCTCCGAGTCTGACTAGTACCTTCTGCTACTGATTTTCCCTTCTGGGCGGCTGTCGCTTTCTTTGGAGGCATAGCTGAAAACACACGGATTCATCAGAGAGGGATTATCCTGTTAATATAGCTCTATCGCACAATCTAGAATAAGAAGAAAGAATGACATCCTAAATGTCCTGTAGCTTCCTGTTTATAGATGTGGTTCACAACACACCGATAAACAAGACTCTACTAGACACGGTCTGTAGACACTTCCAAGGAAGAACCGCTCTGATACCACTCTTTGTCACGACCCAACCCGATGGGCCGTGACTACTGCCCGTTTTGGACACCCACATACAAACCTGCTAAGTATAACCAACTGAAACTAAGACAATATGGAATTTAATCAAATCAAGCCAACCCCAACGTCATATATATATATATAAGAGGACCTGTCTCATAAGGAGTCATAACCATTCAACCATAACAGCATACGCGAGCCGACAAGGCCGCCACTATTCAAAGCATAATAACATACGTATGCCGACAAGGCTGCCACTACACAATACAGAATGATGTACGCAGCCGACAAGGCTGCCCCTGTACAAGCGGACATCCCAAACAAACCATGTCCAGACCATTATCAAAAACAAATATATACAACCCACATAATGTCCACAGACCTCTAAGAGTACATTAGTGAAACTCGACGGGACAGGGCCCCGCCATACCCATAGACGAGCAAAAGACTACAGAAAAGTTATGTACCAAAACGACTGGGCTCCGGAACAGTGGAGCTCTCCCAATCAGTAGAGTAGATATCCTAGGCGGGAGGATCACCGAACTGTGCGTCTACACATGCGGGCATGAAACGTAGCCCCCCGAGGAAAGGGGGGTCAGTACGGACAATGTACTGAGTATGTAAAGCATAAGGTAAAGATGACAAGATACCAATATGGCAAGTCGCAACAAAATATCGCTACATATATACCCTTTTAAGTGAAAATCATGCATATATTTAACATTTAAGGTGCCCAGCTTCCCTAGTAAGGGGCTCGACAAAATAATCATCACGTCATCTCCGTCATCATCATCATCATAACCATCCTCATCACCAATCATATATATAATATACATACCCGGCCCTCTAGTGAGGAACTCGGTGACATATGCAAGAAACTCCGCACAAACATTACCCGGCTCGAGACTCGGTGAAATGATAAATGACTCTATGCACGAGCAGAATATTATGAGCAACCATATGCAATTAAAATCATTTCTTATAACTCAATAGAACAATCAACGTGAACCAACAAGGAGTATTACCAAAGATTAATGTTTTATCAAGATTATGAACCTTTAATACGATATGGAAACGTAAAATCTCAATGACTCTAAGAAGCATTACCATAGATATTAGAGATCATCATAGCCTTAGACATAGCCGATATATAGAGGAATAATTGTGGAAGCAAGAATATACGTCACCTAGACGCTCTAGAGGTAAGTATCAAATCTGTCCGTTATTCGCTTATTTTTAAAAGTCATGCCAAGCAAAAAAAGAAGGTACAGCGTTACATACCGTATAATCGAGCCGCACGTCCAATATTTACTGCTCAAGTTATTAATATATAACAAGCAACAATCGTGCCGCAATTAGATAAACATCGTGCTTTACTTTCTTTTAAGCTAGCTAATAATCTAACAAAAATTCGGCAGCACCTCTCCTATTTTCCTTACTTCGTCCCAATCCGACAACAATCCAAATTATCCACAGCACTACCAATAACACATATAACCCAAAGAATCATATTAAACAACCCCCTCCCCAAAACAGTTCCGTCTCGGCAACCATAGCAGCGAAGCAACGACGCACCGAGCGATAACTCGTTTTATAATTCGCAACAGATCTACCTTATCGTATTCATCCTTTGGAGTATATACTCATAATCACATTCAACATATACATAATGCCAAAACAGAATTTTTCTGCAGTTTGCTTTAATCAAAACAGCCCAAGCACCAACACGACACCACTAATAATCCGATTATGGTTTCCATTCATACTTAGCACATTCAATAACTAAAACAAACTTCCTAAGCTACTGGTCACGCCCCCTTCTTAAAATTAATGGATAATTAACAAGGGTATTCTAAAGAATTAACACACCAAACAAGGAGATTACTAACCAAATTATTTGCAGCTGCTGGCCAAGAGTTGCAGGGTTGGTTTCTCCATTTCCATGGCTGCCTAAGACAAGTGGTGAAGAAGAAGATGATATGCAGCAATGCATTTCACCACTTTATTAGCATGGAGTGGATTTCTCCACCTCATTTAATAGTATGAAGTGGAGGCAACCCCCCTCTACACCTGTCCGCTAAGGCCAGCCCACAATCTGATCCCTTTTTAATTTTTGCCTTGAGTGGTGGGGACCACTGGATTAAATTAATCCTATTCAGCCACCAATTATGAGTGGTGGTGCCCATTGGATTAAATCAATCAAAATTAGCCACTAATTAATCCCTCACTTAAAGTTAATGGCACTTACATTAGCCAACTCATACTTGATATCACATTTGGAAATAACATCCTTGCCTAATATTTCTTTACGTCTTCTAGATCACGATTCGCACTACATATAAAAAAAATACGAGGCATAACATTAGGACCATTACTAACCTTTTGGACGATCCTAGGTTAGGTACTAGGTTGTCTCTTTAACTAGTTACTAGGTTGGTGTCACCCAATTTAAGTCTTAGGTTGTCGGGTGCACTAATTGGTTAATTTCGGTTTTTCCTAGGTTATTTAGTTATTTAGTTCAGTAGTTTAGAGTCTAGAATAAGTTAGAGAGATAGTCCCCACATGGTTGAACCCACGTGCGCGTCTGCCCCCTCTTAACTACCCTAACCAATTTCGGTTAGGGTTGTTCCCTCTTGGCCGATTCTCCCCCATGTGCTTGCACATGGGTTGATTGTAATTTCCTAAGTAACTATTATTGTTCATTTGGTAATGTTTACTTATTATACCAAGGATACTCACTATGTCCTTGTGCACTGCTTAATCTACATATCATTTTAAATGATCATGTGCAATGGTACCTAAGCTTGACACTTGGATGCCTCGTACCTAATTTGTGAGGTAAAGGAAAACTTTTTTTAGCCTAGGGTCTTTATTGCAGGTACACTTCTTGAACGTGCTTGTAAATACTTTAGAAAATTCGTTAACACTTTTTTAAGCCAATATTTTCTACTATGCCCATAATTTTTTAGTATGCCCACTATTTCTAACTATTGGGCATTGGGATGACTATTTACACCCAATACTTATTCTAAAAAATTAATAGGCCCTTCACTATATGGGTATAATTTTTGGAATGTTACAAAAAGGGTTCCTTATCTTGTTCATAACCGAATCACATTCACCCTACCAAAGAGGTCCACTAGGGCTACTTCTCAATGGCGACTGAGATAGCTCATTATGGCTTTGCTAATGATTAATATGATGTCGTTCCAGCCAATTAACCTTAAGTCCACAATTTCTTTACATGAAGGATACCATTATGACTCTCGACTTCAACATTCATAACATAACCTTTACCTCATACATGACCTGCTTAATATCCTCTAAGGTCTCACATATATTTCATTCATACATGATAAGGGTGCACTAAGCCTTCCTAGTCAAGACATCTGATAATCTCATAACATTCATTCATATATTAAGTAAGGGACACAAGTCTACCAAAGAAGACACCACATTCTTTCACTTTATCACATATAGCATATCATTCTTTAAAGCACTTAGGAATGGACCTTATCTTCTTAATATCCACCTATACATTACTATATCATTATCAATATAAGCATCATGACTCATATAGTCAAGTAGGAACAATCATGTATCAATATCTAAGACTACACATATAAGCACATGGTCATAGTCTAACATGATCACCTACATAACATCCATAGATCACATATACTTTCACATTCCTTAACAAGTAGATAGATATCATCATACTTCACATAATAAATTACACAAAAATCCACATTACTTCAAGTAGTGCCGACAAGGCCATGATCATCACATTGCATGAAGTAACACTAACAAGGCCACATCAATTCACATAACACCGCCACCATAAGTGAGCTATACCAAAAAAAACATAATGGAAGTATAAATAACATCAAAATAAAGGGAATAGGGCATCTTACTCCCTCAACATCCTCAACACCTCAACTTGATGCTAATTTATCCTATTCAATAACATAACCTTACCGATGGCCATGAATAATAATTCAATGTAGAAAGTATGATAATCAAAGAAAATAGGTTAATTAAATAGATATTAAACAATCTAAGATAACCTAGATATCAATTAAACACAATTCTTACATCATTGGAAAGCCTATAGAAATCTACACTAGAATTCAAACAACATTAGGTTAATATCAAGTAACCCATAACTTAGTCAAAATCTAGGGTTCATAGAATTCATGGGTTCATGGGTAAGTTAGATTAAAATCATCAATACAATATAAATTAAGTCATTATTAAATGTTTAGAAATCATTAATGCAAGAACCCATGGTAGAATCATGAAATTAGACAATTCAAGTTTAGAAACTTTGAAAACATCTTTAGAATTGAGGATCCTTGATGAAGAGAGTTGCAAGGATCAATATAAATACCTCAAAGATGATAATTATCCACTTTTATGAAGAAATTTCACTTAAAACCTCACCTCCAAGATGTTCCTTGATTCTGAACTTCAATGGAGATTTTGGGATATCTTATGGGATTTTGGGGTTTTGATTTGGAAGAATGAAATATTCAATGTGTTTGACACTTATATACACATATAAAATACCCAATATACACCTTACGAACCGCTAAAGTCTATTTCAGGAATTGTGGTGCATTTACAAATTCACGCCCATCTTGGCAGTAAAACTGCACGTAGGGACATGACCATCGACGGTGGACAGTTGATGGACCTTTTGTGCACAAATGGACCATCCTGTCCATCTATTGGTTGGGTCAGAGACTTTTCAAGGTCCTCCTTTCTCCCAATACTAAGTCTCCACTGACTCCACCCATCGATGGGGTGTCGATTGGCCCACGAGTTGTTGATGCCTCGTTCGTTTGTGGTTGCCTGGGATAGTCATGAGATTTAGTTTTGGTCCTTTCTCAATGACCCTTGAATAGTCCTTGGGGAAAATTTCCCAAAATTTTCAAACCCAAATACGATCGTCTATGAGTTTAACACCTCTCACATAAATTTCATCAAAATGAACACGTAAAACTTGACGAAACATGCCTAAGCACACAAGGTCATTTCAAGGCACATCTTTCGAACATCATGGATGTGTGACCTCCAAACTCCATGAAACTCCACACACTACCTATACATTCTATAATAGATCATTTATAGACCTTAGAACCTCATTAACACTCAATAGCACATAAAACCACATGTGAGGCACATAGGTGACTTAGTTGTCGAACGTCTTAGTCGTCCCTTGACGTTTGACTTCCAATACACCTAATACTTTAGCTACTGCCTCTATACCATATATTATACCTATTTAGTACCTTAGACCGTCAAGACTAACATGTTAGGCTCTAGTTCTCCTAATTCATTTTGGGGTCTTACATGATACACCTACTAGCTTAATTAAGTCAAGCAAGCAGCTCAATTATTTTATTCAATTTTCTAAATATTGATCCCTTTTTCTTCAACTTACAACTTAAATTTAAATTTGAAGTCAATTACCATCTTACTATCTCTAATTTAAATACTTCCCTCAGTTTTAACTTGCAGTACACATGATGAAACATACAAGGCATCAGATCACCATCCGAGCTAGCTCAATCCAAACTTATCATATAAGAAACATGGTCCCTTACCTATAATATAAGGATACGTCAGGTACCACAAGAACAGAACAAGCTCATGCATAATATGGGTTGTTACATCCTTCCCCCCATTAAAACATTTATCATCCAATGTTAGAATGATTATTCATTCCAAACAAGTTAAAGCCCAAGTTAATACTACTATTAATCACATAATACATGTATACTTGTACTTAATTGTCGGCGTATAAGCTAAGCATTTTCATCTTTCTGTTGGATTTGGAAGAGATGAGGATATTATAATTTCATTGTTTCTTTTGCTTCCCATGTAACTTTTTCTGCTTGGTTGTTCCTCCTTAACACTTTTACATAAGCTATCTCTTTATTTCTTAACTTCCTAACTTTTTGATCCATAATAACAATGGGTACTTCCTTATAAGTGAGATCTCCTGTAACCTGTACATCCTCAGTATGAGTAATACGATATGGGTCCCCTATCCATTTTTGAAGTATTGAGACATAAACACCGAATAAACTGTTGAAAGATCTTGTGGTAGCTATAACTAATAGGTTACTTGGACGACTTTTTGAATAATCTTATATGACCCTATATAGAGTGGACTCAACTTTCTCTTTTTACCAAACCTCATTACCCCTTTTATTGGAGATACCTTGAACAACATCCAATCCCCTATAGAAAATTCTAGTCCTCTCCTTCTAACATCCCCATATGATTTATGTCTACTTTAATATGTTTCTAGCCGATGCTGTATCACTTTTACCTTTTCCATAGCTTGATGAACAAGATCTGGCCCAAATAAGGCAGTTTTACCTGTTTCGAAACAGCCAATTGGTGATCTACACATTCTACCATATAAAGCTTTATAAGGTGGCATTTAAATATAGAATGGTAGCTATCGTTATTAGCAAATTCAATAAGTGGTAGGCGATCATCCCAGCTACTCTTGAAATCCAATACACATATTCGCAGCATATCCTCAAGTTTTTGAATTTTATGTTCTTCCTAGCTTTCCATTTGAGGGTGAAAGGTTGTACTTAAATTCACTTTTGTTCCCAATCTCTTCTGAAACGACTTCCAAAAATTTGCAGTTAATTGAGTTCCTCTATAAGATATTAAAGAGATAGACACTCCATGTAGTCGAACTATCTCTTTAATGTACAACCTCGCACACTCTTCAACTATGTCAGTAGTCTTCACCAGCAAGAAGTGCACTACTTTTGTAAGTATGTCAACTATTACCCATATGGAGTCAAACTTCCAGAATGAGCGAGACAAACTAGTGAAAAGAATACATGTTAATCATGTCCCATTTCCAAATTTGAAGTTCTATACGATGCATGTAACCTCCAAAATTTTGGTGTTCTACTTTTACCTGTTGAAAAGTTGGACACTAAGCTATGAATTCTGCAATGTTCTTCTTCATGTCCCCCCACCAATGCATTTGTTTCAAGTCATGATATATTTTAGTTGACCCCGGATAAACATAGTATCTTGAATGATGTGCTTCCATCATGATCCTATTTCTTAGTTCATCAACATTAGGTACACAATCTTTTTTGACATCGAAGTAGTCCATCTTGCGTAAGGTCAAATGTCTTTGTCGTACCATGTTGTACATTCTCATTAAGCAGTAAAATAATAGGATTAGTGTACTGCTTCTCTTTCACTTCCACTATTAACGATGCTTTTGCTGCATTTCGCACAATAACCCCTTTGTTTTGAAATTCAAAAAGGCTAACACCCAAGTTCACTAGTTGGCACAAATCCTTAGTTATTCCTTGTCTTTTCACATATTGCCTATAAGTGCTTTCCATTATTTTAGGGATTAAAGCATCGGCTACTATAATAGCTTTACCGGGATGATACAAGATATCAATGTTATAATCTTTTAATAAATCTATCCACCTTCGCCACCTTTGATTTATGTCCTTTTTCTTAAATATATATTTCAAGTTCTTGTTATTAGTTTATATGTCAACATGAACTCTATATACAAGTAGTGTCACCATATCTTTAAAGAAAACACAACTACTGCTAGCTCTACATCATGGGTTGGATAATTTGTCATATGGCCGCCGCTGCCTCGAGCTAGAAGTTATAACTTTACCATGATGCATTAATACAAAACTTTAGCCCACTCCCAAATCATCACCATACATTGCATAGCCTTCTGGAAGTACCAATACAACTGTAGAAGTTAATTTACTCTTGAGCTCTTGGATGCTTCTCTCACACTCATCATTCCACTGAAACTTTATTTCTTTGTTTGTTAGATTTGTAAAGGGTGCATCAATGGAAGAGAATCCTTGAACAAACCTTGTGTAATAACCTGCTAATCCAAGAAAACGATGGATGTCCATAAGCGTTGTAGGTCTTGGACAGTTTTTCACGGCTTCTATCTTTTGATTATCTACTATTATTCCTTAATCAGATACAATATGACCTTAGAATGCTACAAATTCCAGCTAGAATTCATATTTGGTGACTTTGCATAGAACTTACGATCACGAAGAATTTGTAAAACATGCCACAAATGATTAGCATGGTTCTCTTTCGATCTTGAATACACCAAGATATCATCTATAAACACTATCACGAACACATCTAAAAATGGCTTGAAACCCTATTTATCAAGTCAATAAAAGCTGTTGGTACATTTGTTAACCCAAATTATATGACTAAAAACTCAAAATGACCATACAATTTTTGGAAAGTTGTCATGGGTATATATATCTTTGACTCTCACTTGGTGATAACACGACCACAGGTCGATCTTTGAAAACACCTAGCACTTTGTAACTGATCAAACAAATCAACAATTCTAGGGAGGGGATATTTGTTCTTAATTGTTACCTTATTCAACTACCGGTAGCCGATACACATTCTTAGCGATCCATATTTCTTGCGTACAAATACAACTGGTGGTCCCCATGGGGACATACTAGGCCTTGTGAATCCCTTTTCTAGTAACTCTTTCAATTGCTGTTTCAACTCTAGAATTCTTCCGAAGCCATTCTATACAGGGGAATTGAGATAGGTTGAGTACTTTGTAGCATATCAATACTAAACACTACTTCTCGTTCTGGGGCAGGCTAGGAAGATCTTTAGGAAATATATCAGAAAACTCATTCACTATCGAAATAGATTGAAGAGTTGGTAGCTCCACATCCGTATTGTAAATCTCACAAGATGACATATGCATCCTTTAGAGATAATCTTCTTTTCCTTAATAGAGAAATAAATTTACCTCTCGGTGCCCCAATATTACCTTTCCATTCGAGAACTGCCTCTTTTGGGAACTTGAAATGCACTATCTTAGTTCGGCAATGTACCGTGGCATAACAAGAATATGAATAATCCATACCCAATAAAACATCAAAATATACCATTTCCCACTCAACAAGGTCAGCCAATGTATCACGGTCACTAACAATTACAATGCAATTACAATAAACCCTTTTAGCTTTAAAAGACTCACCAATTTGTTTAAACACTTCAAATGGCTTCACTAATAATTCTGGTGTTCTTTGGAACTTTTTAGCAATCAATGGAGTAACATATGATATTGTAGGCCCCAAATCACTTAATGCATAAACAATATATGAAAAGACAGATAGTGTACTTGTAACCACATCTGGCGACGCTTCTGAATTTTGTCAATCCCCTAGAGCATATGTGCGATTCTGACCTTCACTAGAACTATCTACCCCCTATCTCCTCTACCACGACCTATAGGCATCTAGTCCTTTACTATAGAATGTGTTCAAAAGGTCGATGCAACATATGATGTGGCGGGATGTGAAACACCACCCACGCCCCTATGGGGGCAGTTTCTGATTATATTCCACGGTGTGCCACACCAAAAACAAACATCTGTACCAAACCTGCATTCACCTAGATGATTCCTCCCACACTATTTACAAGTCTATCGAAGAGACCTTGATTGGCTCATACTTCCCTGCTCTAGATGACCCACTATTTGTGAGCCTTGGCTTTCACTTCTTTGCCCAAACTGATTGCCCCTAAAACCTTGGAACCGTTCTGGAGCACTAGCTATAGTAGAAAGATGATGTCCTAGGTAGTCTCTTATAGAACCGAGTCCTAGACTCACTTTGGGATGGTGTAAACAGCCCCATGGATTTGGCCCTCTTAGAATGCTTTGTTTCCCACTCTTGTGTCCTTCTTCTTTGCCTTTGATCCTCTACATTTTTCACAAAGGCCTACATCCTTGCTATATCCATATGTTTATTCAATGAAGCACTGATACAATCTCTATGTAAATATGTGTCTAGTCTATCCACATATCGTTGAACTGTATCCTCCATGGTAGCTATTATATTAGAAGCATATCTGGCCAAGGAATTGAACTTGAGACTGTACTCTCTCACGCTCATACCTCCTTGGTGGAGATTAAAGAACTAATTTGTACTGGCCTCTCGGATCTCTAATAGAAGATAATGGTTAAGGAATGCCTTTTTGAACACTTTCCATGTAGCTGAAGGTGCATCTATTCCTCTAGATTGCTTTCAAGCTTCATAACGCAATATAGACACACCCTTTAATCTATATGCTTCTAGCTCAAATGTTTCTTTACCACTTACATGCATAATATCCAAAGTGCGTTTGATCTGATCTATAAAGTCTTGCGGTATTTATTAGGATCTGAAATGGTGAATGATGGAGGGTCCAAGTTAACAAAATCATGTATCCGTGTTCCAGAATCTATATCTACACCACTAGTACCTCCAACTAGACCTTCTTGCCTTTAGCCATGACCAATAATTATACGAGTCAATAATTGGACTGTATTCCTCAAATCTTGATCGGTAGCATTAATAGGGGGTTCCTGAGGTTCACTTTTCCTTCTTGGTTCTTCAAGAGATGGAGGCGTTGGGGAAGTCTGTGATAGAGACTCATCTTGAGCCGCACTTTGAACAACTTGACTTGGTGGTGGTTGGCTGGTCCCTTCTTGGGAAGCCACATCTACACACTTACTAGTTTTTTTACTTCTTCTCATAATAGGCATCTTTGATATAGTAAAACAATCTAGAAATTAGATATGATTTACCTACAACACTGAATCTATTACACAATCTAAGAAATGAAAGAAATCATACAACACCTACATGTCCTGTAGCCTCCTATTTATAGATCAGGTGCATAACACATCCATACACAAGACCCTACACAGATATGGCTTTGTAGACTCCCTAGGATGACCTGATCTGATACCACTTTTGTCATGCCTCAAATCCCATGAAGACGGACAGACACCCGATGCCCAAAAAGGCTCGACAAACCAACCTGTAACCTGTGTTACTATGCATATAACTATAAGAATCGTCTGACAAGTTCACATCGGATGCAGTGATACTAACCAGCATAAGTAGACCCAAAATTTATATAAAAGACTTGGTTGTTGAGGCCACACTCTTTAAAACACAACTAAACCATATACATACGTCTAAAAAGCCTCTAAAAGATAGAAAAATCTAGAGTAGGTCGGGACAGACCCCGACTTACGCTTAACTACAATACAGTACGAAAAATTTATTTACCAAGTACTCAGTAATGCTCCGAATCAAGAGATGTTGTATCCAATGTACCTATTGAGATGGGTGCTCCTCGTTAGTAGAGAGTAAGTTACTTAGTAGCAATCTCCTTATCCCTTAGCTATGCACCCGCATAGGCGTAGCTATAGGAGAACCCATGTAAAGGCTAAAGAATAGACCCTACCTTAGGCAAGTAGGGATCCCTCATCTGGTAAGGTTAGTACTTGGATTCCATGTCAAGCTCTCATGGTCTATGTCGGTTAAAGTTATCCCCACAAAAGAATGTAAATGACAAAGTCCTATAAAGGGTGTACTACTTAGGGTAGGTGGTGGAATGGGACACTACTTATCCATTACACAAGTGGACATTTGGAGGGAGTCTTGTTGTGTCCTTATGTGAAATATATGAATGGGTCATGATGTGGTGTAAAACAAAGTAATGTGATTTTATGTTTTATGTGAAGGAAGCATGTTGATTTTATGACTTGTATGATGAAAGATTAGTATGTGATGAGTGTGATGTTCCTATTCTAGAGTTAATCCTGAGGAGAAATACGTGGAAGTGGTAGTATGGGATACTACTTTCACATTGCACCATGTTTAAATTGGGGGTTTACTTGGAGGATGATTCTTTTGTGAAGTTCCTAAGTATATGTTTGTTTCTATTGTGTCTTTGATATTAAATGGTGTATTCTATGAATGAAATGAAGTATGCTTATCCTTAGTAGCCTTAAGGATCTCTTAAGTAGGCATTGAGGAGATTGTATGGGCAATTTCATTATGTCTTACTTAGGGGAGCCTTATGAAACTTAGCATAGGAGTAGTTCATGTGTAATTTTAGGTTTACTGTAAGCATATTCCATTGTTAAGAAAAATTGAAGTTTTACCTTATGTGCTAAATTATAATACTATATTATGTTTTGTAAATTAATTCATGAAGGTTTTTACCAAAGTAGCATGACTTGTATATTTCTTCTAAATTGTTCCTTTTTGCATGATTTTCCATCTGCCAAACTTAGTATATTGTTTGTACTAACCCTTATAAGTATAGGTTAAAGCCGAGTTGAAGGGTAGAAGGCAAGTTTGAGAATCGACTCTCTCAAAACTAAGTAAGTCATAATATATTCCTGGACATAGTCTTTGCTTCGTTAGTTTCTTCTTTTAAGAGTTGTTAAGACTTATTATTTATTTCTTTCAATGTTAAGGGTCGTGTCCCTAAGATACTTATGTCGTTTCTTTAAGTTGGCTTGTGACGATGAGATTATTGTTAGTATTTATGAAAGATTTTTTCCTTACTATTATCTATTGTGAGAAGTTTTAATTTCCACACTACTTTTCCTGTTTTATGTAATGAATGATAGCTAAGAGGCTTGTCCAAGACCTTCGAAAGTTCAAGCGTGCCTAATTTCGACTCATGAGTACTCCATTGTTCTAGGGTGTACTTAAGGGTCGTAATTGATAGAGTTTTACTTCTTCATCATTATCATATCTTTTCATAGAGCTTAACTCTATAAGATCTCTCTCTTATGTTTTCTTGTCCGGTGGTTTTTTAGATGTGATTGCTTGGATGTGCGAAGGTGAACTTTGGTATGCTTATATATATATATATATATATATATATATATGACCTATGTAAAATTACATGTTTTGTTGAGAATTATGTGACGTAGCATGTTATGTTTATCAATGTGTGTCATGATATAGTTAAAGCATGTTAGATGTAATTATAGTTAAAATCAGCCTCTTCTGGAATGGTGTGTTACTATATGGTTGTGCATGATTGTTACGCCTCATAATTAGCTACGTGGAAGATCCTAACATGTTTATAATGAGTTTATTATGTCCTAAAATAGTATATAATGTGGCACTCACGCAATGTCTAAAGATTTAGGGAATTGGAAGTCAAACGTCAAGGGACGACCTAGACGTGCGACGACTAGTCACCTATATGCTTCCTGTGTGTTTTTTTTCTTTTATGTGTGTGTTATGAGCTTATAAAGTTATGATATTATTTATAGGAAGTGTGTCAATTTTCATGAAGTTTTGAAGTCAAACGTCCAACAACATTCGAATATTTTCCTTGAAATGTGCTTGCATGCCTTAATGTGTTTCGTCAAGTATTATGGGGTTTTTTGAGTTCAAATTGTGTGAAAGGTTCCTCAAATTTATAAGAGCGTATTTTAGGTGGAAACTTTTGGGAAAAACTCCCCAAGTACAAAACAAAGGGTCCTTGAGGAGGACCCAACCTTGGGCCAGCAAGCTCCCCACGATTACAACTTTTGATCCTTAGTGAAATAGGTCCGCATCGCGGACTTGGTCCACCAAAGTTCCAAAATTTGGTCCGAGTCATGGACACAACGCAGACTCAACTGCCGAAGAAGTTAATTTAAAAAAAATCATACAGGAACAACTTTGCGTTGCGAACTTGTTCCCCGATGATAATTCCAGAAATTTAAGTTGAGTTTGAGTTGGTTAAAAGGTCCTATAAGTTAATGGGTATTTTGGGTATTTAAGGATATAATTATTGGGGGTTATTATACCTTTTCAATTCCCAATTCACCCTTAAAATAAAAAATCCTCAAGTCAAAAACAAAACCTCTCCATTGTTTCTCTCCAAAAAAACCTCCATTGATGAAGCTTTGAAGCTCCAAGGAAGAGGATAGATTTTCCAAGTTTTTCTCCATAAATATGGTGGATTTTTCTTCACAATTAAGGTACGGTTATTCATCCTTGAAATTTCTTTCTTCAAGGAGTCAATTCTAATGAATTTCAATATGATCCAAACCATGAAATCTTCTAAATTGAAACCTTGCCATGGGTCCTTGCATAAAACGTTTTAGATGAAGCTATATAATTGAATTAGTTTTAATTTAATATTTTTATATCAAAAATCATATGGACCCATGCAAATAACGAAATCCTTATTTTGACTATTTTATGGGTTAAGTGATCATGTCTTAGTGCTAATGAATTCTAATGTAGTTTGCTTTGGGCTATAGAATGATGTAAAATTGTATTGGATTGATGCATAGGATGTATTAGATTGATAAATCTATATTAAATTGATCTATATACATTGAGTATTATGATTTTTGTATTGAATTGATGATCACGGCCATGGGTAAGGGCCTTTGAGTATTTTGTATTGAATGATTTAGCTATGGATTGAAGTTATGAGAATGGATTGGTGGTACGATGCCCTAATTATTTATTTTATGTAATTTAGGTCTTGAATTATTTTGTGATTGCTATGGTCCACTTATGATGGTGGTGCTTATGTGTTATATTTGAGATAATGTGGCCTCGTCGGCATTGGTTTATGAATTGTACTCAACATGACCGTTTCAGCATTATTTTGTGAATGTTGATATTATCTTGTTAAGACTTGATTGTGATCAATGTGAAAGGCTATATGATATACATTTATGTGTGAGATTGAACTTTCCTAATTTACAATATATGTGATCATGATAGACTAGGGTGATGTATCTAGTTGTATTACTAGTGTATCTTGTTAGGTTGACTTGGTTACTCCTATATGATACTTGCACACTATTGAATATGTGATATGAAGATGAATGTGAATAAAAGTCGTGGATCGGTAGACCTATGATGGTTCCCTTATAAGCATGAATAATATATGGAACCTTCTAGATATAAAAAAAGGTTAAGAATGATTTATCCTTATTGACCGTTGAGTGGAACACCTAGTGGACCCATCTTTAGTTGGTGCATTATGAATAGGGAGTGACTAAGAGATAGTACCTTTATGTATGCCCCTTTTTATTGAACTTAATCTATGAGAACAAATGCTAGCACCGAGTGAATAGGTCATGAGATGTATCTCTACTTGAAAAGGAGACTAGAGTTAAATGTATATATACTTGAGAAGGAGACTAGAGTGCATAAAAGACCCTGATATTCCTTAACCATGTGCCTACATTGGATGTATCCTAGTTCTACTCTTGGCAAGTAGAACACCCCCCATCGGAGTAGTGTAGACTCTGGATTCCATGCCTATATAGTATGGTCTATGTTGGTTATTGCCTATTCTCATCATGTGGGATATATTCTAGTATCTGATAAGCTCTACAATATTTAGATAGTTGAATGGGACGCTATCTAGAAATGGCACGAGTGGGCTTTGATTGTGCTAGAGTGTGGGTTCCCTAGATCTTTCTAAGACAATTATGTGAAGTCCTTAATGAATGAAATGTTTTCTAATCGACTTAATGAATGATTAAGACATTAGATAATGTATGTTGACTAGAATGTCCTCTATCTAGGGTAGATTTGAGGGTTGCTTAGCTAATCTTGAAGAGGGTGTATGGGCAATCATTTCTTGTCCTACTTAGCTTATTCTTTGAGTAAACTTAGGTGGGGAGTGAATTAAAGGAAAAGGGAACTATCTTATCTTAAGTAGTCTTAAGAAGACCATACCAACCAATAGAACATGGTCATTAAGCCACAAGAATGTACATCACAACACCAACAACATCAACATTGGTCAAGTGTTGATACATATACTATAATTGAACAAATAGTCAAGTAACTCTATCATAAGGTCATAATAGTAACAAGCATGAATAAGAGTATATTTCAACATAACCAAAGCAAGACAATTGCCCATGAACCCCTATCAAGTCAACAAGTGCAATGTCCAAATAAAGCCCCATAACCTTACTCAATCAAGTAATCCAAAAATCATCATGACTAACATCCTACTTCACATATCATAACATTTAAGAGTACATAACATCATACTTTAACAATATAGACCATCACATATTCATAAGCGACACCAATCAACATATAGTATCAACAATGTTCAAGTTCAACATATAAATGTCATATAATATTATAAGCATTTTCATAAATGAGAACATCCTCCTAGGACTCCTTTCAAGGCTAACTAGTGCAATGTGTAGGTAAAGTCCCATACCCCTACCTAGGCTAAGCTGAACCCTTTTGTCCATCTTAGTTAGAATTCAGTCCTTTAGTTTATCTTACCTTTTGGGGACATCTTGACCTAACCGACATAGACCACATGAGCTAATGTGGGACCGGTATCATGAAAACCTACATTGAAAGAAGGCAGACTACTTGCCAAGGTAGTACCAAAACATGAACATAGGGACTATGTGGATCAACTATGTAGTATTCCTATGGGGGCAACATAGTTCAAGAACTAAGAGATATAGTTGGGACCCTCTTTATGAGCCATATATTGTAGTCTCCAATATCAACAGTACATTAGTGATCCTACCTTCCCTATGTGGGTAAGAAAAATCCTCACTATAGTTCACTTTAGTGCTAAGCTAGAGTCCCTTTTTGAAATGTCTTTATTAATCATCATAGCTTATTGTAGGTCATAGGTTCTAACCCTTGTATAGTATCATCATCATCATAGATCAATATGAATTGCATGACTATTGTCCTTTCATTAAAATTTATATAGGTAAGGTTAGAACATTAACATTCTCATATCATGATAAGACACATTGGTAAATCATTCACCATCCTTATAACATTTGCATCTTAAGACAACACCTCAAAATCATAGTCAAGACATTTCAATTAAACATCATACCATCTATCAATCTTAATACAAGGCATACTCCAATATAACATCATGACTTAACCACAATTAACAAGAATTTGATGTAAATGAAAGGGATCACAAGACTTATCAAGGCTAAAGGAATTGCTACATCACAATTTAATACTAGATCAAAAATTAAGACAAGATACTTAGGTCAATTCACAATATACTTCATAACCTAGATCACTTCTCAAGAACTAGCATCAAAGGACTATTAATCACCATAATTAATTCATACTTAGTATAAAAACATAATTTGGTATTAATTCACCAATAACCAAGTCAATTGAACCAATACAATATAATTCATATAAAGATCATAACCTAGGGTTAAGGGTTAAGGTTCATCTACTACAAACTAGAACAAACCATAAATATATATCATAATTAAGTTAGAATACAAGTTAATATATCCATAAGTTAGAATACAAGTTAAATAAGGGCCTATGATCCTTTTCTAATAGTCTATTAAATTAGACCTTTCTTTTTCACCCCAACTGATCTTTTCTGGGAATAATGTGTGCGCGCGTATATGTAAAGGTCTATGTAAACCTTCGAGTAGATGTAATGAAAAACTTTAAATTTTCTACTAAATTTAACCTCTGAATGTAGTGATGTAAGCTAAGAGACTAGTCTTAGTCCTCAAAGAGGAGGAAGATACCGGTTACATCTAAGGGCTATTCGCAGATGTGACAATCTTGGTATCAGAGCATATATTTGAGTTGATGTCTCTATCAACCACGTGTATGTAAGTTCGTATTCATTATTCTGAAGCGTGCCGCACTTATGAATAGGAATCTATGAGATGCTTAGGAAACTCTCACTATCTTGGAAGTCCAATGTCGTTCCTTTAGATTGTTAATTATACATGATTTTGCATATAATCCTCTTATTGTGATTATATGCAATGAATAGTCGAAGGAATGTGGAGATTGCCAATGTTGGAGTTCCTCTCCGTTGTGATAAAGTTCCTCTTTTTAAGGAAGATGTGAATGATGAGCAAGCCCTGGGGAATCCTTCTCCTTTAATGGATGAGAACATAAGGGCCGCTCTATTTCAAATGGACCAAGCCATTACTACCTAAGCACAAGCCGCCACTACTCAAGACCAAGGCATGATGGCCTAAGCTAATCGAGAGGTTGTACCCCGAGCTCATAAACAAGTTTCTACCATGGCCTCCCATCCAAGGGATTTCACTATGTGAACCAACCTACTTTCTATGGGTCCAAGGTTAAAAAATACCCCCAAGAGTTCATCGATGAAATCTACAAGATCTTCAATGTTATGGGGTTGTCTACTAGTGAGAAGGCCGAGTTTGCCACCTATCAACTCAAGGATGTGTCTCAAGCATGGTACATACAATGGAGGGACAATACACCTTTAAGAGATTGACCCGTGACTTTGGAAGTGTTCAAGAAGGCTTTGCTAGATCAGTTCTTTCCTTGGGAGAAGAGGGAAGATAAAGTGATTGTGTTTATCAACCTTCACCAATGAGTTCTGAGAGTTCATGAATACTCCTCGAAATTCACTTAATTGTCAAAATATGATCCTTCTTTGGTTTAAGATCCTAGAGATGAAATGAGCCATGTTGTGATGGGGTGTCAGATTATATACAAGAGGATTGTCATTAGGCTATGCTACACGACAATACTGAACATTTCTCGTCTTATGGTTCATGCCCAACATGTAGAAGACGCAAGGGATAAAAGGAAGAGTAGTGATGCTAAGAGGGCAAGATCTGTTAATGATGGTTCTTCAAGGAATAGGCTTGAGATACAAGACAAGCCTAGGTTTAAGAAGTGGGTCTCTAATAATGTTACTTCTAAGTTTTCTAAGGCTAGGGATGATAGGGTCTCTAACCCTAAGCCTAAAAAGGGAGAAGGGTACTAATTCACCAACCGAGAAGCCAACTTGTGGAAAGTTTGGGAAGAATCACTATGGTTATTCTCTTAAGGGGACGGACAATTGTTTAGGATGTGGTAAAAGTGGTAACAATGCCAGGGATTGACCTTATTTGGGTGGTCAAAATAAGGGTAGTGTTCGAGCACATGCAAGTGGATCAAATGAGGTTCCGAAGAAGAATTACTTATATTCTCTCCGCTCTAGGGGTGAGTAAGAGACTTCTCCCGATGTGGTGACTGGTATGTTGAAAGTATTCTCTATTGATGTATATGCCTTACTTGATCCTAGTTCTACCTTATCATTTTGTTACACCTCTAGTATCTAAAAACTTTAATATTTTCTCGATATTTTGCATGAACCTTTTATAGTATCTACCCTGATGGTTGAGTTGGTTGTTGCAAAAAGGGTACATCGAAATTTTCCTATAATGTTGCCCAATAGAGTTTCTTATGTTGAACTAATAGAATTTGATATGCTAGATTTGATGTCATTTTGGGTATGGATTAGTTGTATGCTTGTTTTGCCTCTAAGATTGTAGAATGAGGGTGGTGAAGTTTAACTTTCCAAATGAGCCCATTTTAGAGTGGAATGGGGGAAATTATATCCCTGTAGTTCGCATCATCTCTTGTTTCAAAGCATGCAAAATGATCTCCAAAGGGTGTTTATATCATATAGTAAGAGGCAAATATCTAGACATTAAAATTCCTCCCATTCAGTCAATCCCCGTAGTGAAGGAATTTCCAGAGGTCTTTGCTAATTTTTTCCCGTTATTCTTCCCAAATGGGAAATTGATGTAGGTATCGACTTGTTGCCGAATACAAATCCCATTTCAATTCCTCCTTATCGGATGGCTTCAGATGAATTGAAAGAGTTGAAGGCTCAACTCAAAGATTTACTAGACAAGGGCTTCATTAAACCTAGTATTTCTCCATGGGGTGCTTCCATTTTGTTTGTGAAGAAGAAGGATGGGTCCCTTAGGATGTGAATTGATTACCGCCAACTCAATAAAGTTACTATTAAGAACAAGTATCCTCTTCCTCGGATTGATAACTTGTTTGATCAACTCCAAGGGGCAAACTACTTTTCTATGATTGACTTGAGATCGAGGTATCACCAACTTAGGGTGAGAGGTGATGATATACCAAAGTTGACATTTAGGTTTAGATATGGTCACTATGATTTCTTAGAATGTCCTGTGGTCTCACGAAGACCCCAACAAAGTTTAAGGATCTCATGAATAGGGTGTTTTGAAGTTACCTAGATTCATTTGTCAATGTCTTCATTGACGACATCTTGGTATATTTGAAAAATGAGGGTGATCACATGAAACATTTAAGGGTGGTGTTGCAAGTTCTTAAGGAGAATCAATTATTTGCTAAGTATAGAAAGTGTGAGTTTTGGTTGAGGTCGGTGGTATTTCTTGGTCATGTCATCTCTAGTGAGGGAGTTGAGGTTGATCCAAGGAAAATCGAGATGGTGAATAATTGTCCTAGACCATTCACTCAAACCGACATTAGGAGTCTCTTTGGTCTAGTCTGTTATTATCGGAGGTTTGTGGATGTTTTTGTGTCCATCACATCTCCCTTGACTACTTTGACCCAAAAGAGTAAGAAATTTGAGCTGTCAGAGACATGTGAAAAGAGCTTCCAAATCTTGAATGATAGCCTTACTTTCGCTCCGGATATGACTTTATCGGAGGGTACAAAGGTTTTTTTATGCATTGTGATGCATCTCGAGTGTGTTTAGGGTGTGTTCTTATGCAACATGGGAAGGTGGTAGCCTATTTTTCTAGACAACTTAAGGTGCATGAGAGAAACTATCCAACTCATGATCTTGAATTAGTGGTAGTGGTATTTGCCTTAAAAAAATGGAGGCATTACTTGTATGGAGTACATGTTGATGTGTATACTAACCATAAGAGTCTCCAATATTTGTTTACACAAAAGTAGTTGAATCTCTTCCAAAAATGTTGGGTAGAATTGTTGGAAGATTACAACATGTGTGTCCTCTATCACCTCGGCAAGGACAATGTGGTTGCGGATGCTCTAAGTCATATGACCATGGGTAATGTGTCTCACATAGATGAATTCAATAAAAACCTAGTGAGAGATGTTCATAAGTTGCCTAGATTGGGTATGCGGTTGGAAGATTCTCAGAATGGTGGTTTCATCGTCCATCATAGCTCGTCTTTGGTAATAGAGGTGAAGTCGAAACAACAACTTAATCAATCATTGATGGAGTTGAAGGAATCAATTGTTAGCAATATTTATCAGTCATTCTCCTTGGGGGAGGGGTGGTGTCTTAAGGTATGAAGGTAGGTTTTGTGTTCCTAATGTAGATGGGATGAGGAACAGGATCGTTGAGGAAGCCCATGGGTCCCGTTACTCCATTCATCTGGGTTTGACAAAAATGTACCATGAACTTAGTCATGTATTTTGGTGGGATGGTTTGAAGAAGGACATAACGGACTTTGTTGCTAGCTTTCTAAATTGCCAAAAAGTGAAAGCCGAACATCAAATGTCGGGTCGCTTTCTACAAGTAATCAGAGTTCCTACTTGGAAGTGGGAAGACATCAATATGGATTTTATAGTAGGTTTGCCTCGGACTCGAAGGCAATATGACTCTATATGGATGATTTTGGATAGGCTGACCAAGTCCACTCATTTTTTTCCAATCAAGACTACTTATTCAAGGATCTTTATATATGAGATTGTCTGTTGCCATGGTATTCCATTATGCATCATATCAGATTGGGGTGCACAATTCATATCTATTCTTTGGAAGTCATTCCAAGAAGGGTTGGGTACTAAGGTGAAGTTAAGCACCGCTTTTAATCCTCAAACGGATGCTCAAGCAGAGTGCACTATTCAAACTCTTGAAGATATTCTAGAGCATATATGATTGATTTCAAGGGAAATTGGGATAAGCATTTTCCTTTGGTGGTTTTTTCTTATAATAATAGTTTTCATTCATCCATATCCATGGCTCCTTATGATGTCTTATGTGGTAGGAGGTATACGTCTCCTATTGGATGGTTTGAAGAGGGTGAGCCTTCCCTTTTTCATCCCGATTTGATTTATAAGACTTTGGAGAAAATTCATATTATAAGGAATTGCTTACAAACAACCTATAGTCGGGAAAATTCCTATGCTGATGATAGGAGAAGGGATTTATAATTTGAAGAAGGTTTTAAAGGGTATTTGAAAATTTTTCCTATGAAAGTGGTGGATAGATTTTGCAAGAAAGGGTAGTTGAGTCCTCATTATGTGATTCCCTATGAAATCTTGAAAAGGTTCGGTAAGGTTTCCAATGAGTTAAGATTGCCTAGAAAATTGACTTTTGTTCATCTAGTTTCCATGTTTTCATGCTTAAGAAGTGTATCGGTGATATTGAGTCTATTCTTGCTATTGAGGGTCTTGCTTGGAAAAATAACCTCTCTTATGAGGAAGTTCCAATTCAAATCCTTGATAGGCAAGTAACGAAATTGAGGAATAAAGAAACGGCTTCCGCAAAGGTGTATGGAAGAATCACCTAGTTGAGGGTGCATCATGGGAGGCCGAGGCCGACATGAAGTCCCGTTACCCTCATCTATTTGATAACTAAGGTTAGTAGTTCCTACTAATAATGAAACTGATGACTTCAAGTTGAAGTTTCTTGATTTTTGGTTATGAGTTGCAAAATGTGCATTTTTGATATTGTTATGGTGAAATTACAGTGAAACATGCCTAATTAGCTTGAAAAATTGTCAATTTTGATCTTTGTCTTATTTTGAGTTACGTTGTGAATTTTGATATGGTAAGTCTTAATGAAATGACATGTAGCATGTTGGTAAGTTGAAATTTGTCTTAATTTACTCATAAACACTATGTTGAGCTCTTGTTGTGGGAAAGATGTTCCTCATAATGCAATGTTGAGTCTAATGTGTGGTAATTGAAGTTTTGAATTGCCATGTGTAATTGATATGGGTGATGTTGTAATGTATTGATTGTTAGTTGAGCTGCTAGTCTTGAGTCTCTTCTTTCCTTCAATAGAATTTTAGTGTCATTCGGGAACGAATGTTCCTAAGGGGTGTTGGTGGTAGCGTAACACTTCAAAAATAAAAGACGCGTTGTAGAGTCTAACATAATAGTCATGAGTTCTAAACACTGTTTTAAGGTCTATTTTAATAATAATAATAATTCATTTAGGAAGTCTAGAAATCAAAACGTCCATGACATACGGGAAATAAGTTCAAAGAGGTACTAGCGTGCCTTAGCCTATTTGAGAAGCTTGTAAGAGTTGGAAATTCATGAAAATTGGTGGAAGGGTGTCTAGCACATATTAGAGTTTATTCATAGTCAAAACGTCCGAGTAAAACTCCCTAAGGACCAATCAAGGACCCTTGAGGAGGACCCTTGCAAAATATAGCAAAAGCTGTCAAGAGACAGTGTCACTAACGAATGTCACAAATGGGCTGTTTGTGAATCAACGATCCGTAGATGCCTCCATCAATGAAGACTTCACCCAAATGTTGTAAGGTTCATTTTGCACAGTCTCTGAACTTCCCTACGGATGTGAAGCACGGAAGGAGGGGTTGGTCGTCGATTGACCCACAATCCTTCGATCCTGGTGTCGTCTGTGAAGGCTTAGTTTTCTTATTGATATATGATGATTATGATTTTATACAAGGGTTAGACCCTATGTCCTATAATAAACTATGTTTATTAATAAAGATATTAAAGACATTTCAAAAAGGGACTCTAGCATAGCACCGAGTGAACTAGAGTAAGGAGTGTCCCTTCCAACATAGGGATTGTTGGATCACTAATGTAATGTTGAGATTGGATTACAACACATGTAGCATAAACAGGGTCCAAACTATATCTCTTAGTTCTTGAACTATTTCACACCCATAGAAATACTAGATAATGATCCACGTAGTTGCTATGTTCATGTTTTGTTACTACCTTGGCAAGTAGTTCGCCTTTTTTCTGGTGTAGGGCTTCATGAAACCGGATTCCACATTATCTCATGTGGTGTATGTTGGTTAGGAAAAGATGTTGCCAAAAGATAAAATGAACTAAAGGATTGAACTCTAACAAAGATAACCTAAGGGGTATAGCTTAGTCTATGTAGGGGTATCAGACTCTACTTACACATTGCACTAGTTAGACCTAAAGTGAGTAATAGGAGGATGTCTTATGTATGAAAATTCTCATAATGATGTATGATGAGCCTGCACATTGTTGATATTATATGTTGATTGGTGTGACTTATGAATATGTGATCATTTATATAGTTAAAGTATGATGTTATGTTCTCTTAAATGTTCTGATATGTGAAGTAGGATATTGATCATGATTCTTGTTAGGTTACTTGATTGAGTAAGGTAATGGGGCTTTAGTTGGTCATTTCACTTGTTGACTTGATAGGAGTTCATGGGTAGTTGTCTTGCTTTTGTTATGTTTAAATTTACTCTTAATCATGCTTGTTACTATTATTACTTGATTATAGAGTTACTTGACTATGTGATCAATTATAGTATATGTATGTTGACTTGACTAGTGTTGATGTTGTTGGTCTTGTGATGCACATTCTTGTGACATAATAACCATGTTCTATTGGTTGGTATGGTCTTGTTGAATATGCATAAAGATTTTTAATGAAAGGTGCATACTTTGTAAAATGTCCCTTTTCTTAGCATGATTTAAAATTATGTGTTAAAAAATGGTCTCATAATTAGTACAAGTGATTTACTAACCTAATTTCTTCCTTTTCCCTAACATTTTAGGTCCCAGTCGTTGAAGTGACTTCCGAAGATGACTTGAAGAAGGCTTGGATCTCTTGATAATCCAAGTAGGTTAGGTCCGAGGGCGATGCCACTATCTATCTAATAGAGTTTTTTTGAGTTTAACACTTGTATGTTTCTTTCTTTTCTATTAAGTATGAAAAATTATATAGCCCATGTGAGGCATTCTTACTTTTATGTAGGGGTTATGCCCAAATTCATACACTCTTATTAGATGGTTATGAGATGAGATGACTATTATGAATATGTTATATTTTATACACATATGTGTAAAGGCTAGTCTTAGTTCTCAAAGAGGACGCCGACGCCGGTTACATCTAGAGGTTATCCCGAATGTGACATATTCATTCAAGCAAGAGTTGGTATTTCCTCATTAGATTTGATGACATCATGATATTCAGTTTTCGTAATTGAAAGTATTGTAATAGACTTGGCTATTTTTCTATATGATGAAGTATGGGTCATGTGCCAATATATTCTATGTCTAAGATAGCGACTTTAAACTTAGACTTTCATTATGTTTTTCTATAACAGAGATATTTTGAAATATTATTATTTCATGTGAAAAGTTTAAATTCCGCATTTCTTTTCATATATGTATAGAATTAACGATGTCAAAGGGCTTGTACAAGAACTCCAAGAGGTCAAGTACGTCATGTTGCAAATCTAGAATGCCCTAACTTATAGGGGGTACTCTTGGGTCATAAAAAACTTGGTATTTGAGTTTAAGGTTATGAAGTAGTACTTAGGAATCAAAAAGTCTCAAAACGCCACGTCTAGTAGAGTCTTGTTCATATGTGTGAATCGCGACACATCCATGAGCGAGAGGCTATAGGAAGATAGAGTTTCCCTTCTTCTCTACTCTTGTATCGTACTGTAGAGTTAAAATATATAAGTGTACTTTCTTAATATTTTCTCTTATGTTTATTGAAGATGAATACGATAAGGACAACGACAAAAAGGGTTGATGAGAAGGTGGTGATTGGAGGAGTTCCTCCCCTAGTAGAGCTAGTTGAGCAAGTGGAACAAGTTAATCAAGGCGCTCAAATTCATCCCCAAGGTGATCAAGTCTCAATTGTAGGTCGATTTAGTGATGTTTCGGTGGTTCCCCCAGTTATGGTTGATGGGGAGATTGGAGAGGCTCTGTTTACTCTAGCCCGAGCTATGACAACTCATGTGAATAGAGAGAATGGGCCTAGGATGAATGCTATGGAGAGAACTATGACCTCAAGATTGAGGAAATTTTTGAGGATGAATCCTCCTTTCTTCTTTGGTTCTAAGGAGGGAGAAGATCCCCAAGCTTTCTTGGATGAGGTGTATAAAATAGTGCATTCTATGGGGGTGAATTTAAAGGAGAAAGCGAAGTTTTCTTCGTATCAATTGAATGATGTTGCTCAAGTGTGGATTACTCAATGGAAGGATAGTATACCGGTCGAATCGGGTCCCTTAGAGTTGGAAGAGTTTAAGGAAGCATTCTTAGAAAGATACTTTCCCCGTGAGAATAGGGAGGTTAATATTGAGGAATTTATAAACCTTTGGCAAGGTAGCATGAGTGTCAATGAGTATTCCTTAAAGTTTATCCTATTGTCTAATTATGCTCCATCCTTGGTGTCTAACCTTATGGATGAGATGACAAGGTTCTTGACCGGTGGTTTTGATATTGTGAACAAAGAGTGTCGTACATCCATGCTCCATGATGACATAATTCTATCTAGGCTTATCGTGTATGCTTAATCCATTGAACAATCTAAACTTGGGAGGAGAAGTAGAGATGCTAAAAGGGGAAGAACCGAGGAGCAAGTTCAACCTATGTTTAAGTAGAGCGTTCCAAATCAAGATGGTCAAGTTCTCTAAAGGCTAACTATGAGATAGGTGGTAGTTCAAAGTGGTTAAGCCTACTTGTTGGAAAAAACACTTTGGTAAGTATCTTTCCGATACTATTGGGTGCTTTGGTTGTGCGAATGATGATAATAAGGTGAGAGATCGTCCTACAATTGCGGCCAAAGCAAGAGAGTCCAAGAAAGTTCCTCCTAATGTTTCGGATGGTGGTGCTTTAAAGAGAAATCGCTTCTATGGTCGCCGAGCCAAAGGGCTGAAACGGGATGATGATGATGATGTCAGTAAGTTATAGTTTTCAGTCTTAACTTGTATGAGTTCTTCTTCTAACTGGGGAGTATAGTGAGTAGTAGAATGGTGATTTGTTGTCTCATCTTTTTTATTCATTTCAAGCTTGAGAGATAGAATGCCACAATAGCATGTTTTATGTTGCATTGTGTTTAGTTGTCTAGTTGAAATTGAATTTAATTGATTCCTTGCATTGTGCATCTTGCGGAGTTATGATTATTTTTTAAATTTAGTTTATATGGATTATTCTCTTATATTGTCATTCTTCAATCATAAATTGCTTAAGAGTTGCATGTTTGAAACTTTAGTATGATAATGAATGGAGATGGAGTTCCTCCAATTAAAAAGAAGAATGTGAGTCTTTGTTGCCTAATGAGTTGTAGAACCATTTCTAACTTCTTGTTCTGTTTTAAGTCTCTTATGTATGTGAAAGTTGCATTAATCCTAATTGTGTATTGTGTATGGTGTGGTATGTTTATGTGCTGCTAGTCTTGAGTTTCTTATATGTTGATAGTTCCTAAGGATAGCAAGTTTCATTCGAAGGTGAATGTATCCAAGTGGGGGAGTATTGTTACACCGTCAAAATGAGATAGGTGCAATTAGATCAAAAAATTTTGATTATGATTTTATTATGTCCTAAAATGGTTTATAATGTGGTAATGAGGCAGTGTCTAATGATTTTGGTGAATTGGAAGTCAAACGTCAAGGGACGACCAAGACCTGCGACGACTAGTCACCTACAGGCTTCATGTGTGTTTATTTACTTATATGTACGTGTTATGAGATTACGAGATCCTTATATGAGTAATAATAGTGTTTATAGGCATTGTGTCAAGTTTCATGAAGTTTTGAAGTCAAACGTCCAAGAACGTCCAAGACATTCAAAAGTATTACCTTGAAACGTGCTTGCGTGCCTTAATGTGTTTCATCAAGTTTTATGTGTTGTTATGATTTCAAATATATGTGAGAGGTTCCTAAAATGTATTAGAGTAATTTAGGTGGAAACGTCCATGAGAAAATCCCCAAGGACAAACCAAAGGGTCCTTGAGGAGAACCCAACCTTGAGCCAACAAGCTGCCCACGGGATAAGCTTTTGTTCCTTGGTGAAATTGGTCTGCGTCGCGGACTTGGTCCACCAAAGTGCAAGAATTTGGTCCATCTCGAGAACACAACTCAGACTCAACTTCCCCGCAAGTTATTTTCAAAAAGATAAGGCAGGAAATGCTCCGCGCCGTGGACCTGTTCCCCGATAATAATTACAGAAATTTAATTTGACTTTTAGTTCGTTAAAAGGTCCTGTTAGTTCAGAGGTCTTTTGGATATTTTAGTGAAAAATTTGTAAGACCTCGCAAATGAAATAGGTGAAATAGATCCTAACATGTTTGTCATGGTTTTCTAAGGTCCTAAATTGGTTTATAAGATGGTATTGAGGCACTATGTAAGAGATTAGGTGCATTGGAACTCAAACGTCAAGGAACGACTAAGACGTTCGATGACTAAGTCACCTATGTGCCTTATATGTGGTTCTATGTGTTTATGTGACTAATGAGGTTGTAAGGTAATTAATAGAGTTCTTATATCATACATAGGTAGTGCGTTGAGTTTTGTGGAGTTTGGAGGTCAAACGTCCAAGAAAGTCCATGATGTTCTAAAGTATTGCCTTAAAATGACCTTCTGTGTCCAAACATCTTTCGTCATGTTTTACGTGTTTTTTTTTGGATAAAATTCATGTGAGGGCTGATAAAATTGTATAAGTCATCTTTGAGTATGAAACGTTTGGGCAAACATCCCCAAGGACCATCCAAGGGTCCTTGAGGAAGGACCCTAAATCGGTGCCAAGGTTGCCCAAGACAGCCCAAAACCACAAAGCAAGTCGACGCCCAATGGGTCAATCCACGACCCATTGATTGGGTATCATTGTTTGGGAGTTACCCTGGGGAAAGGAGGGACTAATGAAAATCCTCAGTCCCATACAACAGACGAACAGGACGGTCCGTTGGTCAAGGGATGGGTTGTCGATGGGCAAACATCATTGGGGCTGTGTCCTGCGCACAACTTCATTGTTAAGTGAGGGGTGAAGTTCTAATTTCACCCCAATTATAAATAAGAGTATTGGAGGTTCCTTAAAGGTTTTTTGGGTATTTTAAATGTGTATATAAGTGTTTAACACAAAGAAGATTTCATTCTTCTAAATCAAAAACCCAAATTCCTCAGAATTCTCACTAGAATTTCATTGGAGTCAAAACTCAAGGAAGGGATTAAATTGACAAATTGTGAAGATTCTTTATAGAAGTGAAGAATTATATTAACCAAGGTAGGATTTTGATTCTTGAAACTCTCTTCATCAAGGATCCTAACTCTCAAGATTTTTTCTAAAGTTTTCAAGTTGAATTGTCCAATTTTCTGACTCTTCTACGGGTTTTTGTGTCAATTGTTTTTAAACATTAATTATGGGTTACTTGATATTGACCTAATGTTGATGAATTTTGGTGTTGTTTTCAATGGGCTGTCAAATGATGTAATAATTGTAGTAAGTTGATATCTAGGTTGCATTGGACTGATGAATAAGTAGTAATTTGACCTATTTTCATGAATATTGTTATTATTATGTTGAATTGTTGGCTATGACCATGGTTAAGGGCCTTCTGATGTCGATTGTGGTTATTTGGCATTGGATTAAGGTGTTGAGGATGATGTGGTTGTAAGATGCCCTATTTACTTTTTTTATGTCAATTAGACTTCTATTATTTTGTGATTGGTATGGTATACTTATAATGGAGGTGTTATGTGCTTTACTTGTAATTGATGTGGCCTAATCAGTGCTATTTTAAGTAATGTAATTATCATTGCATTGTCGACAAACTATTTGAAGTAATGTGACTAATTTTGTAGTTGATTATGTGAAGAATGATTATATATATTGACATGTTAAGTAATGTGAAAGTATATGTGTTCTATTGATGTTATGTAGGTGATCATGTTACACTATGAATGTGGATTTATGTGTATAGTCTTAGGGTTGATATATGTTATTCCTACTCTACTATATGAGTCTATATTGTTCATATTGATAATGATATGATAGTATATAGGATGAATTAATGATGATAAGGGTTGTTTCTATGTGCTTCTATAATGACATGTATTATGTTTTAAAGTGAAGTATGTGGGGTCTTGTCTTGGTTGACTTGTGTCCCTTGCTTGATGTATGTATGAATGTGAATATGTTATGTCTTGATTTAGGAAACTAAAATCTCTTAGAATTGAGTGTACGAATGACATGTGACCTTAAATGAAGTTAAGAGAGACTTTTATATGAAACCTTGAACCAAGTGATAAGGTTATGAATGTTGAAATCATTAGACGTAATGGTATCCTTCAAAGTAAATGAATGATATGATTAAGGTTAATTGGCTAGAAACAAAAACATATTAATCCTTAGGAAAGTCATGACGAGCTTGTTTTCCCCATAGTGAGGTTGCCCTAGTGGACCTTCCTTTGGTAAGGTAAATGTGATTGGGTCATGAACATGATGTGGAATCCTTTTATATAAATCTTAAGTTTAGATTACTGTATGAGTAAGAAGGCTAGCACCTAGTGAGTATGGTAAGCGAAGTAGTTCTAGTTAAAGAATGAGACTAGATTACAAAACATGCCCTTCATATTCCTAAATCATGTGTCTACATGGGATGTGTCCAAGTTCTACCACTGACAAGTAGAACACTGTCATCGAAGTAGGTTAGAACTTCAGATTCCATGCTTTTCTATCAAGGTCTGTCCATTATTGCCTATTATCATCATATGGAATAACTATTAGTATTACAGAAGTTCTATGAAGTTCAGTTGGTGGTATGGGACACTATCTAGGCATTGTACAATAGTCTTTGAAGGTGTTATTTGGAGTTCCTAGGTTTTGTCCAAGACCATTTCTTGAATGTCCTTTATTTGTCTAATTTCTCCTAAATGAACTAATGAATGTAATTACTTAAGTTATGAAAGTATTATAAATGATTAAGTACTTATCTAGAGTAGTTAAGGGTTTTCTAGTTAAGGTGTGAAGGGGGCAGGGGAATGCTCACTTCGTACCTTACCTAGATGAGTCTTAAGAATGACTCTAGTTAAGGAAATAGTTGATTATGTGGACATGATCTAAACTTAGGAAGTCTTAATGATTATTTAGGTACTCTTGAAGAGGTCAATCATGGATGTTATCTTCTTGATTTAATTAATTAAGTATTTTGATAACCTTTGGTATGAGAATGTCATATTGTGTACAAGTTCATATGTTGATATCTAGTATGTGTGTATGTGACTCATTACAAGTAGTCTTGATGGTCATTTAGGTATGCCTAGAGAGGTTGTATGGGCGGTATCTATTTGTGTTACTTGAGTAAATCTTAGGATAGATTTAAGTGGAATTATTACATACTAAGAGATATCTAAGGTGAAGATAAGCAACTTCACTGAACAATGAGTTGAGCTTACTGTAAAGTTACTTAAACAATTATGATAATTGGTTTAAATGTTATCTTATGTGTTTTTAAGTTGTGAAATGTTATTCCTATGATTACAATATGATTTTTAAATGAAAAGATGCATATTTCAAATAAATGTCCATTTTCATGATTTTTATTTATTATGCCATACTTAGTACAAGTGGTTGTGCTAATCCATGCTTTTATGTATCTTTATAGTTTTTGGTAGTTAAGGAGAATTTTGGAAGGAAGACTTGGACTACAACAATCGTTCAAGAGAAGTTGAAGTTTGTCCTCATTTTATTCGAGGGAATAGATTGTCTTTTATGTTTCCATTTGACGTATTGTAATAGACTAATTATTTCTATATTTTAAAGTATGGGCCGTTTCCCAAGTGATTTCGTGTCTAAGATTGATGAGATTGAGACTTAGTATTTCCTACGACTTAATATGAAAGAGTTTTAAAGACTATGATATGTTTCTGTGAAAAGTTTTGATTCCGCACTACTTTTCATTATGAATATGCGGTGAATGATATGTAAGGGCTTGTACAAGACCTCCGAGAGGTCAAGTATTCCGGTTGCGATTCGAGATTGCCCCTAACATCTAGGATATGGTTTTGGGATGTGACAAACTTGGTATCAGAGCATAGGTTATGAAAGTAGTATTAGGAATCAAGAAGTCTTATCAACTCACGTCTAGTAGAGTCTTGACCATCGGTGTGAGTCGCGACACATCTATCGGCGAGAGGATATAGGATGAAAGAGTTTTCCTTCTTCTCTGCTCCTATGTCGTGTCGTAGAGTAAAAGGCAAGAGTACTCTTTTCTTATGGTTTTCCTTGTTTTTCTAGAAAGATGAATACGATGAGGACACCAGCTAGGAGAGTTGAGGAGAATGAGGTGCAAGAGGAGATTTCTCCTCAAGTTGAGCAAGTTCCTCAAGGTGATCAAGTCCTTATTGTGGGTGGAGGTAATGATGTTCTGGTGGTTCCCTGAGTGATAGAGATATTTGAGAGGTTTCGCTTGCCTTAGCCCGAACCGTGACTACTCAAGTGAATTTGAGCATGCTGCTTAGGGTTAATGTTCTGGAGAGCACTATAACATCTAGATTAAGAGATTTTGTGAGGATGAAGTCCTCATATCTTTCTTGTCTCTAAGGTGAAATATGATCCCCAAGAGTTCCTAGATGAAGTGTACAAGGTGTTGAATGTTATGGGAGTTACATCTAGGGAGAAGGAGGGGTTGGCTTCCTATCAATTGAGGGATGTTTTTCAAATATGGTACACTCAATGGAAGGACAGTAGTCAAGAGGAATCATGTCCTATTGAGTGGGAAGAATTTAAAGATGCTTTTCTTGGTAAGTAATTTCCCCGTGAGAGGAGATAAGTTAAGGCAAAGGAGTTTATCAATATCAATCAAGGCAATATGAGTGTTAAGGAATACACTTTAAAGTTATCAATGTTATGTAGATATGCCCCTTCCCTTGTGTCTAATCCGAGGGATGAAATGAGTCATTTTGTGATGGATGTAGACGATCAAGTGATGGAGGAATGTCGTACAATGATGGTACATGATTATATGACCTTAGCTAGACTCATTGTGTATGCCCAATCAATTGAAGAGTCTAGCTTAGGAGGATGGCCTGAAGCTTGAAAAAGAGTGGTGCTAGTTATTAAAGGCAACCTAGGTTCAAAAATAGAGCCAAACTCAAGATGGACCTAGTCCTAAGGTGAAGTTGGAGAAAGGAGGTGGTTCTCAAAATATCAAACCTACATGTGTGACTTGTGGAAAGAGGCATTATGGTGAGTGTCTATTGTGTACAGGGAGTTTCTATGGTTGTGGTAAGGAAGGACATACGGTGAGAGATTGTCCTAACATTGCTTCTAGAGGAAAATAGGGGAAGCATGTTGCTCCTGGTGTTCCAAAGGATGATGCTCCAACAAAGAGGCATTTCTATGCACTCTGGGATAGAGTATCAAAGCCGGATGAGAATAATAATGATGATGAGGGTAAGTCCTTGCATTACTTTTTAGTGATATAAGTTCCTTATAAGTGGAGAGTATGGTTAGAAGATGGGATATAATGATATAGAAGCATGTTGCTTGTGCATGGTGGTTAGGAGTTTTGTTGAAATTGAATTTCATTAAGTTCTTGTCTTGTGTATTTTATGAAGCTATGATTATGTTTTAACATATGTTTATATGATTTTACCTTGAATACTAGCATATTTCTATCATGAATTAACTAAAAGTTGCATTTTTGAAAAATTTGCTCAAAATCACTATAGCATTGCGCTCACTGTTAAATTTTTTGGAAATTTGAATAATTGATTATTTGTTCTAAAATTGTTGTAATGTGTTTATAAATTATGTATATGAGTACAATATATAATATAAAATTAGTTTTTGTTATTTGGAATGAAGAATGTGAGTTTTCTAGCATAAATGAATTAGATTAACTAGAGCCTAACATGTTTGTAATGGTGGTATAAGGTCCTAAATTTGTTTATATTATTGTATTGAGCCAGTGTCTAAGAGGTTACGTGCATTGGAAGTCAAACGTCAAGGGACGACTTAGATGTTCGACGACTAAGTTACCTATCTGCCTTATATGTGGTTCAATGTGTTTATGTATGATTCATGAGATTGTAATATCCTTAAATAAGTAATTATAGCATATATAGGCAGTGTTTCGAGTTTCCTGGAGTTTGGAGGTCAAACGTCCAAGAAACTCCACGACGTTCGACGGTGTTGCCTTGAAATAACCTTGTGTGTCTAAGCATGTTTCATTGAGTTTTATGTGTTCTTTTTTGATGTTATTCATGTGATGAGTGATAAACTCATATAAGGTCATGTTTGGGTTGGAAACGTCCGGAAAAACATCCCCAAGGACCATCCAAGGGTCCTTGTGGAAGGACCCAAAATTGATGCCAAGGCTGCCCGAGACAATCCAAACCACGGAGGCAGTCGACGCCCGATGGGTTAATCGAATCCCCGTCTGTTGGATTTAGTAATTTGGGATTTATCAAGGGGAAAGGAGTATTTATCCTCAATCCCAGACCACGGACCAACAGGATGGGCCGTCGATGGGCAATTGTCGTTGGGGCTGTGTCCTGCGCGCAACTTCACTTTTATGTGAGGGGTGAAGTTTTAATTTCACGCCACTTCCAAATAAGAGCATTGAAGGTTAATTAAGGGTATCTTGGGTATTTTAAATTTGCATTTAAGTGTTCACTAAGAATATTTCATTTTTAAAATAAAAAACCAAAGATTTCATTTTTAAAAATGAAAAACCAAATCCCTTAGAATTCTCTCTAAAACTCCATTGGAGTCAAAACGTAAGTAAGGGATTGGAGTGACAAATTGAATGAATATTCTTCATCAATTTGAAGAATTAGCTTCATATATGTATGGATTTTGATGCTTGAAACTATCCTAATCAAGGATCTTAACTCTCAAGATGTTTTCTAATGTTTTCAAAGTTGAATTGTCCAATTTCATGATTCTACCATGGGTGCTTGAATTATTTTATAAACTTCTACTATAGATTAAATAGTTATTTTATTTATGATTTTAACCAAAATTACCTATGAACCCATGAATCGGTGAACCTTAGTTTTTGACTAATTTATGGGTTACTTGATATTGACCTAATGTTGATGAGTTATGTTGTAGTTTTCTATGATTTTTCTAATGATGTATTATTTGTAGTAATTTTATATCTAGGTTGTATTTTGTATGCATTGATGAATAAGTAGTAACTTGACCTAGTTTCATGAATATTTTTTCAATTATGTTGAATTGCTGGTTATGGCCATGGGTAAGGGCATTGTGATGTCGATTGCGGTGATTTGGCTTTGGATTAAGGTGTTGGGTGTGATGTGGAGGTAATCTTCCCTATTTCATTTGTTTTTATTTCAATTAGACTTCTATTATGTTGTGATTGGTATGGTATACTTATGGTGGCGATGCTATGTGCTTTACTTGCAATTGATGTGGCCTTGTTGGCGTTATTTTAAGTAATGCAATGATCATGTCCTTGTCTGCAAACTATTTGAAGTAATGTGACTAATTGTATAGTTTATTATGTGAAGTATGATGATATATATAGAAATGTTAAGTAGTGCAAAAGTATATGTGTTTTATTGATGTTATGTAGGTGATCCTATTAGACTATGAATGTGGCTTTGTGTGTATAGTCTTAGGGTTGATGTATGTTATTCCTACTTGACTATATGAGTCTATACTGTTCATATTGACGATGATATGATAGTATTTAAGATTACTTAAAGATGATAAGGTTTGTCTCGATGTGCTTCTAGAATGACATGTATTATGAGTTAAAGTGAACTATGTGGTGTCTTGTCTTGGTTGACTTGTGTCCCTTGCTTGACGTATGTATGAATGTGAATATATGATGTCTTGAAGTAGGATACTAAAGTCTCTTAGTATTTAATGTATGAATGACAAGTGACTTTAAATTAAGTTAAAATGGTTTTTATGTTATACCTTTAACCTAGTGGTAAAGTTATGAATGTTGAAGTCGTTAGCGTAATGGTATCCTTCAAAGAAAACGAATGATATACTTAAGTTTAATTGGCTGGAATGGCATCCTATTATTACTTAGGAAAGTCATGATGAGTTTCTTGTCACCATTGTGAGGTAGCCCTAGTGGACCTTCCTTTTGTAGGGTAAATATGATTGGGTCATGAACATGATATGAAACCCTTTTATATGAAACTTAAGTTTAAATTACTCTGAGAAAGAAGGCTACGAGTGAGTATGGTAAGGGAAGTAGTTATAGTTAAATAATGAGACTAGATTACAAAGTATGCCCTTCATATTCCTTAACCATGTGCCTACATGGGATATGTCTAAGTTCTACCATTGTCAAGTAGAACACCCTCATCGAAGTAGGTTAGAACTTCGGATTCCATGCTTTGCTATCAAGGTCTATGTCAGTAATTGCCTATTCTCAACAAATGGAATACCTATTAGCATTATATAAGTTCTATGAAGTTTAGGTGGTGGTATGGGATACTATTTAGGCATTTCACAATAGGATTTAAAGGTGTTATTTGGAGTTCCTAAGTCTTGTCTAAGAACATTACTTGAATGTCTTTTATTGTTGATTATCTCCTAAATAAACTAATGAATGTAATGACATAAGTTAAGAAAGTATGTTAAATGAGTAAGTACTTATTTAGAGTAGTGAGAGGTTGTCTGGTCAAGGTATGAAGGGGGTAGGGGAATGGTCAATTCGTATCTTACCTAGATGAGTCTTAAGATTGACTCTAGTTAAGGAAATAGTTGATTATGTGGACATGATCTAAACTTAGGAAGTTTTAAGGATTATTTAGGTAGTCGTGAAGAGGCCAATCATGGAAATTATCTTCTTAATTTAGCTAAGTATGTCTTTTGATAACAATAAAAGACTTTATATGAAAGAGATATTAAGGCTATCAAAAGACATACTTAGCTAAATGAAGAAGATAATTTCCATGATTGGCCTCTTCACGACTACCTAAATAATCCTTAAAACTTCCTAAGTTTAGATCATGTCCACATAATCAACTATTTCCTTAACTAGAGTCAATCTTAAGACTCATCTAGGTAAGATACGAATTGACCATTCCCCTACCCCCTTCATACCTTAAACAGACAACCCCTCACTACTCTAAATAAGTACTTACTCATTTAACATACTTTCTTAACTTATGTCATTACATTCATTAGTTTATTTAGGAGATAATCAACAATAAAGGACATTCAAGTAATGTTCTTAGACAAGACTTAGGAACTCCAAATAACACCTTTAAATCCTATTGTGAAATGCCTAAATAGTGTCCCATACCACCACCTAAACTTCATAGAACTTATATAATGCTAATAGGTATTCCATTTGTTGAGAATAGGCAATAACTGACATAGACCTTGATAGCAAAGCATGGAATCCGAAGTTCTAACCTACTTCGATGAGGGTGTTCTACTTGACAATGGTAGAACTTAAACATATCCCATGTAGGCACATGGTTAAGGAATATGAAGGGCATGCTTTGTAATCTAGTCTCACTCTTTAACTAGAACTACTTCCCTTACCATACTCACTCGGTGTTAGCCTTCTTTCTCATAGAGTAATTCACACATAAGGTCCACATAAAAGGGTTCCATAACAAGTTCATAACCCAATCATATTTACCCTACCAAAGAAAGGTCCACTACGGCTACCTCAAAATGGCGAAAAAAAGATCATGATGAATTTCCTAAGGATTAATATGATGTTGTTCCTGCAAATCAACCTTAAGTCTATCATTCCTTTACTTTGATGGATACCATAACAGCTTATGACTTCAACATTCACAACCTTACTTGTAGGTTCAAGATTTCACATAAAAGACTCACTAAACATCATTTAATGTCTCATGTCGTTCATACGTACAAGACTACGATCTTTGGCATCCTAAGTCAAGACATTACATTTTCATATTCATATATATATATATATATATATGTATATATGTATATGTGTATATATATATATATACACACACACACACACACACACACACACACACACACACACATATATATATATATCAAGCAAGGGACACAAGTCAACAAAGACAAGACACCACATACTTCATCTGAACTCATAGTATATCCATTCTAGAAAAACATAAACATAACCATATCTTCTTCAAGTCTTGATCCACTATCATACAATCATAAGTGTTGTCAACATAGACTCATATAGTTTATTAGGAATAACGAAGACTCAACCCTACGACTGTATGCACAAGGTCAATGTCATAGTCTAACATGATCACCTAAGATAACATGAATAAAAGAACACATATATGACTTCACATGTAGATAGATATCGTCATGATTCACACAATAAAGCTACAAGATCATCCAATTACTTCAAGTAGTTGCCGACAAGGCCATGATCATTATAATACAAAAAATAATGCCGACAAGGCCACATCAATTGCAAGTAAAAAACATAACATTGCCACCATAAGTGGACCATACCAATCACAATAGAATTGAAGTCTAATTAACATCAAAATAAAAGAAATATGAGATCTTACCACCACATAATCCTCAACATCTCAATCCAATGGCAAATCATCACATTCGATATCACAAGGCCCTTACCCATGGCCATTACAAACAATTCAACATAATTATAACAATATTAATGAAACTAGGTCAAATTAATACATATTAATTAATCCAATACAAGGTATATGTCAATTTACTACAATTATTACAACAATATAAAACTACGTAAGAATTCATCCACGTTAGATCAATATCAAGTAATCCACCACTTAGTCAATACTAGGGTTCATCAAATTCATGGTTTCATAAGTGATTTAGGTTAAAATCATCAATACAATAACAATTTAATCCATAAGAAACGTGTAAAAACAATTGATGCTAGAACCCACAGTAGAATCATGAAATTGAAAAATTCAACTTTAAAAACTTTTGAAAACATCTTTAGAATTGGGCTCCTTGATGATGAGAGTTTAGAGGATCCAAATACATTCCTTGATGAAGCTTATTATTGACTTTGATTAAGAATCTCTACTCAATTCTTCACACGAAGCAATTCTTTGGCTTTAGACATCAATGGAGACTTACGGAATTTCTAAGGGATTTTGGGGTTTTGATTTAGAAGAATGAAGCTTCAATGTGTAAAAACTTATTTTCACACTTAAGAATATCCAAAATACCCTTAAATAAATAACAATATTCTAATTTGGAAATGGGGTGAAATTCTCATTTCACCCCTCACTTAATAGTGAACTGCACGTCGAACACTGATTCACAAACGGAAGAGCCATCGATGGCCCGTCCCTTGACCAACGAATTGTCCGGTTGGTCCATGGTCTTGGACTGAGGCTTGTATTTGTCCTCTACTCTCTCATGACTAAATCCCAATCGATGATCCTCCACCAACTGGGCGTCGATTCCTAACCGTTGGTTGGGCTATCTTGGGCAGTCTAGGGCACCAATTTTGGTCCTTCCTCAAGGACCCTTGGATGGCCCCTTGGGATGTTTTACTAAAAGTTTTCAACCTAAACATGACCGTATACGAGTTTAGAATCTCTCACATGAATTTCATCTAAAATGACTACGTAAAACTCAATGAAACATTCTTTGACTTACAAGGTCATTTCAAGTTAACACTTTCTTACATCATCGACGTTCTTGGACGTTTGACCTCAAAAATTCACAAGACTCGACACACTACCTATATATTCTATAATAACTCATTTAAGGACCTTACAATATAATTAATCACATATAAACACATAGAACAACATATGAGGCACATAGGTTACTTAGTTGTCAAACGTCTTGGTTGACCCTTGCCATTTCACTGCCAAATCATCTAAACTCTAAGACACTGATCAATACCATATAAAAGACCTATTTAGGACCTTATAACATCATTACCAACATGTGAGTCTCTAGTTCACCTAAGTCATTTGCGAGGTCTTAAAATCTCCCCCACTTGGAAAACATCGTAATGTCCTTGAATGACAGTTGCCACTCTCCGAACACTTCAAAGAATATAGATTCAACTTAGCATATAATAAATATACCACATAACACATAATCCATTAGAAAATATCAATTTTACATAGTCAAGAGAATAAAAACACAACAAGAAACTAGAAGACAAATCTATAAGTCTTTATGCTACAAAACTCAACTGCATCATGCCAAATAACGAAAACTCTTTTTATATTCAATATTCTACTCATATACATCAGTTCTAACTACAATACAAAAAGTTTAGATCACTGAATCTATTAGTCAATTTTTGGAACTTTAACTGTGAGCAGTTCAATGCTATAGTGATTTTCCCCAATTTTTCAAAAAAATGCAAATTTTAGGCATTTCATGATATGAACATGATAGTATGAAAGGTTACATCATATAAACACATTGTACAACATAATCATGGCTTCATAAACTACACAAATGAAGAAGTTAATGAAATTCAATTTCAATAAAACTCCTAAACAAACACAAGGCAACATGCAACATGCTACTATGACTTTCTCCCATCTACTAACCATACTCCCCTACTTAGAAGTAACACATATCACTAAAAGTGAAAAACAAGTACTTACCCTCATCATCATCACCATCATCCGATTCCTCTTGTCCAGAGTGCATAGAAATGCCTCTTTGTTGGAGCATCATCCTTTTGGAACGCTAGGACCAACTTGCTTACCCTCTTTTCATATAGAAGCAATGTTAGGACAATCTCTTACCTTATGTACTTCCATGCCACAACCATAGGAACTCACAGTACGTAATAGACACCCACCATAATGTTTCTTGTCACAAGGGACTCATGTAGGCTTGACATTTTGAGAACCACCTCCTTTCTCCAATTTCACCTTAACACTCCTAGGTTCATCTTGAGTTTGAGCCCGCTTTTTGATCCTAGGTTTCCCTTAATCACTAGAACCACTCCTTTTCAAGCTTCTGACAATCCTCCTAAGTTTAGACTGTTCAATCTATGGTGCATACACCATGAGTCTATCTAGGGTCATATCATTATGTAGAATAGCGGTAGGACATTTCTCTCTCACTAAGTCGGCTACACCTGTCACAAAATGACTCATTTTATCTCTTAGATTTGAGACAAGAGAAGGGGCATATCTAGACAACATTGAGAACTTCAAAGAGTACTCCACAACACTCATATTGTCTTGCTTTAGATTGATAAACGCCTCCACCTTAACTTTGCTCTTCTCACGGGGAAAGTACTCACCAAGAAAAGCTACATTAAATTCTTCCCACTCAATAGTTACCGATTCCTCCAATCTATTATCCTTCCATTGAGTGTACCATATTTGAGAAACATCCCTCAATTGATAGGAAGACAACTCCGCCTTCTTCGTAGATGTAACTCCCATAGAACTCAACACCTTGTACACTCCATCTAGGGACTCTTGGAGATCCTCTCCCACCTTTTAGCTAAGAAAGATAGGAGGATTCATCTTCACAAAAATATCTTAACCTAGATGTCATAGTGATTTCAACAACATTCACCTTAGGAACCATACTCACATTCACTTGAGTAGTTACAGCTCGGGGTAAAGTAAGCTAATCCTCCCTAATATCCCAATAACTCAATTTCGGGGGATCATCATCACCGCCACCCACAATAGAGACTTGATAAACTTGAGCACCTTGAGGAACTTGCTCAACTTCCTCAACTTGAGGCGGAATCTCCTCTTGCCCATCATTCTCTTCAACTTTCTTAACCAGTATCCTCCTCGTGTTCATCTTCCTAGAAACACAAGGAAAACCATAATAAAAGAGTACTCAAAAGTTTTACTCTACCGCACGACATAGGAGTAGAAAAGAAAGGAAACTCTATCGACCTATAGACTATCACCCATATATGTGTCGCGACTCACACTGATGGCCAAGTCTCTACTAGACTTGACTTGATGAGACTTCTTGATTCCTAAAACTACTTCCACAACCTATGCTCTAATACCAAGCTTGTCACAACCCAAAACCACACCCTAGAGTTAGGGGCAACCTCGGATTTTAACCGGTGTACTTGACCTCTCTGAGGTCTTGTACAATCCCTTATATATCATTTATTACATAAACTAATGAAAAGAAGTGCAAAATTAAAACTTTCACAAACATACTTAATAGTCTGTAAAACTATTTCATATAAAGCAATAGGAAATACTAAGTCTGAATGTCATCATGCTAAGAAACAAGAATACTTCAGACACGGCCCATACTTCAAAATATACAAATACTTAATCTACTACAATACTTCAAATGAAAACTTAAAAGACAATCTATGACCTCGAATCAAATGAGGACACACATCAACTTCTCTTGAACGATGATACGGTCCAAGTATTCACTTTCCAAATGCTCTTTACCTACCAAAAACTATAGAGATAGATAAAAACATGAATTAGTACAACCACATGTACTATGTATGACACAATGCATGAAAATCATAAAAATAGACATTTATTGAAAATATGCATCTTTTAATTTAAAAATTATATTATATCATAAGAACAATATTTATCAACTTAGAAAAACATAAGACAACATTTAAACAATTTAATGCATTTTTGGAAGCACTTTACAGTAGCATAACTTCACTGTACAGTGAAGTTCTTCACTGTTACAGTGAAGTACTTTCTCTTCACTTTTAACTTCTTCTAGCATGTAGTCTTCTCAGTAAGAGCTATCCTAAGACTCACTTAAGCAATACAAAGAGAGACCTCCCATACAACCTACCTAAGAATACCTAAATGACCCTCAAGAACACTTATAATAAGACACATATACAATTACAAAACATCAAACACCTCAACACGAGATTCCTCTACCAAAGGAGATTCTAAGTCTCACTTGAGTGAGTGTGAAGCATTCGCCCATACAATCCCTTACACACACACTTAAGATATCCTACAAACTACCTATGATGGCATCATTCTCACTTAACACTTTAGCGTATATATAATATGACATTCTTTTACAAAAGGCTATCAAAAGACTTACTTAACTAGATCAAGAAGATAATATCTATGATTGACCTCTTCATTATTACCTAAGTAATCCTTAGGACTATTTAAGTCTTAGATCATGTCCACTTAATCAACCAACTTCCCTAACTAGAGTCATCCTTAAGACTTCCAAAGGTAAGACATAAAGAGATCATCCCTTATGTCCTCTTCACACTTTAGCTAAGGAATCCTTAAATCACTTTAGATAAGGTACTCATTCATTTACATATTTCATAAGATAGTTCATTAGTTCATTAAGAGACTCATACATCACATAAAATGTATTTAAGTAATGGTCTTGGACAAGACCTAGGAACTTCAAGTAACACCTTCAACGCCTATTGTGCAATATCTAGATAGCGTCTCGTACCACCACCTAAGCCTCATAAAAACTTCTTTAATGCTAATAGGTATTCCATATGATGATAATATGCAATAACCGACATAGACCATGATAGCAAGACATGGAATCCGGAGTTCTATCCTACTCTAATGAGGTTGTTATACATACCAATGGTAGAACTTAGACACATCCCATATAGGCACATTGTTAAGGAATATGAAGGTCATGCTTTCAATGTAGTCTCACTCTTTAGCTAGAACTACTTCCCTTACCATACTCACTCGGTGCTAGCCTTATTTCTCATAGAGTAATTCACACATATATGACTTCATATGTAGATAGATATTGTTATGATTCAGATAATCAAAGTACAAAATTAGCTATATTACTTCAAGTATTTGCCGAAAACGCCATGACCATTCCAATACATAAAATAACGCCGACAAGGCCACATCAGTTGAAAGTAAAAAACATAACACCACCACCATAAATGGACCACACAAATAACAATAGAATTTAAGTCTAATTAACATAAAAAAAAATAGGGCAGCTTACCACCACATCATCCTCAACACCCCAATCCACTGACAAATCATCACATTTGATATCACAAGGCCCTTACCCATGGTCGTTACCAACAATTCAACATAATTACAACAATATTCATGAAACTAGGTCAAATGACTACATATTCATCAATCCAATAAAACTTTGATATCAATTTACTGCAATTATTACATTAATGAATAGCCGACATAAAGCAACATAATAATTCATCAACAATAGATCAATATCAAGTAACCCACAATTTCGTCAAAAACTAGGGTTCATCCACTTCATGGGTTAATAGGTAATTTAGGTTAAAATTGTCAATACAATAACAATTTAATCCATAATAAACATTTAAAACCAATTGACACAAGAACCCATGGTAGAATCATGAAATTGGTCAATTCAACTTTGAAAACATCTTGAGAATTGGGCTCCTTGATGAAGAGAGTTTCAAAGATCAAACTCCATACCTTGATGAAGCTAATTCTTCACTTTGATGAAGAATCTGTACTCAATTCGTCACACCAAGCTCCTCTTTGACTTTGGACTTCAATGTAGTCTTAGGAATTTCTAAGGAATTTTGGGGTTTTAATTTAGAAGAATAAAGTCTTCAATGTGTTAAAGACTAATATCCACACATAAAATACCAAAAATACGCCTAAATAAAAGCCAATACTATTATTTTGATGTGGGTTGAAATTCCTATTTCACCCCTTACTTAACAGTGAACTGCAGGCAGAACACTGCTTCACAGATGGAAGGGACATTAACTGCCTGTCCCTTGACCAACGGACCATCCTGTTTGTCAATGGTGTGGGAGTGAGGCTTGTCTTTGGACTCTCCTCCCCAATACTAACTCCCAATCAATGATACTCCATCAACGTAGAGTTGAATGACCTACAGGATGTGGATTGCCAACCGTTTGTTGGGCTATCTTGGGAAGTCTAGGGCACAAGCTTGGGTCCTTTTTCAATGACCCTTCATTAGGGATGTTTGCCTAGACTTTTCCGACCAACCATAACCGTATAAGAGTTTAGCACCTCTCACGTGAATTTCATCCAAAAAGAACACAGAAAGCTCGATGAAACATGCTTAGACACATAACGTCATTCCAAGGCAACACTTTTGAACATCATGGACGTTCTTGGCTGTTTAACCTCCAAATTTCACAAAACTCGAGCACTGACTATATATGATATAATAAATAATTTAAGGACCATAAAACCTCATCAATCACACATAAACACATAGGACCACATATGAGGCACATAGGTGACTTAGTCGTTGAACGTCTAAGTCGTCCCTTGACGTTTCACTTCCAAATCACCTAAACTCTTAGACACTGCCTCAATACCATATAATAGACTTGTTTAGGAAATTAGAACATGATGACACACATGTTTGTCTCTATTTCACCTAAGTCATTTCTGAGGTCTTACATGCATACTACCCAGGCAGTGTTGCCTTCCACGTGCTAGGGTTATCCTTAAGCGCCCTTGGTTTGTCCATGGGAAGTCATACTTAGAGATTTCGGACAAGAATCATCTTAAACACCTATTAACTACAGTTCCACAAATTTATATGGATTTCTGAACTCTAATATTTCATCAAATAGGCTTAGGCATGCTACTACCTCCTAGAACTAGTTTCGAACGTTATGGACGTTCTTGGACATTTTGGATCCTAAATTTCCTAAATGACTTATATTCATTAAAATAGGTCTTAAAACAGTTTTAAAAACTCAAAGCACCCTTGTTAATCTTTAAGACTCGTCTTGACTTTTTGAAGTGTTACATTATCCCCCTTTTAGAAATATTCGTCTAGGAATGATACTAAACATCTTGAGAGGAAGGAATAGACAAGACTAGAAGACCAACCGACACAAATAAATAATAAAATCAATCATATCACTTCTACAAGGAAATTAAAAACATCAATTACCACACATAAGGCACAACATTTCATCATAAGTAATACCCTTCTCACAACAATAACATGACTTCAACATACTTTACATGAGCCTATTACGTCAAATTCAGTCCAACGACATGCTATATATCCTTTCATAAAGACTCACCATATAAAAATGCACGACATAAATCAACACAAGTCAAAGAGCAAAATTTCAATTCAAATGCTCACTTCACTGTAATCACTGTAAAGAAACCTTCAAAATGCACATTTTAAATAGTTTACTAGAAATCAAAACAACTTTGATTTTCATCATTAATTTCATTATAAGTAAAAACTACTATACTTAGTTATCAAATAGATGAGGGTAACAGTACTTTATGTCGGCCTCGACCTCCCATGTTGCACCCTCAACTAGGTGATTCTTTCATAACACCTTTACAGAAACCACCTCTTTATTCCTTAACTTCATGACTTGCTTATGAAGAATTTGAACCAAAACATCCTCATAAGAGAGATTATCCTTGACACCAAGACCGTCAATAGGAAGAATAGACTTAGATCACCAATACACTTCTTAAGCATGGAAACATGGAAAATCGGATGAACCAAAGTCAATTCACTAAGAAGTTTCAATTCATAGGGAACCTTACTAACTCTTTCCAAGATTTCATAGGGACCCTCATAAACCGGACTCAACTTCCCTTTCTTGCCGAATCTAACTACCCCTTTCATTGGTGAAATTTTCAAATACACCTCATACTCTCTTCAAACTCTGAATCCCTTCTCCTATGATTGACATAAGACCTTTGCGATTATAGGACATTTGAAACTGGTTCATTATGATATGAACTTTCTCTAAAGTCTTATAAATCAAATCTGGATTAAGAAGAGAAACCTCTCCCACTTCAAACCATCCAATAGGAGACCTACATCTCCTACCATACAAGGCTTCATAGGTAGCCATGGAAATGGATGAATGAAAACTATTATTATAATCAAACTCCACAAAAGGCAAATGCTTATCCCAATTTCCCTTGAAATAATTCATACAAGCCCTAAGCATATCATAAAGGGTTGGAATAGTACTCTCCGGTTGACCATCCATTTGGGGATGAAAAACGGTACTCAACTTCACCTTAGTACCCAATCTATTTTTGAATGACCTCCAAAACCTAGATGTGAAATGTGCACCTCGATCCGATATGATGGACAACGGAATAGAGTGGCAACACACAATCTCATATATGAAGATCCTAGCATAATCTTCCGCCAAAAAAGTAGACTTGAAGGGAATAAATTGAGTACACTCGGTAAAATTATCCACAACCACCCATATAGAATCATATTTCTTTTGAGTATGAGGTAAACCAAAAAAAAAATCCATATTGATGTCCTTCCACTTCCAAGTAGGAAAATGGATTTCTCGTAGTAAGTTACTCGACTTTTGATGTTCCGCTTTCACTTGTTGGAAATTCGGACACGTAGCAACAAACTCCGCTATGTCCCTCTTCATACTTTCCAACCAATATACTTCCCTATGGTCATGGTACAATTTCGTCGAACCCAGATGAATGGAGTAATGGGACCCATCGGCTTCCTCAAGGAGTTGGTCCCTCAACCCACTTACATCGGGAACACACAATCATCATTGGTAACTTAATACACCATCCTCCCCAAGGAGAATGACTCATTTAAATTACCGAGAACCGACTCTTTCAACTCCATCAATGGTTGATCAAGGTGTTGTTTGGACTTCACCTCAACTATCCATGATGACTCAGAGTTATTATGAACCATGAAACCACCACCGGAAGAATCTTCTAACCTCACATCCAACCTAGCTAACCTATGAATATCCTTCACTACGTATTTTTTGGGTTCATCAATGTGACAAACACTATCCATAGTCATACGACTTAGGGCATCCGCTACCACATTACACTTGACGGGGTGATAGAGGACACTCACGTCATAATCATTCAATAATTCTAACACCTTTTTTGTCAAAGATTAAACTCTTTTTGGGTAAATACATATTGGAGGCTCTTAAGGTCCTTAAAGACATCAACATGAACACCATACAAGTAATGCCTCCATATTTTTTAGGCAAACACTACGGCTGCTAACTCAAGGTCATGAGTTGGATAGTTTATCTCATGCACCTTAAATTGCTTAAAAGAATAGGCTATTACCTTGTTATGTTTCATAAGCAAACACCCTAACTTCACTTACGATGTGTCACAATACACCACAAAACCCTGTGTGACCAACTGCAAGTTCAACACTAGGCGAAAGTAAGCCTATCTTGCAATGATTGGAAGCTTTTTTCACATGCCTCCGACCACATAAATTTCTTACACTTTTGAGTCAAAGTAGTAAGATATATGCACTAGATGCGAAACCCTCTACAAACCTCACAATAATAACCCGCTAAACCCAAGAAACTCCTAATATCTTTTGGAGTCAAAGGTCTAGGCCAATTTTTCACCGCCTCCATTTTTCTTGGGTCAACCTCAAGTCCCTCACTTGAGATAATATGACCAAGAAATGTCACAAACCTCAACCAAAACTCACATTTTGAAATACTTGGCAAACAATTGATGTTCTTTAAGTACTTGCAACACTACACTCAAATAGTTCAATGTGATCACTCTCATTTTTTGAATATACCAAGATGTTGTTAATGAAGACAATTACAAATGAATCTAGGTAATTTTGAAACACGCTATTCATTAGGTCTATAAATGCTGCTAGAGAATTAGTGAGACCAATGGAAATTACTAGGAACTCATAATGACAATATCTAGGTTGGAATTCCGTCTTTGGTATATCTTCCCCTCTCGTCCTTAGTTTGTGATACCCTAACCTTATGTCAATCTTATAAAAGTAACTTGCCCCTTGGAGTTGATCAAACAAGTCGTCGATCCCAGGGATAGGATACTTGTTCTTCATTGTAACTTTATTAAGTTGACGATAATCAATTCACATTTTTAAGGACCCATCCTTCTTTTTCACAAACAAAACCGGAGCGCCCCATAGATAAATACTCGGTCTTACGAAGCCTTTGTCTAGTAAATCCTTGAGTTGTGCCTTTAACTCTTTCAATTCAGTCGGAACCATCCGATAAGGAGGAATTGAAATAGGATTTGTATCGGGTAGAAAATCAATACCAAAATCAATTTCCCATTTGGTAGGAATACCGGGAAGGTCATTAGGAAAGACCTCCATAAATTCCCTCACCACGGGGACCAACTCAATAGGAGGATTTTCAGAATCAAGATCTTGGACTCTTACGATATGATATCGAAAACCTTTAGGGATCATTTTGAATGCTTTTAGACAAGGGATGGTACAACCTCTAGGAATAGATTTTCCCCCTTTCCTCTCTAGGACGGATCAATTAAGGTATGTACATGAATAGAGAAAACATTCAACATACCGGTCACTGTGTCGGGATAAGTCTCTTGGTACACCAATGAGCGGAGAGCATAGAAGCCGTTTTTCTTTGGAGCCTCATTTGAACTACTTGATTGTGCTTGATCACCTTTTTATTGGCCCCTCACGTTTGGCCAATCTTTGAATTTGTGCCCATCTCTAGGATCAAAAAGCAAAGAAGGAGCATATCTTGACAATTAACTGAATTTCAAAGAGTATTTATGAACACGCATACCTCTTTGGCGAAGGTTAATAAAATCCACCACTTAAGCTTCCCTCATCTCCCTAGGAAAGAATAGATCAAGAAAAACATTATTGAAGATCTCCCTAGTGAAAGGACAACCTCTCAATGGCCTATTATCTCTCCATTGCAATAACCATGTTTGAGTCACATCCTTGAGTTGATAAGTGGCCAACTCGGCCTTCTCACTTGTGGACAATCCATAGGTAAAAGTTTCTTATAGATTTCATTGATGAATTCTTGGGTGTATTCATCAACCTTAGACCCATAGAAGGTAGGAGGGTTCATTCGAGTGAAGTCCCTTAGATAGGAAGCCATAGTAGTGACTTGTTGATGAGGATGGGGTACAACCTCCTGGTTTGCTTGGGCAGTCATAACTTGAGCTTGAGCCGTGGCGGCTTGTGTTTGATTCGTGATAGCTTGGGCCATTTGAAGAACTGAGGTCCTTATATTCTCATCCGTCAAAGGAAGAGTATTGACCAGAGTTTGTTCCATATTAGCATCTTCTTTAGCTGGAGGAACTTGATAACCATGAGGAGGAGCTCCCGGATTTGGAAATTTTCTCTTCAAGTTTTCATGCCGCATTCCTTCGAGTGTTCATTCTTCTTATAAGCACAAAAATAGAATTAGATGAAAAATCACACAATAAATATACTCTAATGATATGATACAAGATTTCCAAGATAAGGAGAGTTTCCAAGCATCATGTAGGTTCCCATCCCTAAGTGTGGTGCACTTCACATTTATGAACTTGAACTTACATAGACGTGGTTGAGAGAGACATTAACTCAAAGATATTAAACCTAATGCTCTGATACCAAGTTTTTCACATCCGATTTTACCCCTTTAACATAACCGGTGTCATCTTCCTATTGGAGGACTAAGACTAGACTCTTAGCTTACATCATCACATTCATAAGTCAAATTTTAGCGGATATTTGAAAATTCTTTTTTTATCTACTTGGAGATTTAAATACACCTCTACATACACATATTATATATATCGAGTATAGATAGACCTTCATAAAGGAAGGTTAAATAGCCTTCTACTATTATTGCACATATACATATATATATGATAGAACATAGTCTTAAAGATTTTCTCATCTCATACCATCTAAACGATCATAGCAATTTTGATATGGACCTACATCAATTTAAAAAAGCCACATATAGGCTTATAAAATCTCACTAAAATAATCATAGAGTTAACATAAGAGTCTTATAAAAACAAGGCAACTCCTTAGGTAGATATTGGCATCACCCTAGAAAAGTGAGGACCTACCCACTTGGATGGTAGAGAATATCCAAGCCTTCTTCAAGTTGTCTCGAAGGAGCCTTCAACGACCATAACCTAAAATTTTTGGGAAAAAAAAGGAAGAAACGGGTTAGTACGCAACCATATGCACATAAAAGATCAAATCATGCTAAAAGGGGGCGTTTCATAGAGCATGCATTTTTCCCTTAAAAACCATTATGCGCATCTAACAAGACCATACCAATCAACATTTAGTATTTTTTAAATCATAAGAATGTTTCTTACAATATTAAAACTCTCAAGTCTAGTCAAGTCAACCCTTCATATCATGTAGATATATATACATACTCAATTAAATCCATCACCAAGTCATATTAAACAATAATCATAAATAAGAGTACATTTCATTATAACAAAGCAAGATAATTATCCATGAACCCTTGTCAAGTCAACATGTGCAATTACCAAGTAAATCCCCATAACCTTACTCAATCAAGCAACCCAACAAGAATCACGACTAACACCCTACTTCGCATAACATGACATTTAAATATACATTTCATCTTACTTAACAATAAAACCCAACACATACTCATAAGTGAACTAATCAACATATAATATAAACAATGTGCAAGTTCATCATATACATATTGTATATCATTATAAGCATAAATTTACATAAGAACATCCTCCTAAGACTTCTCTCAAGGCTAACTAGTGCAATGCTTAGGTAGAGTCTCATACCCCTACCTAGACTAAGCTAGACCCCTTAGGATATCCTATTTAGAGTTCAATCCTTTAATTCATTTTACCTTTTGGGAACATGTTTCCCTAACATACATAGATCATATGTGCTAGTGTGGAATCCGATGTCACAAACCCCTACACCGAAAAAAGGCGGACTACTTACCAAAGTAGTACCAAAACATAAAACGTAGCAACTATGTGGATCCAGTAGCTAGTTTCCTATGGGGGGTAACATAGTTTCAACAAATAGGAGATCTAATTTGGACCCTCTTTATGCTACATACATTGTAGTCTCCAATCTCAAGAGTACATTAGGTGATCCTACCTTCCCTATGTGGGAAAGGAAACAACTCATGTAGTTCACTCTATGCTAAGCTAGGGTCCCTTTTGAAATGTCTTTAATCATTTAACTATCAATAATATCTTAGTTTAGGCCATAGGGTCTAACCCTTGTATAATTATCGTCATCAATAGCTCAATAAAGATTGCATGAGTATAAGTCCATTCATTACAATTCATATAAGTGAGGTTAGCACATTAGCATTTCACATCATATTAAGACATGCCTTGATAGTCATCACCATCCTTATAACACATACACCTTAATCAATCTCACAATATAGTCAAGACATTTCAATTCAACATCATACCATCCTATCAATCCTAATACAAAGCTTACTCCAATATAACACCATGACTTAATCACATTTGGAAGTAAAGGATATAAATCATAAGACTTACCAAGTCTCCTTCATAGTTCATCATCCAGATTTTACCGTAAACCCTCAATTCAATCCAATTTAAGGTATCCAACATCATAATTAAATAATCAACATGATGACAAGGCTAGAAGAATAAATACATCACAATTCAATACTATATCATAACTTAAGATAAGATACTTAGGTCAATTTACTTTCTAACAAAGATAATCATCTCAATAACTAATATGAAAGAATACTATTCTCTCAATTTTATTCATCATCAATGAGAAAACATCAATTAATATCAATTCAACCAATAACCAAGTCAATTGAACCAGTTTCAACCTAATTCATATCAATATCAAAACCAAGGTTAAGGGTTAAGGATCATCATGTACAAACTAAACCAAATCATTAAGATACTATAATCAAGTTAAAATAAATTTTTATCTATTCCTTTTACCAATTTAAAACATAAATAACTTAACCCATAAACTAATTTTCGAGATTAAGAAAAACCCACATGAAAACCCAACTTTTGAAAATATTTTGAAGGAACCCTTTGACGAAAGAGGTCTCAAAGGTGAATTATATCACATACATCAACATTTGGTGAAGATTTGATGGTTAAATCGTCCCTTTCAAGCCCCCAAAATGCTTCCCTAGCTTATTTTTCAATGGTATCTTCCAATTGAGAGAGAAAGTAGAGAGAAGGAAGAGGACTTTCTTTGTGACTTGTGTTTAATCTAATGAGGGTTGGGGTCTTTATATGGGACTTTAATTAAATTAGTTATACTCACTTAAACCCCTAATTACCCACCTAAATACCTTAACAAATTAAATGAAACTAACTTAAAAGCGCAGAAAAGTTGCAGGCCCATCGATGAGACCTTGATCGATGGGCCGTTGGTATATTCATGGCCAGGTCTTCCTTCGGTGCTGCACAACCGTTGTTTCAGTCAGACACTTTTGTAGTCTAGGGCTCTAGAAAACTATTTAAGTATGGGATAACGGTTGTCATCGACATCCCGTCGATCCACAAAGGACCGTCCTTTGCCCCTCGTGGTTGCACACTGGCCAGTCAGTGTTGCCTCCTACGTGCTAGGGTTCTCCTCAAGGGACCTTGGTTGGTCTTTTGGGAGTCGTACCCGGATCGTTGGACCAGGAATCATCTTATACAACTATTAAATACCCTTCCATAAATTTTTATGGCTTTCAAACTTCTAAAAGCTCATCAAATAGGCTTAGGAACGCTAGTACCTCCTAGAACTAGTTTCTGAATGTAATAGGTGTTCTTTGACGTTTGGGTTCCTCAACTTCCTAAATAACTTAAATTCGTTATAATAGGTCTTAAAATAGTGTTTAGAAATCATAGCACCTCTGTTAATCTTTAAGACTTGTCTTGAATATTTGAAGTGTTACATGTACCATGTGTAATCTAGGGTCACTTTCACTTATCTAAAGGAAATACGTGCCAGTGTTACTTTGACCATGAAACAAATTTAGACATTTCATGTTAACACTTCGTAGAGAAAAACACACATTTAGTAACAAACTCATAATAGAGTTCTCACTTTAATTCTCTATGGAGTACGAACTGTATTTATGGATCAGTCACTACTAAGAGTTCTTTCCATCCATTTTCCCCTCATCATTTTTATAAGATCCTCTGAAACCCCTCAGGCATCATCACGTCTAGAAAAAAGTACTAAAGGAATGGCAAGAAGTAAGCACATGCAACACTAAATGGTGTATCAGTATACTTTAAATGTTCTATCCTCTAACTAGTTTTCATGACTTCTCTACATATACATCCAGATCCTCTTATTTATATGATACACAAAACAGTGTCTAAGATTCACAATGTGGAAATAGGAATATCAACTCATGACTTTTGATCAACATCTTGTGAATTTCAACTAACATTAAGATTCTCAAAACAAGCTCACAATAAAAATTAAAGGGGACTCCACTCTATGTATGTCCCAAAAAGAACCTCCTTCCTGAATATTCATCATGATCAGGACCATATAGAGTCAACCGTCGACAGTTCATTAACTTATGTAACTTCTAAAAATAATGTAAGAACAAGAGATAGATGAATATTTCTATGGCTTACCTTGCTAGACAGAAACCTCAATAGCCAAGACTTGGATTCTTTAAGGTTTAGATCCTTGATGTGAATTCATATTTTTCACTTAAATTCCTTAAGATGGACATGTTCTACCAACTTGTACTTTAACAACACCTATTTCTTTTAGATTCTAATGGTGAAGCTGTATAACTGAAAATTTTGAGCATCTATGGCTTTCCTTGGGAGTAATTTTCTTGAATACAAGTCATGATAGAGAGGTGATAATCTTAGGTGATTCAAAGGGTCCCTTTTGGATGTTTTCACCTAATAAATTAGAGAAATAATATGGTCCTTTATTATTAAGAAAGAAGGTGCATCACCTCCTTAGTTTCTGCGATATGTTTTGAAGTAGCTAAATCAACTACTTGCCATTTTCACTTAAATTCAATCACTTATTCAATGTAGGTGCATCACCTACTTGCTCTTTTAAAATTCAGTCCACTAATTCTAAGCATGTGCATCACCTACTTTCTCCTTTTAACATAAAATTCAGTACACTAATTCTAAGTAGGTGCATCATCTACTTGCTTTTTTTCCACTTAAAATGCAATCCACTTATTCTAGGTGGGTGCATCACTAGTTGTCACCTACTAGCATATTTTAGTCAAGCAAGCACCTCTATTATTTTACACCATTTTCCCATCTCAAAATCTTTACAAGAACGTAGCACTAAATACACACTTGACCACTTTGACTTTTATATTGAATACCATCTTACTATCCCGAGTTTGAATTGTTTTTTAGTTTAGTTATTCGTATATGTGTTGGAAGGCATGGGGTATAACAACTTTAAACATATTAGCTAACATAGTCTATAACTATACCACAAGGAAATGTTTAAGCGATATATACATAGAACTACCTCAAGTAAAATACGGGGTGTTACATCCTCCCCTCCTTATGATCATTCATCCTCGAATGATGAGTGATTCTTATATATTGGTTAATCTAGGAATTTTATTTGTATATTTGCGAGTGTTCCCTCATAAATAGGACTATGCAAAATCCATAGACTAATCTAAAACACGTATAGACAAGTCTAGCATGAAGTCTCAATATATATAGTTCATAAAATAATAAAATAACAAATTAAACCACTTTCATAATCATATAATTCACTAATTATACACAAATAGAACACGTACAAATAAGGAATTTAATACACCTACTAAACTCAATACATGCAAATGACATATTAAATGAACAAATGCTAGTAGGACTTATGTATAAGAAGACCACATGATCTCAGATCCTTATGTTGATGTTTTGAATGAGGAGGGTTACATAGGATCTCTAACATCTTCTATTCCCAAGTATATTATGGCATATTCTATTCCTTCCCCAATACTTCAATGGAGGTTACATATTTTGATATTAGTTTCTAGGCCTTAACAATCCAGAGTAATTATACTACCTCCCGATTTTTTTATATGGAACAGACACATAAAATCATAGGCCTAACCTATTGGGGCAGTAATTTCCCTTCTCTTTTATCTCATGATGCTTTTTTGGGGTCATCTTATAATATCAACTAGATCTTAATATAAACTCTAATGTTTTATGCCACACCGTCGAGTAGGGGATTATGCTAAGTTATATATATATATGTATATATGTATATATATATGTATATATGTATGTATATGTATGTATGTATATATGGTTGATTAAATAAACATATATATGCCTAACCTTTCTGGTCAAAATCTTCACTATATAATGATACAGGGAAATGTTTTCCCAATTTTTTTGAGAAATAAAAACAGTAAGCACAAAGGGGCATAGTATACGGATAAATAAGTCACAATGGACATGACACATAGCAGACAAGCCCAAAAGGGAGTGTACAAGGTATACATGCATTAAGATATAGAAATACATGGTGTACGCGTGCATATGAGCTATAAGGTAGAATGTGAGGGAATGAACTCTAGTTAATGTAGGAATGGACTAGAGTTAAGCTAAGACATGTAGACTATATGGCATGGAAACATATAAGAAAATGAACTATACAACATAAATCACAGTGAGCAAGTATGTTGTATCGCATAGATAGGTGGATTAACATGGCAATGAGTACACTACCTATGTACACCAAAATAACTCATTTAAGACCTTATAAAATCATGAACAAACATCAAACCACATATGACACACATAGGTGACTTAGTCATAGAATGTCTTAGTCTTCCCTTTACGTTTGACTTCCAATGCACCTAACACTTAGACACCGCATCAATACCATATTATAGACAATTCTAGGACCTTAGACCATCATAAACAACACGTTAGTCTCTAGTTCACCTAAGTATTTTTTGGGATTGATGCATAGATTGTCTTAGATTGATAAATCTATATTTAATTAATTTAGATTTATTGAGTATTATGATTTTTGTATTGAATTGATTATTATAGCCATGGGTAAGGAACTTTGAGTATTGTATTGGATGATTAAGCTATGGATTGAAGTGAAGAGAATGGATTGGTGGTACACTACCCTAATTGTCTTTGTTTTATGTAATATTGGTCTTGAGTTATGTTGTGATTTGTATTGTCCACTTATGGTGGAGGTGCTTGTGTTTTATACAATAAAGGGTATGGCCTCGACGATATTACTATATGAATTGTATTTAACGTGGAATTTTTGGTATTATTTTATTAATGGTGATATTATCATGTTAAGAGTTGATTATGAACAATGTGAAGGACTATATGTTATACGTGTATGTGTGAGATTAAATTCTCATAATTGACTATATGTGTGATCATGATAGACTAGGGTGCTATCTCGAGTTGTATTACTAGTGTATCTTTATAAGTTGACTTGGTTACTCCTATATGATACTTGAACACTATTGAATATGTGATATGAAGATGAATGTTGAATGAAAGTAGAGAATCGGTAGACATAATATGGTTACCTTATAAGCATTACTAATCTGTGGAATCTTCTGGATATAAAGAAGGTTAAGAATTAGTTATCCTTATATACTGTTTAGTGGCAGCCCTAGTGGACCAATATTTGGTAGGTGTATTATGACTAGGTGTATTATGACTAGGTAATTACTAGGAGATGGTGTACCTGTTCATATGCCCTTTTTTTTATCGAACTTATTCTATGAGAACAAATGCTAGAACCGAATGAATATGTTATGAGATTTAGCTATACTTAAAAAGGAGAATAGAGTGCAACGTATCTCTACTTGTGAAGGAGACTAGAGTTCATAAAACCCTGATATTCCTTAACCATGTGCCTACATGGGATGTGTCCTTGTTCTATCCTTGGCAAGTAGAACACCCCCCATTCGAGTAGGGTAGACTCCGGATTCCATGCCTAGCTAGTATGCTCTATGCCGGTTATTTCATATTTTCATCATGTGGGATACATTGTAGTACTTAATAAGCTCTATTACGTTTAGGTAGTGGAATGGAACGCTATCTAGACATGGCACGAGTAGGCTTTGATGGTGCTAGAGTGTAGGTTTCCTAGGACTTTCTAAGACCATTATGTAAAGTCTGTAATGAATGAAATGTCTTCTAATTTACATAATGAATGATTTTGACATTAGCTAATATATGTTGACTAGAATGTCTTCTATCTAGGGTAGATTTGAGGGTTGCTTAGGTAATCTTTAAGAGGGTGTATGGGCAATCTCTTGTTGTCCTACTTAGCTGAATCTTAGAGTAACCTTAGGTGGGGAGTAGATGAAAGGAAAATGGTACAATCTTATCTTACTTAGTCTTATTTGGTTGTATGGGTGTTCCCTTCCTGTCTTACTTAAGTAAGTCTTAGTATTACCTTTGGTAGGAGGTGTATACATTTATATGTATTCAACTGATGTTGATGCTATATTGTGGAATCTGAGTAATATGCATATATTGTAATATCCCGAAACCACACCCTAGAAGTTAGGGAAATCTCGGATTGCAACCGATGTACTTGACCTCTCGGAGGTTTGTACAAGCCCTTACATATCATTCATCGCACAAAAATAGTGAAAAGTAGTGCGGAATTAAAACAATTCACAAAACAATACATAGTCTGTAAAAACTCTTTCAAATATAATATTAGGAAATACGAAGTCTCAATCTCATCATCTTAAGACACAAGAATACTTGGAAAATGACCCATACAAAATAAGAATATAGAAATACTTAGTCTATTACAATACTTCAATAAGAATCATAAAAGACATATATGCCCTCGAATCAAATGAGGACATACTTCAACTTCTCTTGATTGATGCTACAGTCCAAGTCTTCCTTCACCCAACTGCTCCTCACCTACCAACACCTATATAGATAGATAAAAGCATAGAGTTAGTACAACTACGTGTACAAAGTATGGCATAATGCATGAAAATCATAGAAATGGACATTTAGTTGAAATATGCATCTTTTAATTTAAAAATCATATTATAATCATAAGAAAAACATTTAACAACTTATAAACACATAAGAAAACATTTAGTCAATTATTCACATTTTCGAGCTCACTATACAGTAAGTTACTTTCACTGTATAGTGAAGTAATTCACTGTTACAGTGAAGTGCTTCTTCTTCCTTCTTAACACTTCTTAACATGTCGTCTTCTCACCAAAGCTATAATAAGATTTACTTAAGCAACACAAAGAGAGACCTCTCATACAACCCCCCTAAGAGTACCTAAATGACCCTCAAGAACACTAATATTAAGTCACATACACACATCAAGACATCAAACACGTCAACAAACAGACAATATGAGATTTCCTTATCAAAGGCTATCCAAAGACTTCGTTAAGTTGATCAAAAAGATAACGTTCATGATTGACCTCTTCAAGATTATTGAAATAATCCTTAAGACTTCCTAAGTTTGGAACATGTCCACATAATCAACATTTTCTCTAAGTAGAGTCATTCTAAATACTCATCTTGGTAAGATATGAAGTGACCATTCCTATGCCCCCTTCAAACCTTAACTAGAAAACCCTTCACTACTCTAGTTAAGTACTTATTCCATTAAAAACTTTCTTACTGAACTTAATCATTACGCTCATTAATTGACTAAGGAGACATTCAAAAGATAAAGTACATTCTAGTAATGGTCTTGGACAAGACCTAGGTACTCTAACTAACACATTCAAAGCCTATTGTGTAATGTCTAGACAACGTCCCATACCACTACCTAAACTTTATAGAACCTCTCTAGTAATAGTAAGTATCCAACATGATGAGAATAGGCAATAACTGTCATAGCCCATGATATATAAACATGGAATCTGGAGTTCTAACCTACTCCGATGAGGGTGTTCTACTTTCCAAGGGTAGAACTAGGACACATCCCATGTAGGCACATCGTTATGGAATATGAAGGGCTTTTATGCACTCTAGTCTCATTTTCAATTAGAGGTACATTTGTATTGTAGTCTCATTCTAAAGTAGATCCACTTCCGTTAACATATTTACTCGGTGCAAGCCTTGGTTCTCATAGAGTAATTGACATTAAGGGTTCCCATGGAAAGGTTCCTTATCTAGTTCATAACCCAATCACATTCACTCTACTAAAGAGTTCCACTAGGGCTACCTTTTAATAATGGCTAACATAGCTCATTTTGACTTTCCTAAGGATTATATGATGTCGTTTCAGCCAATTAAACTTAAATCCACTGTTCCTTCATATGAAGGATACCATTACGGCTCTCGACTTCAAAATTCATAACATAACCTTTACAACGTGCATGACCTTTTTAACATCCTCTAAGGTCTTACACATCTTTTATTCATACATGAAAAGGGTGCACTAAGCCTACCTAGTCAAGATATCTCATATTACTATACCATTCATACATATATCAAGTAAGGGACACAAGTTTACCAAACAAGACACAAAATTCTTTTCTTTATCTCATATAGCATATCATTCTTTAAGAAACTTAGGAATAACCATTATTATCTTTAATATCATCCTGTACTATTTCATATCATCATAAATATAACCCTAATAAACTCATATAGTCAAGAAGGAGCAACCATGTAACAACTCTAAGACTACACATACAAGCACATAGTCATAGTCTAACATGAGCTAATAATATACATAAAACTTTCACATTACTAGAATGCATGTAGATATGGTCATACTTCACATAATAAACTAGACAATTCATCATCTTACTTCAAGTAGTGATGACAAGGCCATGATCATCATATTGCATAAAGTAACGCCGACAAGACCACATCATTGCAAGGAAAACACATAACACTGCCACCATAAGTGGACTATACCAATCATAATATAATTGAATTATAAACAATAACAAAATAAAGTAAATAGAGTATCCTACCCCCACTCCATCATCAACATCGCAATTGAATGCTAAGTCTCCCAATTCAACAGTATAAGATCCTTGCCAATGCCCATGAAAATCAATTAAACATAAAAACTACAATAATAAATGAACTAGGTCAAATAAATAAAGTCATCAATATAATACAACCTATATATCAATTTACTACAATTATTACATCAATGAATATCCCACATAAAACTACATAAGAATTCATCCACATTTGATCAATATCAATTAATCCACAACTTAGTCAAAAACTAGGATTCATTCAAATTCATGGGTTCATAGGTAATTTATGTTAAAATCATCAATACAATATCAATTTCATCCAAAATAAACATTTCAAAACAATTGAAGTAGGAACCAATGGTAGAATCATGAAATTGCACAATTCAACTTTTAAAACTTTAGAAAACATCTTGAGAGTTGGGCTCCTTGATGAAACAAATTTAAAGGATCAAAATCCTTCCCTATATGAAGATAATTCTTCACTTTTATGAAGAATCTCCACTCAATTCGTTACAACAATCTCTTCCTTCACTTTGGACTTCAATGGAGTCTTAAGGAATTTCTAAGGGATTTTGGGGGTTTGATTCGGAAGAATGAAATCTTCTAAGTATTAAAAACTTATATATATATATATATATATATATATATGTTTATATACCCAAAATAATCCTAATTAACCTCCAATACCCTTATTTGTAAGTGGGGTGAAATTAAGAAATCACCGCTCACTTAACAGTGAGGTTGCACAGGAAAATACACCATAAACGGTTGGGCAGTCGACGGACCGTTTGTCCTCAAACAGACCGTCCTGTCCTCCCATCCTTTGGTTCAGAGGTCTGAAACAGTTCTCATAACTTTCCATTCTAAGTCCCTACAAACGTAACCCATCGATGGGGTGTCGATAGGACCACGAGCCGTTGATGTCTCCGTCGTTTGGGGCTGTCTTGGACAGTTTTGACTCCAAGTTTTTTGTCCTTCCTCAAGGACCCTTTGTTTGTCCTTGGGGATGTTTGCTCGAACATTTCAAACTCAAACATGACCATACACTATTTTATCACCTCTCACATGAATTTCATTTATAACAAACATGTAAAACTCGACGAAACATGCTTAGACACACAAGGTCATTTCAAGGCAACACTTTCTAACGTCATGGACGTTCTTGGACGTTTGATCTCCAAACTCCAATAAAATCGACAAACTGCCTATTTGTGCTATAATAACTCATTTAAGGACCTTAAAACCTTATGAATAACATATAAACACATATAACAACATATGAGGCACATAGGTGACTTAGTTGTCGAACGTCTTGGTCGTCCCTTGACGTTGGACTTGCAATGAACCTAAACTCCTATACACTGCTTAAATACCTTCTATTAAACCTATTTAGGAACTTAGACCATCAAGATCAACATTTTAGGATCTACTTCACCTAAGTCTCTTTTGGTGTCTTATAATCTCCCCCAATTGGACAACATTATTCCTCGAATGACACTTGCCAATTTCTGAACACTTCAAAGAATAGAGAATTAACTAAAAGGTAATAACCATACCATATAACACATAATCAAGAAGAAAACATTAATTTCACATAGTTAAGAGATTCCCAGCACAACAAGAAACTATAAAATAATTCTACAACGCATTATGCTAGAAAACTCACATGCTTCATTCCAAATAGCAAAAACTCATTTTATATTGAATATAATGCTTATATAAATCAGTTATAATCACATTACAACAAGTTTAGACCAACGAATAATTTAGTTAATATCTAAAAATTTAACAATGAGCTGCCAGCACCTTTACAGTGAATTCAACATTTTTTTTCAAAAATCCATCTTTAAGTCAATTCATGATATAAACATGCTAATATTCAAAGTAACACCATATAAACACATCTTACAATATAATTATGGATTCATAAAACACACAATGCAAGAATTTAATGAAATTCAATTTCAACAAAACTCCTAAACACTATGCACCCGCAACAACTTCTATGACTATTCTATCCCATCTACTAACCATAATACCCCACTTAGAAGGAACACATATCACAAAAAATTGCATGGACTTACCCTCATCATCATTATCACCATCCTGCTTCTCTCCTCTAGTCCGAAGTACATAGAACACCTTGTTTCTAGAATATCATCCTTTGGAACATTTGTAGCAACTTGCTTAATCTCTCTTCCTCTAGCAGCAATGATAGGACAATCTCTCACTTTATCATCATCCTTCCCACAACCAAAAGAACAACTAGTATCAGCTAGATACTTCACATGGTGCCTCTTTCCACAAGTGACACATGTAGGATTTTCATTTTGAGAACCACCTCCTTTCTCAAATTTCACCTTAGTACTCCTAGTTTCTTTTTGACTTTTAGTCCTCTTCTTAACCCAAGTTTGTTCATGGTCAATATATGCACCCCTTTTAAGTTTCTATCCATCCTCTTAAGTTTAGACTCTTCAATTGATTGTGCATACACCATGAGTCTAGGTACGATCATATCATTATGTAACATCGCCATACGACATTCCTCCCTAACTAAGTTGGCTACACCCATAACAAAATTACTCATTTCATCTCATCAATTAGACACAAGATAAGGGGAATATTTGGACATCTTAGATAACTTCAAAGAGTATTCCTCAATACTCATATTGTCTTGCTTGAGATTGATAAACTCCTCTACCTTAACTTCCCTCATCTCACTGGGAAAGTACTTACCAAGAAAAGCTTCCTTATATTCTTCCCACTCAATAAGGCCTGAATCCTCCGGCCTATGCCTTTACATTGTGTGTACCACACTTGCGCCACAACTTTCAATCGATACAAAGACAACTCCACTTTCTTCCTAAAAGTCACTCCCATAACATGCCATATACACCTCATCTATAAACTCTTGAGGATACTCTCCCACCTTAGATCCAAGAAAGATAGCAGGATTCAACCTTCCAAAATCTCTTAAACTAGACGTCATAGTGCTCTCCACCAATTTTTCCCTAGGCACCATAATCAAATCACTAGAGTAGTCACGACTTGGGCTAAAGCAAGAAAAGCCTATCTAATATCTTGATTAGTTAAATCCGAATGAACCACCGGCACCTCATTACCTCCTTCCACGTTAGGGATATCATCACCTTGCGGAGGAACTTGAGCACCTTGGACACCTTGCCCATCTTGAGGAACTTGCTCAACTTGAGGAGGAATCTCCTCATTCATCCTCTCCTCTTCCAACCTTCTAGAGGCCATCCTTCCAGTATTCATCTCCTAGAAACACAAGGAAATATATTAAGAAGGATACTCATAACATTTATTGTACCGCACGACATAGGAGTAAGGAAAACTCTATCATCCTATAGCCTCTCGCCCATAGATGTGTCGCGACTCACACCGATGGTCAAGACTCTATTAGACGTGATTTGATGAGACTTCTTGATTCCTAATACTACTTTCACAACCTATTCTTCTTATACCAAGCTTGTCATATCTCCAAACAACACTGTAGAAGTCAGGGGCAATATCGAATTGCAATATGCGTACTTGACCCCTCGAAGGTCTTGTAAAAGCCTTTACATATCATTCATCGATTAAACATAGTGAAAACTAGTGCAGAATTAATATTTTTCATAAAACATAACATAGTTTTAAAAAACCTTTTATATATAGTAATAGGAAATACTAACTTTCAATATCATCATCTTAAGACACAATAATACTTGGAACACGGACCATAAAAAATACGAATATAGAAATACTTAGTCTACTACAATACTTTAATAAGAAAAAAAGACATATATGCCCTTAAATCAAATGAGGACATACTTCAACTTCTGTTGAACGATGCTACGGTGCAAGTCTTCCTTCCCAACTGCTCCTCTCCTACTAACAATTATAGAGATAGATAAAAGCATAGAGTTAGTACAACCACATGTACTAAGTATGTCATAATCCATGAAAATCATTGAAATGGACATTTAGTTGAACTATGCATCTTTTCATTTAAAAATCATTTTATAATCATAAGAACAAATTTAACTTAGAAACACATAAGATCACATTTAGACAATTATTCACATTTTAAAGCTCACTTTATAGTAAGTTACTCTCACTGCATAGTGAAGTAATTCGTTGTAAGAGTGAAGTGCTTCTCCTTCCTTCTTAACACTACTTAACGTGTAGTCTTCTCACTAAAAGCTATCCTAAGATCCACTTAACCAATAGAAAGAGAGACCGCTCATACACCCTCCATAAGCGTACCTAAATTACCCTCAAGAACACTTATAATAAGTCACATACACACCTCAAGACACCAAACACATAAACACATAGACAATATGACATTTCCTCATAACACGCTATCAAAATACTTACTGTAGTAAATTAGGAAGATAACGTCCATGATTGACCTCTTCAATATTACCTAAATAATCCTGAAGACTTCCTAATTTTAGAACATGTCCACATAATCAACATCTCCCCAAACTAGAGTCATTCTTAAGACTCATCTGGGGTAAGATACAAAGTGACCATTGTTATACCCCCTCCACACCTTAAATAGATAACCCTTAAATACTCTAGATAAGTACTTATTCCATTAACATACTTTCTTACTTAACTTAAGTCATTACGTTCATTAATTCATTTATGAGACATTCAACATATAAAGGAAATTCAAGTAATGGTCTTGGAAAAGACATAGGGACTATAACTAACACCTTCAAAGCCTATTGTGCAATGTCTAGATATCGTCCCATACCACTACCTAAACTTCACAGAACTTCTCTAGTAATAGTAAGTATCCAAGATGATAAGAATAGTCAATAAACTGCATAGAGCATGATAGGTAGACATGGAATATGCCGTTCTAACCTACTTCGATGAGGGTTTTCTACTTGCCAAGGTTAGAACTAGGACACATCCATTGTAGGAACATGGTTATGGAATATGAAGGGCTTTTATGCACTCTAGTCTCATTCCCAATTAGAGGTACATTTGTACTCTAGTCTCATTCTCAAGTATAGCCACTTTCCTTAACATAATAACTCGGTGCTAGCCTTGGTTCTCATAGGGTAATTGACACTAAATGATCACATGATGAGGTTCCTTATCTGGTTAATAAACCAATAACATTCACCTTACCATAGAAGTCCACTAGGGATACCTTTCAATGGCGACTAAGATAGGTCATTTTGACATTCCTAAGGATCAATATGATTTTGATTCAGCCAATTAACCTTAAGACCACCATTCCTTTACCAGAAGGCTCTCGAGTTCAACATTCATAACATAACCTTTACCACGTACATGATCTTCTTAACATCCTCTAAGGTCTTACATATATTTCATTTATACATGACAAGGGTGCACTATGACTACCTAGTAAATACATCTCATATTACCATACCATTCATACATATATCAAGTAAGGACACAACTCTATCATACAAGACACAATGTTCTTTACTTTATCACATATAACATATCATTCTTTAAGTTACTTAGGAATAACTATTGCTATCTTTAATGTCATCCTATACAATTTAATATCATATTCAATATAACCTGTATAGACCCATAAAGTCATGTAGGACCAACCATGTATCAACTTTAAAACTATACATACAAGTACATAGTTATAGTCTAACATGAGTTAATAATATACATCAAACTTTCTCATTACAAGCATAAAGGTATATATGGTCATACTTCACACAATCCACTACACAATTCATCGTATTACTTCAAGTAGTGCTGACAAGACCATGATCATCATATTGCATAAAGTAACGCCGATAAGGCCACATCAATTGAAAGTAAAGCACATAACGCCGCCACCATAAGTGACCGCACCAACCATAATATAATTGAAGTATAAAAAAATAAAGGAAATAGGGCAGTCTAACCCCACTCCATCATCAACACCTTAATTCAATGTTAAATCGCACAATTCAATAGCATAAGACCCTTACCAATGACCATGAACATCATTTCAACATAAAAACTACAATAATTAATGAAATAGGTCAAATAAATGTAAATTCATCAATATAATACAACCTAGATATCAATTTACTATAGTTATTATGTCAATGAATAGCTGACATAAAATTACATAAGAATTCATCCACATTAGATCAATATCAAGTAACCCTTAACTTAGTCAAAAACTAAAGTTCATTCAAATTGATTGATTCAAAGGAAATTAGGTTATAATCATCAACACAGTATCAATTTAATCCATAATAAACGTTTAAAAAAATTGATGCAAGAACCCATGGTAGAATCCTTAAATTGGACAACTCAACTTTGAACACTTTTATAAAACATCCTAAGAGTAACACTCATTGATGAAACGAATTTCAAGGATCAAAAACCATACCTTGATGAATATAATTCTTCACTTTGATGAAGATTATACACTCAATTTGTTACACCATTCTCTTCCTTGACTTTGGACTTCAATGAAGTCTTAAGGAATTCCAAAGGGTTTTAGGGGTTTTGATTTGGAAAAATGAAATATTCTGAGTGTTAAACACTAATATACATGTTGAAAATACCCAAAAGACCCCTAATTAACCTCCATTACCCTTATTTGGAAGTGGGATGAAATTAAAACATCACCCCTCACTTAACAGTGAGGCTGTGCAGGAAAACAGCCCATCGACGGTTGGGCAGTCGACGGACCGTTTATCCACAAACGCACCCTCCTATCCTATCCCAGTCTATGTCCCTACCAACGGCACCCATCGATGGGGCATCGATAGTTCCAGTGGACGTTGATGCCTCTGTCGTTTGGTTCTTTCTGGCAGTCTTCACTCCATGTTTTTGGTCCTTCCTCAAGGACCCTTGGTTGGTCCTTGGGGATGTTTAACCAGACATCTCCAAACAAAACATCACCTTATACAATTTTAGAACCACTTACATGAATTTCATCTATAACGAACATGTAGAACTCTAAGGAACATGCTTAGACACATAAGGTCATTTCGAGGCAACACTTTCTAACGTCATGGATGTTCTTAGACGTTTGATCTCCAAACTCCACAAAACTCAGCACACTGCCTATGTATGCTATAATAAATAATTTAAGGACCTTAAAAACTCATAAATCACACATACACACATAGAACCACATATGAGGAACATGGGTGACTTAGTCGTTGAACGTCTTCGTCGTCCCTTGACATTTGATTTCCAATGCACCTAAACTCCTAGACACTGCCTCAATACCATATATTAGAACTATTTAGGAACCTAGATCACAAATACCAATAGGTTAGGCTCTAATTCACCTAATTCACTTTTGGGGTCTTACATATATGATGACTTGTAAATGACTATTATACTTGTCTTAAAGGGTATTCTCAAAACATCATGTTTCATACAAAAATCCAGTTATCATGATTTTATGCATTATGCCATACTTATTACAAGTATTTTTATTAATTCCATACTTTTTGTATATCCAAAAGGTGCAGGGGTAATTTGAGTGGAGTCTCATAGTGGATGCTTGGATTAGTATTCATTCAAGCAAGAGTTGGTCTGTCCACACTAGATTTGAGAACATCATGATGTTTACTTTTCCCCATTGAAAGTATTTTAATAGACTTTGTTATGTCTTGTAAGATGAAGTATGGGTCGTGTCCCATTATTATCTATATCTAAGATGACGACTTTGAGACTTAGCCTTTCATTATGTTATTCTATAAATGAGATATTTTGAAGTATAATTATTTCGTGTGAAAAGTTTTAATTCCACACAACTTTTGATACATTATGCAATAAACGATGTCAAAGGGCTTGTACAAGATCTCACAGAGGTCACATACGCAGTGTTGCAATTCGAGAATGCCCTAACTTTTAGGGGTTACTCTGGGGTCATAAAAAACTTATTATTAGAGAATAAGGTGATGAAGTAGTAATTAGGAATCAAAATGTATCAATAATCAACATCTAGTAGAGTCTTTTTCATTGATGTGAATCGCAACACATCCATGAGTGAGAGGCTATAGGATGATACAGATTTCAGTCTTCTCCACTATTATATCGCTCCATAGAATTACAATTTACAAGTGTTCTTTCTTAATGTATTCTCTTATGCTAATAGGATATGAATACAAGAAGGACACTGGCTAGAAGTGTAAATGAGGATGTGGTGATTGGGGGAGTTCCTCCCTAAGTAGAGTAAGTTGAGAAAGTTGAACAAGTTCAACAACGCTCTAAAGTTCATCCCCAAGGTTACGAAGTCCCTATTGTGGGTGGAGGTAATGAGGTTTCGCGGGTTCCCCTTGTTATGGCTAATGGGAATATTCCATAGTCTCTCCTTACTCTAGCCCGAGCTATGCCAACTCAAGTGAATAGAGACATTGGTCCTAGGATGAATACTATGTAGAGTATCATAACCTCAAGATTAAGGGCCTTCATCAGGATGAATCCTCCTATATTCTTTAGTTTTAAGGTGGGAGAAGATACCCAAGATTTCTTGGATGTGGTATATAGAATAGTGAATGCTATGGGGGTGAATTCTAAGGAGAAAGTGGAGTTAGCTTCGTATCAGTTGAAAGATGTTTATCAAGTATGGATTACGCAATGGAAGAATAGTAGACAAGTTGAATTAGATCCCTTAGAGTGGGAAGAGTTTAAGGAAGCATTTTTAGAAAGGTAATTTCCCCTTGAGAAGAGGGATTTTAGGATTGAGGAATTTATAAACCTTAGTCATGGTAGCATGAGTGTCGATGAGTATTCCTTAAAGTTTATCCTATTGTCTAAGTATGCTCTATCCTTGATGTCTAACCCTAGGGATGAGATGAGTAGGTTGTTGACCGGTGTTTCAGATATTGTGAAGGAAAGTGTCGTACATCCATGCTCCATGATGACATGACTCTATCTATGCTTATGGTTTATGCTCAATATTTTGATGAGTCTAAAACTGGGAGGATAAGTTGAGATGTTAAGGGAGTATGAACCGAGGAGTAAGTTCAACCTAAGTTTAAGAAGAGGGTTCCAAAACAAGATGGGCCTAGTGCTCCAAAGGCTAACTATGAGAGAGTTAAGGTTCCCAAATAGTTAAGCCTACTTGTGATACTTGTGGGAAAAATCACTTTGGTAAGTGTCTAGCCGGTACTAGTGGGTGCTTTGGTTTTGCAAATACTAAGAGAGTCCAAGAAAGTTCCTCCTTATGTTCTGGATGATGATGATGATGATGCATGTAAGTTTTAGTTTACTCTCTTTAGTTATATGAGTTCCTTCTAAGTGGGGGAGTAAGGTGAGTAGTAGAATGGTGATTTGGTGTCTTACCTTTTCTATTCAATTCAAGCTTGAGAGATAGAATGTCATTGTAGCATGTCGCATGTTGCATCGTGTTGAGGGATCTATTTGAAATTCAATTATAGTGATTCCTTGCATTGTGCATGTTGCTGAATTATGATTATGTTTGAAATTGAGTCTATATGAATCATTGTTTTATTTTGTAATGCTTCATTCATAAATTTCTTAAGAGTTGCATTTTTGAAACTTGAGCATGATAATGAACGGAGAAGGAGTTCCTCCTAATTGAAATGAAGAATATGAGTCTTGGTTGCATAATGAGTTGTAGAATAGTTTCAAACTTCTTGTTGGTTTTTTATTTTCTTAAGTATGTGAAAGTTGTGTTCATCCTAATTGTGCATTGTGTGTGGTATGGTATGGTTATGTGTTACTACTCTTGAATATCTTATATGTTGATAGTGCCTAAAGAGTAGCAAGTGTCATTTGAGAATGAATGTATCCATGTGGGGGAGTATTGTTACGCCTTCAAAATAATCTAGGTGTAATTAGAGCCTAACATGTTGATGATTAGTTTATTAAGTTCGAATTTTTTTTATATGTTGTATGAGGCGAAGTCCAAGGATTTAGGTGAATTGGAAGTCAAACGTCAAGGGACAACCAAGACGAGTGACAACTAGTCACCTATATTCTTCATTTGTGTTTATGTGATTATATGTGTTTTTATGATATTAGGAGGTACTTATATGAGTAAAAATATTTTTATAGGAAGTGTGTAAAGTTTAATGATGTTTAGAAGTCAAAAGTCCAAGAACGTCCGAGAGTTTTGCCTTGAAATGTGCTTGCGTGCCTCAATGTATTTTGCCAACTTTAAAGTGTTTTTTGAGTTCAGATTGATGTGAGAGGTTCCTAAAATGTATACAAGAGTATTTGAGGTGGAAACGTCAAGGAAAAACTTCCCAAGGACTAACCAAAGGGTCCTTAAGGAGGAACCGACCTTGGGCCAACAAGCTTCCTACGAAAATAGCTTTTGCTCTTTGGTTAAATAGGTCGTCGTGGCGCACTTGGTCCACCAAAGTGCCAAAAGTTGGTCAGCACCTCTAACACAACATAGAATCAACTTCCCCGGAATTTATTCTTTAAAAAAACATATGGAACAGCTTCGCGTCGCTGAATTGTTCCTCGACGATAATTCTGGAAATGTAAGTTGAATTTGAGATAGTTAAAAGGACTATAATCTCAGGGGTCTGTTAGTATTTTAGGGGCTAGTTATTGGAGGTTGTTAGACACTTTTAAAACCCAATTCACCCTTCAAATCAAAACCGTCAAGTCCAAAACAAAACCTCTCCATTGTATCTCTCTAAAAACCCTCAATTAATGAAGCTTTGAAGCTCAAAGGAAGAACATATATTTTCCAAGTTTTTCTCCATAAATATTGTGGTCTTTTCTTCACAATTAGGATATGGTTCTTCATCCTCGAAATCTTTTTCTTCAAGGAGTCAATTCGAATGAATTTCAAATATGATTCAAACCATGAAATCTTCTAAATTGAAATCTAGCCATGGTAGCTTGCATGCAACATTTTAGATTAATGATTTATGATTGAATTAGATAACTGAATAATTTTACATCAAAAATCCTATGGACCCATGTAAATCATGAAATCCTTATTTTTACTATTTTATGGGTTAAGTAATCATGTCTCAATGTTTATGAATTCTAGTGTAATTTTTGTTGGGAAATAGAATGATGTAAGAATTGTATTGGATTGATGCATATGTTTTCTTAGATTGATAAATATATATTGAATCGGTTTAGATTCGTTGAGTATTATGATTTTTGTATTAAATTATTGACTATGGCCATAGGTAAGGACCTCTTAGTGTGGTATTGGATGATTTAGCTATGTATTGAAGTGGTGAGAACTGATTGGTGTTTCACGCCCTAATTCTCTTTAATTTATGTATTGTAGGTCTTGAATTATGTTTTGATTGGTATGATCCACTTATGGTGGTGGTTCTTATGTGTTATACTTTAGATGATGTGGCCTCGTCGGCATTACTTTATGAATTACATTTAACATGGCCTTTTCATAATTATTTTATGAATGGTTATATTATCATGTTAAAACTTGATTATGATCAATGTGAAGGACTATATGATATACGTGTATGTGTGAGATTGAACTCTCCTAATTGACTACATGTGTAATCGTGATAGACTAGGGTGATGTCTTTAGTTGTGTTACTAGTGTATCTTGATAGGTTGACTTGGTTACTTTTATGTGATAATTGAAAACTATTAAATATGTGATATGAACATGAATGTTGAATGGAAGTCTAGGATTAGAAGAACAAAGATGGTTCCCTTCTAAGCATGACTAATATGTGGAACCTTCTAGATAAAAAGAAGGTTAAGAATGAGTTATCCTTATAGATTATTGAATGTCACCTTTAGTGGACCTATCTTTGGTAGGTGCATTATGACTTGGTAATGAATTAGAGATGGTAACTTTTCATATGTCCCTTTTTATTGAATTTACTCTATGAGAACAAAGGCTAGAACCGAAGGAATATGTTATGGGATGTAGCTCTACTTGAGAAGGGGACTAGATTGCGATGTATATCTACTTGAGAAGGAGACTAGAGTGCAAAAACACCCTGATATATGTTAACCATATACCTATATGTGATGTATCCTAGTTCTACCCTTGCCAAGTAGAACACCCCCCCCCAAGAAAATAGTGTAGACTCCAGTTTCCAGGCCTATCTAGTATGGTCTATGCCGATTATTGTCTATTCACATCATGTGGGATACATTGTAGTATTTGATAAGTTCTAAAATGTTTAGGTAGTGGATTGGGACACTATCTAGTCACAGCATGAGTAGGCTTTCTAAGACCATTATGTGAAGTTTTTAATGAATGAAATGTCTTCTATTTAACTTAATGAATGATTATGAACTTAGATAATGTCTGTTGACTAGAATGTTCGCTATCGAGGGTAGCTTTGAGGGTTGCTTAGGTAAGCTTGAAGAGGGTGCATGGGTGGTCTCTTCTTGTCCTACTTAGGTGAATCTTGGAGTAACCTTAAGTGGGGATTAAATGTAAGGAAAAGGGAACAATCTTTTTTTAGGTAGTCTTAAGGATTGTTTATGTAGGCTTAAAGAGGGTGTATGGGCGATCTCTTCTTGTCTTACTCAAGTAAGTCTCAAGATAACCTTTGGGGTGTATACGTGTATATGGGTTGAAGTGATGTTGATGCTACATTGTGGAATATGAATTTTATTATATATGTTGACTTCTAAATTACTCTTATACTTCCCTTAAAGGGATTTCTCAAAAAGATCATTTTTTATATAAAAATTATGTTTATCATGATTTTATGAATTGTGCCATACTTAGTACAAGTGTTTGTACTAATAACATACTTTTTGTGTATCTCTAAAGGTGTAGATGGAATTTGAGAGGAGTCTCAAAGTAAAAACATGGATTCGTATTCATTCAGGCAAGAGTTGGTATGTCTCACTAGATTTGACCAGATCATTATGTTTACCTTTCGTTATTGAAAGTATTGTAATATTTAGGTCTTTTCCTATATGATGAAGTATGGGCCGTGTCCAAATATATGTTCATATCTCTAAAATGGCGAGTTTGAGACATAGCCTTTCAATATATTTTTCTATAAAAGAGATATTTTTAAGTATAAATATTATTTCGTGTAAAAAGTTTTATTTCCGCAATAATTTTATAAATGTATGCAATAAATGATGTCAAAGGGCTTGTACAAGACCTCCGAGAGGTCAAGTACGCCGTTTTGCAATTCGAGAATGCCCTAACTTCTAGGGGGTATTCACGGGTCATAGCAATGATGGTATCCTAATGTTATGATTTGAGCTTGAATTGCTTAGTCACCTATGGAAGCATACTGCCTCAATGTATATGTATAAAAGTGTTCCTTGTTGCATAATAAGTGTGTAATGGTTCGATGTTTCCTCTTTTTATATGTGTGAACCTTAATGATTGTTTTGTAAGGATTGGAGTCCTTTTATTGACTTGATCCTAGGTGTAAAGGTAATATTCTTGTTATGGTTAGTTGATGATGTGAGTCTTATTGACGTAGAAGTTACCTTACTTTAAGGTTGAAAGAAAACAAAGAGTCCCTATGGCTAAGTCTCCTCTATTCTTTCCCCTAAAGTTTTCTGACCTTGTTGTCATTGGTATTGTTTTAAAACTTTATGTGTTTGAGTGGTATGACCTAACTTGATGATTGGGGATAATTTCACATAGATGATAAGGTTTAGAATGCCTTGGTTGACTTACTGTAACTCCTCCCGAATTTGTAATCACTTTTGAGTGATGAAAATGAAGGTTGATAAGTTGAGATCCCTTTAAGGTAGGGTTAAGTTCCTTTTAATTGGGTTTGCCCTATGTGGGGGATGGTGATGTGAGTAGTAAGTTTTTATATATTTATACTTTGTTCTCCTATTCTTACTTGAGTTTGAAACAAATCAATTTTAGTAAGCTTGTTCATGATAGGAGTCTTGTATAAAGTATGAATTGCATGACCTCTATATGTTTTGTACGTCTTGATTTACACTATATTAAGGGTAGTTTAAGGGGTCTAAAGTACTTGAAAATAAAATTTTGAGCAAATTATGGTTTTCTCATGTTGATTGTGCATCTTGATATTCTAGTTGTGCATTTAACTTCATGAGATAAGGTAAGAAGCATGATTGAAGTTACTTATAATATTAAGACATTACTGAAAAATTTGAGTCTCCTTAAAATTAAAAGGATGAGTCTCTTGAAAAAAATGTTACTTTTATGGTTCGGAAAGCATGATTGTAGGCTCACTTTTGAAAAGTGAAGGCATGTTTAGCTATTTTTCTTCTGTCGGCCTATGAGTTGTTATACTTTTCCCAAATTGATGCATGTTAATGAACGCTAGTGTTATGTTAGAAATTGAAATTTGGTGAAATGACTTCATATTGTTGTAATATGTGTGGTGTAATTTACAATTTTGAATTCACTAGGAAGGATGTTTGAGCATGCCATGATTAAAAAGGTAATTTTCATGTTACAACAAAGTTGACCTTTGTGCATTTGTTTCGGTAAGAATTCATGAGACATGTAAGTGTGTTGAGGAGAAGGAAATTACTCCATAAAACATAACTAAGCATGTTATGGTTTAGTATGATCCCATGGAGTTATGATTAACATATAATAATCCATTGTCAACCTGTTTAAATCAAGTCTATAGGCATTGAAGTATGAGTGCCTAATTGTTTCTTGAGTAATGTTGGAATCTGACAAAGAGTGACTTAAGATGGTTGCATGATGAGCTCTTATTGAATTGAAATGTAAAGACCATGTTATGATTAGGATAAGGATGTTCCTCCTATGAACATGATAAGAGCCTATGTGTTTCATGCATTAAAGAGTGAGTGAATAAATCTTTTTCTTGCTTGTGCGCATTGAGTGCTAAATAATTGAATTTGGTGTTCCTTGTAAGTTTGGTGCATTTAATTCTATGTGATGATGTTGTGAATATGGTAAGCTGCTATATGATTTATTAAAGTCCTTGTTGTGATTATAGTGTTCTAAGTGTAATTCGAGGACGAATGTTCCCAAGTGAGGGATATTATAAGACATCTAAAATGAGTTAGGATGTCTAGTGTCTAACATGTTCGTTATAAGGGTAGAAGGTCCTAAAATGGGTTATAATGTGGTATTGAGGCAGTGTCTAAAGTTTGAGGTGATTTGGAAGTCAAATGACAAGGGACGACCAAGATGTTCGACAACTATCCACCAAAAAGGCCTTAGATGCTTTTATGTATGTATGTGTGTGTCATGAGATTATGAGATCCTTATATGAATCATAATGTTTTAATAGGCATTATGTTTATTTACATGAAGTTTGGAGGTCAAACATCCGAAAACGTCCAAGACGTTCAAAAATTAGCCCTTGAGACATGCATTTGTGTGTCTTGAGTGTGCCTAGAATGTTTGGACGTGTTGCGTGCAATTGTTTTTGGGTGAAACTTACGTGGAATCTCCTTGAATTGTTAATTTTCATATTTGCATTGGAAATTCACGGGTACAACTCCCCAATTACCCCACAAGAGGCCTTCAAGAAGGATCCTAAGGCTGTAGAGAAACTTCTTTGGAAGTATCAATCGATTAAGTGATAGGACAGCTCGTCAGTCCATCAATAGCCCATCAATGCTTTTGAGTCGATGGAAACTTATCCTAGGAAATTCTCATACAAATAACAACCTAAGACCTAAACAACGGAAGCCATAGACGGTCCGTCGATAGGCGGACGTGGAATCGATGGCTGGCCTCCGATGTAGGCTGCAACTACTGCCTAGCGATTGTTTCATTAAAGGGGTGAATGGTAAATTCAGCCCAATTTCTAACCTGAACCTAAATAGTTTATTTGTTTTTTGGGTCTATTTAAGTGATCAGGAACGTGATCACCCCATTCCCAATCCATTCTTTACAAATTAGACTTTCCCTCCAAAATTATTCTCTCTAGAACCTCCATTTAAGGTAAAGCTCAAGAACAACTTGGAGCTTCGATTTCTATGGGTTCTACATCAAAGTTTAGAGGTTTTATTCTAAATTAAGGTATGGTGATCAGTCATCTCTAGTTATCCTTCCATCTAGAGAGTTAATCTCAATGCTTTCAACGAAGTTCCATGATCAACTATATTTTCTTCAATCTAGCCATGGGTTCTTTCTCAAAACATTTACAAAGTCTTAATCATGATAAATTGATGTTAATATGATGATTTTAGCATGTATTTCAATCCAATTTCATGATGAACCCGTTCCACTTCAACTATCGATTTAGCATATGTAGGGGCATTGTGATCATGACTTTGTATTGATTGAATTAGGATTCTAGCATGTTGAATTGATTATATCTACTTCCTAGTACGTGTATTAAAGATGAATTATGTAATATTGGATCAATGTGTGTTGATGCTTAATTAACTGGATCTCTACTTCTTGTTGATTGTTAAATATGGCATTCACTATATCATGGCCTCTATTATGCATGAATGTCGAATTCAAATGTGTAGGGATTAATGTATCTATTGCCTTAAATGAATATTAATTATGAATTATTAATGAGTGATCCATGTGGATCAAGTATTGATTAGCCTATGTTCTATTATCCTTCATGGATTTCTGATGTAGCATGTTCACTGTAATCTCAAGCTTATGGAAGTTGTAGTAGGATTTCATTTAGGTTATGATATCTTTAACTACTGCCCCATGGTAATATTATTGATTAATTTTGGGTGAGAGTCATTCATGATCAAATAAAAGGAGTCTTTGTAAGTATTGAACTATGTTCTTCTTGTCTATTGATTTATAATGCTAGGTATTTGATGTGATCTCGATATAAGGTTAGATGAAGCATGATTCCTTTTGAGTAATGATTGCTTTAGCTACTGCATAACATCTATGTTATTGATAAAATATGATTGATGATCAAGGATTTGGGGAATTAGTACGATTTCCTATCTTGTCTTCTCTTTATTGAATTGATAGTTTAGTGCCTATGTTGGTATCTTGATTTTGTAGGGATCTAAGTATGATTTTGTTATGTTAAGTGTATTTTAACATTCCAGAAGTTGTACTTGTCTAGTGAAAAGTCTATTAGGTTTTAAGAATACGTATTGGGTACATAGGCATCCCAATGCCCATTATTGAGTAATATTGGGCATGTTAGAGAATATTGGCTTGAGGGTGTGAAACAATTTTTATGTATTAAGATATACTTTGATGTTCAAATCTTCCAATCCAAGATTGTTTAGATATTTTACCTGTAATGAAGACTCTAAGAAAAAAAAAATTTCATTTCTTAGCTCCCACACATTAGGTACGAGACATCCAAGTGTCAAGCCTAGGTACCATAGAATATGATCATTAAAAATGATCATGTAAATTATGCAGTACCCAAGGACATTGTTAGGGTCCTTAGAAAATACATGCACAGCAACACATGCGCAAGGACATGTGCAAGTGACCAAGCGACCAACCCAACCGAGTTCAGTTAGGGAGGTTAGTGAGCAGGCGCGCGCACGGGTAAAGCCATGTGGGGCCTAGCTTTCTAAAAATCACTAGGCTCTAACAACTTACCTGACGAACTTAATAACCTAGGATTAACTAAAATAAACTAACTAGTGTACCAAAATCCTAAAATCTAACCGGGTCACACTAGCCGGGTAACTAACTAAAAAAACATCCTTGTACCTAACCTAGGATGGTCCAAAGAGGTTGGTTATGGTCCTAATGACTTAGGGGGTGCTTTATTAATTAACCTAGGTTAAAAATTCATGGTCAAGCCGAGACATCTTAGCAAATTTTCAGATTTGGCTAAGTGAAATGCTCACTTATTTTTAATCAATTAAGGAGGGACGTTTTGGTAATTAGCTAATTGATTATTTAATTAATTTAATTAGCCTATGTTAAATTAGTAAATATTCAGTTCCTAAGACTTAAACTCACGTTTAACTAGGTAAGAAACCTCACGACTAAAAAACATTAACAATCGTAAGAAAAAAAGCGAATAATTCTCCTTAGGCAATTTCAAGGCAGTTCTAAAAGATTTTTCATGCAAAGTATGGGGTGATCTTTGTAGGTTCAATTCTACAGTAAGGTATGAGTTTTTTTCTATTGGATTCGTTTCCCCAAGGGGATTTTCAAACATTTTTGAATTCTAGAAAATCAAAACTAGGGTTGTTCCCAATGAATTGAATGTTCATCTCCCTAGTTCTCCCTATTTATGATTCTAGTAGTATGTATGATGAAAATCTTGAGCATGTTGTTGGTATATGGTGCTAACTGATCATTATGTGTAGGTTTCTATGATTTAATAATGTCGAATCAAAACTATATGTTAGATCCATATGATTAAACTATCATTTACATGAAATAGGAATGTTGTAATTCCCATTTATGCTTGAGAAGTTGAAATTATTAAAAATTGGCTTGCTTTAAATTATGAGATTACTTAAGTATAAACATGAAGTTGATTGAATTGGCTAGTGATATTATCATGACCAATGTTTAGTGAAAGTTTGTTCTATGCCAATAAATTGGCTTACAATATTATTTCCAAAATAGGTAATAGAATTGTCCATTGACAAAGCCATACCAATCTTCTATGCCAATGTAAATTATGATGTTATTGTAAGGACAAATACATGTTAAATAATGATTTGACAAGTTGTAACTCAATGAACACGTAACCTAGGGTATGCCAATGATTGGGACAACTCCCAACATACCCTATACAATTGAACTTGTGAACATAGTAGCACACTGAATAAGTCCTTACAACTTTCATAAATAATGTCGAACAAGATTAGGTGAGTAATGAAATAACATCAAAATCTTATGAGTCATGAAATTGACCTAGAATTGGGTGTTAAAGGAAGTGAGACAAGTCTCACTTGCACCTAAACAATTACGTTAAAGATACTCACATAATAGGGTGTTATAAATCGTGAGACAAGTCTCATTCACACCTTAATGATAATGTAAGATTCAAGTTCACATTCATCAAGTAAAGAAAGGGATGACAAGTCATCCGTTAAGCTAATCATACCTCATACTATAAGAAAGTTTCCATAAGGTATGAATCAACCCTAAAAAATGTAAAGTATGATAAATTGAGAAAAGCATTGATATACTAGCAATGATCTTGTTAAAGAACATGGAATCCTCATGAGATGAGACTACCACCAAGGTGGATAAGGGTCTCCAAAATCTCCTAGTCTTTGAACTATGTTGGCAGCATAGTTACTAGCTAGTGGATCCACCTATGAAGCTAGGAAGTATTCGGTTTCACTTTGGCCGGTGAACCACCTCCATTCAGTTTGGGGAAGACACTAGATTTCATGTTAGCTCACATGATCTATATCGGTTAAATGCTAGTATATGGTTTCACTTTAGCTTGTGAAACCACCTTTTTTCAGTGTGGGAAAGACACCGGATTTCATGTTACCTCACATGATCTATGTCAGTTTGATTCCAAAGATTTCTTATAGATAGTAAGAATGAAAGAAAGAAAAGTATGTTCAAAGTTAACATGAGATTAAAGAAAAAGGTATGTAAGTTCAAAGTGAGTAAGTAAATCAATTCGCATGTGTTTTGATAAGAATGAAGCTTTAATAGTTATTTGCTTATGGCAATAAAGGGAGAAAGACATAATGGCTACTAGTGCCCCATAATCTTTATATCATGCACATGATCAAATAATGGGAATAGCCAATAATCTTTACATTGTGCAAATTATCAAATAAATGGCATAGTCAATAATCTTTATATTATGCAAATGATTAAATAATGGGCATAACCAATAATCTTTATATTATGCAATGATCAAATAATGGGTGTAGCCAATAATCTTTATATTATGTAAAAAACCAAATAATGGGCATAGATAACAAAGATTGGCCTATAAAGACTCATGTCAATTCAACAAGAATGAAAAGAATAACTTGTGAGTAGGGTAGTCAAATTGTTTCCATAGTTGGATTACTTACTCAATTCATGTAGGAATGGGACTACAATGAATCATTGAACTCGTATGTAAAACATAGGATCAAAGGATATCATTGAACTACACAACAAAAAGCAGAAAATACTGAAAAATAATCTAAGTGTGGGAAAAAGAGCTCTCGGCTTAATGGGGGAGTAAGAATATAAAATTTTGCTCGAGTTGTCCAAAATTATGTGTATGATTCCAAGGTCTTATGTTCAAATAGAAAATGATTTGTGTACTTTAAATGCATGAAAATATGTCATATTCATAGCATGATTCATAGATAAGGAATTAGGAAAATAAAGTGACTTCACTTTCCAACAACAACATGTTTTTATAGTAAGAGCTTTTCCTTGATCATGCATGGTCCTTATGTGTTTATGTGCATACACCCACTTAGTACAAGTGTGTACTAACCTATATATTATTACTATTTTTATATGCACAGGCCCTTGAAGAAGATTGAAGATTCGCTTAAAGCTGTTTGGATTAGTACCTCTAGACGTTAGTAGGTCCTCTTGAGTTCGAGGTTTCCTAAGGTTTATATTCTAGCTTTAGTAGTAGATTAGACATAGCTACTGGATGTTTTCTCTAGCATTTCCTTTCAAATATTTATTCAAGCTTTTATATTAAGGCCGGTTTGGCGACTATTATTATTGTGAATTCTTCATTTCAATTGGTCAATCTATTAATCAAAAGGATGTTTAGTTTTGAGCTATTAGTATATCACTCTTATGCAGAAATTTTATGAAGTCTAAGTATACTTCAGTAAGTTAAATTTTTTTAAATTTCCGCTAAATTTAACTGTATGATTGTGATGAAAGCTAAGAAGAGGCTTGTCTGCGACCTCTGATATGTTAACGACGCCGGTCTCATCTAAGGTCTAGAACCCTATTTGTGACATGTATATTTAGCTACTTTCGTACAATGTATTTTTAATAAATAGTGTGTATTAATCAACGATGATCGAAGGATGATAAATTGGTAAGAATGGATTTTCCCCTCTATTTTCTATAGTACTGTTGGATTATGAAGATTTGTATGGCATTGAGTGGTATGGTGAACCTTACTTTTTTGTAAATATATATGTGATGTGAAAATTTTCTTGAAGGCAATCATACTATGAATGTGTGTTGATGATGATCACCCTATGTGACGCCTATGCATCGTTTACTATTCTAGATATGATCTAGGTTATGTTGCTATTGTAATAAGCATGTAAATTGTTATGTTAAGTTTATGTGTACTTGGTGCCTATGATGAGGTCCTCTAATGTTATATTTGATATAAATCTAAAATAGGTGCATAAATACTAGAGCTTACTATAAGATGTTGTACTTGAATAATGAGTGTTGTTCTATGCCATCCATTCCCTGATGTTGTGTGATGTATCATTCACTAGGATGACTTGATAGGTTTACTAGTCTGGGAAAGTGGATAGAACCTTGTCTATGCATTGCACATGTGTGACTTGGAAGGATAATTCCTAGGCTGGTCTTCTAAGTAGATGAATTGGATTGTATGAACCTGTTATGACTATGACATATATTCTTTGATAATAAGTATATGATATGATGAAGTATGAATGTGCATTGTCTCTTGGTATGTTTATATGAAAGGATTGCTCATATAGTTATACCTATAGACTTAATCATTAATATATTAACATGTGTGACATTTATGTGTTATGTGAAAGGTTTGTTCACATATAAGTATACACACACATGTGTGAAGATCTAGTCAATAGAGGGGCCTTGAAAGTTGTGCTCAAGTGTTACCTAAACTTGATAGGTTCTTTATATATGCTGTGTCCATGTGAAAGGGTTTCTCACATGATTTACGTTGATGAACTCTCATCTATGACCTATGATCTAAGCATATGAGGAGTTAACTCTCCTAATCCTAATTTTATAGAGTAAAGTTAATAAAGGCTTTTTAAATAACACGGACCTTAGCTTAGCACTGTGTGAACTTGAAGATAAAGGGTGTCCCTTTATATTGTAGGAAGGTAGGTCAACATAATACTCATGAGGTGGATAACCACAACGCATCAATAGGCATAAAGAGGGTTTGCATAACTGAATAACTGTAATGCTCTTTTTGGCATAAAAAGGGTGTTCACATGTACCTTCAAGTTTTATAACTATGTTTGTCATATAGGATGTAGCAAGTGACTTCACCAGTATGTTAGCATGTGTTAATGTTTTACCATGGCTAGGTAAGAACACCTTCCCTTGGTGTAAGCCTCTACAACACCAAATTCCATGTAGCACCTATGGTCTCAGTGTTGGTTAAGGATATAGTTTCCCTAACGTAAAATGGACAATGGAAGTAAAATAAGGACCCTAACTAGGATAACCTAAGGGTAATTTCTTAGTCTAGGTGGGGGTATGGGACTTCACCTATGCATTGCATCAGTGGCTGTTGAAATAAGTCCTAGGAATGTGTTCTATGTACGTGTTCCTTATGCATGACTATTTAGTAATTTTCTACTTGTTGTGGTTAAATGCATGGTATGAGCCTATATCGACTGGTCTTATTATTATATGCACTATGTTGATCTTAATGACTATATGATGAAAATCTTGTTTGACATGAATGAAGTTATCTTCACTTGTTTATTTTTGTATGAAATAGAGTTGTAAGGATTGTGGCCTCATGATAGGTTTACTAAGTATGTGTGAGGATATGGGTCTTCACATATACATTGTACTAGTAGACTTAGATTGGGTTTGTGATTGAGGTCTTATAATGTTTTATGTGAAGTGACATTAGTATATCTTCAAAGTGAATAGAGTTCAACGTAACGTCCCTATGGTCTTGACCTAAATGTGTTTATGATGTATTATACTTCTATAATTGTATGTGTTGTCTTGTGTGGGTGTATGTACGATTTCCTTTTGACGTTAAGGTGATGCAAAGCACTATATGTCACTAGAGAGTTAATTGGGAGGCTAATGCATTAATGGAAGGAAGTTCACTGTTGAGGGAAAAATGCTCACTGTAAAGTGCAAATCGCTTACTATAAAGTAACACCAAATGTGTCTTAAATTTTATGTGTGATTTTATAGGATGTTTAGCTTTGGAATATGTTTATATTAAGTATGTAAATGATATAATTCTCATTCTATAAAGGGTTTATGAAGGTTTTCTGAAAAAGGCATGAAGTATAATTTCAAGTAAAATACCCCTTGTTACATGCATGTTTTTGCATTGTTGCCATACTTAGTGCATTCTTGTACTAACTCCATTCTTCTCTACTTTTTACACAAACTGTAGGGTCTGGATTCTTAATGGATGTCTTTAATGGTGAGGATCTTGATATACAATTCCCAAGTTCAAGGAAAGTAATTCTTAAGCCCAAGGATATCCAAATGTCTAACTTATTGTAGAGTCTTTTAATATTGTACTTGTGATTTATGTCGTATGGAACGTGTCCCTAATGTACACTTATCATTATGAGTCTAGGATGGAAAAAAGATACTACGGTCTAAATATGTATTATGATATTTTAGATATATATGAAGTGAAGTTTCTAGAATATGATGTGCTATGAAATGCTTTAAATTTTCTGGTAATTTACCTTTGACAATGCGATGAATGACAACCATGGGCATATATACAACCTCCGAGAGGTCATGTACGCCATGTTACATATAGGGGTTGCTCCATGGAGGTGATAATCACAAACATATTTTTTTTATGTGTATTAAATAAAGATTATGGCGCACCAAGTTATACTTCAAATAAGGAAGACTGAAAAATATGCTCTTCTTTTTCCATGTATATGTATTCACCCACCTTACCTCTTCACTTGAATGTACTAGAGTAAAATTTATATCTTTAACTTGATCCAACACTTGTGACTCATATATGTCACAAGGTGCAGGTCTTGTTTCATTAGTACAATCAAATGATTTTCCATCATTGCGACATTTCTAGCAAAACTTCAATAAACGTCGATGCCCCATGAAACAATATTTCCTTCCATGGTTGACAGTTTTTAAGTGGGTTTTTATATTGCAAGAAGGGAATGCAAATCGACCATAAGTGCTCCATCAAATCATATCTAGTCCACATAAGAGTTGCTCTCATTTGAAATGTCTCCTTTGCAAAAGCATCATATGTTTCTATCCCGACTCTCCACAACTCATTTAACTCTTCTATAAACGGTTGCAAGAAGATATCAATATTGTTGCCAGGTGATTTTTGTGCAGGAATGAGTAAGGACAAAATAAAGAACTCTTGTTTCATGCACATCAACAGTGGAAGATTAATGGCAATAAAATTACTGGCCAAGTACTATGAAATGTTTGCATTTTGCTAAATGGATTTAACCCATTAGAAGATAATCCTTGATGGATATTATGCGAATCTCCAGCAAATTAAGCATACTTGTTATCAAAATTTTCAAAGCTTCAACATCACTACGATGTCGTAGAACACCGTCTTTGTTGCACTATTCATGATGTCATCTCATTTCTTTAGAAGTTTTTGAAGACATTAATAATCTTTGTAGTCTTGGCTTTAAAGGAAAATACCTTAGGACCTTGGCTGGAATTTTCATTGCATCATTTTTCCATCTAGAAGAACCACAAATTTTGCATTCAATGAAATCCTTACTGGCGAACTCTTTTCTAAAACACATGCAATCATTGGGACAGACATGAATTTTTTCATACTTTAAGACCAAACATTCAACAAACTTTTTGGTGTCATAGAAAGAAGGAGGTAATTTTTCCACTTCTGGCAGCATATCCTTTAGTAGTCCAAGCAAAGAATCAAAAGATTCATTTGACCATTTGAACATGCAATTCGTATGATAGATATGTAGAGAAAATGATAATTTCCTGAACTTCTTAAATCAAGGATAAAGTTCTTCATTTGACTCATTCGTGAATTTTTCAAAATAATCCATCTCTTGATGAGTCGAAAATAGATAATTTTGATTTCAGGATGTACAAGTACTATTTTCTCTGCGGTTTGGCTTCACCCCGCCCCTTTCATTGACATCACTATCCATAAGGTGTGTACATCCTCCAAAGGCGTTATGAATCATTCCGGTCACATCATCCCCTCCAATTACATTAATCAAAAGATAGTCATATGGTATGTCCCGATTTACTTGATGGAAAAGAACACATTCTGTACAAGGACATGCAATTTTGTCTACATTTTTTTATGAGAAAAGGAATGATTTAAAATGTCATTTACATCATCCAATTATTCTTTACTAACTCTATCAGAATACAACCACTTCTCGTTACTTGGATCTTCCATAAAGTTCAAGATTTTTGTGCAGCAGTTACTGTAAAAACTAAAGATGCGTTAGTAAAAAGGTAAAATTTATTAATTAGTATAGCGTCCTATAACTCAAAGATTTCATTTGAATAATTCAAGTTATCAAACAAAGTTCTGATTATAAAGACATTCTTATATTGAATTATCTCAAAACTGATGAACAAATTAGAATGCTTTATTAAAGATATCCTTTCAAATAAACACTCAACATTAAGATTATATAATTAAAAGAAACATAATTTAAACAAAGAACAATTTTAATAAACTTAACTAAGAATTTTTCAAGTAGTAATATATTTCATATTTGAAAAAAACAAATTGCACATGATAAAATCAAGTTATCATGGTGTTAGCAGAAAATCTTCATGGACTGCTACGAAGATTGTGGAGGCCAAAGACTTTTGTATTGTTGCTAGATTTACTTTAATGGAAGTGTTACATATTGAAAACTTATCTATATGGGGGAGGGGCGAACAATTATAGCTTTTATATCTAGTTACGAGTAATTTTTAAAGCAAGCAGAAAACTTTTCAAAGGCATAAATGTGGGCTCATCTGCACTAATTTTGAAATAACATGAATTTCGTTGTCAGTCACAATACACACTTTTATAGGCTTAATTTTACAAGTTTTTTTTGTAAACAAACAATATGAAATACTCAATAAAGGACACACACTCAATCTAAGTATCTTGGAACGTTACAAGGAACTCATTAATAGTGAAGATAAACTGCTATGCACTCAGATACACATGAGAGATTCTTAGTTGGAACAACTTACAAAAACTCATAGAGGACACACACTCAATCAAGCTACTGTACATGGAAAATTATATTGAAACTCACAGAGGACACACACTCAATCAAGCAACTGGACATTGAAAATGATCTGGAAACTCAGAGAGCATACACACTCAATGAAGCTACTGACCATGGAAAATGATCCGGAAACTCACAAAGGACATATATTCTATCGTTATGGAAATTAGTCAGGGCACAGGGAGAGATGGAAGGTTGTCCAAGACTACATTAAATGGAGTAATTGGTTGGAAAGGAATTAGAGATGTGTTGACAACAAGAGTTGCTCTATGGCCAAGATGAAGTTGAAATGTTTTTCTTTTTTCTATTCTAAGTGTAGACATGAATATTCTCACGAAGATGAGGATATATAGCACTAGAATCTTAGAGCTCTTAATGAGTTCATGATAAAATAACACTTTTGCTTTTTTTTTATTGTGAGTATTACTTTAATAAGTCTCCAGTATTCTTGTGTTTATAATAAAAGTTACCTTTTCTAAAAAAACAATCTAATGCTCTATGAGTGTCGATTTACATGAGAATGAGAGGATCCATCCAATGGTAACATTGTGGAAACTTGTTTGTACAAGTCTTGAATGTTTTAGCTAGTTATTTATACGAACGTTATTATATACTTGAGGCTTACATAGAACTCACTTAAAAAATACAGAATGGAACCTCCTCAAGAACAGTGTTTTTAAAAGCGACAAATCGAAAAAGCAATAAGAGCTCTCTTGACTAGAGTGAGAAGCATGATGCATAAAAGCACATGGTTATAACTGGGAGGCTTGGTAAGTTGAACAACAGAGCTTAAAAGCTTTCAAAAGTTGCAGCTTCTAAAAATATGGCAATACTGAGTTTTTTTATAATCATGAACAAATAAGAAAATTGATAATTACTATGGGACAACAAATTATGGTTACATACTGTTCAAAGAAGTAGGAACACATTGGTTAAATTCGAGATTCAAATCTCAGTAAAGTGAAACAAAAAATATGACACCTATAAAGCACGAAATCATGATGGTGAGATTTTGTACTTTACTCATTTCAGCTCCATAGAATGAATATGACTACTAAAAGACAAGAGGGATAGTATTTCGTTAAATGAGTTAAAACAATTAAATCATAATAGGAAATTTACAGATTCTCAACATATGCTAAATTAACCAATTTTAATTTGATACCTACGTATGTTACCAAAGAATAAGAACCCAAACTAATGACTATTCATATGAAACAGGTCCAAATGAAACATAATGGAGTGTTTATATAACGAAGCTGCACATAATTTTCGTTATAGCTTTAAATATTTATAGTCTCTTCCCTGTTTAATATAAAAAAAAGAGTAACTAACAACTACAAAAAGTAAGTAAGCTAGATTAATTTTTTCTAATATAAAAATTATAAAACAACCTGCTTTCTACATGTTACGATTAGAACGACATAACAAGAATTGTATTACTCACTCAACATGAAGGTTTAATTCACATTAATACAAAACTTGTCAAAAAAACCTACATGACTTTCTCAAGAGTAATAGATTGGAGAACGAGAAACAGAAGAAGTTATACCGAGTAGTGCAAAAAGAGACAAATGCTGAAACATTACACAACAAAAGGGATATTTTGAGATATGAAAATACAGAGCATAACACATAACATAGTGGTAAGGGTTAGTTTAGCTTCTCGCTTTAAATAAAAAACTACTCGATATAGTGAACATTGCTCAAGAGTTAGCCAAAACTCGTTATAGTTTACCATATCAAAAAACAGAGCACAAAAGAGAAATATGTTCTACATGTTAGCTTAATTTCTCACATTAAGAAACAATTCACTTGCTTGTGAAAACTTCTCAACCATTAGCTAAACAGTAACTATCATAAATATCGTTAATATAATTTATCAACTAAACTAAAAGTATAGATATTCATCTGATACAATCGAAAACATTCGTACAATCATGAATGGATTACTATAATCAAATTAACCTTACAAATATAGTAATCAATTCAATCAGTTGCCTATCAAATTAATTGTCACACCACAACCCTAGGTGAGGCGAAAAGTACCCTATGAATACATGCTTTACAAATAACCTATGATGAGAAAGTAAACTATTATGCAGATTACTGATGAAATGTTTTATATACAACACATTTTCACTAGCTGAACCAATACATGTGACAAGTAAAACTATGAATACAGATTATAGCTTTACAATGTCTACAAAGCCTCTTTTGGAATCCATGTTATGAAAATAAGCATATTAGAAACTCGGCAAATCCCAAAATCAACCTGGAGCTCATCAATAATAGTTGAGTATCATGTTCTTCTATTGAGAAGATATACTTTTGAATACTTTTACCTGCAACAAGAAATGCAGGGCCCTAATAAGGGACGTCAGTATGAAAGAATGCGTTGAATATGTAAGGCATAATACAACCATATGTAACATGAGAGCTCAAGTAAAACCAAAAACCAATAGATAAGGATTAGAGACCACCTTTGCTTATACTTGTGGAAATTCTGTATGTTACATTCTTTTCTTTACTGTTTTGTGCATTATAATTTTTTTAATCCATATGATACAAATTACCAGCTGATCAGTGGTAGGAGAGGATGACCCATGCTAGGAGTTTTAACCCCTGGGATTTTGTCCTCTTAATTCCACCAATTGGGATCAGACCATTCTAGGAGTTTGCCCCTAAGTTTCCACCTTCCATACCAGTTGGGATCGGCCCATGCTAGGTTTTCTCGCTTGAGCTTTCACTCTTTTATACCAATCTGGATCAGCCCATGCTAGGGTTTTGCCCCTGAGCTGCCACCTATCTATACCAATTCAAATTGACCCATGCTAAGCTTTGCCCTAGCATGCCACCTATAAATATACAAATTTCGTCACTAAGGTTTTTTACAATCTTTGAGATTGTTATTATGATGTTGATAACTCTTTGGAGATTGTGTACTTTGGATAATCATAATTCTTTTGATATTGTTTTTTGTTGATAATAACATATTTTGGATTCACGTTTTGGTGGTCATAATCATAGTTTAGATTTGTAACTATCAAGCAATAGTAGAAGACATACGAATATGGACTAAAAAAATGTCAATGACGTAGGAAGAAAATGTCACAATAACATAATACTTCTTTTATGACTCAGTACACATTTTTGACATCTCAAATTGAAGCACATACAAAGTGAAGACATATAACTTTCAGCCAAGAGGTTTGAACTCTATGTTATAGCCAAATACTCACCAACTAATATCAAAGACAAGATTTACATGAATGTGGAACCGTGGAGGAATGTTGACAAATTCGACTTAAGGACGAATATATATTCCAAGTAAGTACATACATATGAATTTACAATAGAGCAAGTAGACATCTTGTGATGTAACACAATAGTCTAACACAACAGGAGTAATACCATTAAAGGGAACGCATGAACATGTGAAAAGATGACATATATGATGGAATATACTATTAAAGCAAGTTGGCAAGATATGGGCAGAACGTGCTCCATCCTATAAATATATGAACCATGTGTAATTTAGGATCATATTGACTTATTTAAGGGAAATACGTACCAGGGGTACTTTGACACTGAAACAAGTTTAAACCTTGCATGCCAAAACTTGGTAAAACAAAAATGCACATTTAGTAACAAACTCATAGTAGAGCGCTCACTTTAATTCTCTAGGGAGTACAAACTGTATTTATGGGTAAGTCACTACAAAGAGCACTTAGAAAGCTTACAAGTTTTTGATTCATGCCATGGATATAGGAAATTGAATAGCCTTATATGCCTTGATTCACAAAAATAGATATCACACTGAGCTAACCATCTTCCTTTGAGATTATTTATGTACAATGGAGCAAAAAAATAAAAACTAATATTAGTTTCCAAACAAGTATGGGCTACTTTATTACATCAAAACAATAACTGGTAGCATATCTATGATTGATCCTAGCAAGAGTTATTCCCATCCATTTTCCCCTAATCATTTTATAAGGTCCTCTGAAACCCCTAAGCCTTCATCACGTCTAGAAAATAGTATTAAAAGAATGGCAGTAAGTAAGCTCATGTAACACTCAATGGTATATCACTACACTTTCAATGTTCTATTCTCTAACTATTTTTCATCACTTCTCGACATATCCAACAAAAACATCTTATTCATATGATACACAAAACAGTCCCTAGGCCTCACAATGTGGAAATAGCCATATCAACTCATGACTTTCGATCAACATCCTGTGAATTTTAACTAACATTTAGATTCTCAAAACAAGCTCACAATCAAAATTTAAGGGGATTCCACTCCATCTTTGTCCCAAAAAAGCACCTCCTTCATGAATATTCACCAAGATCACACCATACAAAGACAAAACTCAACAGTTCATTAACAAAACAAACTTTTACAAACAATGTAAGAACAAGAGTGGGATGAAAATTTCCACAACTTAACTTGCTAGTCAGAAATGTCAATTGCCAACACTTAGATTCTTTAAGGTTTAGGTTGTCTTCTTCCCTTTACCTTGATGTTAATTCAAATTATTACTTGAATTCCTTACGATGGAGATGTTTTACGAACTTGTACTTTAAAAACACCTATTTGTTTCATATTCTAATGGTGAAGCTATAAAGCAAATTTTTCCTTGGGAGTAATTATTTTTGTGAAAATAATTCATGAGGGACAGGTTATAAGATTGCGTTCTATAGATGTCCCTTTTGGACGTTTTCACTTAATAAATTGGAGAAATAATATGGTCCTTTACTTTTAAGCAAGCATGTGCATCACCTCCTTAGTTTCTACCACATGTTTTTAAGTAGCTGCATCAGGTACTTGCTCTTTTCACTTAAATCAATCCACTTATTCTAAGTAGGTGCATCACCTACTTGCTCCTTTAAAATTCGGTTCGCTAATTCTAAGTAGGTGCATCACCTACTTGCTCTCTTTAACTTAAAATTTAGTCCACTAATTATAAGTAGGTGCATCCCCTACTTGCCTTTTTTCACATAAAATGTAGTCTATTAATTCGAAGTAGATGCATCGCCTAATTGTAACCTACTAGCATAGTTTAGTCAAGCAAGAACCTTAATTATTTAAGACAATTTTCCCATCTTGAATTCTATACAAGACCATAGCACTAAAGGCGCACTTGACCACTTCCACTATTATATCTAGTACCACCTTTTACTATCATGAGTTCGAATTGTTTTTGAGCTTAGTTTTTCGTATATGTGTTGGAAGGCATGGGGTATTAAACCTTCAAACATATTCTATTGTCACCAGTCGCATTGAAAACTGAGTCCATAACTATACCACAAGGAAATTTTTAAGCGACATATACAGAGAACTACCTGACGTAGAATACAAGGTGTTACATCCTCCCCTCCTTATGATCATTCGTCATCTAATGATGGGTGATGCTTATAGATTGGTTAAGATAGATATTTTATTTGGAGATTTGCGAGTATTCCTTCATAAATAGGACTATGCAAAATCCGTAGGCTAATCTAAAGCACGTATAGAAAAATCAGGCATGAAGTTTCAATAGATATGGTTCATAAAATAATAAAATGATAAATTAAACCCCTTTATTCATCATATAATTCACTGATAATACACAAATATAACACATAAGAATAAGGAATTTAATACATCTACTAAACTCAATACATGCAAAATGACATATCGAATGAACAAATGCTAGTAGGACTTATGATCATATAAGAGGACCACATGATCTCAAATCCTTATGTTGATGTTTGAATGAGGAGGGTTACTTAGGATCTCTACCATGGTCTATTCCCAAGTATCTTATGTCATATTATATTCATTCCCCAATAACTTAACGTACATATCAAGAATGATTGTTATTTTAGTTAGGTTTTACCTCATTATTTGCCTATTGTTCCCACAACCCTTGTTATGGAGTTTAGTTACTCATAGTCATATTCACAATATTCAAATATATTAAATAAGAATCATGTACTTACTTCAATGAGAAAGAGTAAAATCCGAAAGTTTGCTTGATTAATAACCAAAAGTCACTTGCAAGAATCTCAAAGTAATCAATAGTCTCACAAAAAGTCTAATGATAATCAAGAGTCTAACAATACAATGTCTAATAATATGATGTCTAACAATATGGAGTCTAACAGTCGAAGAGTCTCACAGTCTAAGAGTCCAACCCCAAAAATGAGGTTTTTAGAACAATTTATAGAAAATAAAAACCTAATTAAACAAGGACTCTATTTGCTGGAAATCTGCCAAAATGCGGCTGGGTCGACGGACCTCTCGATGGATTGTCGTGGTCACGACGGACCGTCATGGACTCCATCATATCATACTTATGCAATTTCTTCTGCTTCTCTCTTCATTACCCTCGACGGCAAGTATGACGGACCGTCATAGGCACAACGGTCTATGGAGGGTCTTCGTTTCAAAACACTTCAACTCTTGGAATATAGGTACTTGGATTACTTCTCTGAACTTCATGACGAACCTGCAGAACGTACCATCATAGACACGACAGACCGTCACAACCTTCGTAACCCCACACATGGTCAGACTTCCCCATCTTCCTTCTGCAGCTGCACTACGCTGCCACCTACAGACCGTCATAAGCATGACGGACCGACATAAGCTCCGTAGGTGGTCTCTTTTGCATTTCTTCGCTCAAAATCTCCGCATTCATCTTTGGACAGATTTCCTGCAAAATAAAGAGAAACTTATTTAAAAATTAGCACAAAAAGGCTTTTGGACACACTAAACTTAGAGAAAAAGTATTAATAATACCGTGAAACCACGGTATATCGACACCCTCAACTTAAATTCGTTGTTTGTCCTCAAGCGACACACTATGACTCAATACACAATCTTTGTACAATAGTATCCATGTTTTATCCTTTGCAATCATTTGGCTATCAATCCCGATTAATCTCATCATATTTATGCATTCTATCACTAGTAGGCTTGAATTATGTGGGATCAGAACATGACATAGACTCACCATTCACTACCACCTATCCTCTTCAATTTCTAACCGAGGTGCTAAAAATTCCAGTATTACAACTAGTGTCCTCACTTTAAAACAAAATCCTCATTTTCACACAATGATTTCAGTTTGAGTATAAGGATTACTTTTCGACACTCGATCTCAGAACAAAGTCACACTCATTCATACCTATTTTTTTCACTGCCTTAAGTTCGCTATACAACCCTTAGGATCACGATAGGATTTACTTAGCTTGTAACATAGGCTAAGGGTCAGGTAGGGTATATTTAGGTATTCTTTAGTGACTTTTGCCCTCCTTGACATATCCGCTAAACCTTCCACTTTCTATCATTCTATCTCGCCCAGTTTCTCATCTTCTTTCACCTTGCTATTTTCTCTTCTTTCTTCATTTGTGTAAGTGGCTCTCTTCTTTTCTTGCTATTATATCTTGTATATACTTCTTTTTCTTTACTTTTCTTTCAACTAATTCTTGAGTCACTTTACATTTGTTCTTTCTTTCTATTTGTTCTTTCAACCCCACTTTCCAGCGCATTCCTCATAATAGCCACCCTCAACTCATGGCTTTGCCATGAGTCAAGGTACACAATACACAAAGTTGGGTCAGAGCCATAACTAAGGTTGTTTACTGCATTAGCCACCCTCAACTTATGCTTTTGGCATAAGTTGAGGTGCACATGTCCAAGGAGGGACCAGGGCCAACACATTATTCCCAGAAAAGATCAGTTGGGGTGAAAAGAAAGGTCTTATTTAAGCTCAGATTATTTGGATCAAAGGAGGATAAATTTCATTCGGTTGTCTTTTATTTAGGATAAAAATGGGCTATATTGAATAAGGTCCTATGATCCTTTCCTAATTGTCTATTATAACTTACTTTTAGCAGGACTAACTAGGAAAGTTCTAGCTCAGTTAAAATAGTAGACTATTCAAATCTTCCTCAAACTCACTTGACATCTCATCACTCTACCAAATTATCAGACACCTAGTTCGATTTTTAGACTTAGGGCAAGGCAATGGTTTACCTCTATGTCATTCTTAGAGCCACACATTTAACAGTTACTATACCTAGTCATGCATCATTTTCCAATTTATTAGGATATCATTTTAGCCATCATGCTCCAGAATTAAACTATGTACAAAAGATATAGACATGCCGGTTCAACAAAACAAGTAATCAGTCTTTTGGGGAAAAAGAACACAGGCAAGAAAACCCCAAAAGAGGATAGTGAATTGGGCTATTTAGACTTCACCCTAACACTCACTTTCCATTTATCCTACCCCCTTAAAAAACATGCAATTGTCCCCAATACATAAAAAAATAAATGCTAGAGTGGTAGGTGAAGCAAACTTGTGGTGCAAAGTGCTGTCGATCAGCAAGCTGGTGGGTCCGATTCCCTGGAACCCACATCCTCTGCAATCTGGACACCCTCAGTGGTGTCCTCAGCAACAACTGCACTATCAGTAGTGCCTCTTGCTATCTCTATAGTTCGGGAGCTAGATGCCCCAGACGCTAACTCTGATGCTCTCATCTCGTGTGCCTCCTCCTCAGCAAGTGAGGCTCTCCTTGCAGCCTCCATCTCACAGCGCTCCTTCTTCCGTGCTCGCGCCTCGTCCTCTTCTCGACCCCTACGCCTCTTGGCATTCTCTCGAGGGGAAGGTTGTAGAATCTCTAAGGTGACGAATAGGGCCGCCAACACCGTGTCTTCAACAGGCTCGACAGAAGGGGCCTCAGACTCATGCACCCTAGCCTCTTAGATCGTGTCAATATCTGGGCGAAGGCTATCAACCGCACCCTCAAGAGTCGACACATCCACTTGAGGGGCTGTTCGGACTAGCACCCTCAACTTAAAAGCGTCCAAGCACTGGTGAACCTCAGCGATCTTTCTCTCTGTAAACTGGAACATTTTCCGCTCTAGGCTCTCTTCTGACTCAGTAATAGACTTCTGCATCCACGGCTTGATATGATGCATAAGTGTAGTCGTTTGCGCCTCTAATTTTTGAATCCTAGCAAGCTGGACTAGCGCCGGTAGGGGGGATATGCGAGAGGAGCTCGGGGCAGTGCTACTGCCCGGAAAGACTCGACCGGGGTAGTGTCAGTGGACGCTGCCTGCGTTGCCGTGCGGGCTTGGGATACCGTATCAGAAAGTAGGGGAAGCTCTGTACAGGGCCCTCTGCGTTGAGCAAACTCATTGGCTTCACCTCTGATGAGGCCGACGTCAACAATGCCATGCGGGGTCATGAGCTGATCTACGTGCCATATAGGCGCACCTGCGGACCTGCAGAGTGAAAAGATCATGCACGGGAAAGGGTAAGTAGTAGTGACCTTGAAATACCTCTCGTGTATGACGGCCTATAGAAGCCATGCGAAATCCACCTCAAACCCGGCTATCATCGCCGCCATCAACACTGCTCGATCCGAAAGTTTTCTTTATTAATCACAAAAAGTCACTTGCAAGAATCTCATGTAACGATATTATCAGCAGATGTGGGGGAAAGGCAGTGGCATGCTCAAACTTACTTGTCAAATAAGAAGTAAAGCGGTCGTGTCAAGTAAATAACCCAACTAGTGAGGTTGGGATCGTTCCCAGGAGGAAAATAGTCTAGACTTAACTTCAATCTATTATTAGTATTATTCAGTCAATTACTTCTTTGGAAAGTAAAAACAATAAAAGGGGGGTTTCTATTTCTAAATGAATGAAAATAACTACCTAAATTGAAAGAGACACTTAACAACTTTGAATGTTGGATTTTAATCAATTAATCAAAGTAACTAGGGTTTACGTGTTCCCCACAGGTTCATAACTTGATAATTCTAACTATAACAATTCTTTCCTAGTATCTTTCATGAAAAGTGATAAATTATGTATTTCTAAATCCTTGGTCTGGCATCTAGAAAATCTAACTCCGCACCTTGGTCCGGCTACGTGTGTTTCTATCCTAACCCTTATCTTTACCTCATATTAAGCATCATATTTGATATTTGACTAAGGTATTACCTCGTACCAATCAATAGTAGCCTATTAGATATTATACACTAAATCTATGTTAATAATTCTTTTCGTATTATATACCTCCTTGGTCCGGCAAGTAGCATTAAGGCGAGTTCTAACGTTGGCCATCCATTTCATAGACTTTTAAGCGAAAGAATTATTAATACATGCAAGACACTATTCTAGAATTGTTATTTTAGTTAGGTTTTACCTCATTATTTGCCTATGGTTCCCAAAAACATAGTTAAGGAGTTTAGTTACTCATAGTCATAATCACAATATTCAAATATATTAAATAAGAATTCATGTACTTACTTCAATGAGAAACAGTAAAATCCGAAAGTTTGCTTGATTAATCACCAAAAGTCACTTGTAAGAATCTCAAAGTAATCAATATTTTCACAAAAAGTCTAATGATAATCCAGAATCTAACAATACAGTGTCTACAAATATGATGTCTAACAATACGGAGTCTAATAGTCTAAGAGTCTCACAGTCTAAGAGTCTAACTCCAAAAACGAGGTTTTTCAAACTATTTATAGAAAATAAAAACCTAATTAAACAAGGACTCTATTTGCTGGAAATCTGCTAAAACGCGGCTGGGTCGACGGACATCACGACGGATCGTCGTGGTCACGACGGACCGTCACGGACTCCGTCGTCCCACACTTATGCAATTTTTTCTGTTGCTCTCTTCATTACCCTCGACGGCAAGTATGACAGTCCATCATAGGCACAACGGTCCGTCGAGGGTCTTCCTTCAAAAATACTTCAACTTTTGGAATATGGGTACTGGGATTACTTCTCAGAACTTCATGACGAACCTGCAGGACGGACCGTCATAAACACGACAGACCGTCACAAGCTTTGTAACCCCACACTTGGTCAGACTTCCCCATCTTCCAACAGCAGCTGCACTACGCTGCCACCTACGGACCGTCACAAGCACGATGGACCGTCATAAGCTCCGTAGGTGGTCTCTTTTGCATTTCTTCGCTCAAAATCACCGCATTCATCTTTGGACAGATTTCCTAAAAAATAAAGAGAAACTTATATAAAAATTAGCACAAAAAGGATTTTGGACACACTAAACATAAGGAAAAAGTATTAGTAATACCGTGAAACCATGGTATATCAACACCCTAGACTTAAATTCGTTGTTTGTCCTCAAGCGACACACTATGACTCAATACACAATCTTTGAACAATAGTATCCATGTTTTATCCTTTGCAATCATTTGGTTATCAATCCCGATTAATCTCATCATATCTATGCATGCTATCACTATTAGGCTTGAATTATGTGGGATCAGAACATGACATAGACTCACCATGCACTAACACCTATCCTCTTCAATTTCTAACGGAGGTGCTAACAATTCCGGTATTGCAACTACTATCCTCACTTTAAAACAAAATCCTCATTTTTCACACAATGATTTCAGTTTGAGTATAAGGATTACTTTTAAACACTCGCTCTCAGAACAAAGTCACACTCATTCATATCAATTGCCATAAGCTTGCCCATATTTTCACTGCCTTAAGTTGGCTATACAACCCTTAAGATCACGATAGGACTTTCTTAGCATATAACATAGTCTCAGGGTCAGGTAGGGTATATTAGGTATGCTTTAGTGACTTTTTTCCTTCCTTGACATATCGGCTAAACCTTCCACTTTCTATTGTTATATCTCGCCCAGATTCTAATATTCTTTCACCTTGCTATTTTCTCTTCTTTCTTCATTTGTGTAAGTGAATCTCTTCTTTTCTTGCTTGTATTTGTTGTATATACTTTTTTTATTTACTTTTCTTTAAACTAATTCTTGAGTCACTTTACATTCGTTCTTTCTTTCTCTTTATTCTTTCAACCCCACTTTCAAGAGCATTACTCATAATAGCCACCCTTAACTTATGGATTTACCATGAGTCAACGTACACAATACCCAAAGTTGGGTCAGGGCCATAACGAAGGTTGTTTACTTCATTAGCCACCCTCAACTTATGCTTTTGGCATAAGCTGAAGTGCACATGTCCAAGGAGGACCACGGCAAACACATTATTCCCAGAAAAGATCAGTTGGGGTGAAAAAGAAAGGTCTAATATAAGCTGAGATCATTTGGATCAAAGAAGGATAAATTTCATTTGGTTTTATTTTATTTAGGCTAAAAATGGGCTAAATTGATTAAGGGCCTAAGATCCTTTCATAATTGTCTATTATAGCTTACTTTAGTGGACTACTCAAATCTTTCTCACACTCACTTGACATCTCATAACTTTACCTGATTATAAGACACCCAGTTCGAATTTTAGACTTAGGGTAAGGCAATGGTGTATCTCTATTTCTTGCTTAGAGCCACACATTTATAAGTTACTATACCTAGTCATGCATCATTTTCCAATTTATCAGGATATCCTTTTAGACATCATGCTCCAGAATTAAACTATGTACGAAAGATATAGACATGTTGGTTCAACATAAAAAGTAATCAGTCTTTTGTGGAAAAAGAACACAGGCAAGAAAACCCCAAAAGAGGATAGTGAATTGGGCTACTCAAACTTCACCCTGACACTCACTTTCCATTTACCCACCCCCAAAAAAAACATGCAATTGTCCCCAATTCATAAAAATTTAAATACTAGAGTGGTAGGTTAAGGAAACCTGTGGCGCAAAGCGGCGTCGATCAGCAAGCTGGTGGGTCTGTTTCCTCGAAACCCACGTCCTCTGCAATTTGGACACCCTCCGCGGTGTCCTCAGCAACAACCGCACTATAAGTAGTTCCTTCTGCTATCTCCACAATTCGGGAGCTAGACGCCCCAGTCGCTAACTCTGGTGCTTTCATCTGGTGTGCCTCCTCCTCAGCAAGTGAGGCTATCCTCGCAGCCTCTATCTCACGGTGCTCCTTCTTCTGTGCTCGCACCTCATCCTCTACTCGACCCCTATGCCTCTTGGCATGATCTAGAGGAGGAGATGGTGGAATTCTTGAGGTGGCGAATAGGGCCGCCAACACTGTGTCTTCAGCAGGTTCGACAGAAGTGGCCTTAGACTCAGGCACCCTAGCCTCTAAGATCGTGTCAATATCTGCGCGAAGGCTGTCGACCGCAGACAGAAGAGTCGATACATCCACTAGAGGGGCTGGATAGGCTAGAACTCTTAACTCAAAGGCATCCAAGCACTGGTGAACCTCAGCGATCTTCCTCTCAGTAAATTGGACAATTTTGAGCTCTAGGCGCTCTTCTGACTCAGTAATAGACTTCTTCAACCACGGCTAGATATGATGCAGAAGTGTAGCCATTTGCGCCTCTTATTTTTGAACCCTAGCAGGCGGGAGAAGCGCCGGTAGGGGGCTGTGCGAGAGGATCTCAGGGCAGTGCTACTACCCGGGATAGACTCGACGGGGGTAGTGTCAGTGGACGCCGCCTGCGTAGCCGTGTGGGCCTGGGCTACCGTATCAGCAAGATCATCAGCAAGTCGGGGTAGCTCTTGATGGGGCCCTCTGCGTGGAGCCAACTCATTGAGATGAGGCCGACATCAAAAGTGCCTTGCGGGGTCTTGAGCTGATCTATGTGCCATATAGGCACACCTGCGGACCTGCAAAGAGAAAATATCATGCACGGGAAAGGGTAAGTAGTAGTGACCTTGAAAGCCCTCTCGTGCATGACTGCCTGTAGAAGCCACGCGAAATCCACCTCGTACTCGGCTATCAACGCCGCCATCAACACTGCTCGATCCGAATGTTTGCTTGATTAATCACCAAAAGTCACTTGCAAGAATCTCATGTAATGATATTATCAGCGGCTGTGGGGAAAGGCAGTGTCATGCTCAAACTTACCTCTCAAATAAGAAGTAAAGCGGTCGTGTCAAGAAAATAACCCAACTAGTGATGTTGGGATCGCTCCCACGAGGAAAATAGTCTAGACTTAACTTGAATCTATTATTACTATTGTTCATTCAATTATTTCTTTGGAAATTGAAAACAATAAAAAAGGTGTTTCTATTTCTAAATGAATGAAAATAACTACCTAAATTGAAAGAGACACTTAACAACTTTGAATTTTTGATTTTAATCAATTAATCAAAGTAACTAGGGTTTACGTGTTCCCCACAGGTTCATAACTTGATAATTCTAACTATAACAATTCTTTCCTAGTATCTTGCATGCAAAGTGATAAGTTATGTATTTCTAAATCCTTGGTCTGGCATCTGGAAAATCTCACTCCGCACCTTTGTCCGGCTACGTGTGTTGCTATCCCAACCTTATCTTTACCTCATATTAAGCATCGTATTCCATATTTGACTAAGGTATTACCTCGTAACAATCAATACTAGCCTATTAGATAGTATACACTAAATCTATGTTAATAATTCTTTTCCTATTATCGACCAGCTTGGTCCGGCAAGTCGCATTAAGTCGAGTTCTAATGTTGGCCACTCGTTAAAAAGACTTCTAAGAGAAAGAATCATAAATACATGTTAGACACTATTCTAGAATTGTTATTTTAGTTAGGTTTTACCTCATTATTTGCCTATGGTTCCCACAACCCTATTTATGGAGTTTATGTACTCATAGTCATAATCACAATATTCAAATAAATTAAATAAGAAATCATGTACTTACTTCAATGAGAAAGAGTAAAATCCAAAAGTTTACTTGATTAATCACCAAAAGTCACTTGCAAGAATCTCAAAGTAATCAATAGTCTCACAAAATGTCTAATGATAATCCAGAATCTAACAATACAGTGTCTACTAATATGATGTCTAACTATACGGAGTTTAACAGTCTAAGAGTATCACAGTCTAAGAGTCTAACCCCAAAAATGAGGTTTTTTGAACTATTTATAGAAAATAAAAACCTAATTAAACAAGTACTCTATTTGTTGGAAATCTTCCAACATGCGACTGGGTCGACGGACCTCGCGACGAATCGTTGTGGTCACGACGGACCGTCATGGACTCCGTCGTCCCATACTTATTCAATTTCTATTGCTACTCTCTTCATTACCCTTGATGGCAAGTATGACGGACCATCATAGGCACAACGGTCCGTCGAGGGTCTTCGTTCCAAAACACTTCAACTCTTGGAATATGGGTACTTGGATAACTTCTCTGAACTTCATGACGAAGCTGCAGAACGGACCGTCATAGAAACGATGGACCTTCACAAGCACGACGGACAGTCATAAGCTCTGTAGGTAGTCTCTTCTGCATTTCTTCACTCAAAATCTCCGCATTCATCTTTTGACAGATTTCTTGCAAAATAAAGAGAAACTTATATAAAAATTTTCACAAAAAGTCTTTTGGACACACTACACTTAAGGAAAAAGTATTAATAATACTGTGAAACCACGGTATATCAAGTTGCCTCCTTCTATGTAAATTTAAATACCCCAAATAAGATAGAAAAGAAATCCTCAATAGTTCATTTTTGCAGTAGAAGTTTGAGGTCAACTTTTCCTTCATTAGTAACTTATGTTATATCACGCTCAATCTCTGATGCCCTTTGACGGTCGAAATATAAAATAATTAGTAAAGATTGAATGCACAATAAAAATGAACAGAAATAACAAGTAAATGTCAGGTACTTATAATATTATATAATGATTCATAAAATATTAGAGTGCTCCGTTTGGGCTTAATTAAAAAGAGGGTTGTCTGTACCAATTGTTTTTTTTAAAAAGTATGTTAGGGTGCTCCGACTCTTATGTTATATAGCAAATAATAACAACTAGCATATGATCAATTTTTCCTCTCCCTCAACTATAGTATGATTGATGAATTATTGCATGCATATAATAAATGAATCATGTAATAAAGATCTATTTAAATTTGATGGAAGTTTATACATATGTATGATGCTCTGATTTCTCTGTCTAACAAAGGTTCACAAGGTTGTTTACAAGTGCACCATTATAACTCGTTAGAGTTGAAAAAAATTGATAACATTTTCTTGCTTGATACACTTAGCAATAATTATTTCATAACCACCTATCTAACTCCTCTATAGCATTATCATATCACTCCTACTCTTATGTATAGATAATTTGACATATCACATCTCTCAACTTCATTCTCACATGTTTGCTGTCTAACAAGTACCTTTTGATCAAAACTTGTAGCTTCATACACTTTGATCCCACGATGTATTATCTGACTAATTATAACTTAGGTCTAACCTATCAATTTTTCTTGTGTTAACCTTACCCTTTAGTCACATCCCGATTCTATGTAACCAAAACTTGATCATAATATCAACTGCCATATACATCTTTTTCAACAATTAACACAATTATCATAAGTTTTATAACCATGAAAAGAATACAAATGTTATTATTACTTATTCGAGGTTGTTGTCACATACCATACAAATTCCAAACAATACCATACCCGGGACGACATACGGTTAGAATTTGAGTCTTGCCAGCCAATTAGGGGTATCCCTAGTAACACTATAGTACAGATACATCCAATAAAATTGAGAAACTGGTTAACTACATCAATTTCAAGAACATGTGTAATGCTGAGAATTCCATGTATATCAAAGACTAAGAACAAGTGTACTCTGTAGAAATAGATCCTGTAAGTATGGAGGAAATATAGAACTCAAGAGCTTGTTACATCCTCCTAATAATATGTGCCTGGAAATTATACAACAAATATATGTAAATAGGTAACAAATAATTTTTGACCAACATAATGTAAATGGTTCCTATAAAACTTTAGGTGAAAATAACATAAAAGCCATTACAACTTAGATGGTCGAATAAAATGAGCTCAATCAAGTAAAACTTTTTGTAACATGAGGTCCTCGTTGTTTGTCACATGCTGACACTCTAACAACAAATATTAACCATATTTAATGAATAGCATGATCCGTATAATTGGAAATTGACTTCTTAATTTCACTCTATTGCACGATTAGGATTATGAAGGAAGGTAACTTTCCTAAATATCAATGTAGCCTCCAAATTATAAATGTGACATTTCTATTGTTTAGCGGTGTCAAGACTGGGTTCCTACTTTTTCTTTATGAGAAAAAAGAGGTTACTAGACAAGTGAAAGAGATGCTGAAAGACCACAACACATTCATAACTAAGGTTCTACTAGACACCACTTTGTAGACTCCCTAGGACGAATAACCTTGCTACAACTTATGTCACACCCCAACCCTAGGTGAGGCGGACAACTACCTTATGAATACATGTTTTACAAGTAACCTATGATGTGAAAGTAAACTATTATGCATACTACTGATGAAAAGATTTATGTACAACATATGTTGATTAGCTGAACAAAAATATGTGACAAGTGAAACTATGAATAAAAGTGATAGCTTTACAATGTCTACAAAGGTTCTATTGGAATCCATGCTATGAAAATACACATATTAAGGACTCGACTAAGACCGAATCAACCTAGAGCTCACCAATGACGGTTGAGTATCATGTACTTCTATTAGGGAGACCTACTTTTGAATACTTGTACCTGTAGCATGAAATGCAGCGCCACAATAAGAGATATCAGTACGAAATAATGTACTGAATGTATCACGCACAAAAAAGTAAAGATAAAAGATGCCCAGCTGATCGTTGGTAGGAGAGGATGACCAATGATAGGCATTATGACCCCTGGGGTGTTGTCCTCATAATTGAACAAATTGGGATCGGCCCATGCTAGTCTTTCGCCCCTAATTTGTCACCCTTCCATACAAATTAAGATCAGCCCATGCTAGGCTTTCACCACTAACCTGCCACCCTATTATACCAATCGGGATCAGACCATGCTAAGCTTTCGGCCCTGAGCTGCCCCCCTTCTATACAAATTGTGACCGCCCCATGCTAGGCTTTTCCCCTTGGCTTACACCTATAATTAATACAAATTTCTTGACTTAGATTTTTTTTAGTCTTTTAGATTGTTGCTTTGATGTTCATAACTCTTTTGAGACTGTGTACTTGACAATCATGACTCTTTTGAGATTGTTCTCTTTTGATAGCAACTCATTTGGGATTGATGTTTTGGTGGTCATAATCATTGTTGAGATTTGGAACTATGAACCAGTAGTAGATGACATTCGAATATGGACTAATGATAGTGACAATGACGTGGGAAGTAGATGTGACACCAACATAATATTTCTTCTATGAATCAATATGCATTTTTAACATCACAAATTGAAGCACATACGAAGTGAAGACATATAACTTTCTACAAAGAGATTTGAACTCGATATGATAGTCAAATACTCACCTACTAATATCAAAGACTAGGTATATATGAATTAAGAATCAAGGAAGAATGTGGAAGAATTCAACTTAAGGACGGATACAAATTCCAAGTAAGTACATACATATAAATGTATAATAGAGAAAGTAGACATCTTGTGAGGCAACATAATAGTCTAATACAATAGGAGTAATTACCAATGAAGGGAACACATGAACATGTGAAAAGATGACATATATGATGGAATATACTATTGAAAAAGTTTGCAAGATATGGGAAGATGATGTATCCATCCTATAAACAAATGTATTGTTACATTCGGGTTTACCCCCTAGATGTAACCAGCGTCCTCCTCCTTTTGGAGGACTAAGACTAGCCTCTTATCTTACATCATCACATTCATAAGTCAAATTTTAGCAGAAATTTGAAACTTTTTATTTTATCTACTTGGAGGTTTACATGGACCTCTATATACACATAATATATATACATCGAGTATACATAGACCCTTCGTATAGGAAGGTTCCATAGCCTTCTACTTTTATTTTGCATATACATATAAAATATACAGTTTTAATGATTTTCTCATCCCATACCATCTAAACAATCAAATAAATTTGGATCCACATATAGGTTTATACAAATCGTACTCAAATGAACATAGAGTAAACATAATTCTTAGAAAAACAAGGAAACTCCATAGCTAGATATTGACATCGCCCTCGGAAAGTGAGGACCTACCCATTTGGATGGTAGAGAATATCCAAGCCTTCTTCAAGTTGTCTCAAAGGAGCCTTCAATGACTGGAACCTAAAATGTTTTGAAAATGGAAGAAATGGGTTACTACGCCAATTGTACTTAGTATGAGACCATATAATATAAGATCAAATCATGCTAAAAAAGGGAATTGCATAGAGCATGATCTTTTCCCTTAAAAACGGTTATGCACGTCAAACAAGACCATACCAATCAACATTTCATATTTATTAAGTCATAGGCATGTTGCTCACAATACTACAACTTTCAAGTCTAGTCGCGTTAACCCTTCATATCGTGTAGATAGATTCATACTCAATAAAATCCATCACCAAGTCAAATTTATCAATAACCATAAAATAAGAGTACATTCCATTATAACAAAGCAATACAATTATCCATGAACCCTATCAAGTCTACATGTGCAATGACCAAGAAAAGCCCCATAACCTTACTCAATCAAGTGACCCAACTAGAATCCTGACTAACACCCTATTTCATGTAACATGACATTTAAATATACATTTCATCTTACTTTAACAACATAACCTAACACATACTTATAAGTGAACTAATCAACATATAATATCAACAATGTGCAAGTCCATCATATACATATCATTTATCATTCTAAGCATACATCCTCCTATGACTTCTCTCAAGGCTTACTAGTTCAATGCTTAGGTAGAGTCTCATCTCCCTACCTAGACTAAGCTAGACCGATTAGGTTATCCTAGTTAGAGTTTGATCCTTTAATTCATTTAACCTTTTGGGAACATCTTTCCATAACCGACATAGACCACATGAGCTAGTGTGGAATCTGGTGTCATAAAATCCTACACCGAAAGAAAGAGGACTACATGCCAAGGTAGTACCAAAACATAAAATGTAGCAACTATAAGGATATACTAGCTAGTATTTCTGTGGGGTCAACATAGTTCAATAACTAGGAGATATAGTTTGGACCCTCTTTATGCTACATAAATTGTATTCTCCAATATCAAGAGTACATTAGTGATCCTACCTTCCCTCTGTGGGAAGGAACACTCCTCACTCTAGTTCACTCGGTGCTAATCTAGAGTCCCTTTTTAAAATGTATTTAATTTTTTAAATAATCAATCATAACTTAGTTTAGGCCATATGGTCTAATTCTTGTATAATCATCACCATCAATAGCTCAATAATAATTGCATGACTATAAATACTTTCATTACATTTCATAAAAGTTAGATTAGCACATTAGCATTTCATATCATATTAAGGCACATTGATAGTCATCTCCATCCTTATAACACATACACGTTAACCAACCTCACAATAGAGTCAAGGCATTTCAATTAAACATCATACCATCCTATCAATCCTAATACAAGGCTTACTCCAATATAACAGCATGACTTAATCACAATTAAAAGTATATGATAGAAATCATAAGACATACCAAGTCTCCTTCATAATTCATCATCAAGACCTTACCATAAAACCTCAATTCAATAAAATTTGGGGTATAAAACATCATAATTAAATAACAAACATGATGACAAGGCTAGAATAATCACTACATCACAATTCAATACTAGATAATATCTTAAGAAAAGATACTTAGGTCAATTCACTTCCTAACCTAGATCATAATCTCAAGAACTAATATGAATGACTACGATTCTCTCAAGTATATTTATCATCAATAAAACAACATCAATTTATAGCAATTCAACCAATAATCAAGTCAATTGACCCAATTTCAACTGAATTCATGTCAATATCAAACCTAGTGTTAAGGGTTAAGGATTATTATCAACAAACTAAACCAAATCATCAAGATATTATATAATCAAGTTAAAATACATGTTAATAAATTTATTTTATCAATTCAAAAACATAAAAAATTCAACTCATAACCTAATCTTCGAGATTGAGAAGAACCAACATGAAAACCCAACTTTTGAAACTATTTTGAAGGAACCCTTTGAGGAAAGAGGTCTCAAAGGTGAATTAGATCTCATATCTCAACATTTGGTGAAGATTTTATTGTGAAATAGTGTCTTTAAATCACCCAAAACCCTTCCCTAGATTCTTGTTGAATAGTATCTTCCAATAGAGAGAGAAAAAAGAGAGAAGGAAGTGGAATTTTTTTGTGAGTTGTATTTAATCGAATGAGGGTTGAGGTCTTTATATCGTGCTTTAACTAGATTAATTAGAATACCTTAAAACACTAATTAACCACCTAATCCCCTTAATTAATTAATTGAAACAAACTTAAAAGTGTGGAAAAGTTGCAGGCCTATTGACGAGGCCTCGACCGACGGGACGTTAGTCCATCGACGGCCAGATCTCCCTTCCATGCTGCAAAACCGTTGTTTCGGTCAGAGACTTGTGCATTGGAGGGCTCCTGAAAATTTTCTATGTGTGGGATGATGGTTGGCATCGATGCCCTTGTCGATCCACACACGAGCCATCCTTTGCCCCTCGTGGTTGCACTGTAACATCCCAAAACCACACCCTTAAAGTAATGGGTAATCTCGGATTTCAACTGGTGTACTTGACCTCTCGTAGGACTTGTACAAGCCCTTACATATACTTCATTGCATAAACATAGTGAAAACTAGTGAAGAATTAATACTTTTCTCAAACAAACTTCATAGTCTTTATAAACTCTTTCATATAATGTAATAGAAAATACTAAGTCTCAATCTCATTATCTTAAGATAGAAGAGTACTTGGGACACGACCCATACTTCAAAATATAGAAATACTTAGTCTATTACAATACTTCAAATGAAAATTTAAAACACAATCTATGCCATCGAATCAAATGAGGACATACTTCAACTTCTCTTTAACGATGCTACAGTCCAAGTCTTCACCTCCCAAATGCTCCTTACCTACCAACAACTATAGATATAGAAAAAAGCAAGGATTAGTACAACTGTCACAATCGGGGTCTAGACCCTAGACAAAACTGGCGTCGTTGACCTCTCACAGGTTATAGACAAGCCTACATACGCCATCATTACATTATATAGGTTGATTTTAGAAGAAAATTGACAAATTTTGTTTGCTTTGAAGTATACATAGACTTCATCATAAGAATTTCATTATATCACATCAGTTCAAAACAACCATCTAACAATAAGATATTCAAATGAAGGAAATAGTTCATTACTACATTAATAAAAAGTTGCCAAAATGGCACCAATACATCATCTGGAAATAAGTAAGAAAAAAACACTAGAGGAACATCGTCCACTTGATCATGCCTACGTGTAACCTAGAATATAAGAGATAATCATCCTCAAAATCATGAGGGCCTACTAAGTCCTGATGAATTCTCCACGCCTGGGTAGCTTCAACGCAGTCTCAGAAGCTTTAGCGTCAACTTGCACCTGCACATAAAAGTAAAGAATTGTATGGAAATAGTACAAACTTGTGTTAAGTATGGGTGTATGAAAGTACACACCAAGGATATGAATGATTAAGAAGATCTCTATCCTAACAATATGACTTATCAAAAGCTATGTCTATTGGACTTGCCAAATAAGATTAGGATAGTCATGCTATGAGAGTAACATGCATCATCATTCTTTTCATATTGCACACAACACATAACACATTTAATTTAGCACATACATATATCCCATATCTTTCGTTCATACGCAGTGAAACCTTGGAATCACGGACTTGACATTAGGACTTCCTAAATGAGGGCTCAAAATATGGACCTCAACTAGAGATTTTTCTTTAGCTAACATACAGTCTACTTCATTCATTCAAATGTACTTTATTTTCATCAATTTATATACCTAGGATGTTGTTTAGGACTCTCATCGGGTTCACTGTGCAATGACCAAGAATGACCTAGTGTCATTACTTGAGTCTAGTTCACCTCCTGATTATCCTATTCAAACACCTTTGATACCATTCATTTAATTTAGTGCATTACATGAGGCTGGCCTCATTTTTTCTATGGGAACTTTAATTTTACTAACATATATCATGTGATCTTCATTAAATTGAGTTTCTACCCCACACCGAAAAGAGGTGGAATCGTTGGCCAAAGTGAAACCAAAACATGCAAAGGTATATAATGAAATAAACACTGCTAGAACCCTATGTTAACAACAAAGGTTCAAAGAAAAGGAGATATAAGGAGACCCATACCCGCATAAATGGTCAGTCTCATCTCATGAGATTTACATGAACCTGCCTTCCCAAAAGAAGGAATTGGGACTCATATCTAGCCTATCGGTGCTTAGTATAAAATCCATTATATTCATCTCACACATCATAGAAGTTGACTTCTAGCATGAGGGCATCATTCCTCATTAGATGATTTCTCATCTCATTATTAGTATTAAGTGTGCATTAATCTTTGTACTTTCATTAGAGTGTTTCTTAGAGACTGGTCACTTTATTAGTTTTACACTCTCATACGTTAGTACATTTTTTTGTAACACTTATTAGGCTTATTTGGGATTGGTCTCGTCTTTCATATAAGCCTCTTATGTGGTAGTCATCAGATGCATTAACTTTAGAATATTAGATCTTCATAATTACTCACCCCATAACGTGAATGTTCATTTCATCATACGCCAATGCACTTGGCCTTTTAATGTATTTCACACTCTTACTTAACCCTCCTGGGGTCACATCATTTCATCATATACTTGTTAGGTTAACTTACTTTTAAACGTAAGCTGGACTTATGAACCCATACATACAATCCATGAGTCTTCGTTCATAATTCGTATAAGTGACTTATACATACCCAAGATTATATAGTACAAGACTTATGAATCTTTTAAGTATGCCAAGGTCTCTAGTTCGATTCCTATAGGTAACAATCATTTTTGCTCACGTAAGACTTATGTATCCATACGGAATCGGGCAAGGGAACCCGATTTCAAACCCCTTGAGCAACAATTAGTCTTATTTCAAATTTTGAGTTAAAATTTCAGCACTGGGACCCAAGATCGATCCGAACGCCTACATTTCTTTTCCTTCTTTTCTATCCTTGACTTTTTTATTTTTTACCGACAGGATGTGGGATCGATTTACCACAACCTTATTTTGTTTTTCATTAATTGGTTCTCCTAGTTTCCTCACCAATTCGAGAGGTTATGGGTTCGATTCTCACACACCCCATTTTATTTATTTATATCCTCTCATAGACCGGTCTTAATTTTGTCAAGGGACACACCGATTCAAATCCCATGTACCTCATTTCCGTAAATGTATTTTCTTGGTTCTCTTATTAGGCTAAGACCAGAGTTCGATTCCCCATAACGTCACATTTATTATTAAATATTCAGTATCTTAAATATGATGAGGTCTCGGGTTCAATCCTTGATGACCTCACACATTTTTATAAATTTTTTGAAACCCAAAAACCATCAAATGGTTTAGCTAAGACCAAAATTCAAGACTGCTGTAAATTTGGTCAAATTTTCAGTCAATTTTTCTCAGCCTTTTTACATAAGATTTTTATGGTAATTTTTTGGAAATTTTGTACATTAACATATTCACATACCCAAGTAATATATACAACAACACAGGGATTTAATATGTCTTTTTCATGCTCCAACCTGTGATATAAGAACCACAGCAGCACCCTTTTGTACATTAACTTATCACATAGTTTCGGAAAAACATAATTAATAAGCACATAATTCCGAACATTCATACATGAACATTATCATCACAAAAACACATTACAACCCTAAATTCTACAAGCAAGCATACCAACCTACACAATCGATGGGACCTACTGACAAGTACATTCAACGGGGAAACATTCCTAGTTTTCGGATTAGATTTTGACTAAATCTAAGGGGCATCTTTGTAAAGGGATCAAGAGGAAGAAACTCATAACTTTTCCGTAGTTCAACACTGTTTAAAAATTGATCCAATATACTGCCCACTCCCACGAAATCAATGCCCCACCACCAAAACTTTTGCCTTCAAGTTCTTCAAGAGTGATGAACTATTATTTTCTGTTCTTTTACTGATAAATAACGAGAGAATGAGAGTGGAGAGACGTGACAATAAGTTTAGGTCTAGGAGTTTTAGGTAAAGACTTAGTCAAACTAGGACTCCTTGTTATTTAAATTTAAAATATGATGTTCTAAATCTTAAGTGATATGACTAATCCGCCCTTATGAAAATCAGATAATGAAATATCAATTAATTCAACATAATATTGTTTCCACCAAGGATCAAACCCGGGTGAAGCTATTCTCGCGAACAGGTCAATCCTGGTCGACCCAACCCGAATAGTCAACTAAAATGCATCAATTTAATTAATTAAATCCTTAGGGTAATTACTACTACCCTTAAACTAGAAAAAGGCCATCTTACCCCTAGACCCTCCAAAGTTAAGATTGCCCCTTTCAAGTCCTGTTAAGACTCATCCGGGTGAATCTTAATATTCGGTGCCCTATATGGCTTGACCCAACCTTGCCTAGCTCAACTAACTCACCAAGTTGGTTGTCTTGCCTGGTGCATAGGTTTTATGGTCTGGTTCCACGCGCATCGAGCCGTGTGAACCCGGTTTAATCTAGGAATTCTAGGTATGTTCAGACATTACATCGCATAGACTTTTTTGGGTTGGTACAACAACCACATGTACTAAGTATTGCATAACGAATTAAAATCATGAAAATGGACATTTATTTGAAGTATGCATCTTTTCATTTAAAAATCATATTATAATCATAAGAACAACATTTAACAACTTAGAAACACATAAGATAACATTTAAATAATTTAATGCATTTTTGGAAGCACTTTACAGTATCTTCGCTTCACTGTACAACGAAGTTCTTCAACTATTACAGTGAAGTACTTTCTCATCACTTTTAAATTCTTCTAGTAAGTAGTCTTCTCACTAATAAGTTATCGTAAGTCTCACACAAGCAATACAAAGAAAGATCTTCTATACAACCTCCCTTAGCATACCAAAATAACCCTCAAGAACACTTATAATAAGACACATATACAATTACAAAACATCAAACACCTTAACATGAGATTCCTCTACCAAAGGTGATATTGAGTGTCACTTGAGTAAGTGTAAGGCAACCGCCAATGCAATCCCTTCCTCACACACTCAATATATCCTATAGACTACCTATGATAGCATTATTCTCACTTAAGACTTTAGCATATTGATAATATTGCATTCTCTTACAAAAGGCTATCAAATGACTTACCTATGTATATAAATAACATAACGTCTATGATTGACCTCTTCAAGATTACCTAAGTAAGCTTAGATAATGTAAACAAAATTAACAAACTTACCTATCTAGAGTCATCGTCAAGACTTCTGAAGAAACTACATGAAAAGATCATCCCTTATTCCCTCTTCACACTTTAGCTAATGATTCCTTAAGTCACATTAGATTAGGCACTCATTCATTTAAAAAGTTCATAAAATAGTTCATTAGTTCATTATGTGACTCATAGATCACATAAAAGACATTCATGTAATGGTCTTGGACAAGTAACACTTTAAAAGCCTATTGTGAAATGCCTACATAGAATCCCATACAACCACCTAAACCTCATGAAATTCTTTAATGCTAATAGGTATTATGTATGATGAGAATAGGCAATAACCGATAGAGAACATGATAGCAAGACACGGAATCCGGAGTTATATCCTACTCCAATAAGGTTGTTCTACTTGCAAATGATGAAACTTAGAAACATCCAATGTGGGCACACAGTTAAGGGATATGAAGGGTATTCGTTATACTCTAGTCTCACTCTGTAAATAGAACTACCTCCATTACCGTACGCACTTTTTTCTAGCCTTCATCGTCATGGAGTAATTCACACAAAAGGTCCAAATAAAAGTGTCCCATAACAAGTTCATAACCCAATCATATTTACCTTTCCAAAGGAAGGATCCATGTTGGTGGCTAAAACTCGCCAAGGCAGTCCCACCTATGGATGGATGATAATGGCCAGTGGTATGGTCGAAGCCCCGTAGGTGGTGGGTTTCACGACTAGAGTCTAGACCCTAGTCGAAACCTGCGTCGTTGACCTCTTAGAAGTCACAGACAAGCCTACATATGTCATTTTTCCATCATCTACGTTAGTTTTAGTGGAAAATTTGAGCTTTTTGTTTACTTAGACGCCATTGTGAGAAACTTTGAGCTCTCATAACACAATCCACCTAAGCTAATGAGGGTTCACAAAAACGATATATTATCAAAGATAATTAAATGAAAGACATAGTTAATATTTGTATAAAATATAGAGTTGCCAAAATGGGACCAATACAATATCTTTAAATAACTATGAAAGAAACACTAGTGGAACATACTTCACTAGCTAATGTCTACGTCTAATGCTAGAATAAAATAGTAAGCATCCTCATAAGCATGAGGGCCTACCGAATTTGGATGAAAGCTCCACATCCGGATAACTTCAGCATCGATTCGTACGTTCTAGCATTCAGCTGCACCTGTACCTGAAAGTAGAGAGTTGTATGAGATTAGTACAAACTTGTATTATGGATGGGTATATTCTAGCAAACACCAAGAACATGCATGAATAAGAAGAGCTCTCTCTTAACGATATGAATTGTGGAAAGACAAGTAAGTGTACTTGCAAAAATTGGATTAGGAATGTCATGGTATGAGGGTAAAATGCATCATCATACATATCATTTTAGAAATAACACATAACATATTGCACATATCATATCACATAGTTTATATCATTCCTTCATATGCCATGACACCTTGGAATCATGGAAATGACATTAGGAGTTCCCAAAATGAGGGCTCAACATATGGTACATCAACTAGGGAGCCTTCTTTAGAAAACACAAAGTCTGCTTCATTCATTCATACGTACTTAAATTTCATTCGTTCTTAAGCTAGTGTAAACACAAGCCATACCTAGGATGTAGTTTAAGACTTTCATCGGGTTTTCTGTACAATGACAAAGAATGACATAGTGTCATTACCTAAGTCTAGATCATCTCTTGATCATCCTATCCTAAAACCATTGGTATCGTTCATTTCATTATCTGCATTATCAGAGGCTGGCCTCATTCTTTCTTAGGGAACTTTAACCTTAACCTACATAGATCATTTGAGCATCATGAAATCCATTGTTTGACCCATAGCAAAAAGAGGTGGAATCATGGGCCAAAGTGAACCAAAACATGCTAGCATATATACGGAATCGAACCCTGCTAGAACTCTATATTGGCAGTATAGGTTCAAACACTAGGAGATATAAGGATACCCATACCTGTCTGGACGGAAAGTCTCATCTCATGAGAATTATATGAAACCTCTACCTTCCTAACAAAAGAAATCACAACTCATAACTAGCCTATCGGTTCTCAGTATAAAGTTTCATTACATTCATCTCATAAATCATAGAAACTGGCTTCTAGCATGAGGGAATCATAGCTCACTATATGATTTTTCATCTCATCATTATTATTAAAGTATGCATTAAATTAAATACTTTCATTAGAGTGTTCATATATAGTGGTCTCTTTATGAACATTACACTATCATCGGTGAGTATGTCTGTGTAACATTTACTTAGGATCATTTGAGATTCCTCTCACCTTTTGCTTTAGCCTTTTATGATGTTCTCACTTCATTCCTTAACTTTAGCACATTAAGTCTTCATAATTATTCAGCGCTTTAAGTGAATGTTCTTTTCCTCATATGCCAATGCACTTGCCTTTTATTGTATTTCACACTCTTACATAACCCTTGTGGGTCTCATCATTCATCACTTAACATCTTAGGTTTACTTTCTTTATAACGTATGCTAGACTTATGAATCCACATACACAAGCCATGAAGCTTCATTCATAGTTCATTTAAGGGAGTCATATATCCCAAGATTATGTGGTACAAGACATATGCATCTTCTAAGTATGTCAAGGTCTCAATTTGATTCCTATGGGCAGAATTCATGAAGTATTTAATCACGTAAGACTTATGTGTCAACATGGAATTGGGCAAGGGAACCCTATTTAAAATCCCTTGTATAAAAATAATTAATTTTCGTTATGCTTTTCGTTGTCATTAACCCTTTGGCTAGGGAATCAGTGATTAATTTCCGACACCTACCCCTGCTTTCTCTTTTTTTTCTTTTTTTGCCTTAAAAAATTCATCAAGACAGACCCAAGATCGAATCTCCACGCCAACTTGCTTCATTAGTTAAGATCAAAAGGGTGTGGGATCGAACCCCCGCGACCTCACCTTATTTTAATTGCATTTTCTCTTTACCTCCTCATTCTGCAAAGAGGTTGTGGGTTTGAATCCCAAATACCTTATTTTTTTATTATCTCTTTATATCATTTTTTGTCCTATCTCCTTCATCCACCAAAGAGGTTGTGGGTTTGAACCCCACACGCCTCACTTCATTTTCTTTCATTTTTTTCCCTTTAATTTTTTTCACTTGAACTTTACCCCATTTCAAATCCCCCTTATCACACATATATTTTTTTATTTTTATAATATATATAGGGTGAGGTCTTGGGATCAATCCCCACTAACCTCAAGCATTAGAAATATTTTTTTTCAACGTGATTTTTTTACAGTATGCAGCCGAAAAACACATTTCTAGAATACTTGAAATTCGTTCACCCTCTTTGCATTCCATTTTTTTTAAATTTTTATATGTTAGGTTTAGGATAAATTTTCGTGTAAAATCTAGTGAATCTTTAAGTAAGTTTTCATGGTTACTTTTGAAAATTTAATTAGCTTTTTGCAGTCCATTTTCTCACCCTCTTTCATGTAAAATATTAAGACATTTCGAGTAGTTTTTAGGGAGATCTTTAGGTGCATTTTCAAGATTACATTCAATCAAGAACTTTAATCTAATTCAACAACCTTGTATTTATATGAACATAACATTTTTAACATATTCATACACCTAAAATACAACAATTTAATGATGTCAAATTTCATGCTCTTAGCCGAGATCAAGTCATCGTACACACGTGCACTCACAAGTCAACATATCACACATTATAGGAGACATTTTCTTCATTCCAATTGATTTCGAATACAAATTCAAACACGTAAACACAAATAGCCCTAAAATAATCTACCAGAAGTCATACCAACCTATGATCATAGTGAGCTAGTGCCAGGGACATCCAACGGGGAACAACCCTAGTTTTAGAATAGATTCATTTGGCATTAAGGGTCTCTTGGGAAAAGGACCAAGAGGGGAAAAAACCCATACCTGAAGTTTTTTAAAAGTGATTCAACGTGCTGCCTATCGCCCCACGAAGCAAATGCCTCACCACCGCGAATAGAAGCATAATCTGTCGAGAAATTGTTTTTGAATTCTTTTTTTTAAGCTTGTTTGAGCGTTCATGTTCTGGATGAACTTTATGATTTTCCTATTTGGTTCTGTTTGTTCTCTTGTTTTATAGAGAGTTGAGCGTTAATGTGAGGGAGACATGGTGAGAAACTTGTGGGTGTGTTAGCTTAGGATTAGGATATTAAGGAGAGAATTAGTCAAATTAGGATTAATTATGTTAATTAGTAATTAAAAATCAGATTTTTACTTTTATTAAATAAGCAATTAATTATTAATTAATTAAATGAATTAAACAAATAAAATAATCAAATTAAATAATTGCTGCCACCTAGGCTCGAACCCATGTGGAGCAAGATTTCACTCAAAGGGCCAATTTTGGCCCGTTCTACACAAATTGCACCTCGACCATATTTATTAATAATTTTATAAAATATTTAGGCTAATTACAATATTATACCTATCCTGGAAAAATAATATTTTACCCCTAGACCCTCCAAACTTAAGATTACCCCTTTTAAATTCTGGTTAAGACTCATCCAGGTAGATCTTCATATTCGAGTGTCCTTCATGGATGGAACCAACCTTTCCTAGCTCAAATAACTCACCAAGCTTGTTGGATTGCTTGTTGCAAGGGTTTAGAGGTCTGATTCCACACGCATCAATTCGTGTGAGTCTGGTATAATAATAGGCAATCTAGACACATTAAGCATTACTCAACATAGCCATTTTTAAGGTTGTTAAAGTTGGCGCCGCTTGGTACTTATCCTGGGGAGATAAGTTACAAATCCCAAGCATCTTATCCAATCTAAGGAGGAAAGTCCGGCTCATGTATGGCCCTACGCCCCATCGATGGGCAATCATTGATGGATATGTGTTTTCCTGCACAGGTCACTATTAAGTGAGGGGTGAAATGGGAATTTCACGCCACTTCCAAATAGGATTATTGGGGGTTATTTAGGGGTATTTTGGGTATTTTAAGTGTGTAAATAAGTATTTAACGCTTAGAAGATTTCATTCTTCTAAATCAAAAAAGCCAAATCCCATAGAATTTTCTCTAGAACTCCATTGGAGTCAAAACTCAAGGAAGGCCTTGGAGTGACGTATTTATTGGATATTCTTCATTATATTGAAGAATTAGATTCATAAAAGTATGTATTTTGATACTTAAAACTATCTTCATCAAGCATCTCAACTCTCAAGATGCTTTCTAATGTTTTCAAAGTTGAATCGTCCAATTTCACGATTCTACCATTTGTTGTTGCATCATTTGTTTTTAAACATTTATTATGGATTAAATTGTAATTTTATTGATGATTTTAACCTAAAATACCTATAAACCCATGAATTGGATAAATCCTAGTTTTTTACTAAGTTATGGGTTACTTGATATTGACCTAATGTTTATGAATAATGGTGTAGATTTCTATGGGTTGTCTAATGATGTAATAATTGTAGTAAATTGATATATATGTGATATTGTATTGATGAATATGTATTAATTTTATCTAGTTTCATGAATATTGTTACAATTATATTGAAATGTTGTTATGGCCATGGATAAGGGCCTTGTGATATCGAATGTGGTAATTTGACTTTGGATTGAGGTATTGAAGATGATGTGGTGGAAAATGCCCTATTTCCTTTATTTTTATGTTAATTACACTTAAATTATGTTGTTATTTGTATTGTTCCACTCATGTGAGTCATGACATATCTATAGGCGAGAGGCTATATGATGATAGAGTTTCCATTCTTTTCTACTCCTATGTCGTGTCATAGAGTAAATGTTTTGAGCACCTTTTTCTTATTATTTTCCTTGTGTTGCTAGAAATATTATTACGAGGAGGACACCAGCTAGAGGAGTTGAAGAGAATGAGGTGCAAGAGGAGATCCCTCCTCAAGTTGAGGAAATTTACTAAGATCCTCAAGGTGCTCAAGTCCCTATTGTGGGTAGAGGTAATGATGTACCGGTGGTTCCCACGGTGTTGAGTGATAGGGATATTAGAGAGTCTTTGATTTCTTTAGATTATGCCCATTACTACTCAAGTGAATTGAGTATGGTGCCTAGGATGAATGTTATTGATAGCACTATGACGTCTAGGTTAAGAGATTTTGTGAGGATGAATTCTCCTATCTTTTTTCGCTCTAAGGTGGGAGAGGATCTCCAAGAGTTTCTTGATGGAGTGTATAAGGTGTTGAGTGCTATAGGTGTTACATCTAGGGAGAAGGCGGAGTTGGCTTCGTATCAATTCAGTGATGTTTCTTAAATATGGTAGAGAGAATGGAGGTATAATAGGCCGGAGGAATCAGGTCCTATTGAGTGGGAAGAATTTAATGAAGATTTTCTTAGTAAGTAATTTCCCCGTGAGAGAAGGGAAGTTAAGGTTGAGGATATTAAAAATCTCAAGCAAGGTAATATGGTGTTGAGGAATAATATTTGAAGTTATCAATGTTATTTAGATATGCCCCTTCTCTTGTGTCCAATCCAATAGATGATGTTAGTCGTTTTGTGACGGGTGTAGCCGATCTTGTGAGGTAGGAATGTCGTACGATGGTGCTACCGGATGATTTGACCCTAGCTAGACTCATGGTGTATGCACAATCAATTGAATAGTCTAAACATAAGAGGATGGCTAGAAACTTGAAAAGGGGTGGTTGTAGTGACAAAGAATGAACTAGGTTTAACAAGAGGGCTCAATCTAAAGAAGAACCTAAGAATTCTAAGGTGAAATTGGAAAAAAAAGGTGTTTCTCAAAGTGGCAAACCTACATATGTCACTTGTGGAAAGAGGTATTATGGTGAGTGTCTAAGGGTTTCCGGGATTTGCTATGGTTATCGAAAGTAAGGACACAAGGTGAGATATTGTCCTAACATTGATTATAGAGGAAAAGAGGGTATGCAATTTGCTCCTAATGTTCCAAAGCAGGATGTCCCAAAGGCAAAGGCTCGTTTCAATGCACTACGGGCAAGAGAATCAAAACAGGATGAGAATAATGATGATCATCAGGGTAAGTCCTTGCTTTTTATTATAATGATGTGAGATTTCCCCAAACTTATAGGGTGTGGTTTTGGGATGGGACAAGTTGTATGTGATAATACTCTCATATTGCACTTAGTGTGACCTATAAGTATTATTGGAGAAGGGTACTTGCATAAAATTTGTATGAATGTATGTTTCATACTTCTTTAACAAAGAGTGTGGACTTGATTTCAATACGAGGTAAGCCTATGATAGGTGTATGTATGAGTCGCTTTCGTGTGCCTGAAGGGGGTTTATGGGAGGTTTCTTATTGCTTACATTAGGGAATCTTAGAATAACATGGGTTAGGGAAACTTCTAGGAAAAAGGGTTCACATGACTTCGGGCTGTGCCATTCACTGTAACATGATGATTAGTCACCGTAATGTCCTCAATGTTAGTGTATTGTGTTCCTTGATTCAAAAATTATGATATTATTTTATTATGTGTTAAATGATGATACTTATACTATTTCAACTCTGAAATCATGAATGTTTTACTTATTTGGCATTAATGTTTATTTTACTAAAATGTCCTTTTTCTCATATTTTGTATATGCCATTCTTAGAACATTGTTTTGCACTAACCCCACACTTTTCTGTACTAAGTATAGGTTTTTAGAATCAAGGTTGAAGGCTAGAAGGTGAAGATTGGAAAAGTTTCTCTCAAGGCAAAGTATGTTCTAATATATTCGAGGACATAGTCTTTCATAGTTTATTATTTAAAGACTTAGTATGAATTTCATTTTAATGTAAAGGGATGTGTCCCAAAGATATTATGTGGTGTATTTAAGTTGGCTTTGGGATGATGAGATTCTCTAAATATTTATGAAAGAATAGTTTTTATGAAATGTCTTGAAAATTTTTAATTCCCCACTACTTTTCATGTCTTATGTAATTAACGATAGTTAAAGGGCTTGTACAAGACCCTAAAGGGTAAAGTACACCTTGCCACGAACTGAGGGTTCTCCCTAACTTATACGGTGGTATTTTCGGGTCGTCACAATAGTCTACTAAAAAAATATCATCTACTAGAAGAATTCATGCTTTGACTTCACCTATACACATAAGTCATATAGATCTTCATAATGATAACATACACAAGTCATAACATGATAGTATCATAATTCATAAAGTTATGTCGAAGAGGCCTCATTTTTCACAATTATATCACATAAGCACTGCCACCATAGGTGGACCATACCAAACATCACAATTCAAGACCTATACTACACAATATAGAGGGAATTTTGTCAACCTACCATCATTCCATTAAGAACACCTCAAATAAATACCCATTCCAACCAATTCAATTCATCAAGGCTCTTACCAGTTTCCATACACAGAAATTCAATCCAACAATGAAACTACACAATCAATCATAATAAAACTATAAAAGAATTACTAATTTGAGATAGCCTATATCCAATGTTAATATGACTTTACATAATTTAATAGCCTAAGATAATCTACACAATAATTCAACATAATTAATCCTTAATCAAATCACCATCTTAGAGTCAACATAAGGAAATCATGATTTTTATAGGTTTTTAGATGTAACACCTCTAATATGAATTAGGTTAAACTAGAGCCTAACATGTGTGTCATGAGATTCTAAAGTTCTTAAATGGTTTATAATGATGTTTATCGGCAGTTTCTAAAGTCTGGTGATGTTTGGAGGTCAAATGTCCAATAATGTCCATGATATTTGAAAGTTTAACCTTGAAAAGTCCTTGTGTGCCTTAGTGTGTTTCATAGTTTTGCATATATGTTTTGGATAAAATTGCTGTGAGATGTCCTTAACATGCGTAAGAGTACATTATGGGTTGAAACGTCTAGGAAAAACTTCCCAAGGACCAACCAAAGTTTCCTTGAGAAGGACCCAACTTGGGAGCATAAACTTATAAAAACTATCACATACTAAAGGAAATCGACACCCAATAGATCAGTCGACATCCCGTAGGTTGAGGGAGTAGGTGGGGACTTGGATTAGGGAGCTTAATCTCCCATTGTTGATTCTTTAACTCCAATTGACGGTTGCTAGCACGACCTATCGATGGGTTGATGCCTCGTAGGTGTGGCCGTCGTTTGGACACATGCAATTTTCTGTAGGGTCATTTGTGGTGGTGTTTATGTACTATACTTGTGAATGATGTGGATTGTTGGCATTACATTATGAATTGCGAAACAATGTGGCCTCGTTGGCATTACTTTATGAAATCTCTTATTATCATGTATAACTTGGCTATGTGATCATAATGAAGGTCTATATGACTTATGTGTATCTATGAAGTCATATATGTGTTCTCTCAAGTGAATATAGGTGATACTGATAGGCTATAGTAATGCCTTGTGTGTGTAGACTTGATGTTGAAGTGTAAATCTACTTAGGTGACTATATGTACCTTATGATGAGTTATGTTGATGATTATGTAGAAATATGTATGGGGAGTTGAAAGTATACTTCCTTATCTCTATGTGCTTGTTGAATATATGCTATATGTGATAATAGAAAGTATATGTGTTTTGGTTTTGTAGACTTGTGTCCCTTACTTGTAACATGAAGAATATGAATATGAATCATTAACCAAGTAGGCTAAAGAACCTTTGTCATGACTGTATATGTATGAATGGAATATGATCTTGAATAGGGCAAAAAAGGTCATTTATTGTCACGACCCGCACCTCTACCCTAGAAATTAGGTCACTCTCGATTCAGGATGCGGCGTACTTGGCCTCTTTAAGGTCTTGTACAAGACGTTTCATTTCATTCATCGCATATACATAAATGAAAAGTAGTGCAGAATTAAACTTTTCACAACATGTGAATAGTCTTTCAAAATCTCTTTCATATAAAAACCATTGGAAATACTAAGTATCATGTAATCAAATCACAGGCACAAAATATATTTGGGACACAGGCCATACAATCGAAATATTGTACAACTAAGTTTATTACAATGCTTTGATAAAAGAAACTCTAAGAAGTGATGCCCTCGAGTCAAATGAAGACATACTTAAACATTGCTTGAAAGATCCTATAACCCAAGATTCGCTCCAAAAATCACCTTCACCTATGAATTAGTTTACCGATATATAAAAGTATGGGATAAGTACAAACATATGTAGTTAGTATAACATAATGCATAAAATCGTGATAACGAACATTTAATAGAAATATGCTCGTTTTGATTAAAACACCATAGTATAAGCATAAAAATAATATTTAACATCATAGAAACACATAATACAACACATATACATTTTATCAAAAATTAATCACATTACAATAAACGATGTCACTATTAAAGTGAACTACTTCCATTTATAGTGATGTTTTCAACTTCACTAGGAACCATTTTTTCTATGCAACCTTCTCACTTAGCGTTATCCTACGACTCACTTCAGTAAGACAAAGAGAGACCTTCCATACACCCTCTATATGCACAGTTAAATGATCATCAAAACTACCTATAGTGAGATAAATACACTTACAATACACCAAAAGACATAACATGAGATTATCCTACCAAAGGCGATTCTAAGGCTCACTTGAGTGAGTTATGAAACAACCGCCCATACAATTCCTTGACAAACACTTAAATATCCTCTTTTACTTCCTAGGATAAGATCAATCTAACTTTATTTTAACATTCGTATCTAGAGACATTCTTAAGACTTTCATAGGTAAGACAAAAGAGACCATCCTTTATGCCCCCTTCACATTTTAATTAGGAAATCCTTAATGCTACCCTAGTCTAGGTGCTTATTCATTAACATGAAACTTACTTAAGTCATTGTCTTCATTATTTCATTTAAGAGACATCCATAACATAAGAACATTTAACTAATCGTCTTAGAGAATACTAGGGATTCACTTACTAATATCTTCAAAGCCTATTGTGCAATGTCTAGATAGCGTCCCATACCACCACCTAAAATTCCAACACTAGAGAGTATCTCGTAATATGAGAATAGGCAAAAGCTTACATAGACAATGGTAGCAAAGCAAGTAATCTAGAGTTGTAACCTACTCCGATGGTGGGTGTTCTCTTTCCTATAATATAACCATTCATAAAATAATGCCAAAAATTACATGTTAATTACAATTCATAAAATTATTACGACGAGGCCACATCATCTAAAGTATAACACATAAGCACCATCAATATAAGTAGACCATACAAATCACAATATAATTCAAGACCTATACTACATAATATGGATAGAGAGTTAGGAAAATTTGGTTATTGGTTATGGGTCTTGTTGAGTTTACTTGATTAAGTAAGGCCATGGGACTTTGCTTAGTCATTGCACTAATTGACTTACTGAGGGTTCATTGGTATTTGTCTTGATTTGGTGATGCTGTAATGAACACTATCTATGCTTATTCAATTTATATCTTTATGATAGAGTTCTATATTAAATGTTCAAGTATGTTAGTATGCATGATTAGTTTGGTTGGACTTAGTATGTTGAACATGGTCTTGACTTGATGCATGTGTCTTATTAATTGGTATGGTATTCTTGAATGTGCATAAGGTTTTTTCAAATTAAATTGCATACATTAATGAAATTTCACTTTCCACTATGATTTCATATTTATATCCATGTGGTCTCATAGTTAGAACATGTGATGTGCTAACCACATTTTGCTCTCTTTTTCCAACCATATAAAGTTTCAATCGTTGAAGGTATTTTGAGTGGAATTTAAAATAAGACTTGGAATTTTTACTCATCCATGTTCAGTAGGTCCTCACTTTCCGAGGTCCATGACAATGTAAAGATTACGAAGTTGTTTTATTTTAAGACTCTTATGTTCTTTCTTTTCATTTGTGAACTCAACATTAAATAACATATATGTGGCTTTAATTATGCATATGTATGGGCTAGGCCCTAATTGTTATACTCTTGTTACATGGTTATGACATAAGGAATCCATTCGAGACTATGTTACATCTTATATATCTATGTGTAATAAGATTAAAAGAATATGTAATCTCCTATATGAAGGGTCTGTGTATACTCGATATGAATAATACGTGTATGTAGCGGTCTATGTAAACAACAATGTAAAAGTAATGAAAAGTTTTAAATTTTTTCCGCATTTTAAACTATTAATGTAATAATGTAAACTAAGAGGCTATTCTTAGTCCTCAAAGAGAAACACAAAGCCGGTTACGTCTAGGGGGGTGCTCCACGGATATGAAAAACTTTGTCTAAGAGCATGAGATTGAATATATTTAGAGTCGATGTCTCTCTCAAGCACGTCTATGTAAATTATTACTCATAATTGGGATGCGCACGACACTTATGAATAGGAAACTTTAGGATGCTTAAGAAACTCTACTTTCTTGGAAATTCAATGTCATGCCTCCAGAGTATTGCACTCTATCTGCCTTTATCATATAACTATTTCATTGTTATTATGGGCAATGAATACTCAAAGGAATGAGACATAAATACTTTAGGAAGATATTTCCAACCGCGGATGTTCTTCCCGTGTTTATTAACTCCCTTCTCCTGAATAAGTTGCTAATGATGACCAAGCTTTGGTCAATCCTCCACCTATGACGGATGGTGACATAATGTCTGCCTTTCTCTAAATGGATCAAGCCATGAATACTAGAGCACAAGACTTCCCTATTCAAGCTCAAGAAGGTTCAAGATAATCGGTAAGTTGTACCCTGAGTAAACAAACAAGTTTGAACCATGGCCTCCCATTTGAGAGATTTCACTATAATGAATCCTCCTACTTTTTATGGGTCCAAAGTTGAGGAAGACCCCCAAGAGTTCATTGATAAAATCTATAAGATTCTCTACGATATAGGGTTGAATACTAGTAAAGAGGCTGAGTTAGGCACTAATCAACTTAATGATGTTGCCCTATTTTCGTATGTCCAATGGAGAGACAATAGGCCTTTAAGGGATGGACCGGTGACTTTGGAGATTTTCAAGAAGGCTTTTCTTGATAGGTTATTTTCTAGGGAGAAGAGGGAAGCAAAAGTGGTAGAATTTCTCAACCTTTATCATGAAGTTATAATCATACTTGAATACTCTTTGTAATCCAGTAAATTGTCGAAGTATGCTCCTTCTTTGATTTCCAATCCTAGGGATACAATGAGCCGCTTTGTGATTGGGGTGTTGGATGACTTGAAGGAAGAATGTCATTCGGCTATGTTGAATTATAATATGAATATCTCTCGTTTCATGGTTGATGCTCAACAAGTGGAAGACATAAGGGCTACGATTAAGAGTAAGGATGCCCAAAACTCAAGGTAATTTAATGGTGGTGCTTCAAGGGGTAGGCTTGATATCAATGAAACGCCTAGGTTCAAGAATTGGTCCTCTAGTCAAGTTCCTTCAAAGTTCCAAAAGGCTCGTGATTATAGGGCATCTAACCCTAAGCCTCAAAAGGGAAGGAGCACTAATTCACCAACTAAGACGCCAACTTATGAAAGGTATGACAAGAAGAACAATGGTGACTGCCTTAATGGGACGGACAATTGTTTTTGTTGTGTTAAAAGTGGACACAATGTTTCAGATTGCCCAAATATGTAGGGGCATGACAACTACAATGGACAACCAAGCGGTTCGAATGTGGATGCTCCGAATAACAACCACTTCTATGCCCTCCGCTCTAGAGGTGAGCATGAGACTTCTCCTGATATGGTGACTGGTATGTTATAAGTCGTTTATATTGATGTATATGTATTACCTGATCCCGGTGCTACCTTGTAATTTCTTAGTTCTCTAGTGGATATAAAGTTTGACATTTTTCCCCATATCTTGAATGAACCTTTCGTAGTGTCTGCCTTGGAAGGTGAGTAAGTGTTTGCCAAAATGATGTATAAAAATTGTCCTATAATATTTCCCAATAGAGTTACTCATCTTAAACTAGTAGAACATGATATGTTTGATTTCGATATAATTTTTGGTATGGATTGGTTGCATTCTTGCTTTGCCTTTGTAGATTGTAGAACAAGGGTGGCGAACATTAACTTTCCAAATGAGCCCGTTTAGAAGTGAAGGGGGGAAATTCTATTCCTAGAGGTTGTATCAGTTTTTTTTTGGAAGTTTGTAGGATGATTACTAAAGGGTGTTTAAACCAAATAATAAGAGTCAAAAATTAAGACTCCGAGCTTCCTGCCATGAGTCCGTCCCCGTAGTGAGGGAATTTCTTGAGGTCTTTCTTAATGAACTTTCTGGTATTCCTCCCTGAGAGGAAAATTGATTTTGGTATCGATTTGCTACCGGAGACAAATTCCATTTCAATTCCTCCTTATTGGGTTGCTCCGGCGGAATTGAAAAAGTTGAAGGCTCAACTCAAAGATCTAATAGACAAGGGCTTCATTCAGCCTAGTATTTCACCATGGGGTGCTCTGGTATTGTTTGTTAAAAAGAAGTACGTGTCCCTTATAATGTGCATCGATTACCGTCAATTCACAAAAATTCATTATTAAGAACAAGTATCCTCTCCCTCTGATTGACGACTTCTTTGATCAACTCCTAGGGGCAAGCTATTTTTCTAAGATTCACTTGAGATAGGGATATCACCAACTTAGGGTGAGAGGTGAGGATATTCTTAAAACAACCATTTGAACTAGATATGGTCACTATGAGTTCTTAGTAATAACGTTTTGTCTCACTAATGTTTCCGTGGCATTCATGGACCAAATGAATAGGGTGTTTTGAAGTTACCTAGATTTATTTTTATTTGTCTTTATTGATGACATATATTCAAAGAATGAGGGTGAACACATATATCATTTGTGAATGGTGTTGCAAATACTTAAAGAACATCAATTATTTTCCAAGTATAATAATTGTGAGTTTTGGTTGAGGTTCGTACCATTTCTTTGTCGTATTATCTCTAGTGGAGAAGTAGAGGTCAATAGAAGGAAGACCGAAGTAGTGAAAAATTGGCCTAGACCTTGGTCTCCTCCGTATATTAGGAGTTTCTTAGGCCTGGTCGGTTGTTACAGAAGATTTTTCGATGGGTTTGCATCCATTCCTTCCCCATTGACAACCATAACTCAAAATAATGTGAAACTTGAGTGTTCGGAGGCATGTAAAAAGAACATCCAAATACCAAAGGATAGGCTTACTTCCGCTCCAATATTCACCCTACCAGAGGGAATTAATAGTTTCATGATAAATCCCGAGTTGTGTTGGTGTGTGTTCTTATGCAACATGGAAATGTTATAGCCTATGCTTCTAGGCAACTCAAAGTTCATGCGAAATATTATCCAACTCATGACCTCGAGTAAGTGGCCGTGTTATTTGCCTTGAAAATATGGAGAGATTATCTTAATGGGGTTCATATTGATGTATATACGGAAAATAAAAAATTTAAATATGTACTAACTCAAAGTAGTTGAATCCCTAGCAACGGAGGTGTTTAGAGTTGTTTAAAGACTATTAAAAAAGTGTTCTTTATCACCCTGACAAGGGTAATATGGTAACGGATGTTGTTAGTCGATTGTTTATGGGAAGTGTGTTCGATGTGAAAGAATCCTAGAGAAACCTAGTGAAAATTGTTCATTGGATGACTCGTTTAGGGGTTTGAATTAAATGTTCTCCAAATGGTGGTATGGTGTTATATCATAAATCTGAGTTGTTATTGGTGCTTGAGGTAAAGTCTAAGTAGCACCATGATACATTGTTCATGGAGTATAATGAATTCGTTCTAGGAAAGATGAATGAGTCATTCTCCCAAAGGGCAGATGGTGTTCTTAGGTATTAAGGAAGATTGTGTGTGCCTAATGATGATGATTTAAGAAGTATTATCCTTGAGAAAGCTCATGGATCCTGTTAGTATATTCAAACGGCTTCTACAAAGATATACCATGACATTAGAGAAGTGTTTTGGTGGGATGGCCTAAAAGGGGATATTGTAGAGTTTATTCTAAAGTGTCAAAATTGTTAACAAGTGAAGGCCGAGCACCCAAAGATGAGTTGTCTACTACAAGACATTCAAATTCCTACTTGGAAGTGGAAAGATGTTAATGTTGATTTCGTAGTAGGTTTACCTCAATCTCTAAAACAATATGACTCTATATCGGTGGTAGTGGATAGATTGAAAAATATGCTAAGTTTATTCCCGTTAAGTCTATTCATGAGACGAAATATTATGCAAGAATCTATATTGAAAAGATAGTGAGTCTTCATGGGTTCCTTTGTCAATAATATCGGATAGAGGTGCTCAATTTACATCTAGATTTTGGAGATCTATTCAAAAGGGTTTGGGTACTCAAGTGAAGTTGCACCACTTTTCATCCTCAAACGGATGGTCAAGCGGAGCAAACTATTCACACTCTTGAGGATATGCTTAGATTTTGCATGATTGACTTTAAGGTAAATTGGGATGAACATTCGGCTTTGGTGGAATATGATACAATAATAGTTTTTATTCATCCATCTCTATTGATCCTTATGAAACTTTGTATGGTAGGAGGTGTAAGCCTCCTATTGGGTGGTTTGAACTTGGTGAGTCTCTGTTTCTTAGTCACAATTTTTTTTATAAGACTTTGGAGAAAGTATATATCATAATAAACCGGCTGAAACAGCCTATAGTTGGAAAAAAATCTTATGCTGGTCATAGGAGAAGAGATTTAGAGTTTGAAGAAGGTGATAAGGTGTATTTAAAGATTTCTCCTATGAAAGGGGTGGTTATATATGGATATAAAGTGATGTTGAGTCCTCGTTGTGTGAGTCCTTATGAAATATTTTTAAGGGTTTCTAAGATTTCTTATCAATTGAAACTCGCTAGTGAACTATCTTTTGTTCATCCGGTTTTCCATTTTTCTATGCTTAAGAAGTGTATTGGTAATCCTGAGTCTATTCTTCCTATTTAGGGTCTAGGTTTAATGGAAAACCTCTCCTATGAGGAGGTATGATTAGAGTCCTTGATCGTCAAGTGATGAGGTTGAGAAAGAAAGAGGTGGTGTAAAAGTTTTATAGAGAGACCATCTAGTTGAGGAAGCAACATGGGAGAGCGAGGCCAACATGAATTCCCATTATCCTCATCTCTTTCATAATGAAGGTTCGTTGTTCTTTCTAATATTGTAAAAATGTACTAAATCTGATGTTGCCTTGATTTTGGTGATGTTTTGCAAGAATGCTTATATTACTGTGAAGTACAGTGAAGTGTGCATTTCACTTGAATTTTTTTTGCATTTCCTCTTTATTTTAGTTATGTTTTGTATTTATTCTCTCACATTTTCTCACTCAAATAAAACCCTCAAATAAAAACCTAAAAGTTGTCACCTCTATTTAGTTGCTCTCTCTATTTATCGTCAATTGATGAAAAAAAAATTGAAGAAGAAGACCAATTTCTATAGGATTTTACTTCAATTTAGTGGATTAATGTTCATTCAGGTATGGTTTCTTCACTCTTTGAAGTCCTTTCACAAAGAGGTCTTTCAAAGTTGATTTCTCAATTACTCTGTTTCAAGGTCTTTCCGATTCTAATGGTCTTTCTTCTAAACTTCAAATAGATGATTGATATTGATTAATTTTCATTACTTATTACTAATTAGGTATAGATTGTTGAATTATTATTATTGATTGAATTTCATATTGATCATGTTTCTTTTCCCAATTACCCAAATGTCGTGTCTTGATTGTAAAATGGTGGGATTGGAAGTATGAATAGATGGTTAGACTTGTTTTATCTATTCTAATTTATTCATGGACTGTCTAGGATAATTTATTGCTTGCATTGGATCTATTTCTTGAAGAATTCATGATGAACCCTATTCTCCTAACACTAAGTTATGAATTGAAGTTATTTAGAATAAGGATGACGCAATTGATCTCGCCGTTGTGTTAATTACTATTGTATGATAATGTTATACCCATTATTGTGTTGAATTTAATGGTTGAGGGTAAATCCATCGATGATGCCTTGTGAAGGAGATGTGGTAAGTATTGTGATCTCAACTCTATACTTCTATTATGGTTACTTGTGATTAAGTAATGATGTTGTATTGAAGTGTACCTTATATTATGATTGATAACATCGTTATGATGTTTAATTGAAATGTCTTGACTATAATTTGTGAGGTGTTGTCTAAGATGTAAATGTTATAAGGATGATGATAACTTACAAATGTTCCTTTTCATGAATGATTATAATGTGCTAACCTCACACGAATGAATTGTATTGAAAGGAAAGTACTCATGCAATTCTTATAGAGCTTTGATGCTACTTATTTTATAATGCATAGAACCTATGACCTACATTAATCTATGGTTTTTAATAAAGGCTTAAATACACTTCAAAATGGGACTCTACCTTAGCACCGAGTGAACTAGAGAGAGGAGTGTCCCTTCTCACATAGAGAAGGTAGGATCACTAATATACTCTTGAGATTAGAGACCATAATGCATGTATTATAAAGAGGGTCCCAACTATATCTCCTAGTTCTTGAACAATGTTGCCCCCATATCAATACGAGCAAGTGGATCCACGTAGGTTCTATGTTCACGTTTTGGTACTACATTAGAAAGTATTCTTCCTGCCTTCGGTTTGTAGGGTTCCATGATACCGGATTCCACATTAGATTATGTGGTCTATGTCTGTTAAGGCAAGATGTTTCGAAAAATTAAAATGAACTAAAGGAAAGAACTTTAACTAGGATGACCTAAGAGGTTTAGCTTATGTATATGATGATCGTATATGTTTATGGTGTCTTATGATGTTAAACTCACTTATCAATAAAAATTTAGTCTATATTGCTAAAATATGATGTTTGGAACTCTTATTATATGTTATGAGAAGTTGGACATCATTATTATGTCTCATTTAGTTTACTTGATTTAATAAGGTTATCAAGATTGGCTTAGTCATTGCACTACTTGACTTAATGAGGGTTCACGGGTAATTATCTTGCTTTGGTAATGTTGTACTGAACTCTTGTATATGCTTGTTGAGGTTATACCTTAATGTTGTAGTTATCTTGATTATATGTTCAAGTATGTTAGTATGCATGATTGGTTTTGTTAGACTTAGTATGATGAACATAATGTGGACTTGATGAATATGTCTTATTGATTGGTATGGACTGCTTGAATGGGCATAATTCTTTTCAAAGTAAATTGCATACTGAAATGAAATGTACCTTTTTAGCATGATTTGATATTATATTTGGATAGGGTCTCACACTTAGTACATGTGATGTCCTATCATCATTTTCTCTTTTTTTTCCCAACACATTAGGTTCCGATCGTTGAAGTGATTTTGAGACAACTTTGAAGGAAGACTTTGAATTCTTACTCATCCAAGTTGGTATGTCCTCACTTTCCGAGTACGAAGCCAATGTCAAGCTTATGAAGTTGTTTTAGTTTTATTACTCAAATGTGCTTTCCTTCTTTTGTGAGACTATCTTATTTGTAATATATTTATGTGTAATAGAAGTAGAAGACTATTTAATTTTCCTATACGAAGGGTTTATGTATATTCGATATGAATATTATGTGAATGTAGAGGTCGATGTAAACCTCAATTTAAAAGTAATGAAAACTTTTAAATGTTTTTTCATTTTAATAAAAGAATATAATGATGTAAATTAAGAGGCTAGTGTTAGTCTTCAAAGAGGAGGACACCACCGGTTACATCTGGTGGTGCTCCCCACGTGTGACAAAGGCACATCGAGAAATAATCACTATTCTTATAATATTTACTTCTTAGACAACACCTCATAAAACATGTTCAAGACATTTCAATTCAACATCAAATAAACCCAATAAATCCTATTACAAGATATACTTCAATGTAACATCATCAGTGAATCTTAAGTAATCACAATTGAAGTAAAGAATAGGGATTCAGGACTTATGAAGTCTCCTTCATAATCAATCATCAATGTCTTACCATCAAGCTTTAATTCAACCTAAAAAGGGTGTAATATCATTACACATCAATAAAAAACATGACAACGATGCCAATTGAATCACTACAATCACAATTAATCAATAGTTCGTAGCTTAAGATAAGAGACTTATGTCAAATTCGTAACATGTTTCATAACCTAGATAAATTAGTCAAGAACAAGAATTATTAGAATATAATTCATCTTAATCTATAATTATTGATATAATAACATTATGTAGTAGTAATTCACCAATAACAAAGTCAATTGAACAAACATTATACAATATCAAGATCACAACCTTTGGTTAAGGGGAATAGGTCATCTTCTACAAACTAGACCAGTCCATTAAGAGATAACATAAGTAAGTAAAAATAAATTATAATCTATTCATAATATATTGAATAAACTATAAACAAAGTAATTTGAAAGACCATTTTTGAGATTGGAAAAGACCCTCTTGGAAACTCAACTTTTGAAATCAGTTTAATTGAACCCTTCGAGGAAAGAGGTCTCAAAGGTGAAAGGAATATTATACCTTGTTATTTGATGAATATTGATGGAGAAAATGTGGTGATTTATTTTCCAGAACTCAACTTGGACTTGAATTCTATGGAGTTCGTCAACTTGAGAGAGAATGAAGAGAAAAGGAAGAGATTTTGGGTTTTGAGAATTATGTGAGTTTAGGTTAGTGTAATTGGGTTCGGGTCTTTATATAGGTTGTTAATTAACTCAATTAGACCTAAAATAACCCATAATTAAAATCACAACTAAGCCAATTAATTAATTGAATTAATTGAAAATGTGCAGCAAATCCATCCCCTCACTGACGAGACCTCGATCGATGCCTGGTGTGACAATCGACGGTCATTGCTCCATCTCAAAGTTCAGAGACACATCGGTTGCTAAGTTCATAGACATGTCCAAAACATTCCTTGGATAATTTTTCAAAGTGTCCATCTACGTAGGAAATCTATGCCCCGTTGACTGGACCACGAACCGTTGATGACAATTGTTTGTAGACACCACCTTTTGGCAGCTTGTTGCCAAATCGCAAGGATCCTCCTCAAGGGACCTTGGTTGATCCTTCGGATTCTTGTCCAAATTTTTTTACTATGAACTAACTATAATATATTTTATACACCCTTCCACCAATTTTCATCATATGTAACTACTAGACGCTACTCAAATAGGCAAAGACACGTTAGTACCTCATTGAAATAGTTTTCAGACGTTACGGGAGTTCTTTGACATTTTGGTTTATAGACGTCGTAAATGACTTATATACATTAAAATATACCTTAAAATAGTTTATAAACCTTTTGAAACCTATGTTAGGTCTAGAACATATCTTAGATTTTTGAAGTGTTAGATTAAAGGCAAACATTACGGCCGCTAATTCAAGATCATGAGTTTGGTAGTTCTTCTCATGCACCTTGAGTTTCCTATAAGCATAAATTATCACCTTATTGTGTTGCATAATGACACACCAAAACCTACTCGGGAAGCGTCAAAATATACTAAAAACCCTACATTTCCCTCTTTTAAGCTCAATACCGTAGCAGAGGTACACTTATCTTTCAACTCTTAGAACGCTCTTTTACAATATTCCGACCACTTAAACTTCACTTTCATTTGGGTCAAAATTGTCAAAATATAGTACATAAATGCAAATCAGTATACAAACCTTCTATTGTACCCGGCCAGATCCAATAAACCTCTTATGTCGGTGGGAGTTAGAAGTGTAGGCCAATTTCTGACCGCTTCAATCTTTTTACCATCAAACTCTATACCCTTAATAGAGATAATATGGCAAAAAAATGCAACCTATATCAACCAAAACTCACACTTAGTATACTTTGCATAGAGTTATTGTTCCTTGAGGACTTGCAACACAACCCTCAAATGGACCATATCATCTCGTCTCTTAGAATATATCAAGATGTCATAAATCAAGACAATTAGAAAACCATCAAGGTAATATGGGAAGACTCTATTAATTAGAAGCATAAATGTCGCATGAGAATTAGTAACCTAAAAGACATTCCTTGCAACTCATAGTGACCATACCTAGTTTGGGAAGCCATTTTAGGAATGTCTTCACCTGTCACTGTATTTAATAATACCCTACATCAAAACAATTTTCGAAAAGTAACTAGCAACTTGGAGTTGATCAAATAGATCATCAATCATTCGGATAGGATATTTGTTCTTTATGGTGACTTTACTGATTGGACAGTTATTAATGCACATCCAAAGTGAATCATCCTTCTTTTTAACAACCAACACTAGAGCACCCCATTGAGATATACTAGGTTGAATAAGACTTTATCATGTTAATCTTTTAGTTGAACCTTCAACTCTTTCAATTCGGCCGGGGCCATCTTATAAGAAGGAATATAAATGGGATCCATATCCGGTAATAATTCAATACTTTAGTCAATTTCCCATTCAGGAGATATTCCAAGAAGATCTTTAGGAAAGACTTCAAGAAATTCCCTCACTATGGGGACCAATTCAATGGGAGGAACCTCATATTCTAAATTTTAGCCTCACCACATAGTATATACAACCCTTAACTATCATATTACAATCCTTTAGACATAAAATGATTCGACTTTTAGGATTAGAATTTCCCCTTTCCACTCTAAAAATAATCATTTGGAAAATTGTACTTGACTACCCTTGTTCTACAATCTACGGAAACAAAACAAGCATGCAAACCATAAATTCCCAAAATGACATAAAATAAAAAATATCAAGTTTTGCATATTCAACAAGAGTACCTCAATTGGATAACATTATAGGGAAGTTCCTATAAACCCTCTTTGTAACAACCTAATCTCCCACAACGTAGACACAATATATGGTTGATTTAAGATATCGAGATATACATCAAACTTTCTAGCTACTAAATCAGTAATAAAAAACAAGGTATCACAAGGATCATGTATAGAATAAACATTAATAGAGAAGGTTTCTGACATAATGGTCACAACATCGGGAAAACTCTCTTGTTCAACCTTTGCCTTGAGTGTATGAAAGTGACTCCTTCTTGGAGATTCGGAGCTAGTACCACTTCATTGAGATTGGCCACTACCCTTCTCTTGACCCCTCACATTTGGACAATCTCTTACTTTGTGGCCACTCTTGCCACAACAAAAATAATTATCCGATTCCATAAGACATTCACCTCTATGCTTCCTACAATAATTTCCACAAGTTGGTTTCTCACTTTGTGAATCAACATATCTCCTCTCTTGAGACCTTGGGTTAGAAAACCTATTATTTAGAGCCTTGAGGAACTTAGGGGGAACTTGGTGAGATAACCTCTTCTTCAACCTAGGCTTGTCTTTAATGTCAAGCCTAACATTAGAAGAACAACCTTCAAATGACCTTTCCTTCTTAGCATCCATACTTTTTCCTTAGACGACTCTCCTATACTCGTTTAGAATGAAGCATCAACCTACAAAGATCCATATTGTTATGCAGCATAGACGCACAAATTCTTTTTGACGCTCTTCAGACACACCCGTCATATAACTGCTCATTTCATCCCTAGCATTGGAAACCAAAAGGGAAGCCGATTTGTATAGTTTACTAAATTGTAATGAGTATTCATCAACACTCATACCTTCTTAACAAAGGTTGATGAACTATTATACCTTAGCTTCCCTTTGATCTCTAGAAAAGAACCTATCAAGAAAGGCCCTCCTATAGATCTCGCAAGTCACCGGACCACCTCATAGAGCCTTATTATACTTCCATTGTGTGAACCAAGTTTGGGCTACATCCTTGAGTTGATAGGAGGCAAGATCGATTACAATACTAGAATATAAAAAAGTTAACATCTCCGAAAGTGAGGACCTACCAACACTTGGTAAAAGGAATCCAAGTCTTCTTAAAGTATGCCTCCTATGAACTAAATGGCAAGAACCTACATAATTGTAGAAAACATTGAAATAGGGGTTAGTACACCACTTGTACTAATTATGGAAACAATGCACATAAAACATTTGAAACATGCTTGAAAAGGATTACCACATATTCATAAAATACGCTAAGTCATTTGGAAAGTCTTTAATGCACATACAATAGAACATATACAATAGAAGGATCATAATAATATTAATCATGTCTACAACCAAAGACAACATCAATAAAAAACTTTATCAACATTTAATATTGAATATATCATATCAACACATCATACAAAACCCTTACCAACAGTCCCATCCCAAGCCTACAAGTGCAATGCTTATGTGAAGCCCCATACGCCCACATAATCAAGTCCACAAGATAAGAGATCATAAGTAATTCTTTGCTTCATATAACATATATCATAGCTAGTCATCAACAAGTATAGAAATTTAGATCAACAAAATCGTCATCAATATAGCCAACATAATATAATAATATCATCATGTAAAGTCAATATTTCATAATACATAGAATCATTTCCATAAGATTGTCTTCAAGTACTCCCTTTACAGTTAACTTGTGCAATGTTTAGGTAGAGTCCCATACCAGTACCTATCCTAAGTAAACCTCTCAAGTCATCCTAATCAATTTCTATCTTTATTTACGTTTATTTATTCATTTTAAACTCAGAAACAATTTCCTTAACCAACATAGACCACATGAGCTAAATGTAAAAACCGGTGTCATGTAACCCTACACTGAAAGAATGTGGTGTGCTTGACAAGGTAGAACCAAACATGTACATTGCCCGAGTTGGATAACTAGCTAGTAATCCTATGCCAGCAACATAGTTTAAGAACAAGGAGATATTGTAGAGACCCTCTTTATGTCATTAGCAATTTAATCTCTATCTCTTAGCTTCTTACTATCAAGCGTGCCTTAGCCTTCATTTACAAGGAAGATTTTTCGTACATAGAAAAGGATGAGAATATACTGAACCTATCTTCCCTACTTAGAAGGGACACTCCTCACTACTAGTGCACTCGGTGGTTAGCTAGAGTTCCATTTTTATAAGACTTTATGTCAACCATAGTATTGGTCATAGAGACTAACCCATTGTATACTCATCTCATTATCTCAATTTGTAAATAATCATAACTACCTTTCTTATATACCATCATTAGTGAAGTAATCGTAATCAATTCATAATGAGGCACACAAGTAGTTCATATTAAAACATACATGATCATATCCCTATTAAGACCTTACGACCATACCATGCATATAAAGGCATCATAATAATCACGTCATCTTAGTCTCAATCTAATCACAAATAATACATGAATTGCACAACATCATCAAGTATAATTCATTACTATTGGAGTAAAGGATTAAGACAAAGTCTTACCACAAAGCCCTAATAAGCCCTTAATCAAGATCTTATCAATCATCCATCATCATTACATAGAAATGCACATTAACGTCATCATAATATAATGAATTAACCAATAGCATAGTTAATTCTGTCAACCCTTTTCATTTACAAGTCTAATTCATAACAAGGGAAAGGGAGAAAGGGCATAATCTATAGTCTTTCATGAAAGCTAGGTCAAGAATAAATAAATACAACAATTAAACATTAATCAACCATAATATGTTCATAATAATCAATACAAAATCATATTAAATCAATTGAAAAGACAAATTATAAAATTGAAAGAAAACCTAATTTTGGAAGTACATTGAATTCATATTTTGAAAGAACCTCTTTATGAAAGAATTCCTCTCATTGTGAAATTTACTTGGTGCTAAGCCACATACCTTTTTTGAGATTTATTTAAGTCATTCCTAAATATTAAAGCATAATATAGATCTTAGGGGTTTAACCTATCATATAAATATAAATAGCTCATAGGTTTAGGATGAAAATATCCTTTTTTTAACCATCATAATGTGAAAATATATCACGACTAGGAGAACCCACTAGAAGTAACATGGCGTACTTGACCTACCGGAGATATTATACAAGCCCATAGTTATCATTTATTGCATTTTCATAGGTAAATTTAGCGTAAAATTTAAAATTTTAATAGGACATCATATGTTAGAACATCACTTCCATTATTTATATAAAATAATATAACTACATAGTTAGACGCTAAGTCTCTTTGTCAACATAGACTCAACATCATTACAGTACATTAAAAACATGATCCTTATAACATAATTCATTAACTAAGCTATTACATAACTTTACATAATACATGACATAAGGGCATCCTTGAAATATAAGGATCACTTTCATTGAGCTTGATAAAAACATATCAAGCCCTCCCCTTTACAGTCATCCTTTAAGAATCCATAACCTACACATTAGGTAAAAAACTAAAGAAAAATGGTGTTAGAACAAGAATGCACTAAGTATGGAAATCATGCAAAAACATGCTTTTGAAAAGGACATTATACTTTGAAACCATGCATCATGCCTTTTGTGAAAACTTAATAAAACTTTGATACCATAAGAAGCATACAACTCACACACTTCACATTGGCAAATACAATAGTCACGACATCACATAAGGCTATACATTGCATTTAAGGCATATTGAGCATCACTTTACAGTAATTAGTTTTCCTTTGTGAAAATCTAAACCCCCAAGTAACATTCTAGTGACACTAGGTTAAATGGATCACCTTAAGGCCACCAAGGTGAACAAACATGCACTCTTTATTAACTCATATACTTAACATTTGACCCAACATACTTTATATACCACATAGAAGAACTTATCACAAGACAAACTTCAAGTAAAGACTTACCAATATCATCATAAGAGGGATTAGTCAACCAATAACATATATTGACTTACATCACTTCAACATCATTAGACCCTTACTCGTAATCCAAATGTAATCCTACTAGTGAAATATACATGTGAAGACCCATAACCCTACACATACTAAGTAAGCCTATGAAGATACCACACGCATCACCGTTTACATAATTCATCAACATGATCACTTCAGTCAACTACATTCATATCAATTGGAACCTTCATCATATGGAAATTACAACCAACATTAGGCACATAAGGTAAGACCTCATCAAAAAGACATATTAGGAGTCCTACCATGAATATTATCATAACATGTAGACAACACTAAAATTTTATATATAAGGACATAAACATAATCATGTACACGTAGAACACCTTCCTAGATCTCTCTTCAAGTGCTACTTATGCAATGCATGGATAAGTTCATTACTCTCACCTATCCTAAGAAACTTCCCTTAGGTTATCCTAGTTATGGATCCTTACGTTGCTTCAATTGTCTAATTCACTTTGGCGAAACTATAGCCTTAACCGTTACTAAGACCGCTAAAAATAGAGGTTGGTGTTGTAGAAACTCATACCAGAAGAGGTGCTCTACTTTACCAAAGTAGAAAATTAACATCATGCTACCATATTAGGTGATATCACTTGCTAGATCCTATTGGGAAAACATAGTTTACGTAACTTGGAGGGATATATGGAAACCCACTTTATGCTTCTTGTAACATTGTAGTTATCCACCTCATGAGGACTTTTGTGAACCTACCTTCCCAGATTGGGATGGGACAACCGTCATCTTCAAGTTCACTAGGTGCTAACCTAAGTTCCCTTTATTTAAAAGTCTTTATTACATTAATTTATAAAACATAGTATTTAGAATAGTTAACCCCTCATATGCTTAGCTCATAGGTTATATATGAGAAAGTCATTTCATCAACCTATATCATGTGACAAACCTTCTCACATGGACAAAGCATATTGAAGAACCATCTATTTCAGGATACAATTGTGAACAACTTTCAAGAGACCCACAATTTACTAGATCATCAAACAAGCATCATAGACAAGATTTCATGTGTGTGTATGTGTACATATATGTGAGCAAACCTTTCATATAAACACTGTTGGACCACACATGTTCATATTTCACTTCATTGATGCATAAATGTATAGGTGTAACTATATGAGCAATCCTTTCATATAAACACATTTAGACACTATGCATCTTCATACTTTAACATATCATATACTTGTCATCATAGCATATAAGACATTTTCATAGGTTACTCATGAATTCATGTTCATGTACATATAGAATAAACATAGGAAATATCCCATCAAGGAGCACATGTGCAATGCATACACAAGGCCCCATACCCTTTTCAAAACTAGTAGACATGTCAAGTAATCCTAGTTATAGATACAGAACATATAACTCATGGACATATACTTTTCATGAATACTAGTAGACATTAGTGTATATGAGAATATCCTTTCATTAGACACCATAAAATTATACTACTTATAAGCAAACATCAGGTGTGAGTGTGTGTACATTATCCAACATGATCATATAATGGCTATCAACATCACATTGAGGCATATACCCTATTAAAACCACAATGTACATTCAAGCATAGATTACACATCACATACTAGGAAAGAAGATAAGACAGCCTCAACTCTTGCATTCCATACTCCTAACATTGGCTAATATTACACATTCATATAGGGTATATAGGCAGAAGGCATTTACTATTATTACTACATCAATGGTAGCACCAATACCTAACCCTAACATAGTCATCCATATTCTTATAACATTAGCAATACAACCTAGATCATAACTAGAATGGAAGAGAAGGCATAACACTTCATATTGGGTTATCATCATCATCACAACTTCATAATATGATTACCTTCAAGGCCATGATCAAATCACATATACATTGACAATGAGGTAAAAAACACCACCATAACTGGACGATACTTCAAAATTACCTTCAACTCCAATTAACCTACCAATTCTATAGAGAGGTAAAGGAATTAGGAAATCTTACCAATTAACAACGGTTTGATCATCATTAACAAATAGTCATATTTAATCAACAATCCATGTATAGGGCAGTATCTAAAATTACCAAGACATAATTGAAATCATGACTCAACGATCATATAATAAACATAACATCATGTACACTACATAATGAAACTTACTTCTCAAATAAGAAGTAAAGTGGTCGTATCAAGTAAAGAACCCAACTAATGAGGTTGGCGTCCTTCTCACGAGGGAAATAGTTCAGACTTAACTTCAATATATCATTACTATTATTTAGTAAATTATTTTCTTGGAAAGCAAAGACATTAAAAGGAGGGGTTTTTTATTTCTAAATGAATGAAAATAATTAGCTAAATCAAAGTAGACAACTAACAGATTCAAATGTTGAAGTTTAATCCGTTAATAAAAGTATCTAGGGTTTACGTGTTCCCCACAGGTTCCTAACTTGATAATTCTAACTATAAAAATTATTTCCTAGTATCGTGCATGCAAAGTGATGAGTTATGTATTTCTAAATCCTCGGTCCGGCATCTAGAAAATTTCACTCCGCTCTTTGGTCAGGCTACGTGTGTTGCTATACTGACCCTCACCTTTACCTCATATTAAGTATTCTCTTCGATATTTGACTATGTTATTAACTTGTAGCAATCAATACTATCCTATTAGATAGTATACACTAAACCTATGTTGATAACTCTTTTCCTGTTATCTACCTCCCTGGTCCGGCAAGTAGAATTAAAGCGAGCTCTAACATTGGCAATCTATTAAAAAGACTTCTAAGCAAAAGAATTATCAATACATGCAATAAACAATTCTAGAATTGTTATTTCAGTTAGATTTTAACTTATTATGCCCCCATGGTTTTCACAACCCTAGATATGGAGTTTAGTTACCCATATTCATATTCAGAATATTCATATATGTGGTATAAGAATTCATGCACCTTCTTCGATGAGAAAGAATAAAATCCAGAAATTTACTTGATTAATTGACAAAATCATCAACAATCAACTCCAGAAAAAAGTGTAATAAATAAAAGTGTAATAATCAAAATTATCTCCTCACAAAGAATCTAACATAAAAGTGTCTAATAACCAAGTGTCTAACCACAAAACAAGGTTTTTCGAACTATTTATTAAAAGTCAAACCTAATAAAAAAAGGGTTGTATTTGGAGAAAATCTATCAAAACGCGGCTGTGTTGCCGGACCTCTTGACGTGGGTCATCGTGGTCATGACGGGTCATCATGGACTCCGCCGTCCTATACTTTGCAAATTCTTCTGCTGCACTCTTAATTACCGTGGACGGCATGTATGATGGATTGTCACATGCACAATGGTCCATCGAGGGTCTTCGTTCCATAACACTTGAACTCTTGGAATTAGGGTACTGGGACTACTTCTCTGATCATCACGACGAACCTACAGAACGTACCATCATGGATACGACGGTCCATCACGTACTTCGTAACCCCACTCTTTATCATATTTCCACATTTTCCTTAAGAAGCTTCACTACGATGCAACCTACGGACCGTCACAGGCACGACGGACTGGCACAAGCTCCGTAGGTGGTACTTTTCTGCATTTCTTGCTAAAAAACTTCTGCGTTCATCTATAAAAAGATTTCCTGCAAATAAAGAGAAACTTACATTAAAATTAATACAAAAAGGCTTTTGGACATACACCAACTTAAGGAAAAAGCATTTAAAATACCGTGAAACCACGGTATATCAACATCCTCAGCTTAAATTCATTGTTTGTCCTCAAGCGACACACTATGACTAACTACAAAATCTTTGAACAATAGTATCCATTTATTATCTTTCGCAATCATTTGGATATCAATCCCAATCTGTCTCAACATATTTATGCATGCTATCACTATTAGGCTTGAATTATGTGGAATAAGACCATGACACAGACTCACAACGCACTAACACCTATGCTCTTTAATTTCTCACCGAAATGCTAATATTTCCGGTATTGCAATTAGTGTCCTTCAAAAGAATATCCTCATTTTTCACACAATGATTTTAGTTTGGGTATAAGGATTACTTTTCAATACTCACTGTTAGAAGAAATTCACAACTTAATCATACATATTTCAATAAGCTTATCCTTATTTTTCACTGCTTTACTTTCACTTTACAACTCTTAGGATCATGATAGGACTTTCTTAGCTTGTAATAGAGGCTCAAGGTAAGGTAGGGTATATTTATCTATACTTTAATGACTTTTTTACCTCGTTGACATATCGGCTAAACATACCTATTTTCATCATTTTATTTCACCCAATTTCTCATATTATTTTACCTTGCTATTTTCTCCTCTTTCTCCATTTGTGTAAGTGATTCTCTTCTCTTCTTGCTTGTATTTATTGTATTTTTTTTATTATTTCACTTTTCCTTCAGCTTATTCTTGTGTCTCTTTACTTTTGTAATAGTCACCCTCAACTCATGGCTTTGCCCAAAGTCAAAGTACACAATACCGAAAGTTGGGCCAGGGCCATAAAAAGGTTGTTTACTGCATTAGCCACCCTCAACTTATGCTTTTCGCATAAGTTAAGGTGCACATGTCAAAGGAGGGGAACAGGGCCAACACATTATTCTCGGAAAAGATCAGTTGGGGTGAAAAAGAAAGGTCTAGTTTAAGCTCAAATAATTTGGATCAAAGAAGGATTAATTTCATTTGTTTTTTAGGCTAAAAATGGGCTATATTGAACAAGGGTCTATGATCCTTTCCTAATTGTCTATTACAACTTACTTTTAGAAGGACTAACGAGGCAAGGTCTAGCTCAGTTCAAATAGTTTACTATTAAAATATTCCTGACACTCAGTTGACATCTCATTACTCGACCAGATTATAAGACACCTAGTTCTAATTTTAGACTCAGGGTCATGTAGTGGCGTATCTCTGTGTCATTCTTAGAGACACACATTTATCAATTACTATGACTAGTCATTCATCATTTTCATTTAATTAGGATCTCATTTTAGCAATCATGCTTCAGAGTCAAACTATGTACACAAGATATAGACATGCCAGTTCAATAGTTATAATCAGTCTCTTGGGGGAAAAAATACAGGCAAGAAAACCCCGACACCCACTACCTTTGTAATCTGGACACCCTCAGTAGTGTCCTCATCAGCAACAGCACTATCAGCAGTGTCTGCCGCTATCTCCACATTTCTAGAGCTAGATGCCCGAGCATTTACATCTACAACACTCATCTGATGCGCCTCCTCATTAGCAAGCGAGGCTCTCCTCGCAGTCTCCATTTCATGGCTCTTCTTCTTCTTCTGTGCTCTAGCCTCATCCTCTTCTTGATCCCTATGCCTCTTTGCATTCTCTCGAGTGGGAGGTGGTGGAATCTCAAAAGTGGCGAATAAGGCCTCCATCAATGTGTCCTGAGCATGATCTGTAGAAGGATCCTCAGACTAAGGCACCCTAGCATCTAGGATCATATCAATGTCTGTGTGAAGAGTCTCGACCGCAGCCTGAAGGGTCGACACATCCACCTAGAGGGGCTTGCCGGGCTAGCACCCACAACTTAAAAAACGTCCAAGTGCTGATGAAATTCAGTGATCTTCCACTCTGTGTGCTGGACCATTCTCCGCTCAAATCGCTCTTTTACCTTAGCGATAGACCTCTGCATCCAAGGCTGGATGTGATGCAGAAGTGTAGCCACCTTTTCCTTTAGTTTTCGGACCCTAGAAAGAGGGACCAGAGCGGGGAAATGGGCTGAGCGAGAGGAGCTCCGGGCAGTGCTACTACCCGAGATAGACACGACTAAGGTAGTGTCAGTTTTTTTAGAAGCAGCCTGCATAGTCTTGCGAGCATGTGCTACCGTATCTTCTAGATTTTCACCAAGTTAAGGAAACTCTTGACAGGGCCCTTCTCATGGAGCCAACTCATTGGCCTCATCCTTGATGAGGCCGATATAAACTGTTCCCAGCGGGGTCTTGAGATGATAAATGTGTCATATGGGCACACCTGTGGACCTGCATAAAAAAATATAATGCGGGAAAGGTTAAGTAGTTGTGACCTTAAAACCCCTCTTGTGCATGACCGCCTATAGAAGCCAAGCAAAGTCAACTTCAAATCCGGCCGTCATTGCTGCCATCAAAACTGCACGATCCCATCAGACTATATTATTAGCGGCTGTGGGAGAAAGGAAGTGGCAGACAATCAACCATAAGAACTTAGCCGTGATGGTAAGGTTCGCCATCTTAATGTCTCCATTTGGCTCGATTACCCAATTAGCACCTTCTCCATCAAGAGACAAGTGCAGGGTTATTCATCTCTTGGTGGTCTCTCTCAGCGATGGCTCACGCAAGAATTGGCTATCTTTGACAATTTGCCACCGGTGGTCAAACTCAGCGGTGAGAGGGGTCCGATTGACATTAGCATCCTCGCGATATAGAGATGGCAACAGATGGAAGGAAGGGAGATATCAACCTGAATGCCACGTACTCGGACATGCTCTAGTGGTGTCTGTTTGGCGGGGGCAGCCCTCCTATCAATCTTTGATCTGAGAGTAGCTACGTAGGAGGCGTAGAAATTTCGGACCAACTTTTCACTATCACGGCCCAACGCACGTGTTGTCCACTACTGTCGGTGTCTGGTGAGGAGATTGTAGATCTGTGGTATAGTCGGGACACTACCCGTAAGGACTCCCCTCTCAAATTTAAGGGTCCGTGTCATGAATCCTTAATCATGCATAAACATTGGGACTAAATTAACTCTATACTTCCCATCGAAAAACCATCGATTGGGCTGGTCGAGGACCCGGGTGAGCGTACGAGTTGGTGAGCCGGGTGTGGATTTGGAATAGTTAGCCTCATCAGACGAGGTAGAATGTGCAGCTGTGGCTGTTGCAGGGACTTCAGAAGATCAGGGAGCTTCCTCCGACCACAAAACTCCTTAGGAGCCAGATGCTCCTTCTTCATGATTGCTAACCTAGAAGGTGTGCCGGTCAGTATGCACTCCTCATCAGACTGGGAGGTAGTGACTACGCTGGACGTCGTCTTTTTGGGTGTGGCTCTTGCAGCACGTGCAGCTCGGGATGGGGTGGAAGTGCCTAGGGGCACATACTCGGGGTCACACTCATTATTAGAGCCAATGACCAGGCGGGCAGACGGGGCGACAAACTTTTATCACCTACGTGTGTAGAGTCGATCTTATTTTGGTGCCATTAGAGATAGTACCTGTAAGGAATCAATATTAGTACTAGAAGGAGAAAACAAGAAAAGCAAAAAGCCACAAAATAAATAAAATAGTTGAGATGTAATGACATTTCTATAGTAACTGTGAAACACGACGGACCAGGTGACGACTCATCGTGAGTACGACAGACCATAATGGGCTCCGTCATGTCGTACTTAGACTATAGTTATGTGGAGAACCCTAAAGGAAAGTGTCTTACAATTATTAAGGATAAGCAAGGTAGACCGTTGTGATGGATGATGGTCCGTCGTCTATGTTCATCGTGGGACAGTTAGAACAAGTATGGGGACCCATAGGAGAGGGGTCTTTTACCCCTCATTACAGTATTTGCAAGATGGACCGTCGAGGGTATGAAAGTCCATCGTAGGTGTCCGTCAGAGGACACTTTGAAAAAGTATGGAGACCCTTAGGAGAGGGCTCTCTGGAAATCATGACGGTTTGTGCATGACGGACCATCGAGGGTATGGCAGTCTATCATAGGTTTCCGTCAGAGGACACTTAGAAAATGTATGGAGACCCTTAAGAGAGGGGTCTTTGACCGTCATGACGTTTATGCAGGACGGTCCGTCAAGGGTATGACAGTCCGTCGTATATGTCCATAAGAGGACACTTAGAAAAAGTGAGATACCCTTACAAATAGGGTCTCTGACAACAAGAATGGTTGTGCAGGATGTACCGTCTTGAGAACGATGGTCCGTCGCAAGTGTCCATTGGAGGACACATAGAAAAAGTGAGAGACCCTTAGGAATAGGGTCTCTAACAATCAAAACGGTTTTGTAGGACGGACCATCATGGGAACGAGTGTCCGTAGCATGTGTCCGTTGGTTGACACTTGGGGAAAATTAGACATTGGGGTGTTGGGGTTGTTCGGATGAATACTATGAGGTCCGTCGTGGGTACGACGGTCCTTCATCGGGGTCTTATTCTGCCATTCAGTGACAGAATTGGGGATGCCACAATAATCCTCTATGACCCAAATGGAATTTTTGGTGTTTAACCTACATTTGTCTAACCCAAATACCTAGTAAACTAGCAATTCTAAAGCACCTATTTCTAGAGTTTTAACAAGGCAATTTTGAGGATTCTTAACTTAGGTCAGATAGAATTTGTATTAAAGAATGAACCCATCACTAAGTAATAGTCTAATGTTAATTGATAAACAAAAATGCAATGTAAATGTGTTGAAATAAAAAACGCAGATGTGAGAATTTGAGAAAGACAAGTGAGGGCGGTACATGGTGATAAAGAAGAGAACCACAACAGCATACTTCAACTAGTAAAGAGTGGATTTTAGAAATTGGGGAATTTGGGTGAATGACCGGTTGAAAGAGATGTATGAAGTGGGAAGTTTAAGAGGTAGGGAATGGGAGAACGAGGGAAACAAACCGTTCAAATGAAAAGGTAGGGGGTTTTAGAGCTTGAATTTTTTTAAAAGTTCCCAAACGGGTCGGGTCGGGTACGGTAATTAATGATGCGACGACTCCCTGACGATGGTCCGTCGCAATTATGACGCTCCGTCATTAGTTCCATCGCATGTGGCCTAGTTCTGAAAATAACTATAAGACGTACCTTGCACAACGGATTCATGCGACTGTCCGCCGCGTTCGTGACGGGCCATCGATGGGTCCGTTAGTGAGTGTTGTAGAGTGACTTTGTGCAAAATTTCCTTGTGATTTGCCTACAAATTTAAAACCCATTAGTAGAAAAAACTACCATTACAAGAAAGAATAACTATAAGTATTGGGTTGCCTCCTAACAAGCGCCTGATTTAACGTCGGGGTACGACTGAGGACACTTGATTACACAAACTTCATCAAGATGGTATGCTTCGATCACTTCATTCGCCGATTCAGCATGCCCAAAATAGATTTTTATGTGTTGTCCATTCACCTTGAACCGCAGACCCTCCTTAGTTTCTAACTCAACTGCTCCATGAGGGAATAGTTGGGTAACAAAGTAATGACCAGTCCATTTGGACTTGAGCTTCCCAAAAACAAGTGCAACCTACAATTGAATAAAAGCACCAAATACCCAACCATAAACTCTCGTTTTTCAATTTTATGGTAATGGTACTTCTTCATCTTTCCTTTGTAGAGGGCTGAGCTTTCATAAGCTTTCAGGCGAAATTCATCGAGTTCATTCAACCTAGTTAACCATTATTCTCCATCTTCGTTCCAATCCATTTTGAACTTATTCATAGCCCACATGTCTTTATGCTCTAACTCAACCATAAAATGACAAGATTTCCCTTATACAAGTTGGTATGGGGACATACCTATGGGAGTCTTATTCGCTGTCCGATAGGTCAAAAGAGCAACATCAAGCCTCCTTGACAAATCTGTTCTACTAGCGTTCACTATTTTTCACAATATCTGTTTGAACTCCCTATTTGACACTTCAACTTGCCCAGTAGTTTGAGGGTGGTAAGTAGTGGTCACGTTATGGCGAACCCCATATTTCTCAACTAACCCCTTGAACAATCAGTTGCAGATGTGGGATCCCCCATCACTAATAATTGCTCTTGGGGTGCTAAAACGAGAGAATATATTCTTTTTTAAGAACGCAGTGACACTCTTCCCTTCATTGTTTACGAAGGCGATAGCTTCCACCCATTTAGATACATAATCAACCGCTACTAAAATATACTTCATTCCATGAGAACTCACAAAAGGCCCATAAAGTCAATACCCCAAACATCTAATAACTCAATCACAAGAATGGGGTTTAGTGGGAGATCTTGCTTTCTTGAAATGCCGCCATCTCTTTGGCGTCTATCCCATGCTTTTAGTGAACTCAAAAGCATCTTGATGAAGCAATTGGCCAATAGTACCCGCATTGTAATATCTTATGAGAGGTTCAGATACCACTATGATGTCCCCCAACGGGTGAGGAATGGCATGCCTGTAAACACTCAACATCTCACATTCTGGCACACAATGTCGAATAAGCCCATTGGCACAAATCCTATATAAATATGGTTCATTCAAAAAGAACTTCTCTGGTCGTAGATAAACTTTTTTCTTAAATGAAAGGACAAGTGTGATGGAATAAAATCACTAGCTAGATAGTTTACAAAATCTGTGAACCATGTAATCAAGTCTTGTGTGGCAACCAATACACGCTCATCGGGGAGTGTATCATAAATATCAGTTTTATCTCCTAACTCTATGATACCTTCATCTTTTAGTCTGGACAAGTGATTGGCAACTTGATTTTAAGTTCCTTTTCTGTCCCTCAATTAAAAGTCAAATTTTTGTAGCAGTAATACCAAAAGAATCAACCTTGGTTTTGCATCCTTCTTTGCCATCAAATATCTCAATGATGAATGGTCAGTATGAACTATAACTCTAGTATCTATAAAACGGGAGCAATATTTTTCAAAAGGAAAGACTACTGCAAGGAGTTCTTGCTCAGTCACTTTGTAGTTCTTCTGAGCTTCATTTAGGGCTTTACTAGCATAGTAAATGAGTTAAGGACTTTGTTCTTTCTTTGTCCTTATACTACACCAAGAGCAACCCCAATATCATCACACATCACCTCAAATGGACTATTCCAATGCGAAGAAATAGTTATAGGTGCAGACGCCAATTTTTCTTTTAGCTCACCGAATGATGTTAAATAGGATTCATCAAAACAAAAATTTAGAATCTTTCTCCAGCAAATTGCACAACCGGTGTGCAATTTTTGAAAAATCATTGATTACTCTCCAGTAAAAACCTGCATGCCAAAGAATGGTTCTCACACCTTTTACAGAGATAGGTGGGGGAATTCTTTCTATTACCTCGACTTTATCTTGATCAACCTCTATGACGTTTTCTGAAATGCGAGGACCCAAAACAATACCTTCTTTCAACATGAAGTGGCATTTTCCGAATTTTGTACTAAATTGCAGTCTTCACATCTCTTAAGTCAAACACCGCTTTAATGAATAACCAACCACAGAAAAATCACCCATAAAAACTTCTATAGTATCTTCCACCATGTCGGAAAATATCGACATCATACATCTCTAAAATGTGGCGGGTGAATTGCACAACCCTAACGGCAATCTGATGAACGCAAAGGTCCCATATGGACAAGTAAAAGTTGTTTTCTCTTGAACTTCTGGTGTAATAGAAATCTGTTTTCCCTCGAATATCCATCAAGAACACAGTACCACCCTTTTACGACAAGTCTATCCAACATCTGATCCATGAAGGGCATATGAAAATGGTCTTTTTCATTCCATGCATTTAATCAGCGCTAATCCATACACACCCTCTATCCAGTAACCAACCTCATTGGAACAAGTTCAGTTTTCTCACTGGGGACCACAATCATTCCCCCTTTCTTAGGTACACACTAAACAAGGCACACCAAACTACTATCGGTGATCAGATAGATTACTACGACATCTAACCACTTAATGATTTACTTCCTCACGACCTCTTGCATAGTTGGATATAAGCATCTCTAGTGCTCAATACTTGGCTTATGATCGGGAATGAGTTTGATTTTATGAGAACAAATACCATGAGGGATCCCAATAATGTCCACAATAGTCTATCAAATAGCTCTTTTGAAACTTCTTAGCACTTTCACCAAACGCCCAACTTGTTGTTCATTCAGGTCTAATGCAATGATTACCTACAAAGTGTAACCCTTTCCTAAGAATTCATACCTGAGATGAGGTAGGAAAGCTTTTCGTTTTAACTTTGGAGCCTCCTCTATAGATGGTTTCACGCGTGGAGACTCTCCATTCTTCATATCTAAGTCATATTTCTTTTTTTAAACCGAACATCACCTTGATCAAGAGCCGCGACAAATGACTCATACTCTTCAATCCAATTGTTATCAAAATTCATTATCACTGCCGCTAATGCTTCTACACCAAGACGTTCTTCTATTTGTGTCTCATATGACTCACCAATGTTTTAGGATATAACATATACCAATTTGAACTCAGCACTCTGCCTTATGGATCTACAAATGTTAAAAATCACTTCCTCATTGTTCAACCAAAATTTCATCTACCCTTTTTAAATATCTACTAAGGCTCTTCCTGTAACAAATAAATGGTCCCCCAAGAATAATGGCACTTAAAAATCCACTCACAATCAAGAATAGCAAAACCTGCTGGAAATATGAACGACTCCTCTTTTACTAGAACATCGTGGAGTATCCCTATAGGCCATTCAACTGTTTGATCGCCCATCAGTAGTCTTATCGCAATTGGCTTTGGATCACCCAAACCCAACTTCTTGTAAATCGATAGGGCATGAGACTTATGCTTGCCCCAGATAACATAATGCTTTGGCAAAATGTAATAGCCTGATTGTACAAGGAATAATGAATGCGCCCGTATCTTCTTTCTTTTGTACCAGAGATCTTGTAGCAATAGCATTACAATGCAGCATTCTATCATCATCCTGAGGAGTGACTGATCTTTTCTTGCATTCAGATCTTTTGTAAACTTGGCATAACAAGGCATTTGCTTTATAGTTTCTAATAAATGGACATTGATAGAAAGTTGCTTCAACATTGTTATAAAACACCGATATTTAACATCTTCGGACTTTTTCACTAATCTTTGAAGAAATGGGGGGAGGGGGCCTAGGCAGGAGATTTACCTTTTTAGGCACTTCACCATCAATTCCAGTGTTATCTTTTATTCACCATTAACCTCTACCACTTTATCAATATATTTTGTAACCTTTTTCTCATTAGACGGCATAGGTGGGTCAATGGTTTGCTTACCACCGCGAGTAGTGATTGCCATACAATGTCAATCATTTTTTTTATTTTGGACAGTATTGCTAGGAAGAGTGCCCGGTTGTCATTGTTCAGAGTCGCATATAACTGGGCTAATTGTAACTGAAGCTGCTTAATCGATATTGCACGTGTATCGACTTTCTACCCAATACCCGCTAAATCCTTCCTCAACTCTTTAGTATGCTCATAACTAGCATCGAACCTCCTTATCATTTTATGCAACATATCCTCAACTTGCGCCACACTACCTCCACTATACCTAGGAGTAACTTCACGATTTTAAGGAGGAACATATTGCCCATTACTATCATTTCTATAACCATATTTACCCCTGTTGAAGTTGTTGTCGCGGTTGTAGTTTCCATCTCGAACATAATGACCCTCACGATTATAGTTACCATACATCTGACCTTGGCACCAATTCTCCTGATTAGACCCTTGGGCACTCGGTCGGAAACCCCCCGTCTGCTCACTTACCGCATAGAAATCGTCCTTATAACAGCATTCATAATTTGGTGGTAGTGGTTTAGATATGTAGTTAACTGCATTTATCTTTTCTACACCCCCAGTGATATATTTTACTACCAACCCAAGCTCAGTTCTCATATGAGCCATCTATTCACGAATCTCATCTGTGGCCGGGTAGTGAGTGAATTGCACTGCGAATGTATTTCTCCCAGTATCTGACTTCCTAGTACTTCAAGCTTTATTGTTCGGGGAGATTTTCTCTAACTTTTCAGCAATCTCAGCATAAGGGCACTCCTCATAAGAACCACCCGCTATAGTATCCAACACCACTTTATTATTATCCTCCTGTCCCCGATAGAAGTATTCCTTCAATGACTCATCATCTATTCGGTGATTGGGGACGCTTCTCAAAAATGAGGTGAATCTATCCCAAGAACTACTAACTTACTCTACTGGTAGTGCCACAAAGTTGTTAACTCTGTCTTTTTGGTTTAGTTTGTTTGAGACCGGGTAGTAGTGTGCTAAGAAAATGTCCCTTAGTTGCTTCAAAGTTAAAATTGACTTATAAGGGAGCTCAATAAACCAATTAGCAGCCTCTCCCGTCAGTGAGAGAGGAATCACTCTTAACCCTATTACATCCACGTCCAAGTCAGGCCTCCCTACACAACTTTTACACACTGCCCTTAGCTTAGCTATATGGTCATGTGGATCCTTGGAAGGTATCCCTTAAAACAAATGCCTGGCAGTGAGCATTTGCATCAGGGTATTAGTTACCACAAAGGTGTGTCTTGGTTGTAGAGGGGGAAGACAAGTGGCCCATCGGAGTTTGCTATATTGTCATAGCCTCTGTAGTATTCTTTGATCCGTGGAGCGGGTTTTTGTCCCCTCTGTTGGTTTTCACCCGGAGCATCAGGTAACAACTAACCATGAACATCAACCGGAGCTGAGATTTTCTTGTTTGGATCATAATCATTAATGCCCATGTTTCAATTCATGTTGTGTTGTGTACTCTTTGATTCATGATCGTAGGTAAACAAGGGTTTTCTTCCTCTCGTGTGTTTGGAATACAAGGAAAAGAGATCTGCAAGAATAAAAAATAAGAAACAAAGTAAAACTAAGAAACTATCAACTAAACTATAATAATAAGTTTAAGTTAATCTAAAAGCTACTTTCCCCGGCAGCGGCGCCAAAATTTAATATGCTTAAACTTTCTTCTCAAATATGAAGTAAAGCGGTCGTATCAAGTCAAGAATCCAACTAGTAAGGTTGGGGTCGTTGCCACGAGGAAAATAGTTAAGACTTAACTTCGATCCATTATTACTATTATTTAGTCAATTATTTCCTTGAAAGAAAAGACATTAAAAGGGGTGTTTTTATTTCTAAATTAATGAAAATAATTAGTTAAATCAGAGTAGACAACTAACAAATTCAAATGTTGGAGTTTAATCAGTTAATAAAAGTAACTAGGGTTTACGTGTTCCCCACAGGTTCCTAACTCGATAATTCTAACTATAACAATTATTTCCTAGTATCTTGCATGTAAAGTAATAAGTTATGTATTTCTAAATCCTGGGTCCGGCATCTAGAAAATTTCACTCCACACCTTGGTCAGGCTACGTGTGTTGCAATACTGACCCTTACCTTTACCTCATATTAAGCATTATATTAGATATTTGACTATGTTATTAACTTGTACCAATCAATATTGGCCTATTAGATAGTATACACTAAATCTATGTTGAAAAGGCTTTTCCTAATATCTACCTCCTTGGTCCGGCAAGTAGCCTTAGGGTGAGTGCTAATGTTGTCCATCCGTTAAAAAGACTTCTAATCAAAAGAATTATCAAAACATGCAAGACACTATTCTAGAATTGTTATTTTAGTTATATTTTATCGTATTATTTCCCCATGGTTCCCACAACTCTAGATATGGAGTTTAGTTACTCATATTTATAATCAGAACATTCATATATATGATATATGAATTCATACACTTACTTCGATGTGAAAGAATAAAATCCAGAAATTTACTTGATTAATCGACAAAATCACCAACAATCAACTCCAAGAGAATAGTAATAAACCAAAGTGTATTAATTAAATTAATCTCCTCACAAAGAATCTAACATAAAAGTGTCTAATAACCAAGAGCCTAACCCCAAACACGATGTTTTTCAAACTATTTATAAAAAAGAAAAACCTAATCAAAGAATGACTCTATTTGCTTAAAATATGTTAGTACGCGGCTGGGTTGACGGATCTCGCGACGGGTCATCGTGGTCACGACGGGCCGTCATGGACTACGTCGTCCCATACTTTGCAAATTCTTATGCTTAGGTATGACCGATCATCACAGTCACAACGGTCCGTCGAGGGTCTTCATTATATAACACTATTATTCTTGGCATTTGGGTACTGTGACTACTTCAATGATCATCACGACAAACCAGTAGGACGGACCTTCATGGATACGATGATCCGTTAGGCACTTCGTAACCCCACACTTGGTCAGACTTCCCCATCTTCATTTAGCAACTTCACTATGATGCCACTTACGAACCATCACAGACACGATGGACTGTCACAAGCTCCGTAAGTTGTACTTTTCTGCAGTTCTTGCTCAAAAACATCTGCGTTAATCTTTAGATAGATTTCCTGCAAATAAAGAGAAACTTACATTAAAATTAATACAAAAAGGCTTTGTACACACACTAAACATAAGGAAAAACCATTAAAAATACCGTGAAACCACGGTATATCACTCAACAGTCATATAATCAAGACCACATCATGTGAACTACATCATCAAGAGGAACATAGGTAAAACTTACCAAAATTCCAAGACTTGATCCACATTGATCAATTAAATATAATTCATAAGAAATTAGTAAGGAAAACAGTATCTATAAATACATTAACATGATAAAAATCACAATTTAACAAAATCTCAACAAGTTGTAATCAACCACATTAGACAAATTGAGAAATTGGATGGACATTGGTTCATCATGAAATTGGATTGAAAATATTAATATAAATAGAATTTAATACATAATTCATCATAAGTATTCTTTTGAAATCGTTTTGAGAAGGAACTAATGGCTCTATTGAAGAACATGCAATTTGATCATAGAATCTCTTTGAAAACATTTGGAGGAACTCTTTAGATGGAGGGTTATCTAAATATGAAGAATCACCACGACTCATTGTAGGAGAAAACCAAAAAACATTATGAATAAACCATCACAATCCAATCTAAAAGATGTTCTTGAGCTTCATCTTCAATGGAGGTTTCCAGAGAGGTATTGCTTTGAGAGGGAAGTCTAATTGTTGAAGAATGAATTTGATATGGGGTTTTCATCTTAATAAAAAACTTCATATACCCAAAAATACATAAAATAACATCCTATGATCAGTTAAGCACTTGGGGTTAGTTTTCCATTCACTCCTTTAATGAACAGGGTGTGTGGCTTTGAAGTCCCAGGATTCATCGACGCCCACAAGCGACGCCTCACAGACCCATCGATGGGCCATACTGGCAACCATCATTTGGGGATGAGGCTCAACATTAGGGGATTTATCTCCCAAGATAATTATGGAACTATTCCCACCCCCACCCCCAATAAATGGGGATTCAATATGACTATTAATCATTGTTTGCTTGGACATAGGTGGACATTGCCAAGTCAGTGTTTGGGGTCCTCTTGAAGGAATTTAGTCGAGGCCCCTTTGGGAGTTTTGCCTTGACGTCTTGACTCTAAATACATCATATACATTGTAGGGTATATCTGTACAAGTTTGAGCACCAAACAACATATGCAACACATAAAAACATACTTAACACACACAAGTATGTCCAAGGGCTAACTTTCTAACGTCTTGGATGTTCATGGATGTTTGACTTTTATATCACTTTAAATCAATCATAAATATTGTAAATAACTTAATTAACATATTAAAAAGATTATAAATCATATATGAGGCTCTATGCCCCTTAATTAATTTTGATGGTCTTATAGAATACTACTTCATAAACATAATCATAGAATGTGCATAATGATTTACCTTCAATTCCACATAGTAACACACCCACCATTATTTAAGAACCTTAACATTTATATCATGTAGTACATTAATAATTCTATACTACATACTTCCAATTAATAATCCTTAGGCAATATAAACCAACAATTCCTTTATAGCATGTTCGTAACCTTGAAGCTTTTACCGATAACCTTCTAGATACACTTTCAAGATTTCATCCCTGAGTATGTTCTGAAAAAGTTAAATGATTTTTTAATGGTTGGACTTATATTGCTATCTCCATTAGCATTAGGATATAAATGCACATGAAAAGTTTGTTTGTTAACAATTTTGATCTCAATATTTTCAATTTCATTTTTTTCTTATTTTCCTCGACTTCTTTTTTTCGTCTTCTTCCTCAACTTCTTTAATTTTTCCTTCTTATTGCTCAACTTTGTTTTCATTATGGTTTCTCAACTTCTTTTTTCCCTTATTATTTATCACATTCATTTTGTTTCTCTTTCTTCATTATCATATACTTCATTTTTATCTTTTATACAATCAACATCAACATTTTTTCTTATCTTTCTTCCTCTACAAAAACTTCATGGAGAATATGATGATCTTCCTAAGAAACTAAAAATTCTACTTGAGAAGAAGAACAGATGTAAATTCTTTTAAGAGAGTGGAACTGCTATTTTCCTTCTTCTATTTACCAGTTTTAGTATGAGGCCTCTACTTGGTTTTTGTAACGACCCAAAGTAGCCCCTAAAAGTTAGAGAACTCTTGAGTTTATATACGGTGTACTCGACAACTCAGAGGTATTATATATGCACTTAGACATCATTTATCACATATATATATATATATATGAACACTAGTGCAAAATTAAAAAATTTTACAACATCTTAACAAAAACTCTTTTATAGAAAAGATACAAAAATTCTATGTCTCATTGTAAACATCTTAGATACACGAATATCTTGGGTCACATCTTGTACAACATAAATATAGGAAATATATAAGTCTATTACTTTATTCTTTAAATAAGAGAACTTAACATAGTTATATCCTCGGAACAGTTGACATCATATCAACACTTGCTTGAAAGAAATGCAAGAATTCAAGCATTATTTCAAAGACGCCGCTCAAATGTCACCTAGAAGTTTAGAGATAAAACACGTATAACGAATTAGTACATTATAATTCAACTTTAATGTATAAAATCATGCTAAAAGGATATTTAAATAAAACATGCTCTTTTGACGAAATCTTCATAACATATGTCTAAGAATCACATTCACAATAACCTTCACATATAAGTCATACTTCAAGTAATCCACATAATACAAATATTAATACTTCAAGATATATAAGCATGTAACACTCCCACATAAGATTACTCTAAGATTCACTTAAGTAAAACATGAAGAGACCTCACATACACCCTCTTAAATTCTTCTTAAGCAACCCTCAAAGCTATCCTAGATAGGATACTTTTATTCAACCTTAATTAACTGAAGTCATAATCAATATTAAATAAATTAAGAACCATTCATAAATTTATAAGACTTCACATACTGGTCTTGGAATAATCTAGGGAACCTACGTCCTAGCACCTTCAAAGCCTACTCGTGCAAATTCTAGATATCGTCACATTCAACTGCTGAATTGTTGTAGTACTGATCTAGTACTATACCACATGATCATAATAGGCAATAACCGTCATAGACTATACTAGGTAGGCATGGAAGTCGGAGTCTTTCCTAGTCCGATGGAGGGTGTTCCACTTTCCTAGGGTAGATCTAGGAAACTTCTCATCTTGGAACATGGTTAAGAAATATGAAGGGTTTCTTTGTACACTAGTCTCAAATTATAAATATTCACTCCACAAGTAAATATACTCAGTGCAAGCTTTTGTTCTCATAGAGTAGTTCAATCAAAAAGGAATATGAAGAGGTATCATATACTAGTCACAACCAAATCATAATACACCTTACCAAGTATGGGTCTATCAGGGCTTTCATAACATGGTTACTACGATGGCTCAATGAATTTGCTAAGATTGATTTCATGTCGTCCAACCCGCCAACCCCTAAATCCATTATTCACACCATAAGTATACCATTACAACTTTCAAATTAAAAGATATCATAACCTCCTTTGTAGTTTAAATGTTCAAAATAAATGACATTCTTAACTTGATCTAGTCATATTTTAATGATACATTTTAATATTCTAAATAATGTACTTGTCTAGTTAAGAGTCTATTAGGTTTTTTAAATATGTATTGGATTACATAGGCATCCCAATGCCCAATATTGATTAATATTGGGCCTGTTAGAGAATATCGTCTTAAGTGTGTTAGCCAATTTCTATGTATTAGAAAGTAAAATAATATATACTTTGATGTTCAAATGCTCCAATTCAAGCTTCTTTAGGAACTGTACGTTCAATGAATACCCTAAGCTAAATTTTTTGATTTCATAGCTTACACACATTAGGTACGAGGCATCCAAGTGTCAATCCTAGGTACTATAGAACATCATCATTTAAAATGTGCTACCGGCCAAAAGAACAAGCGACCAAGCTTAATCGGATTCGGTAGGGTAGTTAAGGGGCAGGCGCGCATCGGGTCAAGCCACGTGGGTCCTAGCATCCTTACCAATCCTAGGCTATATAAAACATACCTAAATATCTAACTAACCTATGAATAACTAAAATAACCTAACTAGTGTTCCCGAAAACCTATGATCTAACCGGGTGACACTAGCCGAATAACTAACTAAAGAAACATCTGAGTACCTAAACTAGAAAGGGCCAATGGGTTTGTTATGGTCCTAGTGACCTAGGGGTACTTTAGTAATTACTATAATACACTTAGTTAATTAAATTATCATCTTAAATAATTAAATTTAAATCATGGTCAAATTCTAACCCTTAAACTCACGTGTATCCATAGAAACACTCTACCGGAAAAGAAAACAGTAAACAAACGTGAGTAAAATAGAAAAATCACTCTCTATTCTCTTTAGAAGATTTCAAGGCAATTCGTCAAGATTTATGTGCGAAGTACATGGTGATCTTTTAAGATTCAATTTTTCAATGAGGTATGGGTTATATCTCTTGGATTCTTTTCTCCAAGAGGCTTTTCAAACGTTTTGAATTAAAAAAAACAGAAACTATGGTTTTTACCAATGACATTGTCGAATGTTCATCTCCCTAGTTTTCCCTATTTCCGATTCTATTAGTATGTACAATGCGAATATCAAGCATGTTGTTGGTATGTGGTGCTAACTGATCATTTTCTGTAGGTTTCTATGATTTTATAATGTCAAATGAGACCAATAGGTTATATCCGTACGATTAGAGTATTATTTACATAAGATAAGAAATCTTAAAATATCCAATTGTGTTTGAGAATATGAAATTGTTAAAAGTTGGATTGCTTAAAATGATTAGATTACTATAGTATATACATGGAGTTTATTGACTTGGCTAATGATATTATTATGACCACTGTTTAGTGAAAGTTTGGTTTATAGCCAATAAATTTGCTTGCAATATTATTTCAAAAATATGATATAGAGTTGGCCAATGACTAAGTCATACTAATCTTATATGGCCAATGTAAATTATGATGTCTCTTCTAAGGACAAATACATGTTAAAGATTTACTTGACAAGATGTAACTCAATGAACTCATAACAAAGGGTATGCCGATGATCGGTTTATGTCCTAGCATATCTAAAAGAACTTGTGAACATAGTATCCCATTGAATAAGTCCTTATAACTTTCATAAAGAATAGAAAAAGACTACCAAATAAAATTGAAAAAGATAAGGTGCGCAATGAAATAACTAAAAGCTTGTGAGTTATGATGTTTAAATAGAAAGAGGTGTTAAATGAAGTGAGAAAGTCTAACTTGCACCTAAATGATTCGGTTAAAGATACTCAAAAAATAGGGTGTTATAAATCATGGGACAAGTCTTATTCACACCATAATGATAATGTAAATTTTAAGTTCACATCCATCAAGTATAGATTGGGATGACAAGTCATCCATTGACCTAAGTATACATAATACTAGAAACAAGCTTCCATAATATATGAGTAAACTGTTAAAGTTGTAAAGTATAATAAACTTAATTAAGAATGGATAGACTAGTAGTGAGATTGTCCAAGCACATATGAGCATCATTAGATGAGACTACCACCAAGGTTGATAAGGGTATCCAAATTCTTCTAGTCTTTGAACTATGTCGCCAGCATAGGTGTAACACCTTGAAAATCCAAGACTCATGGTAAAACCTAACATAGGTTTCATAAAGTCTAAACACTGTTTCCAAGTCCATTTTTAATGAATTTAGGTCATTTAAAAGGTTTAAGAACCAAGACGTCCAAAACATCCGGGAAGTTTGTTTAATGAGATGTTAGTGTGCCTTAGCCTTTTTACTGAATTTTTGGAGTCGTAAAAGTGCTTAAGTGGGTGTAAAGGTATCTAATGGGCGTTTTAGTTCTTTCGTGATTGAAACGTCTGGTTACGACTCCCCTAGGACCAACCAAGGGACCTTCAGGAGTATCTGTGCAGTTTGATGCAACACTATCTGGCAGAGTGCATCGATAGGGAAGACTATGATGCGTAAGTGGATCGGTGGGGCGTCGAGGACATCGTAGTCCCAAAATTAGAAATATTTGTGAACGCCCTTGTTTAACTAGATGTTGTTACACGCGACGGAAGGGGTTAACGGGGATTCATTGGCTCGATGGGGCGTCAAGGCCACCATCATCCCATAAATAGAAAAAATAGAGGAACCCCTCACTTGCAAAGTATATGACAGAGACGACAGAGTGCAGGACGGAGGGGAGTTGTCCATCGACTCACCGATGCACCGTCGACCAAGTTCTCATTGGTGAGGGTCGAGATTCACTGATGAATTTAAATGATTTTATTTATTTAATAAACTGTTTTAGGGGTTAGTTAGTTATTAAATAGAATCTAATTAAGTTAATTAAGACCCTCTATGAATAACCTTAACCCTCATTAACCTAAAGACAACTCTGAACTCTCTACTTTCTCTCTTATTTCGCTCTCTACGTGAATTCAACATTGAAGGATTGTAAGAACTAGGTTTTGGGGGATGGAAAAGGGTAGATTTTTCATCAAGTTTTTGAGAAACGTTAAATTAGAGGTTCTATTCACCTTTGCGTTACTTTCCTCAAAGGGTTCTTTCAAAAGAGCTTTCCAAAAGTTGAATTTTCTTATGGATTTCATTCTATTACAAAATGAAGTTATTGATTGAGTTTTTAATGTATTCTCAGGGTTATATTGTGTGTATTTACATGTAATTAAACTTGTTTATGTAAATTGTTGATTGTTTGGTCTAATTGAAAACATGATCCTCTATCCCTAACCCTTGATAGTGATCTTGACCTATGTTGTATGGTGATCATTAAATTGAGTTGGTTGTTGATTAGATTACTATACTATGGTTCTACTATGGTTTAATTAACATAAATTATAGGCCTATCATGCTAGTTACGGTGATGTAATTTAGGTTAAGAATTATAATGTAAAGTTTGCCTATGTACCTTGTCTCAAATTGTGATCTAAAGATGAACTATGTTATAGAGATGTAATATCCCTTGTTATTCTATTGGTTATCATTGTGCTATGATTTTATTCCCAAAGTCGGGTTGAGTTATGGGTTGATGATAAGACCTTGATTATACACTATTGGGAAGAATTTGTAAGTCTTAGAATCTACATCTTTACTTCCAATTGTATTTAAGTGTTGTTAAGCAATGATATAACCTTAGAGTATGACATATACTACGATAATATGGTGGTATGATGTTAAATTGGAATATCTTGACTATGTTGTGAGGTTGATTAAGGTGTATGTGGTATAAAGAAGGTAAAAAATATCAATGTGTTATAAAATGCTAATGTCTTAACCTCACTTATATGAATTGTGATAAAAGGACTTATACTCATCAAATTCTTATTAAAATATTGATGATGATGATTTTAAAAGGGTTAGACCTTATGGCCTAAGTTAAGTTATGATTGATAATTAAAGGCTTAAAACACATTTCAAAAAGGGACTAGCTTAGCACCGAGTGAACTAGATAGAGAAGTGTCCCTTCCCACATAGGGAAGGTAGGAGCACTACATTACTCTCGAGATTGGAGACCATAGTGCATGGAGAATCAATAGGGTCCCAACTAAATCTCCTTGTTCTTGAACTATTTTACCCCCATAGGAATACTAGCTAGTGGATCCACATAGTCTCTATGTTTTATGTTTTGTAATACCTTGGCAAGTAGTCCGCCTTCTTTCAGTTAAGGGTTTTATGTCACCGAATTCAACATTAGCTCATGTGGTGTATGTCAGTTAGGGCAAGATTTTTTGAAAAGGTAAAAGAATTAAAGGACTTGAACTCTAACATGGATAACCTAAGGGGTATAGCTTAGTCTAGGTAGGGGCATGAGACTCTACTTAGACTTTGCACTAGTTAGTCTTGAGGGGATTCTTAGGAGGAGGTTCATATATGTTTATGTTAAGATAAAATATGATGTATATATATGATGATCATGTCATATTGGTTACACTATATGTTGAATAGCTCGTTTATGAATGTGCCTTAGATTATAATGATAATATAATATTAAATGCAAGGATAAATGTCATGATATGTAAAGTTGGACATTGTTCATGTTTTCTTATTGAGGATACTTGATTGAGTAATGTTATGGGGCTTCGATTTGTCATTGCGCTTTTTGACTCGATAAGGACTTGTGAGTAGTTGTTATGCATTCTTGCATATTATTATATGTTTAACTCTTATTGAATCTTGTGATATTATTTCTTAATGTTAGGGTTGTACTAAATCATGATTCTAAGTGTGTTGAGATAAGTCTTAATTATTAAGATAATAAACATGTTTGGTCGACTAACTTGACTTACTTGACTTTGCATTAAGCCCCTAAAAGGGATAGAATGACATGCTTTGATAAAAAGTAATTTTTTGAAGATTTTTCTTTAGTATGTGCATATTCTCTCATACTTAGTACATGCGGAGTACTATCCCCATTTTTTTTCAATTTTCCCAAACATTTTGGGTTCCAGTCATTGAAGAGTTTGGAAGGAAATATTTTTGAAGGTTCTTATTCTTCCTTTCATCCAAGTATGGTAGTTCCTCAACTTTCGCGGGAAATTCCATCTTCTAGATTTGGATTTTGTTATAAGCTTATTGAGTCTATCATTCCTTCCTTGTTATTTGAATATTGTACTTTCGTATGACCTATACATGGTCTTGTTGAATTGATGCTAAGGCTATGCCTATATTGTTACATTCTTTTAGATGGTATGAGATGAGCCAATTGTTGATACTATTTCTAATTATATATACATATATATATATGTGTGTGTGTGTGTGTGTGTGTGTGTGTATGTGTGTGTGTGCAATAAAAGTAGAAGGATAGAGTAGCCTTCATATATGAATGGTCTATTGTATACGCGGTATGAATATATATAATGTGTATGTAGAGGTCTATGTACACCACTATGTATAGAAAATAGAAGTTTTAAATATTTCCACATTTTTCGACCTATGAATGTAATGACATGAACTAACAGGCTACTATTAGTCCTTAAAAAGGACGATGACACCTGTTACATCTAGGGGGTAAACCCGAATGTGAAAAACTTTGTATCAGAACATGAGCTTGAATACCATTAACTTATGTCTGTCTCTCTACCATGTCTATGTAGATTTTTATTCATAATTGTGAAGCTCCCCACACTTATGAGTAGCGACCTATATGATGCTTAGGATCACTCTCATTCTTGGAAATATTATATCGTGGTAATAAAGTATACTTATGGTGTACTTTTGCATCGAATCAGATTGTTGTGCTTATAGGATGCATGAACACTCGAAGGAATGCAGCTCGAAGACTTGAGGAGGAAGTTGGTAATGTTGGAGCTCCTCCCCATAATGAGCAGTTCTTTCACTTGAGGAAAATGCTAATGTTAATCAAGCCCCTGCTAACCCTCCACCTATGATAGCGACGGATATGAGGGCTATTCTTGCTCAAATGGACAAAGATATTACTACCCAAGCACAAGCCACAACAGTTCAAGCCCAAGCTATGACGGCTCAAGACAAACGAGATGTTGCTTCTCGTCCTCATCAACAAGGCACTACTATGGCTTCCGGTCTAACAGACATCACTCAGATGAACCCTCCTACTTTTATGGGTGAAAGGTTGATGAAGACCCAAAAGAATTCCTTGATGAGGTCTACAAGTGATATATGATATGGGGTGGACTTCAAATGAGAAGGCTGAGTTAGACTCATATTAATTCAAGATTGTGGCTCAAACTTTATATATGCAATGGAAGGACAATAGGTCATCGATTGCTGGTCCGGTGACTTGGGAGATCTTTATGGTGGCTTTTCTATATTAATTCTTTCGTAGAGATATGAGGAGGAGAAGGTGACAGAGTTCATCAATCTTCGCCAAGTAGGGAAGAGTGTTCATGAGTACTCTTTGGAATTTGTTAAGTTGTACAAACACGCTACTCCTTTAGTCTCCAATCATAGAGAACAAATGAGTCGTTCTGTGATAGGTTGTGGGAGGACTTACAAGAAGAGTCACGATCGGCCATGCTACATGACAACATAAACATTTCCCGTGTTATAGTTTATGCAAGAATGGTTGAGGAGGAAAGAGCTACGAGAAAAAGTATAAATGCTAAGAGGTATAGGACATTTGATGGAGGCTCCTCAAATAAAAGGCTTGAGATATAAGATAGGCCTAAATTTAAGAAGCAGGGTTCAAATCAAGTCCCTACAAAATTTCCAAGAGCTTGTGGTGATAGGGTGTCTAACCCTAAATTTAAGAATGGAAAAGGTTCTAATTCATCAAAGAAGAAGCCAAGTTGTGGAAGGTGAGGTAAAAAGAACTTTGATGAGTGCCTTCAGGGGACGAATAATTGCTTTAGTTGTGGATAGAGTAGTCACAAAATGAGAGACTGTCCGAACTTGAAAAGTCATGAAAAAGGTAGTGTCCAAGCTCAAGCAAGTGGTTCTAGTGATGCTACAAATTATAACCTCTTCTACGCCCTCCGCTCTAGGGGTGAGAAAGAGACCTCTCACGATGTGGTGACCGGTATGTTAAAAAATTTTACACTTGATGTGAATGCTTTACTTAATCTTGGTGCTACTTTTCCCTTTGTTACACAACTAGTATCTAAAAAGTTTGATATTTTACCCGATATTTTAAATGAGCCTTTTTTAGTGTCTACTCTAGTGGGAGAGTTAGTTGTTGCTAAAAGAGTCTATCAAAATTGTCCTATTTCATTGCCAAATAGAGTCTCTTATGTCGATGTAGTAGAACTCGATATGCTTGATTTTTATATTATATTGGGTATGGATTAGTTGCATTCATGTTTTGCATCGATTGATTGTAGGACAAGAGTTGTGAGGTTTAACTTCCCAAATGAACCCGTTGTTAAGTTGAAGGGGGAAAATTCTATTCCTAGAGGTCACACCATATCTTGCCTAAAATCATGTAAAATAATCTCAAAGGTTTGTCTCTATTACATAGTAAGAGTCAAAGATTTGGATTCCGAAATTCCTCTTGTTGAGTTGATCCCCGTAGTGAATGAATTTCTGTAGGTTTTTTCTATTGACCTTCCCAGTATTTCTCTCGAATGGGACATTGATTTTGGTATCGATTTGCTACTGCAAACAAATCCCATTTCAATCCCTCCATATCGGATGGCTCCAGCCGAATTGAATGAGTTGAAGGCTCAACTTAAATATTTGCTTGACAAAGGCTTAATAAGGCCTAGTATATCTCCATGGGATGCTCCGATGTTATTTATCAAAAAGAAGGATGCGTCTTTGAGAATATGTATTGATTACCGCCAACTCAACAAGGTCACAATTAAGAATAACTACCCTCTCCCTCGGATTGATGACTTATTTTACAAACTCCAAGGGGCGAGTTACTTTTCAAAGATACACTTGAGGTCAGGGTATCATAAACTCAGGGTGAGAGGGGATGATGCAACGTAGATGGACTTTCGGACTAGGTATGGGCATTTAGAGTTCTTGATAATGTCTTTCAGTCTCACTAATTCTCCGGCGTTATTTATGGACCTAATAATTAGAGTATTTCAAAATTACGTAGACTAATTTGTCATTTTCTTCATTGATGATATCTTGGTATACTCTATGAATGAGGAATATCAAATGGTTTATTTGAGGGTAGTGTTCAAAAATCTTAAAGAACGTTAATTGTATGCCAAATATAGTAAGAGTATGTTTTTGTTGAGATCGGTCACTTTTCTTGGGCACATCATTTCTAGTGAGGGAGTTGTAGTAGACCCAAGGAAAATGGAAGCGCTGAAAAATAGGCCTAGACCATTGACTCTAACTGACATCAGGAGTTTTTTTGGGTTTAGCGGGTTACTATTTGAGGTTCGTGGATGGTTTCATGCTCATTGTGTCTCCTTTGACTACTTTTACCTAAAAGGATAAAATTTTTAAGTGGACGGAGGCATAAGAAAAGATATTCAAATTGTTAAAAGATAAGCATTCTTCCACTCTTGTGATGATCTTACCGAAGTGTACAAAGGGTGTTGTGGTGTATTGTGACGCATCCCTAGTTGGTTTGGGGTGTGTGCTTATGCAAAGTAGGAAGGTGATAGCTTATAACTCTGGACAACTAAAGGTACATGAGAGGAATTACCCCACTCATGACCTTGAATTAGCGGTCGTGGTGTTTGATTTGAAAATTTAGAGGCATTATTTGTATGGGGTTCATGTGGATGTTTTTAATGATCATAACAGTCTCTCAATATTTGTTTACCAAAAAGGAGTTAAATACCCCAAAAAGAAGTTGGCTTTAGTTGTTGAAATATTGTGATATGAGTTTCCTTTATCACCCCGACAAGGCTCATGTAGTTGGGGATACCCTAAGTGGGATGACTATGGGTAGTGTATCCCATCTTGATGAAGCCAAAAAGGGCCTAGCAAGGGAAGTGCATTGGTTGTCTAGGTTGGGGGTGAGGTTGGAATGTGTTCCTAATAGGGGTGCCATAGTTTTTCGTAACTCTGAGTCATCATTAGTAGTTGAGCTGAAGTCTAAACATCTATGTACTCCGGATGACGATGGGTTAAGGGTTCGGATCTTAGAAGAAGAACATGGTTCCCTCTACTCAATTCATCCAGTATTTATAAAAATAAACCATGATCTAAGGGAAATATATTAGTGGAAAGGTCTAAAAAGGGACATATCGGAATTTGTTGCTAAGTGTCCGATTGTCAACAAGTAAAGGCCAACCACCTAAAGTCGGGTGGCTTACTACAAGAGATCCAAATTCCAACTTGGAAGTGGGAAAACATCATTATGCATTTTGTAGTAGATTTACCCCGGACCCAAAAGTCTTATGATTCTATATGGGTGGTTGTGGATGGATTGACTAAATCTGCTCGCTTCATCCCCGTCAGGTATTCATATTTGGTGGAAGATTATATAAAAATATTCCTATATTAAATTGTGACCCGCCATGGCATTCTGTTATCCATCATATTGGATCGGGGTGCATAATTCACACCTAGATTTTAGAGGTAGTTCAAAAAAGGGTTGGGTACTACTGTGAATTTGAGCACCACTTTTCATCCGCAAACGGATGTTCAAGTGAAGCCTTCAATACAAACCCTTGAATGTATTCTTAGAGGTTTCATTATTTATTTTAAAGGGAGTTGGGATAGTCATTTACCTTTAGTGGAGTTTGCCTACAACAACAATTTTCATTCATTCATTTCCATGGATCCCTATAAAGCCTTGTATTGTAGTGGTGTAGGTCTCCTATTTGATGGTGTTGAAGTGGGTGGACCATCACTTCTTTGTCCTGAGTTGATTTATATGAATTTGGAAAAGGTTCATATCATAAGGAATCGATTACGAACTACGTATAGTCGGCAAAATTCTTATGCCGATAATAGGAGAAGGGGTTTGTAGTTTGAAGAAGCTGATAAGGTGTATTTAAAAAATTTCACCAATAAATGGGGTGGTTAGGTTTGGCAAGAAAGGGAAATTGTGTCCTCGTTATGTGGTTCCCTATGAAATCTTGCAAACGGTTGGTAAGGTTTCCTATTAATTTAAACTACCTAATGAATTGGTTTCGGTTCATCCGATTTTCCATGTTTCTATGTTCAAAAAGAGTATCAGTGACCCCGAGGTCATTCTTCCTATTGAGGGTCTTGGTGTCAAGGATAGCCTCTCTTTTGAGGAAGTTCTGGTTGAAAGGAAAGTCAAGAAATTGAGGAATAAAGAGGTGGTACCCGTTATCATAATCTTATTGAGAATTAAGGTTAGCCATTCTTTATAATTATATAATCATGACAAAGATTCATGTTTCTTGATTTTGGGGAAGTATTGCAAAAATTGCATTTTAAAACCTTAAAGTAAGTTTTACAGTGAAGTCCCTGTAGTATTGTTATTAAAAACTTGAAATTTTGCTTTTCGCTTGATTTAAGTTATGTTGTGCATTTTGATATGGTGAGTATTTATGAAATGATAGATAGCATGTTGTTAAGTTCAATTTTGTTCTAATTGACTCACGTGATGTATGTTGCGCTTATACGTGTTTTGAGAAGGGAATGACTCATAATGAAGTGTTTTGAGCCGTAGGTATGGTAATATGAGTTTTGGATATTTGCTTTGTTAAATTGACATTATTTATTTTCAATGGATATTGTTGATTGGTTGGGATGCTAGTCTTTGGTCTATTCCTTCAAAATTATTTAAGTGCCATTTGAGGACGAATGTTCCTTAGAGGGGCATGATATAGCAACATGGAAATCCAAGACTCATGGTAAAGCCTAACATATGTGTCATAAAGTCTAAAAAAATTTTCTAAGTCCATTTTTAATTAATATAGATCATTAAGAAGGTTTAACAACCAAAACGTCCTACAGTTTGATGCAGCACTACCTGGCAATGTGCTTTGATGGGGCAGCCGACGGTCCATAAGTGGCTCGACGGGGTATCAAGGCCTCCGTCGTCCCACACATAGAAAGATTTTTGAAGGCCTTTTTTTACCTAGCTAATGTTAGAGGAGACTGAATAGGGTTGACGGGGCTTCATTGGCTTGACGGGGCGTCGAGGCCACCGTCATCACATACATAGAAAAATTTGAAGAAACCCTTGCCATTAAAGTCTTTGACAGATACAACGGAGTACATGATGGAGGGGGTTGTCCATCGACTCACCGATAGACCGTTCATCGTGGTCTCCTCACTGAGGGTAGAGTTTCACTGATGAATTTAAAATGATTTCATTTAATTAATTAAGTGGTTTAGTGGTTAATTAGTGATTAAAGGAAATCTAATTATGTTAATTAAGCCCCTTTATAAATAACCTTAACCCTCATTAGCATAAAGACAACTCTCAAAATGAATTCTTTTCCTTCTCTCTTATTTCTCTCTCTACATGAACTCACCATTGAAAACTTGCAAGAACTAGGGTTTTGTGGTTGGAAAAGGATGGATTGTTCATAAAATTGTTGACATTAAGTTATGAGTTCTATTCACCTTTAATATCGTTCCCTTAAAGGGTTCCTTCAAAATAGATTTCAAAAACTTGATTTTCATATGGGTTTCATTCAATTACTAAATTGAAGTTATGGAATAAGTTATTAATGAATTCTTAGGTTATAATGAGTACGTTTACATGTTATCAACTTGTTTTTGATAATTTTTGATGGTTTAGTCTAATTGAAGAACATGATCCTCTATCCCTAACCCTTGGTAGTGATTTTAACCTATGTTGTAGGATGATCATTCAATTGAGTTTGTTGATGATTATATTACAATCTTATAGTGCTATTATGGTTAACTTAAGATGAAATATAGACCTATAATGCTATTTCTTAAGATGTTATTTAGTTTAACAATTATAATGTGAAATTTGCCAATGTGCCTTGTCTGAAGTTGTGATCTAAACATGAATTGTGTTATAGATATGCAGTTGGCCTTTTTATTATATTGGTTATCATTGTGCTATGATATTACTCCCCATGTTGGGTTGAGTTATTGGTTGATGGTAAGACCCTGATGATTGACTATGAGAGGGACTTGGTAAGTCTTAGAATCTCTATCTTTTCTTCCAATTGTGATTGTTGAGCCATGATATTACATTGGAGTATGCCTTATACTAGTATTTTTTGCTGGTATGATGTTGAATTGAAATGTCTTGGCTATGTTGTGAGGTTTATTGAGTTGTATTTGGTATAAGGATGGTGAAAACTATCTATATGCCATATTATGATATAAAACACTAATATGTTAACCTCACTTATATGAATTGTGAAGAAAGGACTTATACTCATACATTTTTTATTGAGCTATTGATGATGATGATTATACAAGGGTTAGACCCTATTTCCTAAATTAAGTTATGATTTATAACTAAAGTCTTAAAGAAACTTCAAGAAGGAACTCTAGGTTAGCACCGAATTCCACACTAGCTCATGTGGTCAATGTCGATTAGGGAAAGATGTTCCCAAAAGGTAAAACGAATTAAAGGACTTGAACTCTAACTTGGATAACCTAAGGGGTCTAGCTTAGTCTAGGTAGGGGTATGGGACTCTACCTAGATATTGCACTAGTTGGTCTTGAGGGGAATCTTATGAGGATGTTCTTTTATGTTTATGTTAAGATAATATATGATGTATACATATGATGATCATGTCATATTGTTGATACTATATGTTTATTAGTTCGTTGATGAATATTCCTTGGATTATAATGATAATATAAGATGAAATGCAAGCCTAAATGCAATGATATATAGAGTTTGACATTGTTCATATTTTCTTGTTGAGGATACTTGATTGATTAAGGTTATGGGCTTTGCTCGGTCATTGCACTTGTCGACATGATAAGAACTTGTGAGTAGTGTCTTGCTTATTATGATATGTTTAACTCTTATTCATTCTTGTGATATTATTCCTTAATGTTAGGGTTGTAGTAAATATGATTCTAAGTGTGTTGGGATAAGTGTTACTTGTTGAGATAGTAAGCATGTTTGGTTGATTAATTTGGCTTACATGACTTTGCACTAAGCCCCTAAAAATGGTAGAATACATTCTTTTATAAAAATTCCCTTGTTGCATGTTTTGCTTGTGTATGTGCATAAGATTTCATACTTAGTACATGTGGAGTACTAACCCCGTTTTCTTCCCTTGTCCCAAACATTTTAGGTTCCGGTCGTTGAATAGTTGCGACGGTAATATTGTTGAAGGCTTGGATTCTTCCTTTCATCCAAGTAGGGTAGGTCCTTAACTTTTTAGGTCAATGTCATCTTGTATCTTTGGATTTTGTTATGAGTTTATTTACTCTATCATTCTTTTCCTTGTTATTTTAATATTGTAATTTTTTATGACCTATACATGGTCTCTTTAAATTTGTGTAAGGGCTATGCCCATATTGTGACATTCGTTTAGATGGTACGAGACAATACAATTGTTGAGACTATTTCTATATTTATATTTATATCTGTGCAATAAAAGTAGAAGGTTATGTAACCTTCCTATATGAACGGTCTATGTATACTCGATATGAATGTATATTATGTGTATGTAAAGGTCAATGTAAACCTCCAAGTAGAGAAAATTAAGGTTTTAATTTTTTTCGCATTTTTCAACCTACGAATGAAATGACATGAACTAAGAGGCTTGTATTAGTCCTTAAAAAGGACAATGACACCGGTTACGTCTAGGGGTTACACCTGGATGTGACAGTAGGTTACTTGAGAGTGGATCCACCTAAGAAAGCTAGGAATTATTTGGTTTTGCTGTGGCCGAAGAACCACCTCTTTTCAATGTGAGGAAGACACTGGATTTCATGTTAGCTCGCATGATCTATGTCGGTTAATGCTAAACATTTCTTTAAGAATGTAAGAAAGAAACAAAGAAATAAAGTTCAAAGTGAACATGAGAACAAAGAAGAAGAAAAATAAGTTCAAAGTTAACTAATTAAGGAAAAGCAGAAATATGTCAAATCATCAGTGTTTGATAAGAATGAAGTTTTACCAGTTTTTGGCATATGCTAAAAAAGGGAGCAAAGCATAATGGCTCCAATATTGAAGTATGAATATATTCTCCAACATCTTTATATTGTGCAAATGATCAAATAATGGGCATATCTAATGAACATTGTCTTATAAAGATTTCATGCCAAACTTAATAAGAATGGAAAAAATAACTTGTGAGTAGGTTAGTCAAATAATTTTATTAGTCTTTTGGATTACTTACTTGATTAATTGTAGAAATGGGACAACAATGAATCATTGAACTCGTAATTAAAACATTGGATCAGAGGTAATCATTGAACTACAAAACAAAAAGAAGAAAAGACTGAAAAATAAGCTAAGTCTGAGGAGAGGATCTCTCGGCTTAAGAGGGAGCAAAAATATTAATTTTCGTGTGAGTCGTTCGAAGATTATGTTCATGATTCCAAGGTATCATGTTCATATAGAAAATTATTTGTGTTCTTTAAATGCGTTAAAATATTTCATATTTATAAATAACGAATTAGGAGGGTTAAGTGACTTCACTTTCCAAAGATGGCAATTTGATATAGGAAGAGATTTCCTTGATTATGGATAGTCCTTATGTATTTATATGCATACACCCATATTTAGTACAAGTGTGTACTAACCCATGTACAATTACTATTTTTATAAGTGTAGGTTCTTGAAAAGGATTGAAGATCAGTTGAAGAGTTTTGGAATAGTACATGAAGACATTGGTAGGTCCTCTTGAGTTGGAGGATGCCTAAACTTTATTCTCTATCTTTAGTACATTAGATATAGCTAGTGGATGGTGTCCCTAGTGTTTCCTTTCAAACATTTGTTCAAGCTTTTCTATTAAGGCTGGTTTTGCAACTATTAATGATATTATGAATTCTTCATTTCATTTGTTCAATCTGTTAATAGATGGTTGTTTATTTTGAGCTGTTAATATATCAATCTTATGCAGAAATTATATGAAGTCCAAGTACACTTATGTAAAGTTAAAAAGTTTTAAATCTTCCGCTAAATTTAATTGTATGATTGAGATGAAAGCTTAGAAGAGATTTTTCTGCGACCGCTAAGAGGTTACTGATGTCAGTTTCATCTAGGGTCTAGGACCGGGGTGTGATATACGTACACACACATGACCAAGTTACTTTATCCTACTAAGTCAAGAGTTCACATTCACATTCTTCATGTATCAAGTTGAGGGACATATGTCTTCCAAACAAGACACACACATCTTCATTTCATCCCATGTTGAATAGCATGCAGGTAAAACATCATCATCGTCTACTAAGATACATATCATCTACTAGAAGAACTTACACATTGATTTGACATGTACACATAAGTCACATATTCCTTCATAATGATCGCAGATATAAGTAATAACACGGTAGTATCATAATTCCTAATTTAATGCCGACGAGGACACATTCTTCACAATTATATCACGTAAGCACCATCACCATAAGTGGACCATACCAAACATCACGATTCAAGACCTATACTACACAATATACCGAGAATTATGTCCACATACTATTATTCCATCAAAAACATCTTCAATCCATAGCCATTCAAACCAATTCAATTAAAAAAGGCTTTTACCAGTAGTTATACACGCCAATTCAATCTAACTATCAAACTAAATAATGAAACAACATACTACAATGCAATAACTACCAATTTGAGATAGCCAAATAAAAATCAGAACATGATCTTTACATAATTCAGTAGCCCAAGGTAATCTACACAACATTTTAACATAATTATGCCTTAATCAAATAACCCATATTAGAGTCAAAACAATGATAATGACTTGCATGGGTTCATACAATTTTATACATAAAATAATCCAATTAACATCAATTAAATAACAAATCATTGATTCAAAATGTTTTATTCAAGAATTCATTGCTAGAATCAATTTAGAAATTCATGCTCTAAGAAAGTCTTAGAGAAGACTTTTGAACTTTCAATATTTGAATAAAGATATTTCAAGGATAAATAAACATACCTTAACGAATAAAATCCACTAAAATGATGAACATTTGACGGAGAAATAAAGCTCCAAGCTTCAATCTGCCTTCAAGCTTAAATTGAGTTCTAGAGGTTTCTTATTTGGGGTTTTGGGTTTTTATTTTTTAAAAGTGAATTTATCTTAAGGTTCATGACTTATAAACCCAGATAAAACACCGAAAATACCCTTAATAAACCTCAAAAATAATTTTCAGAACACTAGGTGAAATACCTCTAATACCTTTTCTTAGCTTCAAATCCTGCAGAACAATGTAGGTCTAAAATTGAAGGTTACGCCTACGCCTACAAACCCCCAACGAGTCGTGGTGGTCCTTGCTTTGGGTAAGAGGCTCAAAAAATGGTATATCCATACACCATTCGACGGGGCATCGATGTACCTACAGTTCATTGATTAGCCTCGTTGGTTAAGACTGTTTTAGCTGTCTTGAATCCAAGATTGGGTCCTCCTAAGGACCCCTAGGTTGGTCATTTGGGAGTTTTTCCTGGAACTTTCCTTCCCAAATACACTTGTATAGATGTTAGGAACCTCTCTCCATAAATTTAAAAAAAATGAACGTGTATAAATACCAAGACACACTAGAAAATACAAGCACGTCTCATTGCTATCTTTAAAATGCCTCAGACGTTTGACGTCCAAACTCAACCAAACTTTGTACACTACGTTAAAACGCTATTATTAAAATTTTAAGGACATTAAAACCTCATGAAACACATGTTAGGGTGTTATATTATCCCCCACTTAGACAACATTCATCATTGGATGGCACTTCCTTCATTTTAAAAACTATCAAGTGTAAAAACTCAATAATATCAGTTCATAACCATATCACATCATATTCAATACATGTGTATAGGAAAAACATCAACTCCACATAACAAAGAGACTTAAAACACAACAACGAAATAGGAATTTCATCTACAATTGATCATGCAATAAGACTTTTGATTTTAATTTCCCATAGAAGGAACATCCTTATCCACATATTATCATGCTCATATACAACATTTATAAGCACATTATAACTGATTCTCGTCAAATGACAATTTAGTGAATTTTTCAAATGCATTACAGTAAATTTCGCCTATATATTCACTAATGCCATATTTAAGAAATTTATAATGAAGGCATGGTAATATAAGAAACAAAATTATATAAATTAATTTTACCACTCAAACATAATTTCATGAAATGCAAAATGCAAGGAGATCAATGAAATTCATTTTCATCAAGATTCCTAGACAAAATGCAACATGTTACTATCACAATCTAATTGTCATGCTAGAATACAATAGAAGAAAAGAGACAATAATCAACAACACAACTAATCATTAAACTAATAGAAACAAAAAAGAGAAACTATAATTTACCGGCATCATAACCTAACTTTTCTCCCTTACCTTGGAGAGAATAAAAGTGATTCCTCTTTGGTACGCCACCATACGGAGAATTAGGATGAACTCTTCCCTTAGACGCAATAGTAGGACAATCCCTCACCTTGTGACCATTGTTACCACAACTAAAGCAACCATCTGTACCGGCCAAACATTTCCAAAGTGCCTCTTCCCCCAAGTAACACAAGTAAACTTAAACACTTGGGAACCACTAACTCTCTCAATCTTGACCTTAGGAGCACTAGATACTTCTTGTATTGGAGACCTCTTATTGAAACAAGGTTTTTTTTCCTAATTGAACCCACTCCTCTTCAAATTCCTTGAGATCCTACTATGTTTGGACTCCTCCATGGTTTGTGAATACACCATAAGACTAGACAAGTTCATGTGATTATGGAGCATGGACGTGCGACCCTTATCTTTCACAAAATAAGCAACACTGGTCAAAAACCTACTCATCTCTTTTCTAGGGTTAGACAGCAAGGATGGAGCATACCTAGACAACATTGTAAGCATCAACAAATACTCTTCAACATACATATTAACTTACCTATGTTTAATGAACTCCTCAACCTTAACCTCCCTCCTCTCTCAAGAAAAGGACTTTTCAAAGAAAGATTCCTTAAACTCTTCCAACTCCATGGGAATTGACTCAAAATAGCCTATTATCTTTCCATTGAGTGTACCACACTTGTCCAACATCCCTCAATTGGTACGCAATTAACTTAGATTTCTCCCTAGGGTCACTCCCATGGCACTCAACACCTTGTAGACACCCTAAAGAAACTTTTGGGGATCTTCTGCCACCTTAGAGATAAGAAATATAGGAGGATTCATCCTCACAAAGTTCCTCAGTCTAGAGTTCATGGTACTTTCTAATGCATTCACCCTAGTTTCAATACCCCTATGAACATGAGTTTTCATGGCTCAGACTACGACAAGGAGAGCCTCTCTAATATCTCCAATAGTCATGTCCATTGGAACAACCAGAACCTCATTTCTTTGACCCCCAATAGGAACTTTCTCATCTTGAGAAGCTTGCACACCTTGTGAATCTTGTCAATCTTGAATGAACTAAGTCTTCTAAAAGAATGTTCTACTTAAGATAGGTGGTAATATGGGACGCTATCTATCCTTTTCACTAAGTAGGGCCTTCCAAAAGAGAAAACTTGGTGCAAACCTTCTAAAAGAGTGTACTACATAGGGTAGGTAGTGGTATGGGAAACTATCTATCCAATGCAGTAAGTAGGCAATCCGAAAGGGAAATCTTTGGTTGTTTGATGAGTGTTCTTCTTATGTCTTGTAATTTGAGTGGTGAATAACTCTCCCGAGTGAAGTAACATTTTTGTGGGTAGTCTTAAGGATCCCCTTGGTGTGTATTGAAAGATGTGTTTAAATGCTTTATTCATGTCATACCTTGGATATTCTTAAGATAATCTTTGCGGGGAAACTTTTACGTAAATGATCTTACTTCCTCATGTGCAGCACCTTGGAAGTTCTCTATCTTTGGAATATTAAGTTTTTGTGAAGTTATCAATCCAAGGGAAGCCATTAGGAGCACTAAGTGGGAGTAGAAGTGTAAGAGCTCACAAATGACAAAGGTTAAATAGGGCCTAGAATGTTTGTAATGGTGTTATAATGTCCTAAATAGGTCTATTATATGGTTTTTAGGCATTGTCACCTACGTGCCTCATATTTGGTTCTATGTTTTTATGTGTGATTCATGAGGTTCTAAGATACTTAAATAAGTTATTATATCATATATAGGCAGTGTGTCTAGTTTTGTGGACTTTGGAGGTCAAATGTCCAAGACGTTTGAAAGTAATGCCTTGAAAGGACCTTGTGTGTGTAGGCATGTTTCTTCGAGTTTTCCATGTTCGTTTTGGATGAAAATGTTGTGAGACGTTCTAAACTCGTATATGGTAAAGTTTTGGTTGGAAACATCCGGGAAAACGTCGCCAAAGACCATCCAAGGGCCCATGTTTGTGGCAAAAACTACCCAAGGCAGTCCCACATATTGATTCCAAACGACGGCTAGTGTCCTGGTCGACGCCTCGTAGGTGGTGGGCGTCATTTGGTACTTAATATGGGAGCTAATATACCAATTACAAGACTCTAAACCCATCGACGGAGGACACGATGGCCCGTGTATGGACCCACGCCCTGTCGTTGGGCAACCGTCAACTGTTAAGTGAGGGGTGAAATGAGAATTTCATCACACTTACAAATAACAATATTAGAGGTTATTTAGGGGTCCTTTGGGTAATTTATGTTTGAATATAAGTAATTAATACTTACAAGATTTCATTCATCCAAATAAAAAAAAACCTAAATCCCTTAAAATTAAATCAAGAACTTCATTGGAGTAAAAACTCAAGGAAGGGATTGGAGTGACGAATTTAATGGATATTGTTCATCAAATTTACGAACTACATTCATCAAGGTATGAAATTTGATCCTTTAAGGAGCTCAATTCTCAAGATGTTTTCAAAGTTGAATTCTCCAATTTTATCATTTTACCATGGTTTCTTGCATCAAATGTTTTTAAACGCTTATTATGGATTAATTTGTTATTGTATTGATGATTTAAATCTAAATTACATATGAACCCATGAATTGGATGTACCCTAGTTTTTTACTAAGTTATGGTTACATAATATATACCTAATGTTGATGAATTATGGTGCAAATATATATGGATTGTCTAATGATGTAATACTTGTAGTAACTTTATATCTAGATTGTATTGGATTTATGAATACGTAGTAATTGTGCATAGTTTCATGAATATTTTTATAATTATGTTTAATTGTTAGTTATGGCAATGGCTAATGACCTAGTGATATCAAATATGGTAATTTTACTTTAGATTAAGGTGTTGAAGATGACGTGGTGGTAAGCTGCCCTATTTCCTTTGTTTTGATTTTAATTAGACATTAATTATGTTGTAATTGGTATGGTACACTTATGGTGGCGGTGTTATGTGCTTTATTGTAATTGATGTGGCCTTGTCGGCAGTATTTTAAGCAACATGATAATCATGGCCTTGTTGGGAATGTACATGAAATAATGTTGTTATTTGTGTATTTTATTATGTTAAGTATGATGATATCTGTCTACTTGTTAAGTAATGTGAATGTTTGTGTGTGCTTCTATTGATTTTATGTAGTTGATCATTATATAGTATGAATATGGCTTTGCGTGTATAGTCTTAGGGTTTATGTATGTTATGAATACTTGACTATATATGTCTATGATGTTCATAAGGATGTTGATATGATACTATATAGGATTACTCGAAGATTATAGGGGTTATTTTTGTATGCTTTTAGAATGACATATATTATGACTTAGAGCGAAGAATGTGGTGTGTTGTCTTGGTTGACTTGTGTTCCTTGCTTTATTTATGCATGGATGTTGATATGTGATTTATTGACTTAGGATTCTAAATTCACCTACCCTTGAATGTATGAATGGCATGTCACCTTAAATGAAGTTAAAAGGGTCTCTTATTTGAAACCTTGAACGTAGTGGTAAGGTTCTGAATGTTGAATTCGTATGTCGTAATGGTATCCTCCAAGTATAGGAATGATAAAATTAAGGTTAATTATCAGGAACGACGTCATATTAATCTTTAGGAAATTCATCATGAGCTTCTTATCGCCATTGTGAGGTTGCCCTAGTGGACCTTCATTTGGTAGGGTAAATATGACTGGGTTATGAACATGATATGAAACCCTTTTATGTAAAAATTATGTGTAAATTACTCTATTAGAAAGAAGGCTAGCACTGGGTGAGTATGGTAAGGGAAGTAGTTTTACTTAAAGAATGAGACTAGATTACAAAGCACACCCTTCATATTTCTTAACCATGTGGCTATATGTGATGTGTCTAAGTTGTACCGTTGCTAGTAAAACACCCTCATCGGAGTAGGTTAGAACATCAGATTCCATACTTTTTTTTATAATTTTATATCTTGGTTATTGCCTATTATCATCATATGCAATACCTATCAGCTTTAGAGAAGTTCTACGAGGTTTAGGTGGTGGTATGGGATGCTATCTAGAAATCGTACAATAGGCTTTGAAGGTGTTATTGGAGTTCCAACATCTTATTAAACACCATTACTTGAATGTCCTTTAAGTATTAAATGTCTCCTAAATGAATTAAAAAATGTAATGACTTAAGTTAAGAAAGTATTTTAAATGAATAAGTACTTATCTAGAGTAGTTAAGGGAAGTCTAATTAAGGCTTTAAGGGGGCATGGAATGGTCACTTCCTATTTTACCTAGATGAGTCTCAAGAATGACTCTAGTAAGGGAAATGATATATTATGTGGACATGATCTAATCCTTGGGTTTTCTTAAGGATTACTTAGGTAATCTTAAAGAGGTCAATCATGGACATTATCTTCTTGATTTACTTCAGTAGGTCTTTTCATATCCTTTGGAATAAGAATGTCATATTATCTATGTGTTGATAATTGGATGTCTTCTAAGTGTGTATGTGACTAATTATAAGTAGTCTCGAGGATCATTTTGGCAAACACAGAGAGGTTTTATGGGCGGTCACTCTTTGTGTTTCTTAGGAGAGTCTTAGGATAGATTTTGCTGAGGGAACTACATGCTGGAAAATGTCTAAATAAAGGGTAAGACACTACACTGTACAGTGAAGGGACTTTAGTGTAACAGTGAAATGGTATCACTGTAAAGTGACATTAAAAATATAATATTTGGGTTAAATGTTTTCTGTGTTTCTATGTTTCAATATGTTATTCTTATGATTATAATATGATTTTTCAATGAAAACATTGCATATTTCTTATAAATGTCCATTTTTATGATTCTTATGCATTATGTCATACTTAGTACATGTGGTTGTACTAATCCATATTTTAATCTATATCTATAGTTGTTGGTAGGTGAGGAGCATTTGTGAATGAAGACTTGCAAAGTAGCAATCGTTCAAGAGAAGTTGAAGTATGTCCTCATTGGATTCGAGGGCATATATGTCTTTTATGTTTCCTTTTGAAGTATTGTAATAGCCTTTGTTTTTATATATTTTAAAATATGGGCCTTGTTCGAAGCATTCTCATGTCTTTAGTTTGATGAAATTGAGACATAGTATTTCCTATGACATTATATGGAAGAGTTTTTAAAGACTATTATATGTTTTGTGAAAAGTTTAAATTCCGCACTTCTTTTCACTATGTTTATGCGATGAATGATATGAAAGGGATTGTACGAGACCTCCGAGAGGTTAAGTACGTCGATTTCAATCTAAGCCCCTAATTTCTATGTTATGGTTTGGGGATGTGACAAGCTTGATATCAGAGCATAAGTTACCGATGTAGTATTAGGAATCGAGAAGTCTCATTAAGTCACGTCTAGTAGAGTCTTGACATCGGTGTGAGTCATGACACATGTATTGGTGAGAGGCTATAGGACGATAGAGTTTCCCTTCTTTTCTACTCCTATGTTTTTTCATAGAGTAAAAGTTATGAGTACTCTTTTCTTATGTTTTTCCTTATGTTTTTAGGAATATAAATACGAGGAGGACACCATCAAGGAGAGTTTAATAGAATGAGGTGCAAGAGGAGATCACTCCTCAAGTTGAGGAAGTTGAGCAAGTTTGTCAAGGTTTTCAAGGTTATCAAGTCCCTATTGTGTGTGGAGGTAATGATGTTCCGGTCGTTCTCCTTGAGTTGAGTGAAAGGGATATTAAAGAGTCTTTGCTTGATTTTGCTCGAGCCCGTGACCATTCAAGTGAATATGAGCATGGTGCCTAGGGTGAATGTTGCGGGGATCACAATGACGTCTAGGTTAAAGGATTTTGTGAGAATTAATCCTCATATTTTTCTTGTCCCTAAGGTGGGAGAGGAGCTCCAATAGGTTCTTGATGGAGTGTATAAGGTGTTGAGTGCTATGGAAGTTTCATCTAGGGAGGATGGGGAGTTGGTTTAGTATCAATTGAGGGATATTTCTCAAATATGGTACACTCAATGGAAGGATAATAGGTTGGAGGAATCGCGTCCTATTGAGTGGCAAGAGTTTAAGGAAGCTTTTCTTGGTAACTACTTTCCCCGTGAGAGAAGGGAGCTTATGGTGGAGGATTTTATCAATATCAAAAAAGGTAATATGAGGGTTGACGAATACTCTTTAAAGTTCCCAATGTTATCTAGATATGCCCTTCACTTGTGTCTAATCCAAGAGATAAAATTTGTAGTTTTTTTTATGGGTGTAGCCGATCTAGTGAGGGAGTAATGTCGTACGGCGATGCTACATGATGATATGACCCTACCAAGACTCATGGTGTATGAACAATAAAATTAAGATTCTAAACTTAAGAGCAAGGGTAGAAAGTTTAAGAGGGGTGGTTCTAGTGGCCAAGAGAAAACTAGGTTTAAGAAGAAGGCTCAAACTCAAGAATAACTTAAGAGTACTAAGGTGAAATTGGAAAAAGGAGGTGTTTCTCAATGTGGCAAACTTACATGTGTCACTTGTGGAAAGAGGTATTATGCTGAGTGTCTAAGGGGTATCGTGAGTTTCTATGGTTGTGGAAAAGAAGGACACGAGGTGAGAGATTGTCCTAACATTGCTTCTAGAAGAAAAGAGGTTAAGCAAGTTGCTCCTAAATATCCAAAGGAGCATGTTCCAAAGGAAAAGACTCACTTCTATGCACTCCGGGCAAGAGGATCAAATTCGGATGAGAATTATTATGATGATTTGAGTAAGTCCTAGATATTCTTTTTTTAGTGATATGAGTTCCTTCTAAGTTAGGTGTAGGATTAGTAGATGGGATAGAAAGCCAGAGAAGCATGTTGCATGTTGCATTGTGTTTAGGCGTTTTGTTGAAATTGAATTTCATTAACTTCTTGTATAGTGTACTTTATGAAGCCATGATTATGTCGTAAGATGTGTTAATATGGTGTTACCTTGCATAGTATCATGTTCATATCATGAATTGCTTAAAAATTGGATTAATGAAAAATATGCTAAAAATCACTGTAGCATTAAAACTACTCACTGCTAAAATTTCCAAAATTTTTCTAATTGATTATTTGGTCTTAAATTATTTTAATTTTGTTATAACTTCTTTTTTTAAGCATTGTATCAAATATAAAATGAGTTTTCATTTTTTGGAAAGAAGCATGTGAGTTTTGTAGCATAATGAGTTATAGAATGTCTTGTAGTTTCTTTTTGTGTTGGGAATCTCTTGTGAATTGATATATTATTCTTCTTTATGTGTTATATTGTTTGGTTATGAGCTTAAACTTCAATATCTATTCTTGGAAGTGCTCGAAGAGTGGCAAGTGTCATTCGAGGATTAATGTAGTCCAAGTGGGTGAGATTGTAAGACCTCGCAAATGACTTTGGTGAAATAGAGACTAAAATGTTTTTTTGGTTGTATAAGGTCTTAAATAGGTCTATTATATGTTAGTGATTCAGTGTCTAAGAGCTTAGGTGAATTGGAAGTTAAACGTCAAGGGAGGACTAAGACATTCGACAACGTAGTCACCTATGTGCCTCATTTCTTGTTCTATGTGTTTATGAGTGATTCATGAGGTTGTAAGGTTCTTAAATTAGTAATTATATCATGTGTATTCACTGTTTTTACTTTCGCGGAGTTTGGAGGTCAAATGTCCAAGAACATCGATGACATTCGTAAGTGTTTCCTTGAAATGACCTTGTGTGTAGGCATATTTCTTTGAATGTTAGGGGTTCGTTTTGGATGAATTTCATACCAGAGGGGAAACACTCGTATATGGTAATGTTCAGGTATGAAAAGTATGGGGAAACATTCCCAAGGAAAATCCAAGGGTCCTTCATGAAGGAAACATGATGGTGGAGGAAATTGGCAAAGGCAGTCCCACCTACGGATGGTAAACGATGGCCAGTGGCTGGTCAATGCTACGCAAGTGGTTGGAGTCGTTTGGTACATAGCCTTGAGATCTAAGCTACAAATTCAAAGCCTCTTAGCCCATCGAAGGAGGAGAGGCGACCCGTTTATGAACCTATGCCCCGTCGATGAATCTGTATTTTCCTACACAGGTCACTGTTAAATGAGGAGTGAGATGGGAATTTAACCCCACTTCCAAATAACAATATTGTAGTTTCTACAGGGGTATTTAAAGTTTTCATATAATTGTTAAAGACTTAGAAGATTTCATTCTTCCAAATCAAAAAAATCCAAATCGTTTAGAATTCTATCGAGAACTCCATTGGAGTCAAAACTCAAGGAAGAGCTTGGAGTGGTGAATTGAGTGGAGATTCTTCATCAAATTGAACAATTATATTAATCAATGTATGGATTATGATCCTTTAAACTCTCTTCATCAAAGATCTAAACTTTCAAGATGTTCTCTAAAGTTTTCAAAGTTGAATTGTCCAATTTTATAATTCTACCATGGGTTCTTGCATCAATTGTGTTTAAACATTTAGTATGGATTAAATTGTTATTTATTGATTATTTTAACCTAGCTTACATATGAACCCATATATTTGATCAACCCTAGTTTTTGACTAAGTTATGAGTATTTGTTATTGAGGTAATGTTGATGAATAATGGAGTAGATTTCTATTGGCTGTCTAAAGATGTAATAATTGTAGTAATTTAATATCTAGGTTATATTGGATTTATTAATATGTAGTAATTGAACCTATTTACATAAATATTTTTACAATTATGTTGAATTGTTGGCTATGGCCCTTGGTAAGGGCCTTGTGATATCGAATGTGGTTAATTGACTTTGGATTGAGGTGTTCAAGATGACGTTGTGGTATGATGCCCTATTTCCTTTATTTTGATGATAATTAAACTTATGTGGCTATCTGTATGGTCCACTATAGTGGCGGTGTTATGTGCTTTACTTGTAATTGATGTGGCCTTGTTGGCGTTATTTTAAGCAATATGACGATCATGGCCTTGTCGGCAATCTACTTGAAATAATGTGGTTATTTGAGTAGTTGATTCTGTGAAATATGATGATATCTATCTACATGTTAAGTATTGTGAAAGTACATTTGTTATTCTATTGCTGTTATATAATTTTATCATGTTAGACTTTGAATGTGACTTTCTGTGTATAGACTTAGGGTTGGTGTATATTATTCCTACATGATTATTTGAATATAAAATAATTTTCTTTATTTGGAATGAAGCATGTAATTTTAGTAGCATAATGAGTTATAGAATGTCCTCTAGTTTCTTGTTGTGTTGTGAATCTCTTGTCTACATGAAATTGATGCTTTATTCTTGGTTATGTGTTATATTGTGTGGTCATAATCTTCTAGTTGAATCTCTATTCTTGGAAGTATTCGGGGAGTTGCAAGTGTCATTCGAGGATGAATGTTGTCCAAGTATGGGAGATTGTAAGACATCACAAATGAAATAGGTGAACTAGAGACAAAAATGTTTGTTATGGTGGTCAAAGGTCCGAAATAGGTCTATTAAATGGTATTAATACAGTGTCTAAGAGATTAGGTGCATTGGATGTCTAACGTCAAGGGACGACTAAGACGTTGGACGACTAAAGCACCTATGTACCTCATATGTGGTTCTATGTGTTAATTTGTGAATCATGAGGTTTTATAATAATTAAATGAGTTATTATAGCATATATAGGTAGTGTGTCGAGTTTACTGGTGTTTGGAGGTCAAACGTCCATGACGTTCGAAAGTGTTGCCTTGAAATAACCTTGTGTGTATAGACATGTTTCATCGAGTTTTACATGTTCGTTTTGGTAAAAATTCATACAAGAGGTTCTAAACTCGTAAGCGGTCATGTTTGGGTTGGAAAAGTCTGGGAAAACATCCAAAAGGAACATCCAAGGGTCGTTGAGGAAGGACCTATGTTGGTTGCCAAAACTCCCCAAGGCAGTCCGACTTACGGATGGCAAACGACAGCTAGTGTCTTATTCGACGCCCCGTAGGTTGTGGACATCGTTTGATACGAAGAATGGGAAGAAAATATACCAATACCAAGCCCTTGAATCCATCTAAGGAGGACATGAAGACCCTTATACGGACCTACGCCCTGTTGATGGGCAATACTCGATGGATCTGCGTTTTCTTGCGCAGGTCACTTTAAGTGAGGGGTGAAATTGTAATTTCACCCCACTTCAAAATAGTTGTATTGGAGGTTATTTAGGGGTCTTTTGGGTATTTTAAGTGTGTACAAAAGTGTTTAACGATTAGAAGATTTACTTCTTCCACATCAAAAAATCAAAATCCCTTAGAATTCTCTGTAGAACTCAATTATATTGTTGTCAAAACTAAAGAAAGGGCTTAGAGTTACTAATTGAGTGGCGATTCTTCATCATATTTAATAATTATATTCATCCAGGTATGTATTTTTTTCCTTGAATCTCTTTTCATCATGGAGCTCAACTTTCAAGATGTTTTCTAATGTTTTCAAGGTTGGACTGTTAAATTTCATGATTCTACCATGGGCTCTTCCTTCAATTTTTTGAAAAAGTTTATTATGGAATTATTATTGTATTGATGATTTGAACCTAAATTACCTATGATCCAATGAATTTGATGAACCCTAGTTTTTGACTAAGTATGAGTTAATTGATATTGACCTAATTTTGATGAATTATGGTGTAGATTTCAATGGGTTGTCTAATGATGTAATCATTGTAGTAAATTGATATCTAGGTTATATTGGATTTATGAATATTTAGTAATTTTACCTAGTTTCACGAATATTGTTATAATTATATTGAATTGTTGGATATGGCCATGGGCAAGGGCCATGTGATATCTAATGTAGAAATTTGACTGCGGATTGAGGTGTTGAAGATGATGTGGTGGTAAGATATCCTATTTTCTTTTTTTATATGTATTAATTAGACTTCAATTCTGTTATGATTGGTATGGTCCACTTATTGTGGCGGTTTTATGTGCTTTACTTGTAATTGATGTGGCCTTGTCAACGTAATTTTAAGCAACATGATGATCATGGACTTTTTGAAAATCTACTTGAAATAGTGTGGTTATTTGATTAATTTATCATGTGAAGTATGATTATATCTCTCTACATGTTAAGTAATATAGTAGTATATCTGTTCTTCTATTGATTTTATGTAGTTGATCATGTTAACTGTCAATGTAGCTTTGTATTTTAGTCTTAGGGTTGGTGTATGTTATTCCTACTTGAATATGTGAGTCTATAATGGTGTTAATGATGTTGATATGATAGTATGGTAACATTCAAAAATTTTAATATCTAGTGAAGAGTTCAATAGGTCTTTAAGAATGCGTATTGGAGATAGATAGACATCCAATGTCCAATATTGACAAATATTGGGCATAGTATAGAAAATTTGCTAAGGGGTAATAGCCAATTTGTGTATAATACCCAATAAGTAAAATATTGGGTACATTAGAAAATATTGGCTTAAAGGGTGTTAGCCATATATATATATAAGTATTAATGACCTTATTTAGGAAATGTACTAGCAATGAAGATCCTAAGCTAAAATTCGAAAATTCATCAGTTGCAAACACATTAGGTACGACACATCCAAGTGTCAAGCCTAGTACCCTAAGTACATAACCATTTGAAATGATCATGTAGAGTGAGTAATGCCCAAGAACATAGTTAGGATCCTTGGGATAGTAATTAAACATTTCCAAAGGAACCAAAAATAATAGTTAGTCAGGACAGTACGACCAACACATGTGCAAGTACATGTGCTAGACACGTGAAAAAGCGGCTAAAGGAGAGGACCACCCTAACCGAATTTGGTAAGAGCAGTTAGGGGGAAAAACATAGGGGTGCTTAAGTAATTCCCCTAGGTCACCTCTTAAATTAATTAATTTAAAAGTGCTAAAACAGAAAATAAAAAGGAAACTTTCATATTTTTATTATCACAAGAAAGGGACAACCTAGTAGCTGACCTAGGATTGTCCAAAGAGTTAGTTAAGTTCCTAATGACTTAAGGGTACTTTATTAATTACCCTAGATACATAATTAATTAATTTAGAAACTTAATTAATTAATTTATAGGGCAAAAACCGAAATTACAAAATAATTTCCAAATTTCGGTTAAAACAAGAAAAAGACAACATAGTAGCAAACCTAGAATAGTCGAAAAGATTAGTTATGGTTATAAACGCTTAAGGGTACCTTTGTAATTAACCTAGGTCACTTAATTTTGTAAATTATGCATTTAATAAATTAAATTAATGGGGTCAAACAGAAATTCTGAATCTAAACTTGTAGAATTCAAGAAACAGCCTACTACTTAACCTAGGATGGTCCAAAATGGTTGACTATGGTTCCAATTACTCAGTGTTACTTTAGTACTTACTATAGGACCCTAAATTAATAAAATTTAAGGATTTAATTTATTAAAATAATGTCAAAATGTTGACCAAAACCGTAGTGAACACCAAAATTCCAGACTTTGGGTCAAGTAAACATTCTCCTATGTTTAGATAACTTTGAAGGGGCTTTTTAGTAATTAGTTTATTAATTTATTTAAGTAACTTATTAAACCCTAATTTGAATAAGTCAATATCACTTCTTAAACATAAAAACGACGTTCATACTCATTAACATAAAGGGTAAAAACATAGTAAGAAACAAACGCAAGAAAAGGGCAAAAAATTTATCGTTTCTCTAGGGAGATTTCAAGGTTTCTTCAAGGTTCTGTTCAAGGTGGTCTTCGTAGATTAAGTTCTAAATAAGATATGCATTTATATCCTTGAATTATTTCTCCAAGATAAATTTCTTTTGAATGATTCAAAGATCTCTAAAACTAGGGTTGTTTCCCATCGTTCTTGTCGAATTCCTTTCCCTAGTATCTTTGTTACGATTTCAATGTTGAATTGGTTAGATATCATGTTGTTGCTATATGGTGCTGGATGATCTTAATGTTTATGGGGTTTATTAAATAATGAGTGAATGAACCTATTAATTGTACTCATTATATTCTAAGTGTTATTATGTGAATTCAAAAAATGATACTATGTTTAAGATATCTCTGAAAATGTTACGGTCTGTTGTGCATACTTGCTGTTAATTTGATGTTATAAATATCATATATTAATCAAATCCTAATATGATGATGCCCAAGATGTTTAAAAAAATGTTATTCCTAAACTTAGGTTATAAGGTTAGCTAAAAAGATCTCTGTGAAACCATAATTTTAGTGAATGTTTGGATTATGTCAATAAAATGGCTAAGAAAAACATGTTAAAAATTTTAATGGGAATTGCCTATAATTTTATCTATAAATAAGTAAAAGATTGGGAATAAATAATGTATCCCAAATGGAGCATGATTGAATGATACTTTTGCTTATGCCAACAAACGATCTATGAAATCTATAGCCAATTTCATATGCCAATACTAATCCTATGCCAATAAAATGGCTAACAATACATTGTCAAACAAGTTATATGGAATTGGATATAACATTTTGTTAAACTACTAAAATATTGGCTTATATACAATGTATAAAAACAAAAGCTTGTTGAACATGAAAATTGGCTTATCCCAACATATATGGTTATGAAATCTATGCCCAATTGTTTATGCCAATAATAATCGTATGCCAATAAAATGGATAATGATACATTGTCAAAAAGTGTTTCATGTAAATGGCCATAAAATTATGTTAAATCATTAAAATATTAGCTAATGTTTGATACATAATAAATCTAAATATTAACATACGTAAAATTGACACATGCCAACGAAAATGGTTACATAGTTAATATTCAAAGGTTGAGGCCAATACTAATTATATGCCAATCTTGTGTAGTTAGAGTATCAAATGATAATATAAGAATTTTTAATCTAATTCAATGAACCTAAAATCAAGGGCATGCCACTCATTGGGACAACTCCCAACATACTCTAAAAGAATGACATATGAACTCATGAAACTCATTGAATGAAGTGATCATCGTCAATAAACGATGATATGAATCCAGTACAGTAAAGTAAGTAAGTATCGAGTAATGACATTATTAAAGGGGTCTAATGTAAGTAAGTGACCAGAATGGGGTGTTAAAAGAAGTGAGACAAATCTCAGTTATACCTAAGCTACTATGTTAAAAGAATACTCACGTATAAACATGTTAGATTGTGTGAGACCAATCTCATTAACACCAAAGGATGATATGCAAGGAAAATTAACATTTCATCAATATAAAGTAAGGATGAGCAGTCATAAATAGATTAAGTAAATCTCAATTTAGAAGCAATCCTCGATAATGCTTGAGTCAACACTAAAAGATAAAGAAGAAATGAACATTCACGTAATGAGGTGACTAATTATGTTAATCTATGATGTTAATGAAAATGGTGACAACAGGATAAGAGGCTAACATTGATGGTGAGACAAGTCTCTACAAAGCCTAAGTCACATAAGGGAGTGTTAAATATGAAGACAAAAGTCTCAATCATACTCTATATATAACTGTAAGGATAAATCACATGCAATACTAATGATGAGATGAGAAATAATTAAATGAGCAATGATGTCCTCATGCTAGAAGCCAACTTGTATGATGTGTGAGATGAATTTAATGGAAATTTATACTGAGCACTGATAGGCTATATATAAGTCGTGATTTCTTCTTTCTGGAAGGTAGAGGTTCGTGTAAATCTCATGAGATTAGACTGTTTGTTTAGGCGGGTATGGGTCCCCTTATATATCCTAGTTTTTGGACCTATGCAATCAACATAGGATTCTAGCTGGGTTTATCTCTTTATATACGCTAGCATGTTTTAGTTTCACCTTTGCTAGTCACTCCACCTCTTATTGGTTTAGATAAGCCACCGTATTTCATGATGCTCCATTATATATGTCGGTTAAGGTTGGAGTTCCTCAAAGTATGAAAGATAATGAGATGAACTATACCGAAGGTGTTTATTAAAGACAATCAGAAGGTTAAATCATATTCAAGTAATGACATTAGTTCATTCTTGGTCATTGCACTTCATGATCCCGATTAGTCCTAAACTTCATCCAATGTATAGCTTGAGTTTACTTAATATCACAAATGAATGAGATGAATAATGTGAAGTATAATGAACGAACGAATCAGACTCTTTGTTTGCTAAAGAAGGCCCTCGGGTTGAGGTCCCATTTGTTGGGCCGTCACTTGAGATGTCTTAATGCTAAATCAATGATTCTTATGTCTCGTTTATATTAAATGTATAATAAATAAAACATGAAAGTAATTAAATAAATATCATGATCAATATAGAATTGATTATGAAAGATACTGAATATATAGTGTAAAGAATGACTCGCTATAAGGTAGGGAAATTATTCCATAGTCATTGAATTACTTACATCGATTAATTGTGGGTATGGAACTACAATGAATCATTGCACTTGTAAGTAAAACATAGGACCAAAATAATTATTGAACTACACAACAACAAGAAGAAAAAGACAAAAAAATAATCTAAGTGTACAAAGAGGATCTCTCGGCCTAAGAGGATAAAAAATCTCAAATCTTCGACCGAGTTGTTCTAAATTATGTTGATTATACTATTGTATTTTAATCATAAATAAATTGAGTTGTGTGCTTTAAATGCATTACCATACATCATCTTCATACCACAATTAAAAAATAACGATTTAGGAAAGTCTAGTGACTAGGCATTCCTGAAATAGCATGTTGTTTAGAATAAGCTTTCTTTAATCATGCATAGACTTATGTGTATGTGTGCAAACACCCATACTTAGTACAAGTGGTGTACTATCCCTACTGTTTACTATTATATAGATGCATGTTAAGGGACAGATTGACGACTCTTGCAACGATTTGGACATCAACGTTTCTCCAGACCATTTGTTAGGTCCTCTCCCTAGTGTTTCTTTCATACATTTATTCAAAGCTTTGTAATAATGTCATTTTGGAAAACTACTATAATATGTTATTCTTTGATTCACTAAACCATTTTAGGCCTATGACCACACTAATTCTAGACAGCGCTGGTAAAGTGTTGCCTAATATATTTTTGTGAACACTTTCAAAGCGTAGCCCATGTTTTTAACTTTTAGCTACACTTTATATATGAAACATTTCAAAAGTATACTCTTTAATGTTATAAGCTACACTTTATAAGGGTTGCTACAATATGATATAATTGACAACAAGTATTAACATATATAGCCACACTTTAAAAGTGTCCTATTTTTATTATAGTAAAAGCAACACATTAGAAGTGTGGCCTTAACATTTCAATAAAATTTTCAGTTAAAAAATTCCCTCCAAAATTATTTTAAGTCTCCCTCCCATTTTTATTGGACAAAAATACTAATTCACAAAACATTAATTTTAATAAAATACATAAAACATTTGTTAGTAAAACAAGTTTTCTTTCTCATAAGAACGTCTCGGCTGAAGACTTGAACAACTGAGGAAGTGAAGTCGATGAACATTTAGGTCTTGCAGCTAGAAGGCAATTTTAGCAAAGAATAAAGGTTGTCACATTATTTATCAATGTATGTCCTTCTTCTTTTTTCTTAATGTTTTTGGTGATTCTTTGATATTGGTTTTGTACGATTTGGCATATTTGGATGTATAGATAGATGCTTGTATTTGAGAGAACTTAATATAAGGATTTTTTATTCTTTCAGGATTTGTGATTTTGAGGATTTTGTGCTTAAATCCACTTTTTATTCTTTCAGGATTTGTGATTTTGAGGATTTTGTGCTTAAATCCACTGATTGTATGGTTGACTTGTCCTTGCATATATATGATGAATATTATCACTGTATTCTATGCTTTTAGGGTTAAATTCTTGTTGTTATTGTTTTAATGTCTGTTCAGGTTTTTTTAATTAACTAACTAATTTATTTGAATATCTAAGAAAACATTCAATATCAATTTGTTTAGATGCCTAATACTTCGTGCAATTTATATTCTCTTTTAAATTAAGACCCCTAATACCTGAAAGACAATCTTTTTCGGTGTATTGAGATAAGATATGCTGATGAACTTTCTTGTAAATGAGGCATAATTTATTAGTCTTTACTTAGGCATGCACTGTGTTTGAAAGGAATAAAAATTGTTCTTACAAGAATATAGTATCATTACCTTTATGTGTTTTGGCTGGTATTTTGTTATTTTGTTAACAATGTTATCTCCTTGTGCTATTCTTTGAACAAGGGTAGTGGTATAGATTAATGTTAAAAAAAAAGGAGGGACTTCTCTTTGTTGAGAGACAAGATTATGTCATCCTCTATTAAAGAAGTAAGTCCTTCTCAGGATACAACATAATGGATTAAGGTTGCAGCCTTGTCTGCTACAAAATGTGTAAGTTGTGCTCAGGCTGAACGTGCTTCTACTGCTTCTGCAAGATATGCCAATGCATGTGGCAAAAAGGTCATCGCTTCTTTGGTGCTCTCGTAATGCCTACAGTCTCATTTGGTTCTCCTTAAATACCTTCGCAACTTAATCTAACACTTCGTTTTGGAGGACTACCCAAGGTGATTTTAAATTTTTATGATATCATGAGGAATATATTCTGCCTTATGATTCTCACAAAAAACGCGTCTGGATGGGAATTGGATCTATTTCTTTAAAATATACCATCTACGTGTATTTTAGCTTTCCACAATTTCCAAGATAAAGATTATGATTTCAATAGGCATACTTTCAGTAACTGTGTTAGTAGGAAGTTTTTAGTTTATGGCTTTGTGAATTCAATCTTCTATTTTGGCTTTCATGGAAAGAATTGACAAGTTGCTAAATTTATAATCGAGTATCATTGTTAACAACATTTGTCATTCAAGCAGTTTCGGAATTGTCTGGAATCATGATTATAGATCAATTGATGGTTTGCTTTTACTTGTTTATTTGAGTTGAAAGCATGCCTGGAGAGTAATATAACTTGGAAGGGATATTTTCATATATTGGGAGTTATTTTTCGTGCAGGAAATAACGATGAGCACAAAAGGAAGGAGTGATGCAAGGCATGTTGTAAATCAAGTTTATGATATACTTTACGTGATGGGCATGACAATATTTTTGTCGTTGTGGAAGGTCAAGGTGGAATACTTCCTAACGTTACCGTTCTGCGTGATGTTGGTGGATATCTCCATATAATTTATCAGGTGATGAAAATCTCCATTCACTCGACTTTTTTGACTCTTCTACAAGTCAAGAATCATTTGCTTTCATGCCATATTGTTGGTTAGTTAAACATCTCCATAATTTTCGTGTACTTTAAAAATTGAGTATGCTTACTTTTCACTCATTTGTTAGGGAAATGCTACATGTGGTTATTGATAATAACGAGAAGATATTCCTCTTAGGTCCTAGAGGACTTTTGGATATCGACTCTAATTTTGGATTCAAAAAGAGCTTCTTCCCAAAGGTATCATTTTTCATTAAAGCTGAAGGGAAGATTACTTTGTCTAACTTCCTTGATCGTATTATAAGAATTTTGGTCTAACTGTCTTTATCACATTTTTTCTGCTTTTACACAAGAAGAAATAGAATTAGACACTTTTAACTTCAGTCTAAACTATGGTTGAATATAGCACGGAATATAGTTTAATAAACCAAGGACCACTTTCTAATTATATTTCTTTTTTTTTGTCTTTCAGTCACCATGAAATGGCTCATAGCAACAACAATCCCAATGAAATCCCACAAGCTAGGTTTGGGGAGGGTAGAATGTACGCCAACCTTACACCTAATTGTGTTGTACAAATTCTATAACTTATTCTTGTTTATATGTAATGAAAGATCCTTACTTCAGAAGGTTCTGAATGTGTATTTCTAGACTTGGCGCTAATGCAATTATTTTTGAGAATAAAATAAGCTCTATCCTTCATGAAATTACTATAACTAGATAAAACAGCTTAGTTCGATTTCTTAGTTCTGCTAAACATAAAAAATTCTCACAACATGCTAATCTTTCACTTATAAACAGTGCAAAAGACATTATTAACCTCTTCGACAACCAAAAGTGCAGCAAGTAATGATCAACATAATTTAATCTGGTCCCACGGTGGTTTTCTCATCGCATAACATAAAAATTTTGCTTGTACTTCATATGATAGTAGATCTGCTACAGTAGGAGCATGTGGATCATCCTGTGTATCATGAATCTTCACTGAAACCTTGCCTTTTTTTTCTTTTTTGTTATGCACTGTACCGAAGGATTTGAAATTCAATAAGTAATGTTGTACTTGTTTTTTGGTTGTCAGGAGATCATCTTACGACCTATCTCTATGGTGCCCAACAATTTTGTGGATAGTATATAAAGGTCCGTATTTCTTGGTTCCGAACAACATGCAAAGAAGCAATGCCATATTTGTTTCTTATTTTTTGTGTTGGTTCTTCTATTTTATTGTCTTTGAAGACTAACATAGAAGTATGCAACTTATTATTTTTTTTGTGGGAGTTAATCATAGTTGGTATTTGAGATCATGATTCTGTCTTTTTCCTAATAATGCCTTAACATCTTATAGTGTAGATTAATTTGAACTAGTAGCTGTAAAAATATATGTAATTGTATGACAACTTGTGTCTTTTATGAAGTGGAATTTTCCGAGATTTCTAGTACATTAACAGTCTATGGTACCTCAGTAGGTAGTTTAAGTGCATGTCACTTGTGCTTAACAATGCAATTATAAGAAAAATGAATAATTTGAGTCATTTGCTATACCGTGTAGAAAGTAGGCATGAGTAGTTTGAATATCTTTTGAGGAAATGATTGTATTGTAAGAGTGCTCATGCTCGCCTTTTCTAAAGCTATTGTTGCCACAATTGCAAGGGACCATGCTCTTCATTCCATCACTTGTGTGAGAATGGAGTATTATTTTTGGACTCATGATATATAAAAAGATGTAATTCTACTTCGTAAGTATGCTTGTATCTCATGAATGTTGTAATTCAATGATTAAGATCACTTTAATGACAAATATTATTGAATATGAAACCACAATTTTTATCATATAGTATTTGAACTAGTTAGTCATTAAGCTCTCAGTAGATAGAAGAAAGCACTTTATAAACTATCACATTTTTTTGCTTCCTTAATACAGAGGATTGGGCATTGGGATTGTTGCATACAGCCCTCTAGCCCAGGGGTTTTTTTGTTGGAAGGAAATCACAGAAAGCGTCCATGAAGAAAGTCTGGTTGTAAGTAATTCTAGTAGTTCCAAGTATATATTATGTATAACATAGTTCCTTAAGTAATTATAATTCTATTTCCCTTATTTTTTTTATAACAATAGTACGTAGTATATAAGATGACACTAAGAGATCGCATGCCTACCGCTCCTATGTCACGTTTTCTTCATTCTAGCTAAATAAATTCAAGGTTTTGCTCCTTCACAACCTTTTGTGATAATATGTGTGTGAAAGAGGAGTTGTTCTCTGTGTAAATTTCTTTGGAGAATTTAGAGAGTTTGATTTCTTCCTAATTATTTGAATATATTTTGAGAAATTTATATATGAATTTTTCATTAATTTCTGTTTCGACTTGTTTCTTTATTTGTAGAATCGAAACTTAAATTATGAAAAAATAGTTTTAATTGTAGGTTTGCTTGTTTCTACATTTCACCCTAGTGAACCAAAGAAAAAATGTAGTTTTGCCAACCGTTTAGCGAGTGGAAACAAGTCGAACAATTAAAAGGGATGTGATGACAAAACCTAGAGCCTAAGCACGGTGAGGTTCATGAGTTTGAACAGATACTAAGGCAATTTGAGTGTCAACACAATGATATATTAGAGGATGTGTTGGTTTCTCTGTGATGAAGTTCTCATCGTATAATTGGTGGTGCATACGTCCTGTTAAGGACTTTAGATTTTAGTCTTGCAGACTGAAGCATAGTTATGCAATGAAATATGTGACTATTCCTATTGTTCATGCAGTAGGACTCAGAGATATTGTTCTTCTACTACTAGTTATCATCTTTTTGTTTAATACTTGTTGCATCATTTGATATGTATCTGAATATAACTTTACTTTATAATGAAGTTTTTTCATGAAAGGAACAAAAGGCTTTTATGGAGTTAGCAAATTCTTACGCATGTAATGTAAGCACCAGAGAACTAAAAATAATTTGATCGTCCAATAAACCATGACCTACTTTGACCTGTGCAAATTATTTTAAATGTTTGTAGTATATAACTTTTAAGTATAATGGGAAGAGTGTAAAAACAATGATTTGGAATATAAAACAGTAGATTAATTGAAGTTATCTCTATCCATGTTCTGGATTTGTCAGTATTTTCTAATTGTGTCATTTATTTTGTCTTTTTGTATCATGAATAATGGTTATAGCAATCTTAGCCAACTTTCTATCATTTTAAGCTTTATAATTTTTTCCATTTCATGCAGGTTGTGGTGCTTTAATGGATTTTCCTTGTGTAGATCTTCCACCACACTAATGGACCCTTTCAAGTTGAATGACCCAGTAGTAGGTGAGCATTTCAACATTTTTGCGGCTAGTCTAAAGGTAACAGATTGTGTAGTCACATTAAGTCATGGATATTCATGGAAACAGACTTCTAAAGGTGGTTTGATATTGCATCAGATAATTAATGAGAATTATTGGAAATTACAGGGTATTTTTAATTGGATTGATACAAAAGAGAGTGGAACATTGAGTTGGACATTCACTTATAGTGTTAGATGGTTACCTGAACTGCTCCTTGGACACACTACAGACTCGTAAGCCTATATATAAAGCGGCAATGTAGAAGGAACTTGATTTACCAGTTCGTGATGATGTCCAATTGATCAATTTCATTAGGAGGCTTGACCCACAAAAGGGTCTTGATCTTATTGTTGAGGCAGTGCCTTGGATGATCGTCCAAAGTGAAACGAGTATGTGAATGTCAAAAGAAAAAAGATTTATAATTATTAAGCCTTTCTTCACTTCTGTAGTATTATTTCCTTCTTAATGGTTGAGGGTGGGTGGTGGATTTGTTAGTTTCTAAAACATTGATTTTGCCTGTTAACTTTTCTATTATCATCATTTGAAAACTATTGAGCTATGTCCACGTGTATATATTTAATCATTTTCTAATTATTGTTTGTATAAGATTATGTGATTATATATTGAATATATTCAATTCAAAACTGTTGTTGTAGGTTGTCTAATGTTAAAGTTATACTTTATAAGTGTCGCTTTAGATGACACATTATAAGTGTTGCTCTAGATGTACACTTAATATGTGTTGGTCTAAATGATCAATAAAAGGTAACACATTTTAGGTGTCGCCAATAAACACTGCAAAGGCAACATTTTTTAAGTGTAGTATAATAAAAAATAAGTGTCTCTAATGCATCACAACAAAGCGTGCCCTTATACTTCTTTGGCTACGCTTTATAAGTGTAGCCAAAGATGACGACATTTAAAGAGTGTTGCCTAATGTCAAAGGTTATGCTTCTTTAGGCCACCCCTTAAAAAGTGTTGCTTAAAGTCCAACATTTTATCCTTTTATCAAAGACAACACTTTCTGCTAGTTTAAGCTACACTTTACTAGGGTGGCCATAGGCCTAAAATGGTGTAGTGATTTAAATGGATTCTGCAATTGTTAAATGGTTGTTTCTTTATGTTACGCTTAGTTTATGATAAATTCATGAAATAACTATATGAAGTCTATGTATACTCCATATGTTTAAAAAGTTTTAATTTTTCCGCTAAAATTAACCATATAAATGTCATAAATGCAAGAAGAGACTTGTCTACGACATCTGAGAGGTCAAAAACACCGGTTGTTGTTCGGATTCCAGAATCCAGGTCGTGACAAACTTTGTATCATAGCATGATGTTAAATTACCTACAATTTAAATCTCAACACAACCACGTTACATATTTTCTAACTTATATCTGTGAAGCGCGTCACAATCCTGACATAGAGACTACACGATGATAGGAAATTCTCCCTTCTTCTACTCGTTATTGTGATATCTAGATCTTTGAAACTTTCTGTCATTATAAGTACCTAACTTCTTTCTTGTGTGCACGCATAGAAGGATACACACAAAAATTACGATAGCCAAATGGTCTAAGGTGCCAGGCCCAAGATCTCGCCTTCGTAGGAAGGGGACATAATGTAAATTCCCAACGTGGGCGAATGATGTGTGGTGATGTGGTTCTTTTCATAGAGGTAAATGCATGGTAATGTCTAAAATCCTAGTATGAGTATTTATGAGGAGGAGAAGGCTATGTTGGATGCTTACCAACTCAAGAATATGGATTAGAAATGGATTTGTTTCATAAGTATTATGCTATAATAGACTATAAAAATAGGGTAGTAAGGCTTCAATTTCTGAACAAGTTGGTCTAAATGAGAAGGGCGTGGTGCAAATCCTTATTTTGTAGAGAAACCCCCCTAGAGAAACCGTTTCTATGCGTTAAAAGGAAGAGAGGAAGAAGAGAAGTCCGCGGATGTGGATAATGGTAACTTCCTTGTCTTCTCCTTTCCTCTTTATGCATTATTAGATGCAGGATCTACCTTGTCTATGGTTACTCCTTTGGGGGATAATAAATTTCACTTACTTTCTGAATTCTTTTATGAACCGTTTGTAGTTAGTACTCTCATAGGAGACAGTGTTAAGGAAGAGGAGGTATGTATAGAAGTAGATGGCATAGAGGCAAGTCCCTTTGATATTAAGTTGGGCGTCATTAGGTTCAAATCTCAAGGCCAAAAAGATGTTTTTAATGAGGTTAGATATACTCTTCCTATGTCTCGTTTATGTTTAAGAAACTCTATGTTTTAGTGCTTTAGTCGATTTGGTGTGATAGGTCACTAATCGTATGTCTTATAATAGAACTATGTGAGTTAAAATGAAGTTATGTTTGCATTTCATGTGTTGTTTTTCTGTAGCATAGACATGTTTCATGTGTTTCATGATTTGTGATGTGCATTAAGTTAAGTGTGATGGAGAAGGAAATTACTCAATCAAAAAAGATAGATCTTCAAATAATCTTGAATGATATGCATCATCCAAATAAGTGTGAATTAGACATTTACAAAAGAGAAACATTTTAGTATGACAAAGTAACTTTGGAAAGTCACCCTCTTTGTTTAAATGATGTATAAGTCTCATTTGGGAACGAATGTTCCTAAGGGGAGGGGGGATAATGTAACGTTCCTGAATATTTTATATCTAGTGAAGAGATCAACATGACTTTAAGAATGCGTATTGGGGATAGATAGACATTCCATTGCCTAATGTTGAGAAATATTGGGCATAGTATAGAAAATTGGCTAAGGGGTAATAGAAAATTTCTATATAATACCCAATAAGAAAAATATTGCGTATAATAGAAAATATTGCCTTAAAGGGAGTTAGCCATATATCGAAGTATTAATGAGCTTGTTTAGGAAATGTACCATCAATGAAGACGCCAAGCTAAAATTCATAAATTCATCAGTTGGAAACACATTAGCTACTAGGCATCCAAGTGTAAAGCCTAGAACCGTAAGGACATAATCATTTAACATGATCATGTAGAGTGAGTAGTGCCCAAGGACATAGAGAGGATCCTTTTGACAGTAAGTAAACATTTACAAAGGAAACATAAATAATATTTAGAAAGGAAAGTACAACCAACACATGTGCAAGCATATATGCAAGACATGTGAAGTGACCAAAGAAGGGGACCACCCTAACCGAATTTTGGTAGGGTTGTTAGGGTGGGAAACGTGCACAAGGGACCACTCAAAGTGGGGCCTAACTTCCTAAAAAATACTAGGTCCTTACTAATTGTCCTTAATATATAAATAACGTAGGACTAACTTAAATGGACTCATTATTGCACCTGACAACCTAGGACGAAAACCGGTTGACACTAACCTAGTACTAGTTCAAGAGACAACCTAGTACCAAACCTAGGATTGTCCAAGAGGTTATTTATGGTCCTAAAAACTTAGGTATACTTTATTAATTCCACTAGGTTACCTTATAATTTAATTAATTAACTTAAAAGGGCTAAAACCAAAAATAAAAAGGAAATTTTCAGTTTTCGGTTAAGGCAAGAAAGGGATAACCTAGCACCTAACCTAGGATGGTCCAAAAACATAAGAACCTAACGACTTAAGATTATTTTAGTAATTACCCTAGGATACTTAATTAATTTACTTATCAACGTAATTATTTAATTTAAAGGGGCAAAAACTAAATCATAAAATAATTTCCAGATTTCGGTTTAGACAAGAAAAAGACAACCTACTACCTAACCAAGGATGGTCCAAAGGATTAGTTATTGGTAATAACGACTTAAGGGTACCTTCTTAATTACCCTAGGTAAATTTATTATTAAATTGTACATTTCATAAATCAAATTAAAGGGGTCCAACTAAAATTCATATGCTAACCTAGTACAATTCAGGAAACATCCTCATACTTAACCTAGGATGGTCCTAAAGGGTTGATTATTGTTTCAATGACTTAGGGCTTATTTAGTACTTATCATAGGTACCTAAATTTATTAAATTAAGTAATTAATTAATTAAAATAAGTCAAAATTTTGACCAAAACCATAGTCAATAAAAAAATCCAGATTTTTGCTCAAGTCAACATTCTCCTATGTTTAGTCAACTTAGGAGGGGTGTTATAGTAATTAGTTAATTAATTTATTTGAATAAATTATTAAACCATAATTTTAATGAGTCAACATAAGCTCTTAAATCTATAAATAACGTCAAACAGATACATAAAAAGGATGCAAAAACAGTAAGCAAGGAACGCAATAAAAGGCAGAAAAATTGTCAATTGCTCCAGAGATATCTAATGGTTTTTTCAAGGTTTCATTCAAGATGGTCTTCGTATATTAAGTTCTACATATGGTATGGGTTTATATCCTTGTATTCTTTTTCCAAGAGAACTTTCCTTCGAATGATTCAAAGATCGTGAAAACTAGGGTTGTTTTCCGTTGTTCTTGTCGAACTCCTTTCCCTAGTATCCTTGTTGTGATTTCAATGTTAAATAGGTTAGAAATCATGTTGTTGGTATGTGGTGATGTCTGATCTTAATGTGTATTTCTATTGATTAAATAATAACTGAATGAACCTAATAATTGGACTCGTTTGATCATAAATATTATTATGTGAACTAAAAGAATGATACTATGTTAAAGATATGTCCGAAAATGTTATGTGTGAAGATGTTATGGTTTGTTGTGCATCCTTGCTGTTAATATGACGTAATAAAGATGTTATATTCATCAAATTATAATATGATGCTTTCCAATATATTTTTAAAAAAAAAACTTTACCCCTGAATTAATGTTATAAGGTTAGCTAAAAAGATCTCCGTGAAATCATAATTTAAGTGAATGTTTAGCTTATGTCAATAAAATGGCTAAAAAACATTATTCAAAATTTAATTGGGAATTTTATAGATTGTTATCTCTAAATAAGTAAAAGATTGGATAATGAATAATGTTTTCCGAATGGAGCATGATTGAATGAAATTTTTGCTTATGCCTACAAAACAATCCTGAAATCAATAGTCAATTGCTTATGCCAATACTAATCTTATGCAAATAAATTGGCTAACACAAAATTGTCAAACAAGTTATAGGGAATTGGTTATAATATTAAGCTAAATAACTAAAAGATTGGCTAATGTATAATTCATAAAAACATAAGCATGTTGAACATGAAAATTAGCTTATGCCAACAAATATGGTTATAAAATCTATGCCCAATTGTTTATGCCAATACCTATTGTATGCCAATTAAATGGCTAACGATACATTGTCTAAAAGTAATCCATGTAAATTACTGTAATATTATTCTAAGTAATTAAAATATTGCCTAATGGTTCATACATATTAAATTTATATATGAACATACGTTAAATTAGCACATGCCAACAAAAATGGTAATGTAGTTTAATATTCAAAGGTTGAGGCCAATACTAATTATATGCCAATCTTGTGTAGTTAGAGTATCAAATGATAATATAAGAAATTCTAATCCAATTCAATGAACCCATAATTAAGGGCATGCCACTCATTGGGACAACTCCCAACATACACTAATAGAATGACATATGCTCTCGTGAAACTCACTGAATGAAGTGCTCATCGTCAATAACCAATGATATGAATCTACTACACTAAATTAATTAAGTATCGAGTTATAACATAATTAAAGGTCTCTAAAGTCAGTAAGTGATAACAATGGGGTGTTAAAACAAGTGAGACAAGTCTCACTTACACCTAAGCTATTATGTTAAAAGAATACTCATGTATGAAGGTGTGACAATGTGTGAGACCAGTCTAATTAACACCAAAGGATGATATGAAAGGAAAATTAACATTTCATAAATGTAAAGTGAGGATGACCAGTCATTAGTAGAGTAATTAAATCTCAATGTAGAAGCAAGCCTCCATAATGCTTGAGTCAACACTAAAAGATAAAGAAGAAAAAAACATTCACGTAATGAGGTGATTAATTATGTTAATCTATGATGTTAATGAAAATGGTGACAACATGACAAGAGGCTAACATGAAGGGTGAGACAAGTCTCAACCAAGCCTAAGTAAAGGTCACTAAAGAGAGTGTTGAATATCACGAGACAAGTCTCAATCATACTCTATATGTAGGTGTAAGGACATTCACACTTAATACTAATGATTACATGAGAAATCATCTAAGGATCAATGATGCCCTCATGCAAAGAATACAAATTCTATGATGTGTGAGATGAATGTAATGGAACTTTATAGTTAGCACCGATAGGCTAGCTATGAGTTGCGATTACTTCTTTCTTGAAGACAGAGGTTCGTGTAATTCTCATTAGATGAGACTATCCATTTAGGCGAGTATGGGTCTCCTTATATCTACTAGTCTTTGAACCTATGCAGCCAACATAGGGTTCTAGCAGGGTTGATTTCCCTATATACGCTAGCATGTTTTGGTTTCACCTTGCCTAGTGAATCCGCATCTTTTTGGTGTGGGGAAGACACAGGATTCATGATGCTCACATGATCTTTGTTGGTTAAGGTTGGAGTTCGTCAATGTATAAAAGATAATGAAATAAATGATACTGAGGTGTTTGTGCGATACAATTATGACGTGAAATTAGATTCAAGTAATGACATTATGTCATTCTTGGTAATTACACTTCATGATCCCGATAAGATTTTTAAACATCATCCTAGGTATTGATTGTGTTTACAACAGCGTACGAATGAATGAAATTAATAGTGTGAAGTACGAATGAACGGATGAAGCATACTTTGTGTTTGCTAAAGAAGGCCCTCAAATTGAGGTCCCATATGTTGGGCCCTCACTTGAACTGTCTTAATGCTACATCAATGATTTCAAAGTCTCGTGTTTATAAAATGTGTACTATATAAAACATGAAGGTAATGAAATCAATAGCATGATCCATAGAGAATTTCTTATGAAAGGTAATGAATACATAGTATAAAGAATGACTTACTAGAAGGGAGGGACATCATTCCTTAGTCCTTGGACTACTTACATAGATTCATTATGGGTATTAGACTACAATGAAACATTGTACTTGTAAGTGAAACATAGGACAAAAAGAATTATTTACTACACAACAACAAGAAGAAAAAGACTGAAAAATTATCTGAGTGGCCAAAGAGGAGCTCTCGACCTAAGAGGATCAAAAATTTCAAATCATCGCCCGAGTTGTTCCAAAATTTTGTTTATGATACAAATGTATTTTAATATAGAAAACTTTTTGTGTGATTTCAATTAATTAACATACATCATATTCATACCACAATTCACAACTAACGATTTACGGAAGTCTTGTGACTAGGCTATCCAGAAATCGCATGTTGTTTAGAAAGAGCTTTCTTTATCATGCATAGTCTTATGTGTATGTGTGTATACACCCATACTAAGTTATATTGGTGTACTAACCCCTAGTTTTTACTATTATTTAGCAGATGCTTAAGAGAATAATTGACGACTCTTTCAACGGTTTGGACATTAGAATTTCTCCGGACCATTTGGTAGGTCCTCTTAATTTCGGGGATGCTACAGTTCTAGTCTAGCCTTAGTTTTATTCATAGCTAGTGGATGTTTTCTCTAGAATTTCATTCATACATTTATTCGTAGCTTTGTAATAATGCAATGTTGTTAAACTACTATTTTAGATTATTCTTTGGTTTGAATTGATTCCGCAGTTGTGAGGTCGTTCTTTCTTTATGTTGAGCTTAGTATATGATGAATTCATGAAATAACTATATGAATTCTATATATAATTCATACGGTTAAAAAGATTCTAAATTTTTCTGCTAAAATTAACAATATGAATGTGATGAATGCAAGACGAGGCTTGTCTGCGCCCTCTGAGATACCAATGACGCCGGTTGCAATTTAGATTACAGAATCTGGGTCTTGACAAACTTGGTATCATAGCATAAGGTTAAATTATATAGTATATAAATCTCAACACAACCACATTACGTAAATTTTAACTTTTTCCCAATGAAGCGCGCCACAATCATGACTTAGAGACTACGCGATGATAGGAAATTCTCCCTTCTTCTACTTTTTATCGTGGTCTCTAAAGCTTTGACAATTTATGTCATTAAAAGTATCTAACTTCCTTCTTGTTTGAAAGCATAGAAGAATACACATAAGAATTAGGATGAAAAAGTGGTCTAAGGCGCTAGGCCAAAGATCTGGCCTTCCCAAGAAGGGGCCATAATGGAAATTCCCAACATGGACGAAAGACATGTGGTGAGTATGGTTGTTCGCATGGTAACTTCATATCTTACCTAGAAGAGTCTTAATAATGACTCTTGTTAGGGAAATGGTTGATTATGTGGACATGATCTAAGCCTTAGGTAGTCTAAAGGATTACTTAGTAGTTAGTAATCTTAATGAGGTCAAGCATGGACATTATCTTCTTGATTTACTTAAGTAGGTCTTTTAATAGCCTTTGGAAGAAGAATGTCATATTATCTATGTGTTGATGATTGGATGTCTTGTAAGTGTGTATGTGACTCGTTTTATGTAGTCTTGAGGATCATATTGAAGTATGTGTTGTGTCTACGTAGTGCTTGGTGTCCCCTTGAGGGAATTTTAGGGGGCCCCTTAGGGAGAATGGCCTCGACGTCTTGACCATCAATAAAATCTATACATTCTCGGGTCCATCTATACAGGTTTGAGCACTAAACAACATATGCAACACATTAAAACATGCATATCACACACAATTACGTCAAAGGGATAACTTTCTAACGTCTTGGACGTTCATGGATGTTTGACTTCCATAACACTTCTAATAAATCATAGATACTGTAAAATAGTTAATTAACATATTAACAAGATTATACGCATGTGTGAGGATCTACGCACTTTAATTCATTATGAGGGTCTTACAGAATACTACTTCATAAACATAGTCATAAAATGTATATAAGAATTACCTTCAATTCCACATAGGAATACACCCACCATTATTTAAAAACCTTCACATTCATATCATGATAGTACATTCATAATTCTATCATACATACTTCAAGTAATCATCCTTCACAAATATAAACCAACAATTCCTTCCTTTATAGCATGTTCTTAACCTTGAAGCTTTTACCCATAACCTTCTAGATACCCTCTCAAGATTTCATCCTTGAGTATTTTCCTGAAGGAGTCAAATTATTTTTCCATGGCTTGCCTTATAATGCTATCACCATTAGCATTAGGATGGAAATTCACATGAAAAGTGTGTTTGTTATCAATTTTTATCTTAATATTTTCAACTTCATTTTTTTATTCTTATCCTCTACTTCTTTTTTTATCGTCTTCTTCCTCAACTTCTGTAATTTGTCCTTCTTCTTCCTAAATTTTTTTTCCTTTTTCTTTCTCAACTTCTTCTTTCCCTTGTCCTTTCTCAAACACAGTTCGTCTCTTTTCTTTCTTCATCACCATCAACTACATTTTTATATTTTATATCATCATCACCCTCATTTTTTAATTGTCTTTCTTCCTCTACAACAACTTCCTGGAGAATTTTAAGATCTTCTTGAGAAACTCTAAATTCTACTTGAGAAGAAAAATTTTTTTAGATGCAAGTTCTTCTAAGAGAGTTAAACTTCAGTTTTTCTTCTTCTATCTATCTGTTTTAGCCCAAGCCCCCTTTTTGTTTTTAAAACGACCCAAAGTACCCCAAAAAATTTAGAGCACTCTTGAGTTTATAAACGACATACTCGACCTCTCGGAGGTGTAATATAAGCTCTTAGACATCAGTCATCACATAAAACATTTATGAAATGTAGTGGACAATTAAAACTTTTCACAACATCTTCACAGAAACTCTTTTATAGAAAACATACACAATTTCTGAGTCACATTATCACCATCTTAGACGCACGAATATCTTACGCCACATTCCCTACAACATCAATGTAGTAAATATATAAGTCTATTACAATATTCTAGAAATAAGAAAAATTAACATAGTTATGTCCTCTGAGCAATTGAGAACTTACCAACACTTGCTTGAAAGTAATGCTAGTATCAAAGCTTTATTTCCAAGACTCTTCTAAAATGTCACCTATACCTTTAGAGATAAAACACCTTTAAGGAATTAGTACATTATAATGCACTAAGTATAGTGCAATGCATAAAATCATGCAAAAAATACATTTATATAAAAGTTGCACTTTTGACGAAAACATCATAACATAAGTCTAAGAATCAAATAAACATAACCTTCACATATAAGCCCTACTCCAAGTAATTCACATCATAAAAATATTAATACTTCAAGACAGATAAGCATGTAACACTCCCACAAAAGGTAACTCTAAGATTCACTTGATTAAAACATGAACATATCGCTCGTACACCCTCTTAAATTCTATTTAAGCAGCCCTCAAAGCTACACTAGATAGGATACTTTTATTCAACCTACATTAAATCATGTCATAATCAACATTAAATAAGTAAAGATCCGTTTATAAATTTCGAAGACTTCACATAATGGTCTTGGAAAGGCCTAGGGAACCTACACCCTAGCCCTTTCAAAGACAACCCGTGCCATGTCTGGATATCATCACATTCCACTATTGAAACATTGTAGTACTTATCTAGTGCTAGAATATATCCCACATGATTATAATAGGCAATAACCGATATAGACCATATTAGCTAGGGATGGAAGTCGAAGTCCTCCATACTCTGATGGAGGGTCTTCCACTTGCAAAGGGTAGAAATAGTAAGCATCCCATGTTGGCACATGGTTAAGGAATATCAAGGGTTTCTATGTACTCTATTCTCAACTTATGAATATTCACTCCTCATGTAAACTCACTCGGTGCTATCCTTTGTTCTCATAGAGTAGCTCAATCAAAAGAGCATACGAAGAGGTATCATGTAATAGTCAGAACCAAATCATAATACACCTTACAAAGGATGGGTCCACTAGGGCTGCCATATCATGGTAACTAGGATATCCCAATGAATTTCCTCAGAATGACTTCATGTTGTTCCAGCTAACCAACCCCTATGTCAATCATTCACACAATAAGAATACCGTTAAAACTTTAAAGTTCAAGGATAGCATAACCCCCTTTCTAATTTGAAGGTTCAAAATAAATGAGCTTCTTACCTTGTTCAAGTCATATTTAAATATACATTGTAACGTTCTAGAAAATGAATTTGAGTAGTGAAGATTCTAGTAGGTTATTACAATATGTATTTGGGTACAGAGGAATCCAAATGCCCAATATTGAGTAATATTGGGCATGTTAGAGAATATCGGCTTAAGGGTGTTAGCCAATTTATTTGTATTAAAAAGTAATTTAAGATATACTTTGATGTCCAAATGCTCCAATCCAAGCTTGTTTAGGAATTGTACCTACAATGAAGGCCTTATGCTAAATTTTTTATTTCATACCTTACAGACATTAGGTACGAGGTGTCCAAGTGTCAAGCCTAGGTATTATAGTACATGATCATTTAAAATGATCATGTAGATTAAACAGTTCCCAAGGACATAGTGAGGATCCTTGGGACAAGAAGTGTGCAACAACAAATGTGAAAGCAGATGTTATACCGGCCAAGAGACCAAGCAACCAATCCTAACTGAATTCAGTTAGGGAGGATAAGGGGAATGCGCGCATTGGGTCAAGCCACACGTGGGGCCTATCTTCCTAAAAAATACTAGTCTCTAAATAACTTACCTAACAATATAACAAACGTATGACTTTCTAAAATAATCTAAATAGTGTGCCCGAAATCCTAAGACCTAACCGGGTGACACTAGCGGAGTATCTAACTAAAAAACATCCTAGTACCTAACCTAGGATGGCCCAAATGGGTTGGTTATGGTCATAGTGACTTAGGAATACTTTAGTTATTACTTTAAGTAAATTATTTAATTAAATTAGGAACTTAATTAATTTAATTAAAATCATGGTTAAAACCGAACCCTTACAAAATTTTCAGAATTTGGCTAAGTCATATGCTCTCCTATTTTTAGTCTACTTAGGAGGGGTGTTTTGTTAATTAGCAAATCGATTTATTTAATTAAGTTATTTAGACTATGTTGAATTGGTCAATGTTCAGTTCCTAAGTCTTAGATTCACGTTTATCCATAAAAAAAATTACTCTGGATTCTACTTAAGCGATTACAAGGTAATCCTTCAATATTTTCGTGCATAGTACAGGGTGATCTTCATAGATACAATTCTACAATAAGGTATGTGTTTTTCCTTTCTTGGATTCCTTTCCCCAAGAGGCTTTTCAAACATTTTGAATTTAACAAAACCTATACTAGGGTTGTTCCCAAAGAGATTGTCGAATGTTCATCTTCCTAGTTCTCTCTATTTCCAATTCTAGTAGTATGTACAATGCAAATCTTGAGGAATTTGTTGTTATGTGGTGCTAATTGATGATAATGTGTAGGCTTCTGTGACTTGATGATGTGAAATGAGACCTATAGGTTATATTCATATGATTAGAGTATTATTTACATGAGATATGAAATGTTTGAATACCCAATCGTGTTTGAGAAGATGAAAATGTTAAAATTTAGCTTGCTTAAAATGATGAGATTACTATAGTATATACATGGAGTTACATGACTCGGCTAATAATATTTATGACCAGTTTTTACTGAATGATGTGTTTATGCCAATAAATTGGCTCGCAATATTATTTCAAAAATATGATATAGTGTTGGCCAATGACTAAGTGATACTAATGTTATATAGAAAATTTAAATTATGATATCTCTTATAAGGGAAAATACATATAAAAGATTGACTTGACAAGATCTAACTTAATGAACTCATAACATAGGGTATGCTAATGATTGGGACATGTCCCAACATACCCTATTTAAATAAACTCGTGATCATAAAGGGAGCTCGCGGGGCGCCTTACGATAAATACTATCGGGTGTCCCTTGCCCGAGGCTATTTCCGAGGCGGTTCTTAAGGCCCAATTCCAAACGGAATTGAAAATCGAGGAAGCCCTTCGTTCGGACAGAGTGCAAGACACGTCTCTTTTTGAGAAAAGGCACCTGATTCGGGGGATTGAATAAGTCTTTATCACATTCATAATGAATGGTACAAGACTACTAAATAACATTGAACAAGATAAAATGAGTAATGAAATAACAAAAATCTTATGAGTAATGAAGTTGACATAGAATGGGGTGTTAAAGGAAGTGAGGCAAGTCTCAGTTGCACCTAAACAATTATGTTTAACATACTCACATAAGAGGGTGTTAAAAATAGTGAGACAAGTCTCATTCACACCATAATGTTAATGTAAGATTTAAGTTCACATTCATCAAGCATAGAAAGGGAAGAAAAAGTCATCCATTGAGCTAAGACCTCATACTAGAATCAAGCTTCAATAATGTATGAGTAAAAAACTAAAATTTGTAAAGTACGATAAATTGAACTAAGCACCGATAGACTAGTAATGAGCTTGTTGAAGCGCATGCAAGCCTCATGAGATTAGACTACCACAAAGGTGGATAAGGGTCTCCAAATTCTCTTAGTGTTTGAGCTATATATCCAGCATAGGTTACTAACTATTGGATCCACCTAAGAAAGCTAGGAAGTATTCGATTTGACTTTTGCCGGTGAACCACCTTTTTTCAGTGTGGTGAATACACTGGATTTCATGTTAGCTCACATGATCAATGTCGGTAATGCAAAAGATTTCTTTAAAAAAGTTAGAAAGAAAGAAAGAAAGTAAGTTCAAAATGAACAAGAAATTAAATAAGAAGTAATGTAAGTTCAATGTGAACTTAGTAAGAAAAAACATAAGTATATGAAATCATAAGTGTTTTATAAGAATGAAATTTTAATAGTTATTGGCTTATGCCGATAATGGGGGAAAAACATAATGGCTCAAATATTTGTGTATGAATATACGCCCCAACAACTTTATAATATGCGAATGATCAAATAATGGACATATCAAATAAAGATTGTCTTATAAAGATTTCATGCCCAACTGAAAAAGAATGGAAAGAATAACTTGTTAGTAGGGTAGTCAAATCATTTCCTTACGCTTTTGGATTACTTACTTGATTCATTGGAGGAATGAGACAACAATGAATCATTTTACTGGTAAGTTAAAAATAGGATAAAATGAGATCATTGAACTAGACAACAAAAAGAATAAAAGACTGAAAAATAAACTAAGTCTGGGGAGAGGAACTCCCGGCCTAAGTGGGAGCAAACATATAAATTATTATTTGAGTTGTTCTAAATTTGTGTTCATAATTCCAAGGTACCATGTTCATATATAAAATGAGTTTTGTGCTTTTATTTCATGAAAGTATTTCATATACATAGCATGATTCATAAATAACGAATTAGGAAAGTGAAGTGACTTCACTTTAAAAAAATGCCATGTTACTATAGGAAGAGTTTTCCTTGATCATGCATAGTCCTTATGTTTTTATGTGCATACACCCACACATAGAAAAAGTGTGTACTAACTCATGTACAATTACTATTTTTGTAGGTGTAGGTCCTTGAAGAAGATTGAAGATCAGTTGATGTTGTTTGTATTAGTACCTCCTGACTTTTGTAGGTTCTCTTGAGTTCGAGAATTTGTACGCTTTATTTTCTAGCTTTATTAGATTAGATGTAGCTACTGGATGTTGTCCCTAGCATTCCCTTTCAAACATTTATTCAAGCTTTTGCATTAAGGCCCGTTTGGAAACTATTAATGACATTGTTAATTCTTCATTTCAATTGTTCAATCTGTTAATAGATGGTTGTTTATTTTTAGATGTTAGTATATCACTCTTATGAAGAAAATATATCAAGTCTAAGTACATTTCAGTAAAGTTAAAAAGTTCAAATTTTCTGCTAAATTTAGTTGTTTAATTGTGATGAAAGCTAAGAACAGGCTTGTCTACGACCTCTGGGAGGTTAACGACGCAGGTGTCATCTTGGTCTAGGACCCACGTGAGACAAACTTGGTATCAGAGCATGATTTTAAAATAGCTAGGAACATAGGCTCAAAACAAACACGTTGCATAGATTCTAGCTAATGGTTGTGAAGTGCACCACAACTATGACTTTGAGACTTACTGATGTTAAGAATATTCCCTTCTTCTACTCTTTATCATGTTGTGTAGAGCTTTGACATTTTGTGTCAGTCTAGCATTCAACTTTCTTCTTCTGTTTGCACGTATAAAAATGTTCACCAGAAGAAATGCATGCAGAACAGTTAGGTTGGAGAAGCAGCTGCTAGGGGAATTTATGCATTGTTAGATCCAGGATCCACCTTGACTTTTGTTACTCCTCTAATAGCTAGTAAATTTTACTTGCTTTCCTAAGATACTTCATGAACTTTTTCTAATTAGTACACCCATAGTAGACAACATTAGAGCTTAAAGAGTATATACAGATTGTCCTATAACTATTCTTGATAGATTTACCTATGCTGACCTAATAGAACTAACCATGCTTGAATTTGAGATAATTTTGGGTATGGATTGGCTGCATAAACGCTATGCTACCATAGACTGTAGAAACATTGTAGTAAGGTTTCAGTTTCCTAATGAGTTAGAGATAAAATGGGCAGGGCGTAGTTCAAATTCAACAGGACAAATACTTTCTTATTTTAAAGACAATAAGATGTTATCTAAGTGGTATTTATACAATTTAATCAGAGTCAACGACTTAGAACATGAAGAACCTTCCATAGACTTTATGGCCATAGTGAATGAGTTGCAAGATGTCTTTCTGGAGGATTTACCAAGAATCCCTCCTGAACGCGAAATTGACTTTTGTCATGACCTGGATTTTTGAATCCGAATAGCAACCGACGTCGTTGACCTCTCAAAGATCACAATCAAGCCTCTTTTGCATTCGTCACATTCATCTAGTTAAATTTGTACGAAAATTTGAACTTTTTAAACATATGAATTATACATAGACTTCATATAATTATTAACTAGTTATATGATGTAGTAAGCTCGAAGTAAAGAACAACCATCTATCATGAAGAATCAATTCGAAATAGAAGACTGATATTTCATAAATAAGTTTGCCAAACAAAACCATATTATAAAGCTTTGAAATGAAAGTATGAAAGTAACTCTAGGGACAACATCCACTAGCTATATCTACTACTAGGCTAGAATAAAATTTTAGCATCTTCAAAATCTAGAGGACCTACCAAATAGTTTGGAGAACGCTGATATCCAAACCGCTTCAATGATTCTTCAATCTTCTCTCGGACTTGCACCTATAAAAATAGTAAATTGTATAGGATTAGTACACAACTTGTAAGAAGTATAGGTGTATGCACACATACACATAAGGATATGCATTATCAAGGATAGCTCTTCCTAACAACATGTCATTTCTTGAAAGTGACTTCATTAGATTTTCATAATTTATTTTTTGTGAATTGTTGTATGAATATGACATATTCTAATGCATGCAAAGCACACCATTCATTTTATATATGGTTACAATACATTAGAATCATCAACATAATTTTAGAACCACTCAGGTAAAAATTCAAAAATTTAATAACCCCTAACCCGAGAGCTCTCATTCCTATACGTAGTTTTATTTTTAGTCTTTTTCTTCTTGTTGTTTTTTAGTTCAATAATTAATTTAGCCCTATGTTTTACTTACATGTTCAATGATTCGTTGTAGTTACTACCTTACATTAAGTCATTCGTTACTCTATGTATTGATTAACATTTCATATGTTTTTATTGGCTATGCCATCTATTTCATTACTTTCATGTTAGGAATGAGGTTTTTTTATTGTAATTATGTTTCTACTTCCCTTTATTGGCATCATATAAGAAGTCATTATAAACCAATATTATTTGGCCTTGTCCATTATTTGCTGAAACTTCATAAGTATTCATATTTACAATTGACATTCTTAAGCTCTTTTTCATAACTTACTTTAAACATATGTTCCATCATCATTCTTTCTTGCTTTGCTTTCATAGAGACAACTTCAGAAGTAAGATCATACGAGATAACATGGAATACAGTGTCCCCACACTAATATTAGGAGATTCACCTATTAAAAAGAATCTAGATCATGTGAGCTACTTATAAAATCCATTGTCTACCCCACCCCAAAAATTATTGATTCCCAGTTTAGGCGAATCCATCTCAAGTATTCAATCCTCATGGAAAAGGAGCAGCTCACGACTATAATTAACCAAGAACATGTTTTGAGCATTAACCGACATAGATTAGTTGAGCTAAACATAAAATCCTGTGCCTACCCCACACAAAAATGTGCTGATCTCACAGGACAAGGCGATATCGAAACATAGCTAATTTTGTTAGTTTGAAACCACAAACTAGTATCTATGTTGTCTAGACATAGTTCGAAGACGAGTGACTAAGAGGAGACTAATTATCCACATCGGTTGTAGCCTCGTTTAATGAGACTTACACGTGTAGGAACATGCTCATAACTAGTCTATCGTTTCTTTTGTAACTTTAATTATCTTCATAACCTTTTAGAGTAGAGTGAAACATTATGGAAGTTTTATTCTATATTGAGATTTACTTACTCTATCGATGACTTTTCATACTTATTTTACATTGATGAAATGTGAATTTTCCTTACATATCATTCTTTTGTTTTAATGAGACTAGTGTCACACATTCAAATACCTTCACTCGTGGGTGTTTTTAATATAGTATCTTAGGTGTAAGTGAGGCTTTTCTCACTTACTTTAACACCTCCTTCTTTTCATTTCATTAACTTAGACCTCATTAGTTATATTATTGATCATGTTACTTACAAACATTAGTTTAGAAGCTTCAAATCATCGATTATCGACGGTGACAACTTCATTCAATGATTTCATAAGTTCATATATCATTCTCGTAGAACATGTTAAGAGTTGTCCCACTGATGGCATGATCTTTGATATGGGTTTATTGAATTAGTTTAAAAGTACTTATGTTGTCATTTCTATACTCTAACTACACAGGATTGGCATATCATTAGTCTTTGCCTTAATACGTGAATATTAAACTACATAACCATTTTTGTTAGTATTAACTAATTTTGCGTGTGTTGATACATAAATTTAATATATATGAACCATTATACAATAAATTAATCATTTAACATAAATTTATAGCCATTAGCATGCATCCTTTTTGGGACGATGTACGGTTAGCCAATTTATTTGGCATAAGATAAGCAATACACTCAAGATGTGAATTAATTGAGGTTCTTTTAACCAATCTTAGTTCATGACGTTAGGGATAACTTTCTTAACCATGTTGGACATCATGATATAAATATTTGATGAAAATAATATGTTAATAACGTCACAATAAGATCAAGTCAACATTCGGACAAACACATCTACATTGAAACAGTTACGGACGTAGCTAGCATATCCTCGATTCTTAATTCATGTTGTAAACATTTAAATCCATATGATTAAAATGTCATAGGTTCATTCGACATTAGTAACTCAAGAACCCTACACATTATGATCATCCATTACCACATACCAACAACATGATCTCTAACCTATTAAACCTTGAAATCGTACATGGATACTAGGGAGAGGAAGTTGAACGAGAACGATTGGAACAACCCTAGTTTTCATGATCTCATGAATCGCCCGAAGGAAAGTGATCTTGGAGAAATAATTCCAGGATAGAAACCCATACCTTATTTAGAACTTAACCAACAAAGACCACATTAAACGAAACCTTGAAGGAACCTTGAAATCGCCCCTAGAGAAATCGATAATCTTCTGCCTTTTTCTTCCATTCGTTGTTTTCTTATTTGTGTTGGGAAAATCTTAGTGTTTTAACATGAGTCTATGTCTTAGGAACTTATCTTGAATGATTAAACTAAAGGTTTAATAAGTGAATTAAATAAATAAAGAAATTAATTGCAAAAAAGCACCCACTAGATTGGCTAGAAATAGGAAAACACAACACTTAGTCAATTCTGAAAATTTTCCTAAGAATGTCGTTTTGCCACTTTAAAATAATTAATTAAATGTCTAATTTAAGTAATTAAGGGACCTATGTTAATTAATAAAATACCCCTAAATAATTGGAATAATAATTAACCCTTTTGGACCATCCTAAGTTAAGTATTAGGATGTTTCTTGAGTTGTAGTAGGTTAGTGCAAGAATTTCAATTTGACCCATATAACTTAATTAATCAAATAGATAATTTAATTAATTTAGTGACTTAGGTTTATTACTAAAGTAACCTTATGTCATTATAACCATAACTAATCGTTTGGACCATCCTAGGTTAGATACTAGGTTGTCTTTTTAACTAGTTTCTAGGTTAGTGTAACCCAATTAAGTCATAGGTTGTCGGGTGTACTAGAGAATTTATTTTATTTTGTACTAGGTTAGTTATTTATCTAGGGCATTAATTTATGGTCTTGAATTAATTAGAGAGCTAGGACCCACATGGGTGAACCTATGTGCATGCCTGCCCCGTAAGTACCCTAACAAAATTATGTTAGGGTGGTTCTATCTTTACCGTTTCTCTCTTGTCTTGACCATGTGCTTGCACATGGCTTGGTTGTATATTACTAACTAACTATTCTTTATTTCCAATCGGGAATATTTACTTATTTTCTAAAGGGCCCTCAGTATGTCTTTGGCCTGCTTAATTTACATGATCATATTAACGGGTCATCTTCTATGGTACTAGGCTTGTCACATGGATGCCTAGTACATAGTGCATTGGGTTGACAACTCATAATTTTTATTCGCTAAGGGTCAATATTGCAGGTACATTTCTTCAACAAGCTCATTAATACTTACAAAAATTTTGCTGACATCGTTAAATCTAATATTATCTAATATGCCAAATATTTTTCTTATTTGGGAATTATATAGAAATTCGCTAATACCCCTTAGCGAATTTTCTATACTATGCCCAATATTTCAAAATATTGAGCATTGGAATACCTATGTATCCCCAATACGCATTCTCAAAGACCTATTGGGCTGTTCACTAGACATTTCATTTTCTGGAACGTTACAATTTTTGTGTTGACTTAGATCCCACACCAAACCAATTTCCATTCCTCCCTATAGAATGGCTGCAGCTGAACTCAAAGAGTTGAAGTTGCAGTTAAAAATCTACTTAATAAGGGCTTCATCCACCCGAGCATTTTCCCATGTGCTGCTCCATTGGTTCTCATTAAGAAAAAGGATTGAACTTTTAAAATGTGTATCGATTATCGACAACTCAACAAAGTCACTATAAAGAACAAATACCCTCTTCCCAAAATTTATGATCTATTTGATCATCTCCAAGGTTCAAGATTCTTTTCTAAAGTAGATCTCCGGTCAGGGTATCACCAGCTTAAAGTGAGATAAGAAAACATTCCTAAGACCGCCTTCTGTACTAGGTATGGTCATTACGAGTTTCTTGTCATGTCATTTTGTCTCAGTAATGCACCAGTTGCGTTTATAGACCTTTTGGATAGGGTCTTCCGTGAATACCATTATTCTTTTGTCATAGTATTCATAGATGACATCCTCATATACTCTAAGACAAGAGAAGATCATGAAAAGAATTTCATAATGACATTGCAAGTACTCAGGAAACATAAGTTTTATGCAAAATTCACTAAATATAAGTTTTTGCGAAGATCAGCCACTTTCCTTTGTCATAATGTGTCCGACATTGTGTAGAAGTTGATCAAGAAAATATTTAGTCAGTAAAGAACAAGATGAGACCCCTCACTCCTAAAGACATCCAGAGTTTCTTGGGTTTCGCTGATTAATATCGCATGTTTGTTGACGTCTTTTCCGTTATTGCTGCTCCATTGACAACTTTAACAAAGAAGAAGGTGAAGTTTGAGTGGTATGAAAATTGTGAAAAAATCTTCTAATAGCATAAAGACGGAAGACTTCAGCCCCAGTTTTCATATTGCTGAGTAGTGGTAAAGGGTATGTGGTGTACTGTGATGCTTCCTGAGTAGGTTTGGGATGTGTTTTCTTATGCAGGATAGCAAGGTTAAAACTTTGGAGACATTACTTATATGGTGTACATGTTGATGTATTTACTGTCAATAAATGTCTTTATTATGTTTGTACACTGAGAGAATTTAATCTTCGTCAGATAAGATGGCTAGAGCTTCTCAAGGATTATGACATGAGTGTCCACTATAACCCAGATAAGGAGAATATAGTGGCCGATGCTTTGAGTCGATTGAGCATGGGCAGTGTGTCTCATATTGATGATGACAAGAAGGAGCTGGTTAAAGAGGTACACTGATTGGCTGGGTTAGGTGTACAACTTTTAGATACACCAAGAGGGGTTGTTTCAGTTCATTTTAGTTTTGAATACTCATTTCTTGTAGATGTTAAAGTTAAGTAGCATCTTGATCCAGTACTCATGGAGTTGTAAGTCTCAGTGTTGAGTAAGCTAAATGAATCATTCTCCCTACGAGGGAGTTGTGTGCTAAGATATCCAATATAACCTGAATAAATTTTAGAACACTAGGTGAAATACCCATAATAGCCTTTCTTAGCCTCAGACCCTGAATAATAATGTAGGTCTACAATCGACGACCACATCTACACCCTGTAGACCTACTAAGGGACCGTCATGATGGTTCTTGATTTGGGCAGAGGCTCAAAAAATAGGATATTAATCTCCCTAGGCTATGTTTCATCCCACACACCAGTCGACGGGGCACCGATGGACCTATGGTCTATTGATTAGCCTTGTTGGTTAAGACTGTTTTGGAAGTCTTAAACACAAGGTTGGGTCGTCCTGAAGGACCCCTATGTTTGTACTTGGGGAGTTTCGCCTGGACCTTTCAACCCCAAAAACAGTCTTATATATGTTAGGAACCTCTCACAACAATTTGAACCAAAACGAACATGTATAATAGACCAAGACACAATAAAACACACAAGCACGTCTCATGGCTATCTTTCGAACGTTTCACACATTCTTGGGAATTTGATGTCCATAGTCAACAAAACTTTGGACACTGCCTTAAAACAATTTTATAAACAATTTTAGGACTTTAATACCTCATGACACACGTGTTATGTTTTAGTTTCACCTAGTTCATTTTTAGGGGTGTTACATTCTCTCCCCTTGGACAACATTCGTCCTCAAATGACATTTTCTTCATTTTAAATAATATCAAGAGTAAAGACTGAATAACTGTAGGTAATAACTCTACCTTATCATATTCAATACACATATATAGGAAGAATATCAACTCCACATAACAAAGAGACACAAAACACAAAAAGGAAATAGGAATTTCATCTATATTTCATCATGCAATAAACTTACATTTTCTTTCATATAGGAGGAAATTCCTTCTCCACATATTATCATGATCATATAAAACATTTGTAAGCACATTATAACCTATTCTCATCAAAGCACAATTTAGTGAATTTTTTGAATGTATTACAGTAAAGTATACCTATAAATATACTAATGCCATATTTAAGCAATTTATTATGAAGGCATGATAATATGAGAGACAAAATCATATAATTTACTTTTACCACTTAAAATAGTTTCATGAAATGCACAATGCAAGGAGATCAATGAAACTCATTTTCAACAAGACTCCCAAATAAAATGCTACATATTACTATCACAATCTAACTCTCATGCTAGAATACAATAAAAGAGAAGATACAACAATCAACAACTCAACTAATCATCATACTACCCCCCTTAGAAAGAAGCCATAGAATCAAAAAAGAGAAACTATAATTTACCAACATCGTAACCTAACTTTTCTCCCTTAGCTTGGAGAGAATAAAAGTGATTCCTCTTTGGTGCAAAACCATCCGGAGCATTATGAGGAACTTGAATGAACTCTCTTCCTCTAGACTCTAAAGTAGGACAATCTCTCACCTTATTACAATCCTTACCCCAGCCAATGCAACCAGCGGTACCGGCTAAAAATTTTCCAAAGTCCTTCTTCCCACAAGTAACACAAGTAAGCTTAACCACTTGGGAACCACTAACTATCTCATTCATGACGTTAGGAGCACTACATCCTTCTTGCATAGGAGTCCTATTCTTGAACCTAGGTTGGGTTTCTTATTGAACCCACTCCTCATAAAATTCCTTGAGACCCTACTAAGTTTGGACTCCTCAATAGATTGTGCATACACCATATGCCTATACAAGTTCATGTTATTATGGAGCATGAATGTACGATACTTATATTTCATAACGTTGGCAACACCGGTCACAAACCTACTCATCTCATTCTTAGTGTTAGACACCAAGTATGGACCATGCCTAGACAACATGGTAAACTTCAATGAATAATATTCAACAGTCATATTACGTTGCCTAAGGTTAATGAAATCGTCAACCTTCACCTCCCTCCTATTATAGGGAAAGTACTTTTCTAAGAAAGATTCCTTAAACTCTTCCCACTCTATGGGAATTGACTCAACCGGTGTATTATCTTTCCATTGAGTGTACCACACTTTATCAACATCCCCCAATTGGTACGAAGCTAAATCCGCCTTCTCCCTAGGGTCACTCCAATGGCACTGAACACCTTGTACACACCATAAGGAAACTATTGGGGATCCTCTCCCACCTTAGAGACAAGAAAGATAGGAGGATTCATCCTCACAAACTCCCTCAATCTAGAGGTCATGGTACTCTCTAAAGCATTCACCCTAGGTTCAATACCCATATTCACATAAGTTGTCATTTATCGGACTAGGTCAAGGAGAGACTCTCTAATCTTTACATTGGTCATGTCTGTGGGAACCAGCAGAACCTCATCCCTTTTACTCCCAATAGGAACTTTCTCACCTTGAGGAGCTTGCACACCTTGTGAAGCCTGTTAACTTTGGAGAACCTTCTCAACTAGGGGAGGAATTTTCTCATTCATCCTCTCTTCTTCAACCCTTCTTGTCATCATCCTTCTTGAAGTCATACCCTAACACATAAAGGAATAAGATTAAGAAAGTAAACTCATAACTTTTAATCTCGATGGCAAGACATAAGAGTAGAGAAAAAAGGGAAACTCTATCCTCCTATAGCCTCTCGCTCATGATTTTTTGGAGAATCACACCAATGAAGAAGACTCTACTAGTGTGGCTTTTATGAGACTTTTAATCCTATGTAGTACTTTATAACCTTATCTCGAATACAAAGTCTGTATGAACCAAAACTACCCTCTAAAAGTGAGAGCACTCTTCGGTCAATACACGACATACTCGAACTCTCATAGGTCTTTTACAAGCTCTTAAACATAATTTATTATTTATAGATATGAAAAGTAAGGAGGCATTAAAAGTTATCACAACATTTTCAGAAAAACTCTTTTTTTTAAATACAGAAATTTTAAGTTTAATTGTGCCCATATTAGACACATGAATATCTTCGGTCACAGCATGCACAACATCAATATAAAAAATATATAATTTTATTACAATATTCTTGAAATAATAAAATAAAATATAATTATGTCCTCAGATGATTTAGGACATACCAACACTTGCTTGAAAGGAATGCCAGTAACCATGATTTACTTGAAAGACTCCTCTCAAATGCAACCTACACCTTTACAGATAAAAATTATTTGTGGAATTAGTACATTATAATGAATGAACTAAGGTATTATGTAAAAAATCATGCTAAAAGGACATCTATGTAAAACATGCTCTTTTAAGGTAAACTTCATAACATAAGTGTAAGAATCACATTCAACAATACCTTCACATACAAGTCATACTCCAATTAATCCATATAATAGAAATATTAATATTTCAATGCATATAAAAATATAAGACTCCCACCAAAAGTTTCTCTAAGATTCAGTTGAGTAAACCATGAAGTGGCCACCCATACACCCTTTTAAAGTCTACTTAAGCAACCCTTAAAGCTACCCTAGATAGGATACTTTAATTCAATGTACATTAAATCAATTCATAATCGACATTAAATAAATAAGATCAATTTAATCATTTAAATACTTACATAATAGTCTTGGAAAGACCTAGGTAACCTACACCCTAGCACATTCAAAGCTTACTCGTGCCATGTCTAGATAGCGTCCAAATCCACTACCTACACGTTATAGTACTCATATAATACTAGAATATATCCTACATGATGAGTATAGGCAATAAACGGCATATAAAATACTAAATAGGCAAGGAATACGGTGTATTCCTTACTCTGATATAGGGTGTTCAATTTTGTAAGGGTGAAACTAGGACACATCCCATGTTGGCACATGTTTAAGGAATATCAATGGTTGCTCTGTACGATAGTCTCATCTTAATAAGGCTCACTCCCTAAGAATACTCACTCGGTGCTAGCCTTTGTTCTCACAGATTAGTTCAATCAAAACAACATATGAAGAAATACCACATAGTAGTCACAACCAAACCTAATACACCTTACAAAAAATGGTTCCAATAAGGTGGCCATACCATGGTTACTAGGATTGCTCAATGACTTTCGTAAGAATGATTTCATTTCATTCCAGCCAACCAACCCCTAAGTCCATTATTCATACAAGAATGATACCACTACACCTTTCAGCTTCAAGGATATCATAACCTCCTTTCCAGTTTGAAGGTACTAAGTAAATGACCTTCTTAACTTGTTCAAGATCATATTTAAATCATAAATATACATACATGACGAAGTTAATTTATCGTACTAATTAAAGAGTTTATGTTCACATTTTTCATTTATCAAGTAGAGGTACATAGGTCTACCAAATAAGACAACACATCTTCATTTCATCATATGTAGAATAGCATTCAAGTAACACATATGGATAACCAAGTCAAATATAAGTCAAAATATTCACTCATGTAGAACACTAACATATTTTCATAATATTCACATAGTCAATTAGGAAGAATCACACTCCAACGTCAAGTAAAACACACTAGAACTTCATCATAGTTATAACGCCCTAAAATGAACAAAGGTGAACTAAAGACTCATGAGTGCTTCTTGAGTTAATTTGAAATTAAAATGAGTTACATTAGTGTTATTAATTAGAGTGTGAATTTTGGTTAAGTTTGGAGGCCAAACTTCCAAAAACGTCCATGACGCTAGAAAGGTGTTCCTTATATAGCGCTTGTGTGTCTTGATGTGTTTGAGTGAGTTTTACGTATTATTTTTAATCAAAATTTATGTGGGATGTTCCTAATACCTATATGACTTTGTTTAGAGGTTTAAATTTTTGTTACGACTCAATCTAGGACTCAATAGGGTCCCTAGAAGAGGACCCAAGACTTAAAACCAAGCAGCCAAACCACTGCTTCATCGACGGAGGGTAGTCTACTGGTCGTAGGCTCAACGATGCTCCGTCGTATAGTGGGAGTATGGTTGGGAATTATTCCTGGATTCCAAGCCTCCATGTTCCAGCTGCATACCCAAACAATCCCCATGCACCACCGACCGTTGTCCAGTCGATGCACTATTTGTTGGGCCCGTCGATGTGTCCTGACAATTGCTGCAATGTTTCACTATGAAGGCTTGGGGTGCTTTGTAAATTCACCCAAACTCGTTTATAACCCTAGGTTAATATTATAAGTGTTTTTAAGTTATATTATATTAGTTTTACGTCCTACACCTAGATAAGACCCCTCACCTCAAATGTTCAAACTCTCTCTATAAAAGAAAACTCTCTCAAAGTCATCATTGGAGCTAAGACTAAAGTAGGGAAAGGAGGGATGGTTTGTACGTTTTTCTTAACAAAAAATTAGTGGGTTTCCTTCTTATTGAATTATTCTATTCATCCTTGAACCCTCTTTCAGTCAAGGAGCCATTTGCAAAATATTTCAAAAATGGTTTTCAAACTCTATTTTCGTCTATCTTTGATTCTAAGCATAGGTCTTCTAGTATAAGCCTATTAATGATTTAAATTTGTCTCTTATAGTATGACTTTATGAAATGTCAAAGCCCTAATTAAATCATGTTTATGCATATTTCAAAGTTTATGCTTAAGAGATCTGTTAAATGCATATGATTATGTATAGTACGAACTTTGGATTTCTTATTTTGTTATTATGAGTTAAATACTGCCTTAAGAGTTTTATTATGATTATATATTTAGAAATTGGTTATGGGTGGTGATGGCTTGGTTTAATGGTGAGTCGCTTATATTGCATAATTCTTATTACAAATTGTTGTTGAGTGGCATGGTCCACCTTCATGGTGGATGTGTTTACTTAATTCACTTGATATTACTTAATATTTATTGTGGGTGATGATTTTAAGGCCTAATATGTGAAATGAAGTGCTATTGAAGATAGGTATTTTATTGTGTTTTGTGAATCTTGAATTGCATGTTCGACTTAGATTATGCGTAAATGAAGTTTATGATTTTGTGAAGCATGTAAAGAGTGTGAATTAATGAATCTGGGTCTAAAGCATGTATAAAAGTAAATGTAAAGGAAATGATGCTTATATGAAATATGTTTTCACAAGTTCACACACACAAACTTACATGAATGTATGAAGCTATGTAGAGTAACTAGAGAAGTATTGAGTTGGACACTATTCGTGAGTTGAGATAAAGTTTCTAGTAGCAACTTCACTATGTCCTAAGAGGTTTCTAATATATGTCGAAGGATGAATGTCCTTCGTGAGTTGAGATATGGTGTTCACTAGTTATCCTTAACCTATAGTTAATAATGTTTAGAATCCGTGGGGGTTATGTCTAGCACCAAGGGGATATGAAAAAAATGTGGTTACAATTTCGTGAGTTGAGATGTTGTATTCCAATGTACCTCTTGAGATGAATACTCCTCGTTAATAGAGAAGGAGTTACTTAGTAGCAATCTTCTTATCCCTTAACTATGCGCCCACGTAGGTCTAGATATTAGGCAATCCATATAAAAGCGAAGAGAACTACCTTAACCTATGAAAGTGAGGATTCCTGTACGGGTTATTTCTGGAATTCCATGAGTAGATTTCATGGCCTAGCCGATCAATCTATCCACCAAAAAAGAATTAAATGAACTAAATCTTCTAATAGAACATTCTACTTATTGTATGTACCTTCTAAAAGAGTGTACTACTTAAGGTAGGTGGTAGTATGGTATGAAATCTACCCATTGCACTTAGTAGAAATTCCGAAGGGAAGTCTTAGGTATTTTATATAGTGTTCTGCTAATATCTTGTGATTTGAGTGGTGACTTATTCTCCCATGTAGAGTAAGCTTTTGGTTGGTAGTCTTAAGGATCCCATTGGTGTGTATTAAGGAAGGTGTGTAAACGTTTCCATCATGTCATACCTTGGAGAGTCTTAGGACAACCTCGGTGGGGAAACTTCTAAGGAATTGAGCTCACTTCCTCATTGGCAACACATTGGAAGTTCACTATCTTTGGAGTCTTTAGTTAACTGTAATGTTTTGTATAGTTTAGTATAATTTTGGATAAGTTCTTGTGAAGTGCTCAAGCTAAGGGTAGGCATTAGGATCACTAATTGGGAGTGGTAGTATGAGATGCTATTTTGACATTGCACTTAGTCTGACCTATATGTACTATTGTAGAAGGGTACTTACATGAAATTTGTATAAATGTATGTTTTGCACTTGTTTAACCAATAGTGTGGACTTGATTTCCCTACGAGGTAAGCCTTGATTGGTGGTCTTAAGTTTCATTTTTATGTGACTTGAAGGGGGTGTAGTGGCAGTTCCTTGTTGGCTTACCTTAGGGAATCTTAGGATAACTTGAATTAGGGAAACTTCAAGGAAAAAGGGTTCACATGACTTAGGGTTGTTCCATTCACTTTAACATGACTACTAGTCATTGTAATGTCCTCAATGTTACCGTAATCTGTTCCTTGATTAAAAAATTATGAGATTCTTTTATTATATGTTAAATGATGATACTTGCATTATTGCAACTCTTAAATCATGAATGTTTTAATTATTTGGTAGAAAGCTTATTTTAATAAAATGTCCCTTTTGCATGTTTTTGCAAATACCATATTTAGTACATTGTTTTGTACTAACCCATACTTTTCTATACTATATTATTATAATTTTTTGGAAGCAAGGTTGAAGATTAGAAGGTGAATCTTGGAAAAGTTTATATCAAGGCAAATAATGTCCTCATATATTCGAGGGCATTGTCCATTTCTTAGTTTCTTACATAAAGACTTAATATGTATTTCTTTTTAATGTAAAGGGTTGTTTCCCTAAGATATTATGTTGTGTCTTTAAGGTGGCTTTATGATGACGAAATTCTCTAAATATTTATGAAAGACTAGTTTTTATGAAATGTCTTGAAAAGTTTTAATTTCACATTATTTTTCATGTTTTATGATATTATATACAGTTAAAAGTCTTGTAAAAAATCCGAAAGGGTCAAGTACGCCTTGCCACTAACCAAGGGTTCTTCCTAAAATCTAAGGTTACTTTTGGGTCGTGACAGACGTGGTATCAGAGCATATGTTTATAGAAATATATTAAGGTCTAAAAAGTCTCATAAGCCACATCTAGTAGTATCTTTGTCATTGGTGTGAATCGCCACACATCTATGGACAAGAGGCTATAGGATGATAGAAGTTTTAATTTCTTCTCTATTATAATGTCTTACCTTAGAGTTGATTCATATAAGATGTATTTTCTCAACCTCTTCTCTTTGTGTTTATAGGCATAAATACGACATGATTAATCGCTAGAACGGATGAGGGAGGTGTAGCTAATGAGAGGATCCCTCCCCGTGTTGAAAAGTTCCTATTGTTTGTCTATATGAAGAGAATGAGGAGGTTCCTCTTCAATAATCTCAAGTGCCTCTGGAACCTCAAGAGGCTCAAGTACACCAAATGCCTCCTATGACTCAAGCTAATTTGTTGAAGGAGATATGACTAATGCGGAGTTGAGGGCTGCCCTAATGAATTTTACCCAACTAGTGACGTCTCAAGATCATGTCGTCAATAATAACTTTGTTAGCAAAGATAATCAAGGAGATAGGACCCAACCTACCAAATACTAATAATCCCTCCCTAGAATTCGAGAGTTCATGAGGATGAACCCTTACACTTTTTTTGGCACTAAGGTGGATGAAGATCTACAAGGTTTCATAGATGAGGTTTTCAAAGTGGTAGATGCTGTAGGTGTGAACTCTAGGGGCAAAGCGCAGATAGCCACTTACAAACTCAAGGATGTGGCTGAAGTGTGGTTTGAGACAACAGAGGGTTAAGAGACCCTTAGAAAGAGGACCGGTTGACTGGGAGGAATTAAAATATGCTTTCCTAGATAGGTTTCTTCCTCGACAATGAAGGGAGAATAAGATGGTTGAATTCATGAACCTTCATCAAAGGAGAATGAGTGTACAAGAGTACTCTCTCAATTTCACCAAACTCTCTAAGTATGCCCCAACAGTTGTAGCTAACCCTAGGGCTAGGATGAACAAATTTTTGATTGGAGTGTCTATCTTGTTGGAGAAAGAGTGTCGTACGACAACTCTTCTTAATGACATAGATATCTCTAGGCTCATGATCTATTCACAACAAATGGAGTAGTGCAAAATTAGGGAGTAAGGCAAGAGGGTAAGTGGCCTAGGTCGGATGATTATAGTAAAAAAAAAACATAAGTAGAGGTTCTATCACAAAGAATATTACATGGGAAACAAGGACTGGTGGCCATAGTTTTGAGTGGACTAGGTGCCCTACTTCTGGGAAGAAACATTTGGGTTAGTCTCTTGCTTGATTTGATGGTTAAATTTCATGCGGTAACAAGAAAAACAAGATAGGGACTGCCCTTAAATTTAAAACAAAGAGAAAGAGGTCAATCAAGATTCCGTAAATCCTTATGCTCCAAAGAATAACCCTCCCTAAGGGTTGGGAGCTAGGAGGACAACTAATCCGGAGTTGATAGTCTTGGTAAGTCTTAACCCTTTATGATTGTTGTTTTTATTCTATGAAATGAGTTTGTGTTGTTTTATAATTCATATGGTAATGTCATCTTAATGAATTACTCAAAGAAAGATTTTCTTTAAAGTTTTCATGTTTAACAGTGATACAGTGAGTAGTTCATTGTAAAATTTAAGCATTTGTGGAAAAAAATTGCCTTATCCTGATTGATGTCTAAATGTGCGTAAAAGTGACATATAGAAGAATGTTTAATGTTGGAGAAGGTAGTTCCTTTGTAAAACAAAGAATAAGCTAGAATTTTTAAATTTGTGAAGTTTAGCAAGATTTTCTTTTGTTGCTAAGTGTTTGAAAGTGTGAAATGATGCTCCTTTCTCGTTGATGCTTGATTTTGAATGTTTGAGCCTTGATTTTAATTATTTATGTGAGGCTATGTGGTTACTTGTTTTTCTTGAAGTTTAGTGTCACTAGAGAACTCATGTTGTTCTAAGCAGGGTAGAATGTACGCCCTATGTGTGTGAAGTCTGGTTATGTTTGGAGGTCGAACGTTCGGAAGGTGTACCTTAGATAGCGCTTCTGTGTCTTGATGTGTTTGAGTTATTTTTACATGTTCTTTTTTATCTAAATTGACGAAGGATTTTTTTAAGACGTACATGACTTATTTTAAGGGTTTAATTTCCGGTTAAAACTCCATCTATGGCCCAAAAGGGGCCCTAGAAAAGGATCCAAGACTAAGCACCAAGCTGACGAACCAATGCCCCATTGACGGAGGGCAATCTACTGACCATATACAAAACGACGCCCTGTCGCCTAGGGGGCGTACGTTAGGACTTAATCCTTGTGGCCAACGCGCCATGTTCCATCGACAGGCCAAAACGACGCCCGTGTAGCATGGGCCATCGTCCAGTCGACGCTGTGTTGCTTGGTACCTAGACCAAGATAAAGCGCCTCACTTCAATAATTCAAACTCCCTCTGTAAAAGAAAAATCTTTTCAAGTAAAGGAGTCATTTCAAACACCCTCTATAAAAAAAACTCTCTTCAAGCAAGAAGGGCTGCTTTGTACGTTTTTCTTCACAAAAATTATTCCGTTTCCTTCTTATTGAGGTATGACATCCCTCCTTGAACCATCATCATGTAAAGGAGTCATTTCTAAAATATTTCAAAAAGGGTTTTAAAACATTATTTTCTTCTATCTTTGATTTTAAGCATGGGTCTTCTTGTAAAAGCGTTTTGATTGTTTAAATTTGTTTCATCTAGTATTATTTGATGACGTTAACATCAACACCCTAATGAACCCATGTTTATGCATATTTCAAATTTTTAGCTTAAGAAATCGGTTAAATGGATATGTTTGTATAGAGTATGAACTTTGATTTTCTTGTGTTGTTATAATGAGTTATCTACTTCCCTAACAGTATTATGATGACGAAATATTGAGAAAATCATTATGGGTTGTGATGTATTTGCTAAATGGTGAGGTGCTTATATTGTGTAATTCTTATTATAAATTGCTCTTGAGTGGTATGGTCCACCTTCTTGGTGGCGGTGTATACCTGATGAACTTGATATTACTTAGTATGTAGTTTGAGTGTGGCTTTGAAGGTCTTATATATCACAATGAAGTAATTTTTAAGATATATCTTGTATTGTTTTTTGGGAAGCTTAAATTGCATGTTTGGCTTAGATTATGCCTGAATGAAGTATATGACTTTGTGAAGCGTGTAAATTGCACGAATTGATGAATGTAGGTATAAAGAATTTATAGATTCAACGAAAATGAAATGATGCTTAGATTAAAAATGTGCTCAAAAGTATGCACATATAGTTACATGAAAGTATGAAGCTATGTTGAGTAACTAGAGGAGTTTTAAGGTGCACACTCTTTGTAAGTTGAGATGATGTGTCTAGTAGAAACACCACTACATCCTAAGAGCTTTCTAAGATAGGTCGGAGGATGAATTTCTGTCGTGATTTGAGATGTGGAGCTCACTAGTTACCCTTAACATATAGTATATAATGTTTAGAATCCGTGGTGGTTATGTCTAACATAGAGAGGATCTGAAGAAGAGGTTGTTACACTTCAATAGTTGAGATGTTGTATTCAAATGTACCTCTTTAGATGACTACTCCTCATTAGTAGAGAATCAGTTACTTAAGAGTAATCTCGTTATCCCTTGACTATGCGCCCGCATAGGTGTAGCTGTTTGGAAAGCCATGTAAAAGCTAAGGGAATGACCTTAAACTAGGCAAGTGAGGATCCCTCATCAAATAGGGGTTAATAAAAAGGATTCCATGACTAGCTCCCATGATTTATGTCGGTTAAGCTAGCCCACACAAAAGTATTGAATGAACTAAGTCTTGTAAAACCATGTGCTTCTTTGGATAGGTAATTGTATGGGACGCTATCTATCCTTTGCACTAAGTAGGACCTTCCCAAAGGGATGACTTGGTTCCAAGCCTTCTAAAAGGCTGTACTAGTTAGGGTAGGTTGTGGTATGGGACGCTATCTATCCATTTCACTAAGTAGGTATTCCGAAAGGGAAGTCTTTGGTGGTTTGTTGAGTGTTCTTCTAATATCTTATAATTTGAGTGGCAAATTATTCTCTCGAGTTGAGTAATTTTCTGGTGGGTAGTGTTAAGTATCCCCTTGGTGTGTATTGAATGAGGTGTTTAGATGTTTCCTTCATGTCATACCTTTGAGATTCTTAGGATTACCTCGGTGGAGAAACTTCTACAAAAATAAGCTCACTACCTCCTTGGCAACACCATGGAATTTCCCTATATTTGGAGTCATTAGTTCACTTTAATGTTTTGTATACTTTACTGTAATTTTAACTAAGTTATTGTGAAGTGATTAATCCAAGGGAAGCCATTAGGAGCACTAAGTGCGAGAAGTAATGTAAAACCTCACAAATGACATAGGTGAACTATGGCCCAGAATGTTGGTAATGGCGTTATAATGTGCTAAATGGGTCTATTATATGGTTTTGAGGCATTGTCTAAGAGTTTTGGCGCATTGGAAGTCAAACGTCAAAGGACGACTAAGACGTTCGACGACTAAGTCACCTACGTTCCTCATATTTGGTTCTATGTTTTTATCTATGATTCATGAGGTTCTAAGATACTAAAATAAGTTATTATATCATATATATAAAGTGTGTCTAGTTTTGTGGATTTTGGAGGTCAAATATCCAAAAACATCGATGACGTTTGAAAGTGTTGCCTTGAAATGACCTTATGTGTGTAGGCATGTTTCATAGTGTTTTGCACGTTCATTTTGGATGAAATTCATGTGAGAGGTTCTAAACTCATATACGATTATGTTTTGGATGGAAACATTTGAGCAAACATCTCCAAGGACCATACAGGGGTCCTAGAGGAAGGACCCATGTTTGTTTCCAAAACCTCTCAAGGCAGTCCCACCTATGGATGTAAAACGACGGGAAGTGGATGGTCGACAACCCGTAAGTGGTGGGCTTCATTTAGTACTTAGCCTGAGGAGTTAAGCTACTAATTCCTAGCCTCAGAACCCATCGACGGAGGGTACGACATTCCATATATAGACCTATGCCTCGTCGATGGGCGAACGTCGATGGATCTGTGTTTTCCTGCACAGGTTAATGTTATGTGAGGGTTGAAATGGGAATTTCACCCCACTTATAAATAAGAGTATTTGATGTTATTTAGGGGTCTATTGGGTATTGTATGTTTTTATATAAGTGTTTAATACTTAGAAGATTTAATTCTTCCAAATAAAAAAAAAATCCCTTAGAATTCACTCAAGAACGCCATGGGAGTAAAACAAAAAGAAGGGACTGCAGTGACGAATTAAATGGAGATTCATCATCAAATTAAAGAATTATATTCATCAAGGTATACATTTTTATCCTTGAATCTCTCTTCGTCAGGGAGCTCAACTCTAAAGATGTTTTCTTAAGTTTTCAAAGTGGAATTGTCGAATTTCATGATTCGACCATGTGTTCTTGCATCAATTGTTATTAAGAATTAATATGGATTAAATTTTTATTGTATTGATTATTTAAAACTAAATTATATATAAGCCCATGAATTGGATGAATCCTAGTTTTTGACTATGTTATGGGTTACTTGATATTCACCTAATGATGATGAACAATAGTGCAGATTTCTATGGACCATCTAATGATGTAATAATTGTTGTAAATTGATATCTATGATGTACTTGATTGATGAATAAATAGTAATTTGTCTTAGTTTCAATAATATTTTTACAATTATGTTGAATTGTTGGTTATGGCCATCGGTAAAGGACTTGTGATATGGAATGTGGTAATTTAACATTGGATTGAGATATTTAAGATGATGTGGTGTAACCTGCCCTATTTCCTTTATTTTTATGTTAATAAGACTTCAATTAAGTTCTGTTTGGTATGGTCCACTTTTGATGGTAGTTTTATGTGCTTTACTTGTAATTGATGTGCCCTTGTCGGTGTAATTTTAAGCAATATGATGATCATGGCCTTGTCGGCAATCTACTTGAAATAATGTGGTTATTTGAGTAGTTGATTATGTGAAGTATGATGATATCTATCTATATGTTATGTAATGTTAAAATATATTTGTTCTTCTATTGATGTTATGTAGTTAATCATGGTAGACTATGAATATGGCTTTGTGTGTATAGTCTTAGGGTTGGTGTATAATATTACTACTTTAATATATGAGTCTATGATGGTAATAATAATGTTTATATGATAGTATACAGAATAACTTGAAGATGATAAGGGTTATTTCTATGCGCTTCTAGAACGACATGTATTATGAGCTAAAGTGAATAATGTGGTGTCTTGTCTTGGTTGACTTGTGTGCCTTGCTTGATGTATGTATGAATGTGGATTTTTTGTGTCTTGACTTAGGATGCTAAATTCTCTTAGTCTTGAATTTATTAATGACATGTGACCTTAAATAAAGTTAAAAGGGTCTTTTATGGGAAACCTTAAAAGTAGTGGTAAGTTTATAAATGTCGATGTCGTAAGTCGTAATGGTATCTTTCATGTAAAGGAATGATAGAATTAAGTTAAAATGGATTGAAAAACATCATATTAATACTTAGAAATGTATTTATGATCTTCTTGTCGCCATTATTAAGTAACCCTAGTCGACATTCCTTTGATAGGGTAAATGTGATTTATTTATGAACATGATATGGAACCTTTATATGTAAACCTTATGTGTAAATTACTCTACTAGAAAAAAGGATAGCATCGGATGAGTATGGTAAGGGAAGTAGTTCTACTTAAAGAATGAGACTAGATTACAAAGCATGCCCTTCATATTCCTTAACAATATGCCTACATGGTATGTGTCTATGTTCTATCATTGGCAAGTAGAACACCCTCATTGGAGTATGTTAGAACTTTGGATTCCATGCTTTACTATCATGGTCTATGTTGGTTATTGCTGTAACACCCCATAAAATAAATATGCTATGTAATGCTTAATGTGTCTAGAATACCAACAATTAGACCGGGCTTACACAGATTGATGCGCGTAGAACCAGACCTATGAATCCTTGATACATCCAATCCAACGAACATGGAGAGTTGGTTTATCTAGAAAAGTTGGGGTCGAACCATGTAGACTTCTCAAATATGAATATTTAGTTGAAGAAGTCTTTACTAACTTAAAAAAGGGAAAATCATAGTTTTGGATGGTCTAGGGGTGAAATGGTCTTTTTACAGGCTAAGGGTAGTACCGTATTTATCCTAACTATATATTTAATTATTTAGTGAATAAGGTGGAGGGCGTTTTGGGGAGAGAGGGCCGAAAATTGGCTCTTGAAGTGAAGTCCTTCTCCACCCGGGTTCGAACCTAGGTGAAAGCAATAAATTAAATTATTTTTAATTTAAGTTGGTAAATTATTGTAATCAATTTATATTTATTATTTATTAGTTTATTTAAAATAATTGTAAATCAGAATTTTAATAATTAAATAAAATCTTATTTGACTTAGTCTTAAACTAGACTCCTAAGCCTAAGAAAACTCTGCTCTCCCACACTGATCTCTCTTTCTGTCACTCACATCTCTATTACTCTGATTCACGATTCTCTCTGCCAAATAACTTCAAAATACTGTAGGAAAATCAATGTTCTTAACACTTGAAGAACTCCTAACGAAAATATAAGAAAACAAACACAATAAGTCACGTAGGCAAAGAGAAGTTTATCCGTCAAGTTATTGTTTACTTTGAGGGGATTTGGACGTGATCTTGGGTGAAATCTTTAGGCACAAAGTCGAGGTTTTAACTTAAAAAATTTATGGTTTCTCTTCTCTCTTGGTCCCTTTCCATAGATACCCCTAAGGTTGAGACGAATCTACTCCGAAAACTAGGGTTTTTCACCGTTGCATGTCCCTGTCACTAGCTCCCGTTGAATCATAGGTGGGTTATGTTTTCTAGTAGAAAACTAGGGATCAAACGTGTTTTTTTGATGATTATGTGTTTATATTATGTTTTGAATTATGTGACTTTATGTTGATGTTTGAAAAAATGTAACTACGTGTGTATGTGTGTGTTGCCGTGGATATTGTTCATGGTTTAGAACTTGAAATGGCATGATAGTTCTTTATCTTTCATGTACACATGTTGATGTAAATCGCGATGTTCATATGAATTGAAATGGGGCTGATTTGAATGAAAATTTCTTTGCTAAAGAAATCCATGAAAATTACACCTAAGAAATGACCTAGTGGGTGTACGCATGCTTAGTTGAGATTTACGTGTTCGTTTTGGATAAAATTCATGTAAGAGATTTTAAACTCGTAAACGGTAATGTTTGGGTTGGAAACGCCCTAAAAAATATCCCCAATGACTATCCAAGTGTAGTTGAGGAAGAACCCATGTTGGTGGCAAAAACTGCCCAAGGTAGTCCCACCTATGGATGGAAAACAACGGCCAGTGGCCTAGTCGACACCCGGTAGGTGGTGGGTGTCATGACAGGAGTCAAGACCCTAGATGAAACTAGCATCGTTGACCTCTCAGAGGTCGCAGACAAGCCTACATACATTATCGTTACATCATCTACGTTAATTTTAGCAGAAAATTTGAGATTTTTGTTTACTTAGACTTCATAATGTGAAACATTGAACTCGCATAACACAATCCACATAAGCTAACGAGCGTTCACAACAACAATCTATAATCTGGATAATCAAGTAAAATACATAGTCAATATATGCATAAATATAGAGTTGCCAAAATGTCCCCAATACAAAATCTGAAAAATAGTAGGAAAGAAACACTAGTGAAACTTACTCCACTAGCTAATGTCTACGTCTAATGCTAGAACAAAATAGTAAGCATCCTGAATAAGCATGAGGGCCTACTGAATCTGGAAGAAAGCTTCACGTCCGGATAAATTCAGTGTCAATTTGTAAGTTCTAGCATCAAGTTGTACCTGCACCTAAAAGTACAGAGTTGTATGGGATTAGTACAAATTTCGACTAAGTATGGGTATATTCCAGTGAACACAAAGTACATTCATGATTAAGAAGATCTCTCTCCTTACGATATGAATTATGGAATGTCAAGTCAGTTTACTTGCCAAAATTGGATTAGGAAAGTCATGCTATGAGCGTAACATGCATCATTATGATATCATTTTAGAAACAACACTTAACATATTGCACATACACATAATTCATATCATTATTCATATGCCATGAGACCTTGGAATCATGGACATGACATTAGGACCTCCCAGAATGAGGGCTGAACATATTGTACCTAAACTAAGGAGCCTTCCTAAGCAAACACAAAGTCTTCTTCATTAATACATACATACTTCATTTTCATTCGTTCGCAAGATAGTGTAAATACCAATCATACCTAGGATGTAGTTTAGGACTTTCATCGGGCTCGCTTAGTAATGACCAAGAATGACCTAGTGTCGTTACTTAAGTCTAGCTCATCTCTTGATTATCTTATCCTAACATCTTTGGTATCATTCATTTCATTATGTGCATTAGGGTTCCCTAGCCCATTATTTTTTCAACTTTAAATGTTAGATTTACAATTAATTTTTGTGTAAAATCTAGAGCATCTTTAGGTAAGTTTTCATAGTTACTTTCGAGTATTTAATTACCTTATTGCAGTCCAGAAACCTTGAACTTATATGAACATCACGTTTTTAACATATTCATACACGTGAATTAAACAATTTAATCATGCCCAGTTTCATGCTCTTAGCCGAGACCAACTCATACAACACACGTGCACTCACAAGTCAACATATCACACATTTTTTGAGACATTTCCTTCATTCCATTATAATTTTGAATACATATTAAAATATATAACTGCAACCAGCCCTAAAATTATCTACCTAAAGTCATACCAACCTAAGCTCATAGGAAGCTAGTGTCAGGGACTTGCAATAGGCAACAACCCTAGTTTTTGAGTAGTTTCATCTGAGCTTTAAGGGTCTCTTTGGAAACAGACAAAGAGGGAAGAAAACCCATACCTGAATTTGTTGAAAATTTATTCAACGTGTTGTCTATCTCCCCAATAAGTCAACACCTAACCACCTAAACTACAAGCAAAATCCGTCGAGAAATTGGTTTTTAATTTTATTTTTAAGCTTGTTTGTGCGTCAAAATTCTTGATGAACTTTATGTTTTTACTTTTTGGTTCGGTTCGTTCTCTTGTTTTAGAAAGAGTTGAGCTTGAATGTGAGAGAGAGATGGTGAGAAACGTGTGGCTGTGTTAGCTTAGGATTAGGAGATTACGGAAAGACTTAGTCAAATAAGGATTAAATATTTTAATGAATAATTAAAACTATGATTTTGACTTTTTCTTAAATCAGAAATTGAATATTAATTAATAAAATTAATTCACCAAATAAAATAATATAATTAAATCTTTGCTCCCACGTAGGTTCGAAGCAAGATTTCACTAAAAGGACCAATTTCGGCACTTCCTAACATAATTACCCCTCTATCATATTAATTAATAAATATAATAAGTATTTAGGATAATTACAATACTACCGTTAGCCTAGAAAAAGACCATTTACCCCTAGACCCTCTAAACATAAGATTACCTGTTTTTAAGTCTGGTTAAAACTCATTCGGGTAGATCTTCATATTCAAGTTCCCTACTTGGATGGACACAACCTTTCCTAGCCTAACTAACTCACCAAGTTGGTTTGCTGGCTGTTGTACGGGTTTAAAGATCTTGCTCCACGTGCATCAATCTATGTCAACCCGTTCTAACCGTAGGAATTCTAGACACATTCAACATTACTCAGCATAGCCATTTTTAGGGTTGTTAAATTATCCCCCCCTTAGGAACATTCGTCACCGAATGACACTTCTTATAATGTTGTAAAACATCAGTCTTATCATAACATAGGTAATATATATAGTCAAGCAATAAAAACAAGGAATGGAGGAGTTAACAAAATTTTGACTTAAGAGTCGACAATCTATCCTCAAGAGCTGAAGACATGAGGGTAGAGGGATCTCATATCGGCCTTGGCCTCCCATGTAACACCCTCAACAAGATGGTTGCTCCATTATACCTTTATTGTGGCAAACCTTCTTATTTCTCAGCTACTTTACCTTCCGGTGTCTTCATTAACTGTCAAACCTTCAACAGATAGAACCGATGCTTGATCCCCTAGGCACTTCATTTACACAGAGACATGAAAGACTTGATGAATAGAAGCGAGCTCCGCACCCACAGACTATAGGATCTCATATTGCCCAACTAGGGACTCAACTCTCCCATCCTGCCAAATCTCATAACCCCCATCATAGGTTATATTATTAAATAGACTTGGTCACAAACATCAAACTCTAAGGGTCGTTTGCTGTTGTCTGCATAAGACTTCTGCCAACTACAACCAATAGCCAACTTGTCCCTAATAACCTTTACTTTCTCTAAGGCCTCATGAATGATATCTGGACCCAAAATAGATGATTGTCCAACGTCGAACCACCCAAGTGCACACCTACACCTTTTACAACACAATGGCCTTAAACGGTGCCATCCCAACAGTGGAGAGATAACTGCTATTATACGAGAACTCTTTTAAAGGTAAATGGTTGTCCCAACTACCTCTGAATTCAATCACACACACTCTCAACATGTCGTCCAATGTCTAATTGGTGTGCTGTGCATGCCCATCAGTGTATGGATGAAAGGTAGTAGTAAGCTTTACCTGGTTGCCTAAGTTCTTATGGAAGGATCTCAATAAATTTGAAGGAAATTGAGCTCCTCTGTTTGAAATGATAGAAACAGGAAACTAATGCAATATCTAAATCTCAACAATGTAGAGTCTCGCATAATCCTTGGCTATGTAAGTAAACTAAACAGGGATATAGTGGGAAAACTTAGTCATCCTATCCACAATAACCCAGATGGATTCATGCTGTCTCCTAGTCTTGGGAAGACTAACCACGAAGTCCATATTAATGTCCTCCCACTTTTTAGTTGGAACCTCAATACTTTGAGTAAGACCGCCAGGCTTAATATTTTCTGCCTTAACCTATTGACAATTGGGACACTTGGACACATATATATTAATGTCCTTCTTTATGGCATCCCACCAATAGATTCACTTAAGATCATGATACATCTTTGTTGAAAATGGATGTATCGAATATTTGGAACCATGGGCCTCTGTAAAAATTTTGGTCCACAAATCATCTACATCTTGTGCACACAACCTTCCCTTATACCTAAGTATGCCATCACCTCCAAAAGCAAAAGACTCATTCATCTTTGCCAAAACAGAGTTCTTCAACTCCATCAACACAGGATCAAAATGCTTACCCTTCTAGACTTAATCTACCAAGGATGATTCAGAACTAGTATGAACTAAAACACCCCCACTAGTAGAGTCAACCAACCACACACCCAATGTAGCCAGTCAATGTACATATTTCAGCAACTCCTACTTCTCATCCTCAATGGGGTATTTACTCTCCATGATCATACTACTCAAAGAATCACCTACAACATTATCCTTACGTGGATGGTAGGTATCTTTATTTCACATTCTTTTTGATTCATCAAATCTATACCTATAGAATTTGATAATCGGCTGTTCTGTAGAAATGAAGCATTCATGTCATAGTCCTTCAATAGCTTCAACCATCTCCGTTTATGTGGGTTAAACTTCCTCTGCGTGAACACGTATTGGAGACTTTTGTGGTCTTTGAACACATCAACATGCACTTCATTGAAGTAGTGTCTCCATAGTTTAAGTGATAAGACCACAACTTCCAACTCAAGGTCATGAGTGGGATAATTCATTTAACTAACCTTGAGCTTTCTGGATGCATAATCTATAACCTCACCACCATTCATAAGAACAAAACCCAAACCAACCCTACATACATTATAATAAAAAACTGTAATTCTCACCACACTTAGGCAAAGTAAGCACCGGGGCTAAAGTGAGTCTGTCCTTGAGCGCCTGGAAACTGTAATAGCAATTTTTGCATCCCGACACTCCTCCTCCATAAATCCTAAGATCCTGTGAGGAACATACTCATCTCATCCTTGTTGTTAGATATAATAGAAGTGGCATACCTGGAAAATTTAACAACTTTAGTGAATGCTCCCCGAATGTCATGGATCCCTGTTTAGGGTTGATAAACTCCTCCACCTTCTCCTCCTTCATCTCCCTGAGGAAGAATCTATCCACGAAGGCAGTCTTTAAAAACTCCCACATGACCGGACCTCCGCCCATTGTTCATCTATCCTGCCACATCTTGCACAAAGATTGTGCAACATCCTTGAGCTGGTAGGAAGCCATCTCAGCATTTTGAGTAACTGTGGCCCTTATAGCAACTAAAATCTTACGCACCTCATCAATAAAATCATTAGGATCTTCTGAAGTCTTGTACTTTGTCAAAAATCAAAAGATTCATCCTCGTGAAGTCTCGTAGTCTGTATGCTATGCTACATGCTGGTTTGTTCTCCCGCTGAACAACATTTATGTTTTCCTGGGTAGTCATATCCTTGGACTTCATAGTGATGGCTTGAACCATCTGAGACAAAGCGGTTCGTACCTCCACATCAATCAACCCAGCTGGGTTAACCGGCATGGCCACTCCTTCAACTTGAGCCTGGAGTAGAACTCGGTTATCCCCAGCAGCTGCTTCTCCTCTTTCCCGACCAACGTTCCTTATTGTGTTCATTTGTTGATAAAAAAGAATTGATGTAAGATACGCTCATAACACCAAGAAATAAGCCATTAGAAAAGTCAATGATCAGATCAGAAGAAGGGAATCTTTCTTACGCATCATGCAGTCTCTAATTTAAGATAGTAATCTACTTTAATACTATGACGTAGAAACTACTCGATGTGGTTTATGTGAACTTATTATCTTTTGAATTTAAAATAATGCTCTGATACAAACTATGTTATCACTGGAGTCTTAACCATAGCCGAAACTGGCATAGTTGACCTCTCAGAGGTCGCAGCCAATCCTTGATATGTCATCATAACATTGTTTACGTTAATTTTAGCGGAAAATTTGAGCTTTTAGTTTACTTAGACTTCCTAGTGAGAAACTTTGAACTCCCATATCACAATCAACATAAACTCATGATCTTTCACAACAACCATATATTATCAAGATAATCATATGAAAGACGTAATCAATATTTGGATAAATATAGAGTTGCAAAAATGGAGCCAATACAATATCTGAATATAACTAGGAAAGAAACACTAGTGAAACATACTTCACTAGATATGTCCACGTCTAATGCTACAATAAAATAGTAAGCATCCTCAAAAGAATGAGAGCCTACCATATCCAGATGAAAGCTCCACGTCCGGATAATTTCAATGTCAATTTGTAAGTTCTAGCGTCTACCTGCACATGCACCAAAAAGTAGAGAGTTGTATGGGATTAGTACACACTTCTACTAAGTATGGGTATATGAAAGCACACGCTAAGGACATTCATGATTAATAAGAGATCTATCATAACGATATGAAATATGGAAAGTCAAGTCAGTGGACTTGCCATAATCAGATTAGGAAAATCATGCTATGAGTGCAATATGCATCATCAAAATATCATTTTACAAATAGCACACGACATAGTGCACTTATCGTATCAAATAAGTCATACCATTCCTTCATATTCCATGAGACCTTGGAATCATAGACTTGACATTAGGACTTCCCAAAATGAGGACTAAACATATGGGACCTCAACTAGGGTGACTTCTTTAGCAAACATAGAGTCTGCTTCATTTAGTCATATGTATTTCATTTTGATTCGTTCCTATGATAGTGTAAATACCGTCCATACCTAGGATGTGGTTTAAAACTTTCATCGGATTCGTTGTGAAATGACCAAGAATGATCTAGTGTCATTACTTATGTGTAGCTCACCTCTTAATCATCCAATCCTAACACCTTTGTTATTTTTTTATTTCATTATGTGTATTACCTGAGGAGGGACTCATTGTTTCTTGAACCTCAACCTTAACCGACACAGATCATGTGAGCATCATGAAATCCATTGTTTAACCCCACACCGAAAAGAGGTGGAATCACTGTCCAATGTGAACATAAACATGCTAGCGTATATAGGGAGTCGAACCCTTCTAGAAACGTATATTGGCAGTATAGGTTCAAAGACAAGGAGATATAAGGAGAGCAATACCCATCTTGACGGACAGTCTCATCTCATGAGAATTACATGAACTCTGCCTTCCCGAAAAAAGGAAATCTAATCATTACTATTAAGTATGCATTAACTTCATTACTTACATTAGAGTGTTCATAGTAACTGCTCTCTTCATTAACTTTACATTGTCATACGTGAGTACGTCTTGGTAACATTTACTTAAGCTCATATGAGATTCCTCTCACATTTCGCATTAACCTTTTATCATGTTGTCAACACATTCTTTAACTTTAGCACATTAACTCTTCTTAACTACTCACCGCTTTACGTGAATGTTCTTTTCATCATATGCCAATGCATTTGGTCTTTTAGTGTGCTTAACACTCTTACATAACCCTTTTGTGTCTCATCATTCATCACATAATATATTAGGTTCACATTCTTTATAACATATGCTGGACATATGAGTCCACACACAAAATCCATGATGATTTATTCATAGTTCATTTAAGCAATTTATATTGCCCATGATTATGTATTACAAGACTTATGCATCTAGTAAGTATATCAAGGTCTCAATTTGATTCCTATAGGAAGCATTAATTAAGTATTTCATCACGTAAGACTTATGTGTCAATACGCATTTGGTCAAGGGAACCCTATTTCAAATCCCTTTTATAACACTTAGTTAATTTTCTTTATGCTTTTCCTTGTCATTAACCCTTTTGCTAGGGATTCCGAGATTAATTCCCCACACTTACCCTTGCTTTTTTTTCCTTTTTTTGCCTTGAATAATTTGGCCTAGGGGACCCATGATAGAAACCCCATGCCCACATTTTTTTATTTTTCCTTTAGTTACATTCTACATTCGTTTAGATTAACAGGGTTTGGGATCGAACCCCCACAACCCCACCTTATTTTAATTGCATTTTCTCGTTACTTCCTAATTCTTCCCTTAGGTTGTGGGTTTGAATCAAAAATACCTCATTATTTTTAATTATTTCATTATAGTATTTTTGTCCTCTCTCCGTCATCCATCCAACAGTTTGTGGGTTCGAACCCCACAGGCCTCACTTCATTTTCTTTCCTTTTGTTCCCTTAAATTTTTTTTTTCACTTGAACTTTACCCCATTTTGTATCCCCTGTATCACACTTAATTTTTTTTATAACATGTATGGGGTGAGATGTTGGGTTCAATCCCCACTGACCTCAAGCATTAAAAAATATTTTTTTAAACGTGATTGTTTTACAATATGCTGCCAAAAAACAAATTTCAAGACTGCTGGAAATCTGTTATCCCTCTTCGCTTTTCATTTTTTCCAACTTTTATATGTTAGATTTAGTAAAAATATTCTTGTAAAATCTTTTGAAAATTTAGGTAAGTTGTCGTGGTTACTTTTGATGATTTAATCACATTTTTGCAGTCCATTTTCTCACCCTCTTTCACGTTAAAAATTAAGACATCTCGAGTAGTTTTGTAGGGAGATCTTTAGGTGCATTTTCAAGATTACATTAAATCAAGAACTTTAATTTAATTCAACAACCTTAAACATATATGAACATCACGTTTTTAACATATTCATACATGTAAAATAAACAATTTCATCATGCCAAATTTCATACTCTTAGCCGACACCAAGTCACAGTACACTCGTGCACTCATAAGTCAACATATCACTCATTTTCGGAGACATTTTTTTCATTCCTATATAATTTCGAAAACACATTCAAAAACGTTATCACAACCAACACAAAAATCATCTATCAGAAGTCATACCAACCTAATATCATAGGGAGCTAGTGCAAGGGACATGCGAAGGGGAACAACCCTAGTTTTCGAGTAGATTCATCTAAGCCTTAAGGGTCTCTTGGGAAAGGGACAAGGAGGGAAGAAAACCCATACCTGAAGCTGTTCAAAAATGATTCAACATGCGTCCTATCTCCCCACTTTGACAAAGTCTCACCATCAAAACCAAAACCATAATCCACCGAGAAATTTTATTTTAATTTTTGTTTTTAACCTTGTTTGAGTGTTCAAATTCTGGATGAACCTTATGTTTTCTCTTTTTGGTTCTGTTTATTCTCTTATTTTACAGAGAGTTTAGCGTGAATGTGAGAGAGAGATGGTGAGAAACGTGTGGGTGTGTTAGGTTAGGATTAGGAGATTAGGGAGAGACTTAGTCAAATTAGGATTAGTTATTTTAATTAATAATTAAAAATCTGATTGTTCCTTTTTCTTAAATCATGAATTAAAAATTAATTAATTAAATTAATTCACGAAATAAATTAATCAAATTAAATAATCGTTCTTACCTTAATTCGAACCGGGGTGGAGCAAGATTTCAGTTAAAGGGCCAATTTTCTCCTTTTCTACCCAAATTGTGCGTAGACCATATTATTTATTTATGAAATAAATATTTTTGGTAAATATAATACTAACCTTATCCTGCAAAAATATCATTTTACCCCTAGACCCTCCAAACATAATATTACCCCTTTTTAAGTCCGGTTAAGAATCATTCAAGTAGATCTTCATATTCGGGTGTCCTACATGGCTGGACCCAACATTTTCTAGCTCAACAAACTCACCAAGTTGGTTGTCTTGGCTGTTTCAAGGGTTTAGAGGTCTGGTTCAAAGAGCATCAATCCTTGTGAGCCAGATTTAATCGTAGGCATTCTAGTCATATTAAGCATTACTCAGCAAAGCCGTTTTTAGTGATGTTATAGTGGGCGTCATTTGGTATTTATCCTGGGTAGTTAATCTACCAAGCCCAGGCCTCTAAATCCATCGAAGGAGGATCAGACGGCCCGTGTATGGAACTACGCCTTATCGATGGGCAATAGTAGATGGATCTGTGTTTTCCTAAACATCACTTTTAAGTTAGGTAGAAATGGGAATTTCACCCCACTTCAAAATATGAGTATTGATGGTTATTCAGGGGTATTTTGGGTATTTAAGTGTGTATAAAAGTGTTTAACACTTAGAATATTTCATTCTTCCAAATCAAAAAAGCTAAATCCCTTAGAATTATCTCTAGATTTCCATTGGAGTCAAACCTAAAGGAAGGGCTTGGAGTTACGAAATGAGTGGATATTGTTCATCATATTGAAAAATTAGATTCATCCATGTATTTATTTTTATCCTTGAAACTTTCTTCATCAAGGAGCTCAACTCTCAAGATGTATTCTAAAGTTTTCAAAGTTTAATTGTCCAATTTCTTGATTCTACCATTGGTTCTTGGATCAATTGTTTTTAAAGGTTTATTATGGATTAAATTGTAATTATGTTTATGATTTTAACCTAAATTACCTATGAACCCATGAATTATATGAACACTAGTTTTTGACTAAGTTATGTGTTACTTGTTATTGACCTAATGTTTATGAATTATGCTGTAGATCTCTATGGGTTGTCTAATGATGTAATGATTGTTGTAAATTTATATCTAGGTTATATTGGATTGATGAATATGGATTAATTTTACCAAGTTCCATGAATATTGTTAAAATTATGTTAAATTGTTGGTTATGGCCATGGATAAGGGTCTTTGATATCGAATGTGGTAATATTACTTTTGATTGAGTTGTTGAAGATGATGTGGTGGTAAGATGCCCTATTTCATTTATTTTTATTTTAATTAGACTGAAATTATATTGTTATTGGTATTGGTCCACTCATGTGAGTCAAGATATATCTATGGGTGAGAGGCTATGGGACGATAGAGTTTCCCTTCTTTTCTACACCTATGTCGTGCCGTAGAGTAGAAATTATGAGTATTCTTTTCTTATTGTTTTCCTTATGTTACTAGGTATATTATTACGAGGAGGACACCGGGAGAGTTGAAGAAAATGATGTGCAAGAGGAGATCCCTCCTCAAGTTTAGGAAGTTAAAAAAGTTCCTGTCACGACCCAAATCCAGGCCGTGACTGGCACCCACACTTACCCTCCTATGTGAGCGAACCAACCAATCTAAACTCTAACATTTCAATATAATATCAACAGTAAATAATGCGGAAGACTCAAACTCATTAAATAAAACCAATTCATTAACTTCTAAAATTCAACATCTATTATTCCCCAAAATCTGGAAATCATCATCACAAGAACATCTATGATCAAATTACTAAAGTAAGAGTATTCTAAAAGCTAAAACAAGTAAAATCTAGTCCATGCCGGAACATCAAGGCATCAAGACATGAGGAAGAAGATCCAGTCCAAGCTAGAAGCATTAGCTCACCCTGAAGATCCGATGTGACGAAGACTGGCTAGAATTCCGGTTGAGTTGAAGATGACGGTACGTTTGCTGCACTCCACAAATAAACAAGAAGAAAACATCAAAGTAGGGGGTCAGTACAAACACAAGTACTGAGTAGGTATCATCGGCCAACTCAAAATAGAAAACAGTATATATTAAACAATATCATAAAATCAACTAATATCCTTATCATGCAGCATTTACAATTACCATAACCCTTGGTTACAACACCAAGCTCATCAATGAGGACTCACGCCTCCTCATCATACTCATTTGGGAATTAGGGTCATTATATAGAGTATATTAACATCTTTCAAGATTCATTATCTTTATTCCTCTCGTGTCGGTACGTGACACTCCGCCCCTCATATACTATCCTGGCGTCGGAACGTGACACCCGATCCATATACTATCCTGGTGTCGGAACGTGACACTCCGATCCTCATATACTATCCTGGTACTGGAACGTGGCACGCGATCCATATACTATCCTGGTGTCGGAACGTGACACTCCGATCCTCATATACTTTCCTGGTACCAGAACGTGGCACCCGATCCATATACAATCCTTGTGTGGGAACGTGACACTCCGATCCTCATATACTATCCTGGTACCGAAACGTGGCATCCGATTCCATAATCTCACTACTTTCGTTCATCAAGCCTTCCTTTATACCAAGGCATCATCATTAACAAAGTAGATTAGGGTTTCTTTTTCAAGATTTAGGATTCAATAGCTTCATCATGCTTATTTTATTACAATTACATAATCACATTCATGCAAGCATACAACTAAGCATATAGAAGGGTTTACAATACTACCCATACATATCATTCGCTATTAAGAGTTTACTACGAATAGTATAAAAACCATAACCTACCTCCACCGAAGACTAGTGATCAAGCAAGCAAATTCCCAAAGCTTTATTCTTTTTCGTCTCATTCGATCCTCTCTCTATCCTTTCTCTTTCCTTCTCTTTGTTCTTTCTATTTTCTTTATTCAAACCCTCTTTCTTTTACCCTAATTAGTATATAATTAAGAATAAAAGATGGCAATAATAACCCACTAATTAACTTAAGGTTACCTATTTTAACCCCCAAGTAATTAGACTTTTTAACATTAACCCACTAACTTTATAATTAAAGTAGGAATAGTCAAAAACGTCCCATAAAACAATTAAGGATGTCCAACTCAAACTGGGATTACGCAGCCTGTGACGGCCCATCGTGCCTGCGACGGTCCATCCAACTGCCCTTCACAGAGTTAAGAGACTCAATTTCTCTGAAGAGTCTGCGAAGGTCCATCACACCCTTGATGGTCCATCCTGCCATTCCGTTACGAAGTTCAGAGAGTCGATTTTCAGTACCCAATTTCTGATTTTCTAAGTGTTTTGAAACGAGACCCTGCGACGGTCCGTCGTGCCCATGACGGTCCGTCGTGGTGTCCGTCGCCTCAGCCTGTTTTTTCAGAAATAAAATCTGCTGCTCAAAACGACTAAAAGGGTCGTTACAATAGATACCAATTTACCAATCGTTCGTCCCCGAATGATCACAAGAAGGAAAACAAGGGCGAAAAGGAGTACCTGAATCTGTAAACAGATGTGGGTATCTTTCTCGCATATCTGCCTCCTTCTCCCAAGAGGCTTCATCAACGGGTCGATTCTTCCATTGAACTTTGATGGATGCAATCTCCCTTGATCTTAACTTGCGAATTACACTATCTAGAATGGCAACAGGTTCCTTCTCATAAGACAAATTATCATCAAGCAAGACTGAATCCCAACGGATAATGTAGTTTCCATCCCCATGGTATCTTTTCAACATAGACACATGGAATACCGGATGAACTCCGGACAGCCCTGGAGGCAAGGCTAACTCATAAGCCACCTCCCCTATGCGCTTCAGAACCTCGAAAGGACCAATAAACCTTGGGCTTAGAGTACCCCTTTTTTCCAAACCCCATCACCCCTTTTATGGGCGATACTTTCAGTAAGACTTGTTCACCCTCCATAAACTCCAAGTCTCTAACCTTCCGATCTGCATACTCCTTCTATCTACTTTGCGCCGCTAGAAGCTTTTCTTGAATAGATTTCACTTTATCTAACGATTCCCTCAGAAGGTTAGTACCCCAAGGTCTAACTTCAAATGCATCAAACCACCCAATGGGAGACCTACATTTTCTCCCATATGGTGCCTCAAATGGGGCCATATCAATGCTTGAGTGATAGCTATTGTTGTAGGAGAACTCTGCTAAGGGTAAAAAGCTATCCCACTGACCACCAAACTCTATCACACATGCACGAAGCATATCCTCAAACACTTGAATCGTTCGCTCAGACTGACCATCGGTCTGAGGATGGAACGCAGTGCTAAGGTCCAACCTAGTACCTAATTCCGCATGCAATGTTTTCCAAAACTTAGAAGTAAACTGCGTACCTCTATCTGATATGATGGAGAGTGGAACCCCATGCAATCGAACAATTTCTGAGACATAGATTTTGGCTAACTTCTCTGCATTGTAATTCACCTTGACCGGAATGAAATGAGCAGACTTAGTTAACCTATCAACAATCACCCAAATAGAATCAAACTTTTCCAATGTCTTTGGAAGACCAACCACGAAATCCATTGCAATCCTTTCCCACTTCCATTCAGGAATGGGCATTCTCTGAAGTGTTCCTCCGGGCCTTTGGTGTTCATACTTTACTTGTTGACAGTTTGGACATTTAGCAATAAAATCCACAATATCATGCTTCATTCTACTCCACCAAAAGTGTTGCTTTAGGTCACGGTACATCTTCGTTGCACCCGGATATATCGAATACCTTGAACTATGAGCCTCTGTCAGAATAGTGTTGATCAAATCATCGACGCGGGGTACACATACCCTTCCCTTAATCCTCAAAACACCTTGCTCATCGATTATCGCTTCTTTAGCCTCTCCTTGCAACACTTTATCTCGGATCCGGATTAATTTTTCATCATTAAACTGCTTTCCCTTAATCTTGTAAAGGAAGGAAGATCTTTCCTCCACACAAGCTAAAAATCCTCCCTTCTCATTTACTTCTAATCTCATAAGGTCATTAGCCAGAATCTGAACTTCTCTAGCCAATGGGCGTCTAGAAGCTTGCAAGTGAGCTAGAGTCCCCATGCTTTCCGCCTTTCTACGTAAAGCATCCGCTATAACATTCGCCTTCCCCGGATGATACAAAATAGTGATGTCGTAGTCCTTCAGTAGTTCCATCCATCTCCTCTGTCTCAAGTTCAAATCTTTCTGAGTAAAGACATATTGTAGGCTACGATGGTCCGTATAGACCTCACACTTAACCCCATATAAATAGTGTCTCCATTTCTTTAAGGCAGACACTACCGCAGCCAATTCCAAATCATTAGTTGGATAGTTACGTTCATGCACTTTTAATTGTCTTGAAGCATAAGCAATCACATTCTTCTCTTGCATTAGCACTGCACCCAAACCCGAATAGGATGCATCACAATAGACAATGAAATTCTTACCTTCCACTGGCAAGGTGAGAATTGGTGCAGTAGTCAACAGAGTCTTGAGCTTCTGGAAGCTTTCCTCACACTCATCCGACCATACAAATGGAACATTTTGCTTAGTCAAGTTCGTCAATTGGGAAGTAATGGAAGAGAATCCCTTGACAAATCGACGGTAGTAGCTAGCTAACCCAACAAAGCTCCTTATTTCTAACACATTAGTAGGTCTTACCCAATTCTTCACTGTCTCAATCTTTGAAGGATCCACCATCACTCCATCCTTAGAAACCACATGCCCCAAGAACGACACTGCATCTAGCCAAAACTCACACTTGGAGAATTTGGCATAAAGCTTTTTCTCCTTCAACATTTCCAATACCATTCTCAAATGCTCCTCATGTTCCTCCTTACTTTTAGAGTATATCAGTATATCATCAATAAACACGATCACAAAGAGATCCAGATATGGCTTAAAAATCCCGTTCATCAAGCTCATGAAAGTAGCAGGGGAATTCGTAAGACCAAAAGACATCACTACAAATTCGTAATGCCCATACCTGGTTCTAAAAGCAGTCTTTGGCACATCCGTTGCCCGTATTTTCAATTGATGATAACCGGAACTCAAGTCGATCTTGGAGAAGACACAAGCACCTTGTAACTGATCGAACAAGTCATCAATGCGAGGAAGAGGATACTTGTTCTTTATGGTTACCTTGTTCAAATTCTGGTAGTCTATGCACATCCGAAATTTCCCATCCTTCTTCTTTACAAACAAAACCGGAGCACCCCAAGGAGATGCACTTGGTCTAATGAAGTCTTTGCTCAACAACTCTTGAAGTTGTGCTTTTAACTCTCTTAACTCCGTGGGAGCCATTCTATAAGGGGGTATAGAAATGGGGCGAGTATCCGGTTCAAGATCAATACAGAAGTCAATATCTCTATCCGGTGGCATGCCAGGAAGGTCTGCAGGAAACACATCTAGAAACTCACGATCTATCGAGACCGACTCAATCGAGGGTACTTGAATAGTATCATCCCGGAGGTGTGCCAAGAAAGCTAAACAACCCTTACTAACCATTTGCTTAGCACGAAGAAAGGAGACGATACGTACCGAATTGGAAGTGTAGTCACCTTCCCACACTAACGGATCTGTCCCAGGCTTGACTAACATCACCGTTTTAGCATTACAATCCAAGATCGCAAATTGCGGAGAAAGCCAAGTCATACCCAGAATTACATCAAAATCATCCATTTCAAAGATAACCAAATCTACATAAGTTTTGCTCCCAACAAAGTTCACCAAACAAGACCTATATACCTTTTCAACTACCACAGATTCACCCACCGGAGTAGAAACACGAATAGGCATATCAAGTAATTCACAATGTAAATTTAGACCTTTAGCAAATGAGGAAGATACTTAAGAAAATGTGGATCCAGGATCAAACAATACAGAGGCCAGGCAATCACAAACCAGAAGATTACCTATGATGACAGCATCAGATGCCTCCGCTTCAGACCGCCCAGGGAAAGCGTAAAAATGGGCCTTATCGTTTGTCTTTCCATTGCCCCTACCATGTTGTGATGTAGTGGCTCCAGTTTGCCCATCACCCGGACCGTTTTGGTGACCACCATTACTTCGACCACCGCGTCCTCCAGAATGACGACCTCTTCCATAACCACCTCTACCTCTAACATTTGGAGGTCTGTAACTCTGTTTTGGACAATACCTCTTAATGTGTCCGATCTTCCCACATCCATAACACTCTCTGGGTTCAAGCATAGGTATCTTAGAGAAGTGTTGACCGGTCTGAGGTGGACCCCAACTACCGTCTGTAGTGAAGACTGAATTGGTCGTACTGCGTAACCTCCTAAACCCTGTCATCTAGAGTAAGAACCGTTAAACTCACCTCCCTTTCGAAACCTTTTTGATGTAGTTGCCATGGTGAAGTCATCTGGCTTCACTCCTTTCACCTCTACCACAAAGTCTACCACTTTTTGTAAAGATTTTGTTGTAGCCGCTACCTGTAAGGCTGAAATCCGCAACTCTGATCTCAACCCTTTCACAAAACGGCAAATCCGCTCTTGTGATAATGCACGAAACTTAGCCTCATATGCAGTAACCGACATCCTACCTTGCTCTAGGCTCAAGAACTCGTCTCTCTTCCTATCCCTCAAAGTCCGGGGAATATACTTCTCCATAAACAATCTAGAGAATGATGCCCAAGTCATAGGTGGTGCCTCCATTGGTTGACACTCAACATGTGACCGCCACCACATTTTGGCGTTCCATTGAAACTGATAACTGACGAACTCAACATCAAACCGTTCTACTATACCCATCTTGTGTAGTAGCTCATGACAGTCAACCAGAAAATCGTAAGCATCCTCAGATTCAGCACCCTTGAAGACTGGAGGTTTCAATTTCAAGAACTTACTGAAAAGTTCAAGCTGATCATTTGTCATTATAGGCCCAGAAGTCAGACGTGGAAACGTGCCTATGTCCAATGAGGCATCCATACGAGGAGCCATAGTGGCTGCATGTTGTACCTCTGAAACCGGAGGTGTTGGTGCAGAAAACACTGGAGGTGCCTGACCCTGATCAGACAACCCACTAAGATAAGCGAGCACCTGATTTATCATCTCTGGGGTAGGCTGGGGTGGCAATCCCTCATTCTGCACTTGTTCACTTTCCCCATCCTCTCCTTCTCTTATTACCTCCTCAGTCGGTGGAGGAGGAGTCACTACCCTAGTATCAGATGGGCTAGGTGCTCGTCCTCTTCCCCTAGAGGACATCCTCCCATGACCTCTACCACGGCCTCTTGCCGCTGCTCTTCCTGGAGCTACAGCCTCAATGGTTGGCTCAGACGCACCCTGTCCCGCCGGTGCTAGTGTTGGTGTTGGCGTAGTCGTTGCTCTAGTTCTAACCATCTGCGAAAGAGAGTGAAGATGGTCAGATACTAATTTGTATCACCTAGATACCAATTGGACCCAAGTAATAGCACGAAAGAAAGAATGAAAGAATGGAATTTTCCTAAAGTCTTATAGCCTCTCAAAGAAAAGTAAAGGCGTCCCCCTACCGTTCGTTACGACTCTACTAGACTCGTTCTTGTGTGATGAGACCAACGAACCTAATGCTCTGATACAAAGTTTGTCATGACCCAAATCCGGGCCGTGACTGGCACCCACACTTACCCTCCTATGTGAGCGAACAACCCAATCTAAACTCTAACATTTCAATATAATATCAACAGTAAATAATGCGGAAGACTCAAACTCATTAAATAAAACCAATTCATTAACTTCTAAAATTCAACATCTATTATTCCCCAAAATCTGGAAGTCATCGTCACAAGAACATCTATGATCAAATTACTAAACTAAGAGTATTCTAAAAGCTAAAACAAGTAAAAGCTAGTCCATGCCGGAATTTCAAGGCATCAAGACATGAGGAAGAAAATCCAGTCCAAGATAGAAGCATTAGCTCACCCTGAAGATCCGATGTAACGAAGACTGGCTAGAATTCCGGTTGAGTAGAAGATGACGGTACTTTTGCTGCACTCCACAAATAAACAAGAAGAAAACATCAAAGTAGGGGGTCAGTACAAACACAAGTACTGAGTAGGTATAATCGGCTAACTCAAAATAGAAAACAGTATATATTAAGCAATATCATAAAATCAACTAATATCCTTATCATGCAGCATTTACAATTACCATAACCCTTGGTTACAACACCAAGCTCATCAATGAGGACTCACGCCTCCTCATCATACTCATTTGGGAATTAGGGTCATTATATAGAGTATATTAACATCTTTCAAGATTCATTATCTTTATTCCTCTCGTGTCGGTACGTGACACTCCGCCCCTCATATACTATCCTGGCGTCGGAACGTGACACCCGATCCATATACTATCCTGGTGTCGGAACGTGACACTTCGATCCTCAAATACTATCCTGGTACCGGAACGTGGCACCCGATCCATATACTATCCTGGTGTCGGAACGTGACACTCTGATCCTCATATACTATCCTTGTACAGGAACGTGGCACCCGATCCATATACTATCCTTGTGTCGGAATGTGACACTCCGATCCTCATATACTATCCTGGTACCGAAACGTGGCACCCGATCCCCTAATCTCACTTCTTTCGTTCATCAAGCCTTCCTTTATACCAAGGCATCATCATTAACAAAGTAGATTAGGGTTTCTTTTTCAAGATTTAGGATTCAATAGCTTCATCATGCTTATTTTATTACAATTACATAATCACATTCATGCAAGCATACAATTAAGCATATAGAAGGGTTTTCAATACTACCCATACATATCATTCGCTATTAAGAGTTTACTACGAATAGTATAAAAACCATAACCTACCTCCACCGAAGACTAGTGATCAAGCAAGCAAATTCCCAAAGCTTTGTTCTTTTTCCTCTCGTTCAATCCTCTCTCTATCGTTTCTCTTTCATTCTCTTTGTTCTTTCTATTTTCTTTATTCAAAACCTCTTTCTTTTACCCTAATTAGTATATACTTAAGAATAAAAGATGGCAATAATAACCCACTAATTAACTTAAGGTTACCTCTTTGAACCCCCAAGTAATTAGACTTATTAACATTAACCCACTAACTTTATAATTAAAGCAGGAATAGTCAAAAACGTCCCTTAAAACAATTAAGGAAATCCGACTCAGACTGGAATTACGCAGCCTGTGACGGCCCATCGTGCCTGTGACGGTCCGTCCTGCTGCCCGTCACAGAGTTCAGAGACTCAATTTCTCTGAAGAGTCTGTGACGGTCCGTCACACCTGTGACGGTCCGTCCTGCCATTCCGTTACGAAGTTCAGAGAGTCGATTTTCAGTACCCAATTTCAGATTTTCTAAGTGTTTTGAAATGAGACCCTGCGACGGTCCGTCATGCCCTTGACGGTCCGCCGTGGGGTCCGTCGCCTCAACCTATTTTTCCAGAAATAAAATCTGCTGCTCAAAACAACTAAATAGGTCGCTAAAGTTCCTCAAGGCGCTCAAGGTGATCAAGTCTCTATTGTGGGTGGAGGATATGATGTTCCGGTGGTTCACAAGGAGCTGAGGGATAGGGATATTAGAGAGGATTTGATTTATTTAGCTTCTGCTTGTGACTTCTCAATTTTGAATTTGAGTATGGTGTCTAGGGTGACTATTGAGGATAAATCCTCCAATATGTATTGGCTCTAAGGTGGGAGAGGATACCCAAGAGTTTCTTGATGGAGTGCATAAGGTGTTGAGTGCTATGGGAGTTACATCTTGGGAGAAGACATAGTTTGCTTTGTGTCAATTGAGGGATGTTTCTCAAATATGATACACACAATGGATCGATAATAGGCCGGAGGAATCAGTTCCTATTGAGTGGAAAAAATTTATGGAAGCTTTTCTTGGAAAGTCATTTCCCCGTAAGAGAAGGGAAGTTAAGATAGAAAAGTTTATCAATCTCAAGCAAGGTAATATGAGTGTTGAGGAATAATCTTTGAAGTTCTCAATGTTATCTAGATATGTCCCTTCTCTTGTGTCTTATCTAAGAGATGAAATTAGTTGTTTTGTGATGGGCGTAGCCGATCTAGTAAGGGAGGAAAGTCGTACGGTGATGCTACATGATGATTTGACCCTAGCTAGACTCATGGTATATGCACAATGAATTGAAGATTATAAACATAGGAGGAACGCTAAAAACTTGAATAAGAAGAGGGCGCAAACTAAATAAGAACCTAAGATTGCTAAGGTGATATTCGAAAAAGTAGGTTTTTCTCAAAATGGTAAACCTACATGTATTACTTGTTGAAAGAGGCATCATGGTGAGTGTCTAAGAGGTACCAGGAATTTCTATTGTTGTGGAACGGAAGGACATAAGGTGAGAGATTGTCCTAACATTCCTTATAGAGGAAAAGAGGGTAAGCATGTTGCTCTTAATGTTCCAAAGGAGAATGTTCCAAAGGCAAAGGATCGTTTCTCTGCACTACGGGCAAGAGGATCGAAGCCAGATGATAATGATAATGATTATGAGGGTAAGTGCTTGCTTTTCTTTTTATTAATTATGTGTGATTGGCCGTAACTTCTAGGGTGTTGTTTCGGGATGGAACAAGTTGTATGGGATGCTACTCTCGTATTGCACTTAGTGTTACCTATAACTATTATTCGAGAAGGGTAATTACATGAAATTTGTATGAATGAGTGTTTGGAACTTGTTTAACCAAGAGTGTGGACTTGATTTCTATACGAGGTAAGCCTATGATTGGTGGTCATATTGGTCGCTTTGGTGTGCCTGAAGGGGTGTATGGGAGTTTTCTTCTTTTCTTACCTTATGCAATCTTAGACTTACATTGGTTAGGGAAACTTCTAGTAAAAAGGGTTCACATGACTTAGGGCTGTGACATTCACTGTAACATGACCATTAGTCACTGTAATGTCCTCAGTTTTAATGTAATGTTTTCTTGATTCAAAAATTATGAAATTCTTTTATTATGTGCTAAATGATGATAGTTGTACTATTTCAACTCTTAAATCATGAATGTTTTACTTATTTGGCATGAAAGTTTATTTTACTAAAATTTCCTTTTTTGCATATTTTGCATATGCCATACTTAGAACATTGTTTTGTACTAATCCCATTCTTTTCTATACTAAGTATAGGTCTTTGGAATCAAGGTTGAAGACTAGAAGGTGAAGCTTGGGAAAGTTTCCCTTAAGGCAACGTATGTCCTTATATATTCGAGGGCATAGTACTTTTCTTAGTTTCTTATTTATAGACTTAGTATGTACATCATTTTAATATAGAGGGACGTGTCTCGGAAATATTATGTCGTGTCTTTATGTTGGCTATGTGATGATGAGATTCTCTAAGTATTTATGAAAGACTAGTTGTTATGAAAAGTCTTGAAAAGTTTTAGTTTCCCACTACTTTTCATGTCTTATGTAATGAACGATAGATATAGGGCTTGTACGAGGCCACAAAGGGTCAAGCACGCCTTGCCACGAATCAAGGGTTCTCCCTTACTTCTAGAGGGCACTTTCAGGTTGTGACAATAGTCTATTAACAACATATATTATGTACAAGAAGAACTCATGATTTGACTTCACCTATACACATATGTCATATTGACCTTCATAATGAAAACATATACAAGTTATAATATAATAGTATCATAATTCATAAAATAATGTCGAAGAGGCCTTATTTTTTACAATTATAACACATAAGCACTGCCACCATAGGTGGACAATACATAACATCACAATTCAAGACATATACTACACAATATAGGGGGAATTTTGCCAACACACCATCATTCCAGCAAGAACAACTCCAATACATACCCATTCCAAACAATTCAATTAACCAAGGCTTATACAAATTGCCATACACCCAAATTGAATCCAATACTCAAACTACACAATGAATCATAGTAATACAATAAAAGAATTACCAATTTGAGACAGCCTATACAATGTTAATATGACTTTACATAATTCAATAGCCCAAGATAATCTAAACAATAATTCAATATATTAAGCCTTAATCAAATCACCCATAATAGAGTTAACATAAGGAATCATGATTTTCATAAGTTCATAGATGTAACACATCTAAAATAAAATATGTTAAGCTAGATCCTAACACGTGTGTCATGAGATTCTAAAGTCCTTAAATGTTTTATAATGATGTTTATAGGCAGTGTCTAGAGTTTGGTGATGCTTTGAGGTCAAACGTCCATGAATGTCTATGATATTTTAAAGTTTCACCTTGAAACGTCCTTGTGTGCCTTATTGTGTTTCATAGTTTTACATACATGTTTTTGATGAAATTTATGTGAGATAACCTTAACATGTGTATGAGTATATTATGGGTTGAAACATTCAAGAAAAACATCCCAAGGACAAACAAATGGGTCCTTGAAGAGGACCCAACTTGGGAGTAGAATCTTATAAAAACTCACACCTACAGAAGGAAATCAATGCCCAAAAGGTCAATAGACAACCCGCAAGTTGAGGGTATAGATGTGGACTTGGTCTAGGGAGCTTAATCTTCCTTTGTTAAGTCTCTACACCAATTGACGGCTGCTAGAACGACCTATTGATGGGTCGACGTGTCGTAGGTGTGGCCATCGTTTGGAGACCTACAGTTTTCTATAGGGTCATTTTCGGAGGTGTTTAAGTACAATACTTGTGAATGATGTGGATCATTGGCATTACAATGAATTGTTAAATAATGTGGCCTCATCGGCATTACTTTATGAAATATGTTATTATAATGTATAACTTTGATATTTGATCATAATGAATAACTATATCAGCTATGTATATTTACAAAAGTGATGTATGTGTTCTCCTAAGTGAATATAGGTGATTATGATAGGTTATAGTGATGCCTTGTGTGTGTAGAGTTAACATTGAAGTGTGAATCTCCTTAGTTGACTATATGCACCTAATGATGAGTTATATTGATGATTTTCTATAAATGTGTATGGTGAGTTCCATGTATACTAAGTTATGTCTATGTGCTTCTTTAATATATGCTACATATAATAATGGAAAGTATATGTGTCTTGTTTTGGTAGACTTGTGTCCCTTACTTGTTACATGAAGAAAATATATATGAATCATTCACCTAGAAGTCTAAAGAACCTTTGTCATGAATGTATATGTATGAATGGAATATGATCTTGAATATACTAAAGAAGGTCATTTATTATCACGACCCGCACCTATAGCGTAGAATATAGGTCACTCTCGATTCGGGACGCGGCGTAATTTACCTATCAGAGATCTTGTGCAAGATGTTTGGTATCATTCATCCCATATACATAAATTAAAAGTAGTGCGAAATTAAAACTTTTCATAATATGTGAATACTCTTTCAAAATCTCCTTCATATAAAAACCATTGGAAATACTATGTATCATGTCATTAAATCATAGACACAAAATATATTTGGCACAAGGGTCATATAATCGAAATATAGTATTACTAAGTCTATTACAATGCATGAATAAAAGATACTCTATGATAGTGATGCCCTCGAGTCAAATGAGGACATACTTAAACCTTGCTTGAAAGATCCTATAATCCAAGCTTCGCTCCCAAAATCACCTTCACCTATGAATTACTTTAGCGATAGATAAAAGTATAGGATTAGTACAAAGACATGTACTAACTATGGCACAATGCATAAAATCATGATAACAAACATTCAATGGGAATATGCTTGTTTTGATTAAAACACCATAGTATAACCATAACAACAACATTTAACATCATAGAACACATAATATAGAAAATAGAAATTTTATCACAAACTAAGCACATTACAATGAACTATGTCACTGTTACAGTGAACTACTTCCATTTTACAGTGAAATACTTTAACTTCATTGGGAACCATGTTTAGTATAAAATCTTCTCACTAAGAGTTATCCTTAGACTCACTTAAGTAAGACAAACAGAGACCGTCCATACACTCTCTATAAGCACTCCTAAATGATCCTCAAAACTACCTTTAAGGAGATAAATACACTTAAAATACACCAAAACACATAACATGAGATTCTCCTTCAAAAGGCGATTAAGGATCACTTGAGTGACTTGCGAAAAAATCGCCCATACAATTCCTTCACATTCACTTAAATATCCTTTACACTACCTAGGATAATATCAATCTCACTTCATTAATCCACATACCTATCTGGAGTCATTCTTAATACTTTCCTAAGTAAGACATTAAGGGACCATCCTTTATACCCCCCTCACACATTAATTAGGAAATACTTAATGTTACTCTATGCTAGGTACTTATTCATTAACATGAAACATACTTAAGTCATTATCTTTATTAGTAGATTTAAGAGACATCCATCACATAAGGATATTCAAGTTATTGTCTTGGAGAATACTAGGATTCACTCACTAATATCTTCAAATCCTATTATTCAATGTCTAGATAGTGTCCCAAACCACCACCTAAACTTTAAAAACCAGAGGGTATCTCGTATGATGAAAATAGGTAATACCCGACATAGACCATGGTAGCAAACCGTGTAATCTAGAGTTATAATCTATTCCAATGGAGGGTGTTCTACCTGCCAATAGTACAACTTAGACACGTGCCATGTAGGAACATTGTTATGGAATATGAAGGATTTATTTGCAATCTATCCTCATTCTTAACTAGAGGTACTTCCCTTACCATACTAACTCGGTGATAGCGTTTGTTCTCATTGAGTAATCCACCAAAGGCAAATGCTTATCCCAATTTACCTTCAAATCAATAATACAAGCCCTAAGCATATCCTTAAGGGTTTAAATAGTACGCTCCGCTTGACCATCCGTTTGGGGATGAAAAAGGGTACTAAACTTCACCTTACAACCAATCCCTTTTTGAATGACCTTCAAAACCTAGATGTGAACTGTGCACCCCGATCCGATATAATTGATAAGTAAATACCATGGAGACAAACTATCTTATTTACGAAGATCCTAGCATAATCTTCTGCTCAATATATAGACTTGATAGGAATAAGGTGAGCGGACATGGTCAACCTATCCGCAACCACCCATATAGAATCATATTTCTTTTGAGTTCAAGGTAAATCCACTAAAAAATCCATATCATTGTCTTTCAACTTCCATGTTGGAACTTGGATTTCTTGTAGCAATGCACTCTTTTTTTTATGTTTTGCTTTCACTTCTTTGCAATTCTGACACTTAGCGACAAACTCCGCTATGTCCCTCTTCATACCTTCCCATACTTCACTAAGTTCATGGTACATTTTTATCGAACCTGGATGAATGGAGTAATGACATCTGTTGGCTTGCCAAAGGATTAGGTTGCTCAACCCATCTACATTGGAAACACACAATCTTCCTTGGTAATTTAACACACCCCCCCCATAGGAGAATGACTTATTTAACTTACCGAGAACCGACCGACTCTTTCAACTCCATCAATGGTTGATCAAGTTTTTGTTTGGACTTCACCTCAAGTACCCATTATGACTTTGAGGTTTTAGTTACCATGAAACCACCACCCGAAGAATTTTCTAACCTCACACCCAATGTAGCCAACATATGCTTATCCATCACTAGGTCTTTTTTCTACATCAGCAATGTGAGGTACACTACCCATAGTCATACGACCTAGGTCCTCCGCTACCATATTATACTTGTCAGGGTGATAGAGGAAACTCATGTTGTAATATTTAAACAATTCTAACCACCTTTGTTGTCAAAAATTCAACTTTGTTTTGGGTGAATATGTATTGGAAGCTCTTATGGTCGGTAAAGAAAACAACATGAACATCATACAAGTAATGCCTCCATAATTTTAAGGCAAACACCACGGCAGTTAACTCAAGGTCATGAGTCGGATAGTTTATGCCATGCACCTTAAGTTGCCTACAAGCATAGTCTATAAACTTTCTCTGTTGCATAAGCACACACCCCAACACAACTCGAGATGTGTCACAATACAACACAAAATGCTTAGTACCCTTTGGTAAGTTCAACATCGGGGAGCAAGTAAGCCTATCTTGCAACATTTGGAAGCTTCTTTCACATGCCTCCGACCACTTAAATTTCTTACACTTTTGAGTCAAAGTAATCAAGAAAGATGCAATAGACGCAAAACCCTCCACAAACATCCGATAATAACCCACTATTCCTAACAAACTCCTAATATCTGTTGGAATCAAAGGTCTAGGCTAATTTTTAACCGCCTCCATTTTTCTTTGGTCAACCTCAACTCCCTCAATTAAGATTATATGACCAAGAAATGGCACCGACCTCAACCATAACTCACATTTCCAACACATGGAAAATAATTGATGTTTTTTGAATACTTGCAACACTAACCTCAAATGGTTCATGTGATAACCCTCATTTTTTCGAATATACCAAGATGTTCACAATGAAGACAATGAATAATTAATCTAGGTAATTAGGAAACACCCTATTCGATAGGTCCATAAATGCTCCCAGTTCATTAGTGAGACCAAATGACATTACTAGGAACCCATAATTACCATATCTTGTCCGTAATGCCGTCTTTGATATATCCTCCCCTCTCACGCTAAGTTGGTGATACGCCGACCTTATGTAAATCTTAGAAAAGTAACTTATCTTTTGGAGTTTATAAAACAAGTCATCGTTCAGAGGTAGAGGATACTTGTTCTTGATTATGACTTTATTAAATTGATGGTAATCAATACACATTCTTAAGGACCCATCCCTCTTTTTCACAAACAAAAGCGGAGAACCCCATAGAGAAATACTGGGTCTTATGAAGCCTTTGCTTAGTAAATCGTTTAGTTGTGCCTTTAACTCTTACAATTCGGCCGGATCAATCCATTAAGGAGTAATTGAAATGGGTTTTGAATCGGATAGCAAATCATTACCAAAGTCAATTTCCCACTCGGGAGGAATACCAGGAAGGTCATTAGGAAAGACATCCAAAAAGACTCTCACTACGTGGACCGACTTAATAGGAGGAATTTTGGAATCAAGATCATGGACTCTTACAATATGATATCGACAACCGTAAGAGATAATTTTCAATGATTTTAGACAAGAAATGATAAAAACTCTAGGAATAGATTTTCCCCCTTTCCACCCTACATTGGGTTAATTTAGAAAATGAAACTTCACCACCCTTGTCCTACAATCAATAGAAGCAAAGAAAGCATGAAACTAATCCATACCCAACATAATATCAAAATCAAACATATCGAGTTCTACTAGTTCAACATAAGAAACTATATTGGGAAACATTATAGGACAATTTCTATACACCCTTTTTTCAACAAATGACTCACCCACCGTTGTAGACACTATAAGAGGTTAATGCAAAATATCTAGCAGAATATCAAACTTTTTGGATACTAGAGGACTAACAAAGGATAAAGTATCACGTGGATCAAGTAAGTCATATATGTCAATAGAGAAAACTTTCAACATACTGGACACCACGTCGGTAGAAGTCTCTTGCTCACCCATAGAGCGGAGAGCATAGAAGAGGTTCTACTTTGGAGCGTCATTTGAACAATATGCTTGAACTTGACCACCTTTTTCTTGATCCCTCATGTTTGGGAAATCTTTGACTTTGTGCCCTCTTTATTCACAACCAAACAATTGTCCATCCTTTGAAGGCAATCACCATAGTGCTTCTTTCTACACTTCCCACATTTTGGCTTCTCGATTAATGAATTAGTACCTCTTTGGTTCTTTAACTTAGAGTTAGACAACCTATCACCACCTGCCTTAGGGAACTTGGAAGTAGATGTACTTGAAACCCGCTTCTGAAACCTAGGCTTCTCTTGTATCTCAAGCATATTCTTCGAAGAACCTCTATTAAATGACCTTTCTCTATTAGCATCTCTAATATTCCTCCTAGACCTTGCCTCCTACACATAATTTCCATGCACCATATGATGAGAATCTCATGTTGTTATGTAGCATAGCCGAATGACACTCCTCTTGAAAATCATCCGATCTCCCGTCACAAAGGGAGTGATTTCATATCTAAAATCAGAAACAAAAGAAGGAGAATATTTTGAAAATATACTAAATTTCAAAGAGTATTTATGAACACCCATACCTCCTTACGGAAGGTTGATAATCTCTACCACTTTAGCTTCCTTGATCTCCCTAGGAAAGAACCGATCAATAAAAATATTCTTGAAGATATCCAAAGTCAATGGACCACCTCTCAATGTGTTATTATTTATCCATTGCACAAACCTTGATTAAGTCACGTACTTTAGTTGATAGGTTGCCAACTCGGCCTTCTCACTTGTGGAGAACCCCATTGCCAAAAGTTTATTATAGACTTCATCAATGAGTTCTTAGAGGTCTTCCTCAACCCTAGACCCATTTAAGGTAGGGGGGTTCATTCGAGTGAAGTACCTTAGACGGGAAGCCAGTGTAGTGACTTGTTGAGAGGACGGGGTACAACATCCAAGTTTTCTTGAGCAATCATAGCTTGGGCATGACTCGTCGTGGCTTGTGCTTGATTGGTGATAGCTTGGGTCATTTGAATAAGAGTCCTTGTATTCTCATCCTTCAAAGGAGGAGGATTGACCAGAGTTTGTTCCATATTAGCATCTTCTTCAAGTGGAGGAACTTGATCGCCATGGGGAGGAGCTCCCGCATTAGCCATTTCATGTTCAAGTCTTCGTGCCGCATTACTTCAAGTATTCATTCTTCCTATCATCAGAACAATATAATTAGATGCAAAAAGATACCATAAGTATACACTAATTGCACGATACAAGATATCAAAGATAAGGAGACTTTCCTAAGAATCATATAGGTTCTAATCATAAGTGTAGCGCACTTCATAATTATGAACACGAACTTCCATAGACGTGGTTTAGAGACATTAACTCAAAGATATTCAACCTCATGCTCTGATACCAATTTTATCACATCCGGGTTTGCCCCCCAGATATTACTGGCGTCGTCGTACTATTTGAAGACTGAAATTAGCCTCTTAGCTTACATCATTACATTCATAAGTTGAATTTTCACAGAAATGTAAATCTTTTTACTTTATCTACTTGGAGGTTTACATAGACCTCTGCAGTCACATAATATATATATTCAGTATACATAGACCATTCATATAGGAATGTTAAATATTCATATAATTTTATTGTACGTATACTTATATAAGATTGAACATACACTTAATGAGTGTCTCACCTCATACCATCTAAACGATCATAGCAATTTGGATGTAGCCCTACATTAATGTAAAGAATACACATATAGGCTTATATGAATCGTACTAAAAAAAACATAGAGTAAACATAAGACTCTTATAAAAATAAGGAACCTCCATAGCTAGATATTGGCATCGCTCTCGAAAACTGAGGACCTACCTATTTGGATGGTAGAGAATAGACGAGCCTTCTTTAAGTTTTCTCAAAGTATCCTTCAACGACCAGAATCTAAAATGTTTGGAGAAAATGAAGAAATTGGGTTAGTATGCCACTTGTACTAAGTACGAGAGCATATTCATATATAAGATCAAATCATTCTAAAAAGGGGCATTTTATATACCATGCATTTTTCCCTTAAAAACCATTAAGCACATCTAAAAAGACCATACAAATAAACATTTAGTATTTGTTAAGTCATAGGCATGTTCCTCACAATACTAAAACTTTCAAGTATAGTCAAGTCAACCCTTCATATCATGTAGATTTATAAATACTCAATTAACTCCATCAACAAGTTATATTTAACAATAATCATAAATAAGAGTACATTTCATTATAATAAAGCAAGTCAATTAGCCATGAACCCCTATCAAGTGAACATGTTCAGTGACCAAGCAAAGCCCCATAACATTACTCAATCAAGCAACACAACAAAAATCATGACCAGCACCCTACTTCACATATCATGACATTTAAATATATATTTCATCTTACTTTAACAATATAACCCAACACATACTCATAAGTGAACTAATCAACATATAATATCATTAACGTGGAAGTTCACCATACACATATCATATATCATTATGAGAATAAACATACATAAGAACATCCTTCTAGGACTTCCCTCAAGGCTTACTAGTGCAATACTTAGATAGAGTCTGATACCCCTACCTAGACTAAGCTAGACCCCTTAGGTTACCCTAGTTAGAGTTCAATACTTTAATTCATTTTACCTTTTGGGATCATGTTGCCCTAACCGACATAGACCAGATGAGCTAGTGTGGAATCCGGTGTCATAAAACTCTACACAAAAAGAAGGCAGACTACTTCCCAAGGAAGTACACAAACATAAAACATATCAACTATGTGGATCCACTAGATTGTATTCTTATGGGGACAACATAGTTCAAGAACCAGGAGATATAGTTGGGACTCTCTTTATTCTACATGCATTGTAGTCTCCAATCTCAAGAGTACATTAGTGATCCTACCTTCCCTATGTGGGAATGGAAACTCCTCACTCTAGTTCACTTTGTGCTAAGCTAGAGTCCCTTTATGAAATATCTTTAAGCCTTTACCTAGCAATCATAACATAGTTTAGGCCATAGGGTCTAAGCCTTGTTTAATCATAATCATCAATAGCTCAATAAGAATTGCATTAGTAAAAGTCCTTACATTACAATTCATATATGTGTGGTTAACACATTAGCATTTCACATCATTTTAAGGCACATTGATAGTAATCACCATCCTTGTTACACATACTCATTAATCAATCTCAAAACATAGTAAAAAAATTTCAATTTAACATCATACCATCCTATAATCCTAATACAAGGATTACACCAATATAACATCATGACTTAATCACAATTAGAAGTAAAGGATAAAAATCATAAGACTTACTAAGTCTCCTACATAGTTCATCATAAGTACCTTACGATAAACCCTCAATTGAATATAATTTAGGGTATAAAACATTATAATGCAATAATAAACGTGATGAAAAGGATAGAAGAGTCACTACTTCACAATTCAATAATAGATCATAGCTTAAGACAAGATACTTAAGTCAATTCACTTCCTAACCTAGATAATCATCTCAAAAACTAGTACGAAAGACTAATTTTCTCTCAAGTTTATTCATCATCAAGGAAACAACATCAATTAATAGCAATTCAACCAATAACAAAGTCAATTGTAACGATTTAAACCTAATTCATGTTAATATCACACCCAGGTTAAGGGTTAAGGATCATCATCTAAAAACTAAACCAAATAATGAAGATATACTGCAATAAAGTTAGAATACATTTTAATCTATTCATTTTATATATTTTAAAACATAAAAAATTTAATTCATAACCTAGTTTTTGAGATTAAGAAAAACTCACATGAAAACCCAATTTTTGAGAATATTTTGAAGGAAATCATTGAGGAAAGAGGTCTTAAAGGTGAATTAGATCCCATACCTGACCATTTGGTGAAAAATTTATAGTTAAATAAACCCTTTAGAGCCCCCAAAACGCTTATCTACCTTGTTCCTCAATAGTATCTTCCAATAGAGACAGAAAGTAGAGCGAAGGAAGAGGAATTGTTTTGTGAGTTGTGTTTAAGCTAATGAGAGTTGGGGCGTTTATATGAGACTTTAATTAATATAATTAGACTCCCTTAAACCACTAATTAACCACCTAACCCCCTTAACTAATTAAATGAAACTACCTTAAAAGTGCCGAAAAGTTGTAGGTCCATCAACGAGACCTCAATCGATGGGCAATTGGCCCAACGATGGCCCGATCTCCTATTCGTGCTGCACAACCAATGTTTCGCTCAATGACCTGTATAGTCGAAGTATCTAGAAAATTTTCTATGTGTGGGACGAGGGTTGACATCGACGTCCTGTCGATCAACACAAGGGTCGTCCTTTGCCCTTCGTGGTTACACACTACCCAGGTAGTGTTGCCTCCTTCGTTCTCGGGTACACCTCTAGGGACCTTGGTTGGACATTGGGGAGTCGTACCTTGATGTTTTGATCACGATTCATCTTATACAACTATTAACTACCTTCCACAAATTTTTATGGATTTCCAACTTCTAAAAGCTTGTGTAATAGGCTTAGGTACGCTAGTACATCCTAAAACTAGTTTCCGAATGTCATGGGTGTTCTTCAACGTTTTAGTTTCTAAACTTCCTTAATGACTTATTTTAATTAAAATAAGTCTTAAAACATTTTTTATACCTCATAGCACCTATGTAATCAGTACGACTCATCTCAAATTTTCGAAGTGTTGCATGTACCACGTGTAATCTAGGATCACTTAGACTCGTATAAAGGAAATATGTTCCAGGGTTACTGTGAAAATGATACAAGGTTAAACCTTGTATATTTAAAATTGGAAAAGAAAAAACACACAATTAGTAACAAACTCGTAAAAGATTGCTCACTTTAATTCTATACGGAGTACGAAATACATTTATGGATCAGTCACTACCGAGAGCACTTAAAAAGCCTACAAGTGTTGGGTTCATGCCAAGTAAATAGGAAATCGAATAGCCTTACATGCCTTACTGCACAACAATGGGTATCACAATGAGTTAACCATCTTCCTTTCACATTATTTATGCACTAAGGATGAATTAGTAAGAACCAATATTTGTTTCTAAACAAGTTTGGACTACTTGATGACACCAAAACAGTAATTGACGGTATATCTATAATTGATCCAATCCAGAGTTTTTCCCTTTTATTTATCCCTCATCATTTTTATACGGTCCTCTTAAAACCCTCAGGATTCATCACGTCTATAAAAAAGTACTAAATCAATGTCAACAAGTAAGCACATGCAACACTCAATGGTGTATCGCCACATTTTCAATGTTTCATCCTCTAACCAATTTTATTCACTTCTATACATCTCCAGCCAGACCCACTTATTTATATGATACACAAAACAGTCTCTAAGCCTCACAATGTGGAAATAGAAATATTAACTCATGACTTCCGATCAATATCCTGTGAATTCCAACTAACATTTAGATTCTCAAAACAAGTTCACAATCAAAATTATTAGGATCACAACTCCACGTATGTCACCAAAAAATCCTCCTTCCTGATCATTCACATAGCTCACACCATATAGAGGTAACACTCAACAGTTCATTAATATATACAAACTTTTTAAAAAAATGTACGAACAAGAGAGTGAAGATTCAATTGAATACAATTATTTCATTATTATATATACAATAGAAAACTACATTAGAATTCATATGCTTTAAGTCCATATCAATTTAATAAACCTTATATTCAATAGATCTAAGAATGTACAATATTTCATTTATCAAATTGAATAATCCTATAAACCAATTGATGATAATCTATACATGAATAAAAAGCCCATAACAATCTACACATGAATTCATCAATCTCAAAGAATGATCACATAACCCATATTTTGGTCAAATTGAGATTTTTTTGAATGTCAAAGGTTCATGGAGTATTTTATTGGAAAACATCAATTAAACATAAATTACATCATACCTTAACGTTTAAAAACCATTTACGCAAGAACCCATGACCTAGAGTAGAAATTGGACTTTTTTATTTTTTTGAAATCTTTGGATATCATCTTTGCAATTGGCTTTAAGCTCATAAAACCTTATATGAAGAACTTCCACACATTATTAGAAGAACTCGATGATCATTGAATAAATACTTATTTATTTAACGTACATTCTTAACTTATGTTATTACATTATTAGTTCATTATGAGATTCATACATCACATAAAGGACATTTACTTAATAATTTTGACAAGACCTAGGAACTCCAGGTAACGCATCCAAAGCCTAATGTGCAATGTCTATATAGAATAATATAGCACCACCTAAACCTCATAGAACTTCTCTAATGACAATAGGTATTCCGTATGATGAGAATAGGAAATAACCGATATAGAATATGATAGAAAAGCATGGAATTCGAAGTTCTAACCTACTCCGATGAGGGTGTTCTACTTGCCAATGGTAGAACTTAGACACATCCTATGTAGGCACATGGTTAAGGAATATGAAGTGCATGCTTTGTAATATAATCTTTGTCTTGAACTAGAACTACTTCCCTTAGCATACTTACTCAGTACTAGCCTTCTTTCTCATACAGTAATTCACATATTAGGTTCACATAAAAGGGTTCCATAACAAGTTCATAACCCAATCACATTTAATCTACAAAAGAATGGTCCACTAGGGCTACATCATCAATATGGCCAGCATAGACTCATATAGTAAAGTATGAATAACAAAGACTCAACCCTAAGACTATACACACAAAGCTAAAGTCATAGTCTAAAATGATCATCTAAGATAACATGAATGGAAGAACACATATATGAATTTACATGAATAGATATTGTCATTATTTACATAATCAACAACACAAACAGCGACATTACATCAAAAAGTTGCCGACAAGGCCATGATCATCATATTACTTAATGTAACACAAACAAGGCCACATAAATTTCAAGTAAAATACATTACAACGCCACCATAAGTTGACCATACCAATCATAATAGAATTGAAGTCTAATTAAATTCAAAATAAAAGAAATAGGTGAGCTTACAACCATATCATCCTCAACACCTCAATCCAATGGCAAACCATCACATTCGATATCATAATGTCGTTACCCATGGCAATTACCAACAATTCAACATAACAACATTCATTAAACTAGTTGAAATTACCACATATTAATCAATCCAATACAACCTATATATCAATTTACTATATTTATTACATATTTGAGTAGCCCACATACAACAACATAAGAATTCATCAACATTAGAGCAATATCAAATAACCCAGAACTTAGTAAAAAACTAAGGTTCATTAAATTCATGGGTTGATAGGTAATGTAGGTTAAAATAATAAATATAATAACAATTTAATCCATAATAAACGTTTAAAAAAATTGATGCAAGAACCCATGGTTGAATCATGAAATTGGACAATTCAACTTTTAAAATTTTAGAAAAAGTCTTGAGAGTTGGGATCCCTGATGAAGATAGTTTCAAGATTAAAATTCCATACCTTGGTGTAAGTAATTCTTCACGTTGATGAAGAATCTCCACTTCATGCGTCACACCAATCCCTTCCTTGAGTTTTGACACCAATGGAAATCTAGAGACAATTATAAGGGATTTGGGGATTTTATTTAGAAAAATGAAGCCTTCAATGTGTTAAAGACATATATACACAGTTAAAAAAATTCAAAAGACCCCTAAATAACCATCAATACTGTGATTTGGAAGTTTGTGGGATTAAAACTTTACCCCTCAAGTTACAGTGAAGTTGCGTGCAGGACAGACCAATCGACACTTAGGAAGTCGATAGACCGTTTCTCCACAAATGGACAATCATGTCATACCATTGGTTTGATCAGGTACTTAAATAGGGTCTGATATCTCCCAGGACTATGTCCCAATCAAATATATCCTACCAATAGGGTGTCGATTGACACATTTGGCGTCGACAACCTCCATGGTTTGGGCTTTCCTGGGCAGCCTTGATACCAACTTTGGGTCCTTCCTTAAGGACCCTCTTTGGGGATGTTTTCCCAGACATTTTAAACCCAAACATGACCATATACGAGTTTAGAACATCTCACATGAATTTCAACCAAAACTAACACGTAAAATTCGAACAAACAAGTCTAGACACACAAAGTTATTTCAAAGCACAAATTTCGAATGTCATGGACATTCTTGGACCTTTCACTCCAAACTTTATGAAAGTGGACACACTACCTGTATATAATATAATAAATCATTTAAAATCCTCACAACCTCATGAATCAGACATAAATACATAAAACTACTTATGAGGCACATAGGTGATTTTGTTGTCGAACGTGTTGGTTTTCCCTTAACGTTTCACTTCCAATGCACGTAAACTCTTAGACACTGCCTCATAAACACATTATTGACCTATTTAGGAACTTATAACATCATTATCAACATGTTAGGCTCTAGTTAACCTAAGTCATTTTTGAGGTCTTACAATGGAATTTGGTTTCATCCCCTCACACCGAAAGGAAGGTGTACTACATGCCATGGTAGGACATTACATTCGTAATAGAATCTAGGTGGATCAACTAGATAAGATCCCTATGTAGCACATAGTTAACTTACTAGGATGTTGTTTCTAGAAACCCTCTTTATTATAACTTGTCACATATGGGGAGCACCGCCTAGAGATAACTCGGGTCGTTCTCCTCGTAGAGGACTTAGAAAAGACCTTAGCATTCATCGTTACATGTCATAGGCTAAAACAGAGAAAAAGTAAATATTTTTTCATATACGTAGTGAGGTTTACATAGACCTCTCAGTTACTACTTAAAGGGAGTATAAATGGACTCCTCCTATAGGAAACTAACTTAGGACTCTCTTTTAGACAACATAAGCATTATATATAAGATAGTGTAAAAAGATCATCTTACAAAAAACCATCTAAAAATAAGCACAATATTTGACTTAGCCATTACAACTTCCATGTTCTATATAGGTTTACAACAACATATCCAATGATAAGGAAAGAACAATGTATTTTGAAAATACTATTACAATGCTAGAATATGGAAAATGCAAGATCCTTGAACGTGAAGATCTACAAACACTTTGTGAAGGGAATCAAAATCGGCCTCCAAAGAACTCAATGGTTGGAACCTACATAAATTTAAAAAACATAGAAATATGAGTTAGTACACAAAATGCACTAAGTATGAAAATAATGCACATAATACATTTTTAACATGCATGAAAGGGACTATTTCTTTAGAAAACATGTTAAGCCATTTGGAAAGCCTTTTAATGCACATACAAGAGAGCATATGCAATGTTAGGATCACAATAACATAAACCATGTCTGCAACCAAAGAAAACATTAATACAAAGCCATATCAACAATTAACATTCCATAGCTCATATCAACAAATCTTACAAAACCCTTACCCCCAATCTCATCCCAATCCTACAAATGGAATGCTCAGGTTAAGCCTCATAACCCCAAATAATCAAGTAAACAAGATAGGAGATCATAAGTAATTTTTTGATTCATATAACATATATCACTGATAGTCATCACCACATATAGCAATTTACAGCAACAACATGTGCTTCAATATATACAACTTCATCTAAGAAAATCATCATGTAAAGTAAAGATTTCATAATACACACAATCATAATACATAAGATTGTATCCTAGGACTCCCTTTTTGAGTTAACTTGTGTAATCTCTATGTAGAGTCCCATACCCCTACCCATCCTAGGTAAACCCCTCAACTCATCCAATCAATGTCTATCTTTATTTACATTTAGTTATTTTTATTCAGGGACAATTACCTTAACCGACATAGACCACAAAAGCTAAATGTGGAATCTGGTGTCATGGAGCACTACAACAAAAGAAGGTGGTTTACTTGCCAAGGTAGAACCAAACATGTAAATAGCCTCTAGGTGGATCTATTAGATAGTATTCCTATGGGGGAATCATAGTTCAATAATTTGGAGAAATTGTAGAGACCCTCCTTATGCCATTAGCATTGTATTCTATCTCATAAGAATATAGTAAACCTACCTTCTCTACTTGAGAAGGGAGACTCCTTACTACAAGTTCACAAGGTGCTAAGCTAGAGTACCTTTTTCATAAGCCTTTATGTCAAGCATAGTATAGGTCCTAGGGACTAAGCCCATCTATAGTCATGCCATTAGCTCAATTTGTATAAAATGAGAACTACCTCTCATCTACACCATAATTAGTGAAGTCGTCATAATCAATTCACAATAAGCCACACAAGTAGTTGATATACCGTGGTTTCACGGTATAATTAATACCTTTTCCTTAAGTTTATTATGTCCGAAAGCCTTTTTGTGCTAATTTTGATATAAGCTTTTCTTTGTTTTGCAGGAAATCTGTCTAAAGATGAATGCGGAGATTTTGAGCGAAAAATGCAGAAGAGACCACCTACAGAGCTTATGACGGTCCGTCGTTCTTGTGACGGTCCGTAGGTTGCAGCGTAGATAAGCTGCTGAAGGAAGATGGGGAAGTCTGACCAAGTGTGGGATTACGAAGCTTGTGACAGTCCGTCATAGATATGACGGTCCGCCCTACAGGTTCGTCGCAAAGATCAGAGAAGTGATCCCAGTAACCAGATTCCAAGAGTTGAAGTATTTTGTAACGAAGACCCTTGACGGACCGTCGTCGAGGGGAATGAAGAAAGCAGCAGAAGAATTGCACCATATTATTAGACTTTGTTTTTCTGAGTTTTTGATTGTTGGAGATTCTTACAAGTAACTCTTGTTGATTAATCAAGAAAATTTTCAAACTTTATTCTTTCTCATTAAAGTAAGTACATGACTTCTTGTTTAATATATTTGAATATTGTGTTTATGGATATGAGGAACTAAACTCTATTACTAGGGTTGTGGGAACCATAGGCAAATAATGAGATAAACCCTAGCTAAAATAACAATTCTAGAATAGTATCTTGCATGTATTAATAATTCTTTCGCTTAGAAATCTTTTTAACGGATGATCAACGTTAGAACTCGCCTTAATACTACTTGCAGGACCAAGGAGGTAGATAATAGAAAAAGAATTATTAACATAGATTTAGTGTATACTATCTAATAGGCTAGTATTAATTGGTACGAGGTAATAACTTAGTCAAATATTGAATATGATGCTTAATATGAGGTAAGGATAAGGGTTAGGAAAGAAACACACGTAGCCGGACCAAGGTGCGGAGTGAGATTTTCTAGATGCCGGACCAAGGATTTAGAAATACATAGCTTATCACTTTGCCTGCACGATACTAGGAAAGAATTGTTATAGCTAGAATTATCAAGTTATGAACCTGTGGGGAACACGTAAACCCTAGTAACTTTGATTACTTGATTAAAACTCAACATTAAAAGCTGTTAAGTGCCTCTGTCAAGTTCGTTAGTTATTTTTTTATTTTATTAGGAAGTACAAAAAACCCCCTTTTATGCTTTTACTTTTTAAGGAAGTCATCAACCGAACAATAGTAATAACAAGTTGGAGTTAAGTCTAGACTATTTTCCTCGTGGGAACGAGCCCAACCTCACTAGTTGGGTTATTTACTTGACGCGACCGCTTTACTTCTCATTTGAGAAATAAGTTTGAGCATATCAAATTTTGGCGCCGTTGCCGGGGAATTTAGCTTTTAGATTAACTTGAACTTCTTACTATAGTTTAGTTGATACTTTATTGATTTTACTTTATTTTATTGTTTTTGATTCCTTTTCAGAATTATCCTCCTTGTATGCCAAATACACGGAGAGGAAGAGAACCGTTGTTCCCCTACGATCACAAGCTAGAACGTACACTGCGAAAAATGAATTGTAACTTGGGAATCAATGATGAGGAAACAAACCAGAACATCCCAGCTCCGACTGATATTCATGGTCAGATGTTACCCGATGCTCCGGGTGAACATCAACAGAGGGGACAGAATCCCGCTCCAAGGCCCCAAGCATACTACACAGGCTATGATAACATGGCAGATTCGGACGGGCCAACTGTTTTGCCTCCTCTACCTACAGGCCACACTTTTGTGGTAACTAGTAGTTTGATGAAAATGCTTACTGCCAGAGGTTTGTTTTCAGGGCTACCTTCTGAGGATCCACATGCCCATATAGCTAAGGTAAGGGCAGTGTGTAAGAGTTGTGTGGGGAGGCCTGATTTGGATCTAGATGTAATAGGTCTCAGAGTGTTTCCTCTCTCACTGACGGGAGAGGCTGCTATGTGGTTTACTGAGCTCCCATACAACTCTATTTTTACTTGGAAACAACTAGGGGATGTCTTCTTAGCACGCTACTATCCAGTCTCCAAGAAATTAAACCACAAAGACAGGGTCAATAACTTTGTGGCACTACCAGAAGAGTCAGTTAGTAGTTCTTGGGATAGATTCACCTCATTCTTGAGAAGTGTCCCAAATCACCATATTGATGATGAGTCACTAATGGAATACTTCTATAGGGGACAAGATGATAACAATAAAGCGGTGTTGGACACTATCGCAGGTGGATCTTATGGAGATTTCCCTTATGCTGAGATTGCTGAGAAATTAGAGAAAATCTCCCGTAACAACAAAGCTTGGAGTACTAGGAAGTCCGATACAGGGAGAAACACCTTCGCAGTGCAGTCCACTCACAACCCAGCCACAGATGATATTCGGGAAGAAATGGCTCAGATGAGAACTGAGCTTGGGTTGGTACTAAAACATGTCACTGGGGGTGCAGAAAAGATTAATGCAGTCAACTACTTGGTTAAACCACTACCCCCTAACGGTGAATGTTACTATGAAGAGGATTCCTATGCAGTCAATGAACAAATGGGGGGTTTCCGACCAAGCGCCCAAGGCTCAAATCAGGATAATTGGCGCCAAGGTCAAGGTAACCAAGGTCGGAACTATGGTAACTACAACCGTGAGGGTCATTATGTCCGAGATGGTAACTACAACCGCGACAACAACTTCAACAGGAGTAACTATGGTAATAGAAACGACAGGAGTGGACCCTATGTTCCTCCTCAAAATCGTGAAGTTACTCCTAGGGATGGTGGAGATAGTATGGCGCGAGTTGAGGATATGTTGCACAAAATGATGAGGAGGTTCGATGCTAGTGATGAGAACATTAAAAAATTAAGGGGTGTTTTACCTAGTATTGGGCAAAAAGTGCACACACACGCAATTCGATTAAACAGATCGAATTGCAAGTGGCCCAATTATCTGCGACAGTGAACACACGGCAACCGGGCACTCTTCCTAGCAACACTGTCCAAAATCCAAAGAATGATGCACACTGTATGGCAATTACTACTCGGGGTGGTAGGCAAACCATTGACCCACCCATGCCATCTTCTGAGAAAAATGTAAGAAAGGATAATGATAAGGTGGTAAAGGGTAGTGGTGAAACAGATGAAAGTAATGGAACAGATGCAGAAGTACCCATCAAGGTAATCCCCATGCCTAGGCCACCACCACCCTTCCCTCAGAGATTAGTGAAAAAGACTGAGGATGGTAAATACCGGCGCTTCATAACAATGTTGAAGCAGCTCTTTATCAATGTCCCTTTGGTAGAAGCTCTAGAACAAATGCCCGGTTATGCCAAATTTATGAAAGATCTGGTCACCAAGAAAAGATCGGTCATGTTTGAGGATGATGATAGATTGCAGCATTGTAGTGCTATCGCTACAAGATCCCTAGTACAAAAGAAAGAAGATCCGGGTGCGTTCACTATTCCTTGCATAGTTGGGTCATTACATTTTGCGAAAGCATTATGTAATCTGGGGGCAAGCATAAATCTAATGCCCCTCTCAATTTATAAGAAGTTGGGTTTGAGGGATCCAAAACCCACTGCGATGCGGCTACTGATGGCCGATCGGACTGTGAAAAAGCCCATAGGGATACTCCATGATGTGCTAGTAAAAGTGGAGTCATTCAGCAGATTTTGTTATTCTTGATTGCGAAGTCGATTTCGAGGTGCCCATTATTCTTGGGAGGCCATTTCTTGCTACAGGTAGAGACTTAGTTGACATGGAGAAGGGACAGATGACATTTCGGTTGAATAATGAAGAAGCAACCTTCAACATTTGTAGGACCATGAGGCAGAGTGGTGAGCTCCAATCGGTATCTGCCATATCCCACAAAGAAAAGATGAAGAAGGGGACTGAACAAAAATTTGCAAAACAAGAGTTTGTGGTTGGGGATTTGGTACTTGTAGACAGTTCTGGGGTGCCTTGTCTTCCAGGTAGGCGCAAGTCCAAATGGACTGGCCCTTACTTGATCACCCAAGTATTCCCTCATGGGGCAGTTGAGTTAAAAGCAAGGGAGGGAGTGCGGTTTAAGAAGAATAGAGATAGAATAAAACTCTATTTTGGGAATAAAGCATCGGGGAATAAAGTGATAGAGGCATGCCATCTTGATGAAGTCTGAGTAATCAAGTGGCCCCAGTCGTGCCGCGACGTTAAATCTGGCGCTTGTTGGGAGGCAACCCTATACTTATCGTCTTTTTAATAATGGTAGCATTTTTCTATAAATGGGTTTTAAATTTGCAGGCACACCAGGAAATTTTGCAGAAAACTACTCCGCAGTAGCCACTGACGGATACAACGACGGACCGTCGCGAGTGACACGAACCGTCGTATGCACCGTCACACCAGGTACGTATTTCTGTCATTTTTGAAATTAGGGCACTCACGACGGACACCACGACGGGGCGTCGCATGTGCGACAGACCGTCGTCGGGGAACCGTCACGCAATTAATGAAATTAACCCGACCCGACCCGGCTGGACCCCTTTTCAAAATTTGACCGTTTATACTCCCCACCCCTTCATATTCCACCCCATTACTTCCACTTCCTCTCATCTCCCCTCTCTTTTCCACTTCCACACCCCATTACTTCCACTTCCTCTCATCTCCCCACGGACACTTACGACGGACCGTCATACACACGATGGTCCGTCCTGCACGACCGTCATGATTGTCAGAGACCCCTATGATAAGGGCCTCCAAAAATTTTCCAAGTGTCCAACGACGTACAGTTACGACGGACCGTCACACCCACGGCGGTCTGTCCTGCACGAACGTCATGATTGTCAGAGAACCCTCTTCTGAGGGTCTCCCATCATTTTCTAAGTGTCCAACGACGGACCCTTACGACGGACCGTCATACCCACGACGGTCCATCCTGCTTAACCGTCATGATGGTCAGCGACCCCTCCTTCAGGGTTCCTTATATATACATATACCAAGTATAACACGGCGGATCTCATGACGGTCCATCATAGTCACGACGAGACGTCATAGGTCCCGTCGTGTGGTACAGTTTCAATATTACTAACACATTTTTTTAAAGTTTCATGTCATATGATCTTGCCTGATTTGATTGCCACTACTCATACTAATATTGCCCCTTTACAGGTACTATCGACTATGGCACCCAAGCAAGACAGCACTTATGCACGCGGGCGATCTAACTTTGTCGCCCCGTCTGCACGCTTGATCATCAGGTCTGATGATGAGCGGGACCCTGAATACATGCCCCCAGGCACCTCCGCCCCTTCCCGTGCTACACGTGCCCCCAGAGCCACACCCAAGACGGTGGCGTCCGGCGTAGTCACTGCCTCCCAGTCTGATGAGAAGCGCACACTAACCGGCACACCGTCTGGGTCGGCCATAAACGAGGAAGGAGCGTCTGGCTCCTTGGGAGCATCCTGGTCCGAGGAAGCTTCAGGATCTGCTGAGGTTCCCGTACCCGCCACTGCTGCAGCGTCGGCCTCGTCTTATGAGGCTGACAGTTCAGACTCCATATCCGGCGCACTAGCCCCGGTCCCCACCCCAGTCTCTGACCAGCCAAATCGGTGGTGCGTTGAAGGCCAGTTTCAGGTTTACTCCGACGTGAAGTTCTTGACCGATAAAGGAGTAATGACTCGAACACTCACCCAGGAGTGGCGGGTACTTACAAGGAGTCTCCCCTCGATGCCGGAGATCCACAACATATTCACCAGGCATCGCCTAGAGTGGACAGCCCGTCCCTTGGGACGATACAGTGAGGAGATGGTCCGAGAGTTCTACGCGTCCTACGTAGCGACTCTCCGATCACAGATCGACAGGCGGGCTGCTCTCGCGAAATAGGCCCCATTGGAGCAGGTTCTAGTCCGGGGCGTGCAGGTTGACATTTCCCTGCCCGCCATCCGCCGGTTCCTATACGGCGAGAGTGCAGATGCTACTCGGACTCCCATCACTGCCGAGTTTGACTACCGCTGGCAGGTAGTGAAGGATGGACAGTTCCTGCGAGAGCCAGCACTGAGGGAGACCACCAAGCGGTGGATGGCCCTACACTTATCAGTCGACGGAGAGGGTGCAGATTGGGTCACGGAGCCAAAGGGGGTCATCAAGAAGGCCAACCTCACGTTCGTCGCCAAGTTCTTTTGGCTGCTCGGGCGTCACTGCCTTTCTTCCACAGCTGCTGATAACATAGTCACCTGGGATCGAGCAGTGCTGATGGTGGCGATGATAGCCGGCTTCAAGGTGGACTATGCATGGCTTCTCCAGGCAGTCATGCACGAGAGGGCATTCAAGGTCACCACCACCTACCCCTTTCCGTGCATGATCTTTGCCCTTTGTTGGTCTGCAGGTGTGCCCATATGGCACATAGATCAGTTGAGGACCCCGCCGGGTACCGTTGACGTCGGCCTCATCAGAGACGAGGCCAATGAGTTGGCCCCACGTCGAGGGCCCCATCCAGAGCTGCCACCACTATCTGATGACCTTGCGGATATGGTGGCCCAGGCTCGCACAGCTACACAGGCATCCACGGACACTACCCCGGTCGAGTCTATCCCGGGTAGCTGCACAGCCCCTCTACTAACACCGGCCCCGCTTGCCCGAGTCCAAAAACTGGAGGCACAAATGGCCACTCTTCTGCATCATATCCAGCCGTGGATGCACAAGTCTATGACTGAGTCTGAGGCGCGTATGGAGAGGAAGATGCAGCGGAAGATTGCTGAGGTTAACCAGCGCCTTGATGCCTTTGAATTGAGAGTATTAGCTCGACCAGCCCCTCCGGTAGATGTGTCGACTCTCCAGGCTGCAGTCGCCAGTCTTCGTGCAGATATCGACACGATCCTAGCGACAAGAGTGTCAGAGTCTATCGAGCCTGCTGAGAATACTGTATTGGCGGCTCTGTTTTCTACTCCAGACATTCCCCCATCTTCCCCGAGAGAGAGTGACAAGAGGCGGAGGGGTCGATCAGAGGATGAGGCGCGAGCAAGAAAGAAGGAGCGCCGAGAGATGGAGGCCGCGAGGAGAGCCTCACTTGCTGAGGCGGAGGCATACCAGATCAGAGCATCACAGATAGCGGTTGGGGCGTCTAGCTCCCGCACTGTAGAGACAGCAGGAGGCACTACTGAGGGTGCAGTTGTTAGTGAGGACATCACTGAGGGTGTCCAGATTGCAGAGGATGTGGGTTCTGGGAAACCAGACCCACCAGCTTGTTGATCGACGACGCTATGCGCCACAGCTTTGCTTCACCTACCCCTCTAATCTTTAGATTTTTGTTATGCATTGGGGACAATTGCATGCTTTTTGTTGGGGGTGGGGTAAATGGAAAGTGAGTGTTAGGGTGAAGTCTGAGTAGCCCAACTCACTATCCTCTTTTGGGGTTTTCTTGCTTGTGTTCTTTTTCCCCAAAAGACTGATTACTTTTTCTGTTGAACCGGCACGTTATATATTTTGTACATAGTTTAACTCTGAAGCATGATGGCTGAAATGATATCCCGATAAAACTAGAAAAGGTTGCATGAAAAGGCGTAGTAACTGATAATTGTGTGGATCTAAACATGAAATAGAGTTACACCATTGCACTACCCTAAACCTTCAAGTCGAACTAGGTGTCTGATAATCAGGTATAGTGATGAGATGTCAAGTGAGTGTGAGGAAAGTTGAATAGTCCACTACTGATATTGAGCTAGAACTTGTCTGGTTGGTCCTGCTAAAAGTAAGTTGTAACACACAATTAGGAAAGGATCATAGGCCCTTATTCAATATAGCCCATTTCTAGCCTAAATAAAAGAAACCAAATGAAAGTTATCCGTCGTTGATCCAAATAATTTGAGCTTAAAATTAGACCTTTCTTTTTCACCCCAACTGATCTTTTCTGGGAACAATATGTTGGCCCTGGTCCCTCCTTGGACATGTGCACCTCAGCTTATGCCAAAAGAATAATTGAGGATGGCTAATGTATAAACAACCTTCGTTATGGCCCTGACCCGATTTTGGGTATTGTGTACCTTGACTCATGGAAAATCCATGAGTTGAGGGTGGCTGATTTGAGGAATGCTCTGCAAAGTGGGGTTGAAAGAACAAAGAGAGAGAAAGAACAAAAGTAAAGTGACTCAAGAAATCGTTAAAAAAAAGAAAAAAAAAGAAATATTCAAGAATTACAAACAAGAAAAGAAAAGAGTCACTTACACAAATGAAGAAAGAAGGGAAACAGCAAGGTGAAAGAATAGGAGAAACTGGGTGAGATAAAGTGATATAGAGCGGAAGGTTTAGCCGATATGTCAAGGAGGGCAAAAAGTCACTAAAGTATACCTAAATATACCCTACCTGACTCTGAGCCTACGTTACAAGCTAAAAAAGTCCTGTCGTGATCCTAAGGGTTGTATAGCGAACATAAGGTAGTGAAAATAAGGGCAAGCTTATGGCAATAAGTATGAATGAGTGTGACTTTGTTCTGAGAGCGAGTGTTGAAATATAATCCTTATACTCAAACTAAAATCATTGTGTGAAAAATGAGGAATTTGTTCTAAAGTGAGGACACTAGTAGCAATACCGGAATTATTAGCACCTCGGTGAGAAATTGAAGAGGATAGGTGTTAGTGCATGATGAGTCTGTGTCATGTTCGAATCCCGCAAAAGTCAAGCCTAATAGTGATAGCATGCATAGATTTGATGGGATTAGTCGGGATTGATGGCCAAATGATTGCAAAGGATAAAACATGAATACTATGTACAAAGATTGTGTAGTGAGTCATAGTGCGTCGCTTGAGGACAAACAACTAATTTAAGTTGAGGGTGTTGATATACCGTGGTTTCACGGTATAATTAATACCTTTTCCTTAAGTTTATTGTGTCCGAGAGCCTTTTTGTGCTAATTTTGATATAAGTTTTTCTTTGTTTTGCAGGAAATCTGTCTAAAGTTGAATGCGGAGATTTTGAGCGAAAAATGCAGAAGAGACCACCTACGGAGCTTATGACGGTCCGTCGTGCTTGTGACGGTCCGTAGGTAGCAGCGTAGAGAAGCTGCTGAAGGAAGATGGGGAAGTCTGACCAAGTGTGGGATTACGAAGCTTGTGAAGGTCCGTCATGGATATGACGGTCCGTCCTGCAGGTTCGTCGCGAAGATCAGAGAAGTGATCCCAGTACCCAGATTCCAAGAGTTGAAGTACTTTGTAACGAAGACCCTCGATGGACCGTCGTGCCTTTGACGGTCCGTCACACTTGCCGTCGAGGGGAATGAAGAAAGCAGCAGAAGAATTGCACCAAGTATGGGGCGGCGGAGCCCACGACGGTCCGTCAGGACCACGACGTTCAGTCGCGTGGTCCGTCGACCCAGCCGCGTTTTGACAGATTTCCAGTAATTAGAATCCTTGTTTAATTAGGTTTTTATTTTTTTATAAATAGTTCGAAAAACCTAGTTTTTGAGGTTAGACTCTTGGGGATTAAACATCATATTATTAGACTTTGTTTTTCTGAGTTTTTGATTGTTGGAGATTCTTACAAGTAAATCTTGTTGATTAATCAAGCAAATTTTCAGACTTTATTCTTTCTCATTAAAGTAAGTACATGACTTCTTGTTTAATATATTTGAATATTTTGTTTATGGATATGAGGAACTAAACTCTATAACTAGGGTTGTGGGAACCATAGGCAAATAATGAGATAAACCCTAGCTAAAATAACAATTCTCGAATAGTGTCTTGCATGTATTAATAATTCTTTCGCTTAGAAATCTTTTTAACGGATGATCAACGTTAGAACTCTCCTTAATACTACTTGCCGGACCAAGGAGGTAGATAATAGGAAAAGAATTATTAACATAGATTTAGTGTATACTATCTAATAGGCTAGTATTGATTGGTACGAGGTAATAACTGATTCAAATATCGAATATGATGCTTAATATGAGGTAAGGATAAGGGTTAGGAAAGCAACACACGTAGACGGACCAAGGTGCGGAGTGAGATTTTCTAGATGCCGGACCAAGGATTTAGAAATACATAGCTTATCACTTTGCATGCAAGATACTAAGAAAGAATTGTTATAGCTAGAACTATCAAGTTATGAACCTGTGGGGAACACGTAAACCCTAGTTACTTTGATTATTTGATTAAAACTCAATATTAAAAGCTGTTAAGTGTCTCTGTCAAGTTCGTTAGTTATTTTTTTTATTTTATTAGGAAGTACAAAAACCCCTCTTTTATGCTTTTACTTTTTAAGGAAGTCATCAACCGAACAATAGTAATAACAAGTTGGAGTTAAGTCTAGACTATTTTCCTCGTGGGAACGATCCCAACCTCACTAGTTGGGTTATTTACTTGACGCGACCGCTTTACTTCTCATTTGAGAAGTAAGTTTGAGCGTATCAGTAGTTCACATTTAAACTACATAAACATATCCTTATCAAGACTACACAGCCATAGACTGCATATCAAGTCATCATAATAATCACATCATCTTAGTCTAAATCTAATCATTTATATAATACCTGAATTGGACAACATCATCTAGTATAATTCATGATTATTGGAGCAACGGATCATCATCACTAAGTCATACGACATAGCTTTTATACGTCCTTCATAAAGATTTTACCTTCCATCTATCATCATTACTCAAAAATTTATATTAACATAATCATAATATAGTTAATTACACAATAGCATAGTCAATTCCGTCAACCCTAATCATCTAAAAATCGAATTCTTAACTAGTCTTAGAAGGAAAGGACATAACAATTAAATTAAACACCCCCTAACACTTAATTAACAACCTAAGAAACTAACTAATTAAATTACTTAACTAAAATTTTGATAGACAAAACAGGACCTCACCTATGAGACCCCGACCTACAATCTGTAGGTTCATCGGCACCACCATACTTGCAAGGCGTTGATGAGTTAAGAGTCTATGCTATAAGACATTTTGGGATTTTGCATAAGTTTTGAACAAAGTATCCATCGATGGAGCATTGATGAATTGATGGCTTGTTACTTGGCTCTTCGATTGCACACTATCCAAAAACAGTTTTTTGGTCAATTTGAAGGGTCCTCTTCAAGGACCCCCAGGTTGATCCTTGGGGAGTCATACCTAGACGTTTCGACCATGACCACACTAAAATACAGATTTAATCACCTTTATACAAATTTCCATTAAAAAGTTTATCCTAAAACCCCATAAAACATTCCAAGGCACACTAGCACCTATTTCACTAGTATCCGTACGTCATGGACGTTTCTTGACCTTTTGGCACTAAAACATCCAAATTTATTTAAATACTTTATTTTAGAACTTTAAAAAGTGTTTCAAGTCTTATTTACACCTGTGAGGCTCTAGACTACGTCATGGACTTTAAGAGTTTTACATTATCCCCCCCCCCCTCCTTATGAACATTCGTCCGGATTGACGCTAAAAAATCATTTTGAAGGGAAAGGATAGAATCAATACTATCATCCAAACCAACAACATCATAAAATAATCATGAGTCATATCTCATTGAATTATTTGACAATCCACTCAACACATCACACATAGCAACTCTATTCATAATGGACAACAAATAAGAGCTCAAAATTTCAAGACACATAATGAGGAACTACCGTCTCAACATCAACATGAGCTCAAAGTACATCAAAGAGTTACCATTCTATACTTCTTCTCAAGATATTAACAAAACAATAATATATCAAGAAAGAAACATATTCTCACATTTCTCATATAAGTGCAAGTTAACACAAAAAGAACCTTTTGCATGAAATACTCATTTTTGGCACAAACATTTACTAAACATGCACCTATTTAGAAAACAATTAAAATATATATTATTCATTATTTTTATTATTATTTAAAGGAATTACTAATTTCCATTACAAAAAATAAGATGATAGTGGGACTTGTTATTGGCCTCGTCTTCCAATGTTGCACCCTCAATGAGGTGGTTTCTCCATAGAACCTTTACGAAGGTCATCTCTTTGTTCCTCAATTTCATAACTTGACGATCAAGGATCTCAACCAGAACCTCTTCATAAGTAAGTTTCTCGACCACACCTAGACCTTCAATAGGGAGAATAGACACCGGTTCACTTATACATTTCTTGAGCATAGACACATGAAACACTAGATCAATCAAAGATAGTTGACTAGGTACTTTAAACTCATAGGAGACTTTTAGGACCCGTTGCAAAACTTCATAAGGACCAAAATATTGAGAACTTAACTTCCCTATCCTACCAAATATTTTTACCCCTTTTATAGGTGAAATCTTAAAAATACAGCCAACCACCTATCTCAAACTCAAGGTCTCTTCTTCTATTATCGGCATAACATTTTTGCCGACTATAGATTTTTTGGACCTATATCTTATCAACAAAAATTTATCAATAGCCTCATAGACCATCTTGGAACAAAGGATTAAAAATTCACAAACCACAACCACCCAACTGGAGATATACATATTATACCATAGAGTACTTCGAAAGGTGTCATAGCAATACTCAAATGGTAGCTATTAATATAGGATAACTCGATAAACGCAATAGATCATCCCAATTTTCCTTTAAATCAATAACAAAAACTCTTACCATATCTTCTAGTGTTTGAATTGTACGCTCCGCTTAAAACTCTTTTTTGGGATGAAAAGAGGTGCTAAGATTCACGTGAGTACGTAAACCCTTTTGAAAAGACCTCCAAAAACAAGAAGTGAATTGAGCACTTCTATCCAAAATAATGGACAAAGGGATCCTATAAAGACTCATAATCTCATTAGTGTATATTCTTGTATACTCTTCCATCGTATAGGTAGACTTAACAAGGACAAGGTAGGTAGATTTCATCAACCTATCAATAATAACCCTTATTGAGTCATTTTGCCTCCGAGTTCGAGGAAACCCAACAACAAAGTCCACATTAATATCTTCCCACCTCCAATTAGGAACATTCATAATTTGGGTCATCCCAAAGGACTTCAGATGATCGTCTTGAACTTGTTTGCAATTGGGACCCAAAAATAAATTTCTGTATTTTCTTATTCAAAGCATCCCACAAACTTGGAACCCTAGTTCTTTCTTACTCTCCTAAACATGAGACACACTACCCATAGTTGTACAAGTTAGAGCATCCGCAAACACAATAGCCTTGTAGGGTGGTATAGGACACTCATGTTGTAATCTTTCAAAAACTCCAACCACCCTCACTTTCGGGGATTTAACTTCTTTTGAGTAAATACATATTGAAGGTAATTGTGGTCGGTATATACATAAACAAGAACACCATAGATATAATGCCTCCATTTTTTCAATTTCATATCCGGGGAGAGCCCCCTAAAAGTAAGTGGCATCGTCGTCCTCTTCGAGAACTAAGACTAGCCTCTTAGAATACATCATTATATTCATATGTCAAAATACGGAAAATATACAAATGTTTTATTACTTCTACATTGATGATTACATAGACCTCTACATACAAATAATATTTATATCGAGTATACATAAACCCTACAATCTTTAGTAATCAAATGAAAGGGAAAAAACTTAAGATTCTTAAAACTAGAACAATTTCATAAGATATATATTGGCATTGCCCTCTGAAAGTGAGGACGTACCCAACTTGGATGAATGACAATTCCAAGTCTTTTTCAAAGTCGTATCAAAGCCCTTCAACGACTGGAACCTAAAATGTTGGGGGGAGATAGAGAAAATAGGGTTAGTACACAACTTGGACTATGTATGAGACCATATGTACATGTATTATCAAATCATGCTAAAAATGGCATTTCATTAAAACATGCTATATTAAATTTGGAAATCCTTATGCACATTGAAGAAGATCATACCAATCAATATGATATATTCATTAAGTCAAAAGCATGTACATCACAAGACAAATAATCCTAAGTCTAGTCATGCAAACCTGAAAGTCACATACTTGAACAATTATTCAAGATAACCCTATCATAAAGTTATAGTAGCAGCAAGCATAGATAAGAGTTTATCTCAACATAATCAAAGAAATGCACTTACCCATGAACCCACATTAAGTAAACAGGTATCTAACCAATAAAAGCCGAATAACCTTTCTCAATCAAGTAACCCAACAAGAACCATGCATATCCACATTCACATAGAATATAATTTAAGAGTGCGCATCATATTGTGCATAAGTTAAACCAACCATTATATAGTATCATGAATGTGCAAGATCATCATATACATAGCATGTACCATTATAAGCATATTTATATATATAACAAAATCCTCCTAAGACATCTGTCAAGTCTAACTAGTGCATTATTTAGGTAGAGTCCCATACCTCTACCTAGACTGCTAAACCCCTTAGGTTATCCTAGTTAGAATTCATTCATTTACTCCATTTTACCTCTTCGGAACATATTGCCTTACCTGACATACATCACATGAGATAATATGGACTCAACCTAACATCAAAGGAAGGTGTAATACATGCCAAGGTAGTACCAAAACATGAAACATAGCAACTACTTTGATCCATTAGATAGTATTCCTATTGGGGAAACATAGTTAATGAACAAGGAGATATAGTTGGGACCATCTTTATGCTACATGCATTATAGTCTACAACCCTAAGAGTACATTAGTTATCCTACCTTCACTATGTGAGAAGGTTCACTCCTCACTCTAGTTCACTCGGTGCTAAGCTAGAGTCCCTTTTGAAATGTCTTTAATGTCTTTTAATCATCATAACTTATTGTAGGTCATAGGTTCTAACCCTTGTATAATCATCATCACCATATCTCAATAAGAATTGCACGAATATAAATCCGTTCATTACAATTCATATAAGAGAGATTATTACATTTACATATCAATTCATAATAAGGTTGTAATGCTACGAACATTAAGGCATGTTATAGTGTCTAACATAGGTTTAAAAATAATTAGACACTGTTTTAAGGTCATAATTAATGAATATCAGGTATTTAAGAATTTTAGGAATCAAAAAGACTAAAAACGTCCAAGACGTCTTAGACATACAAATATATTGAGACACAACCCATACTTGATCATATAGGAATATACCTAAGATTATTACAATAATTTCAATAAGGAAAACTAAACATCAAGATGTCCTCGAATCTAGTGAGGACAAACCAACTGTTGATTGAAAGAGTACTAATCCTAGCTTCCACTTCGAGACTCCTCTAAAATTCGACCTACACCTTTAGAGATAGACAAAAAGTATGGAATTAGTACAAACAGTTGCACTAGGTATGACATAATGCATAAAATCATGATAAACATGCCTTTTATATGAAACATGCTCTTTTTGAGAAAACCCTTTATAACAAGTATAATAGTAACTTATAAGTCAGCGTATAAGCATATAAGTGACATTCCAAATTGTAGCATCAAGAACAATTCAACCCATATAAACGTATATTCATCCCATAGAAACATATACCCCTCCCCCAAAGGTTATCCTAAGACTTACATAAGTAAGACAAGAAGAGACCACTCATACACCCTCGTCAAACCTACCTGAACAATCCTTTAGACTATCTAAGATAAGATTGTTCCATTTTAATTTCATGTACTCCCCACATAAGGTTACTCCAAGATCCACCTAAGTAGGACAAAAAGAGACCACTCATACACCCTCTTCAAAATTACCTAAGCAACCCTCAAAGCTACCATAGATAAAGGAAATATTAGTCAAAATTCATTAGATATTCACATAATGGTCTTAGAACGGCCTAGGGAACCTACACTCTAGCAGCATCAAATCCTACTCATGCTATGTCTAGTAGCATACCACTCAACTACCTAAACTTTGTAGAGCTTATCAAATACTAGAATGTATTCCACATGATGAGAATAGGAAATAACCGACATAGACCATTCTAGCTATGCATCGAATTCAGAGTCTACGATACTCCTATAGAGGGTGTTGTACTTGCCAAGGGTAAAACTAGGAAACACCCATGTAGGCTCATGGTTAAGGAATATCAAGATCTATTATGCACTCTTGTCTCCTTCTCAAGTAGAGATACATTACACTCTAGTCTCCTTCTCAAGAAGACTTCAATCCCATAACATATTCACTCAATGGTAGCCTTTGTTCTCATATAGTAAGTTCAATAAAAAGGGGCATATGAAAAAGGTACCATCTCTTATTCATTACCTAGTCATAATGCACCTAAATAATATTAGTCCACTAAGGCTTCCATTCTATGGTCTATAAAGATATATCATTCTTAACCTTCTTCCTATGTAGAAGGTTCCACATTTTAGTCAAGTGTAGAAGGGCACCATTCTTAGGGTTACCAATCCTATACTTTCATTCAACATTAATATTCATATCACATATTCAATAGTGTTCAAGTATATATAAGAGTAACCACTTCAACCTATTACGATACACTAGTAACACAACTAGAGACATCACCCTAATCTATCATGATCATACATTGTCAATTAGGAGATTCAATCTCACAAATACATGTATATCATATAGTGTTTCACATTGATCATAATCAAGTCTTAACTTGATAATATCACCACTCATAAAATAAAGCCGAAGATGCCATGTTGATTACAATTCAAAAAGTAATATTGACGAGGCCACATCATCTAAAGTATAACACATAAGCACCCTCACCATAACTGGACCATACCAATCACAATATAATTCAAGACCTATAATAAATAATTTAGAGAGATAGGTAGGAAAAGTTGGTTATCGATTATGGGTCTTGTTAGGTTTACTTTTTGCTTAGTCATTGCACTAGTTGACTTAATGAGGGTTCATGGGTATTTGTCTTTCTTTGGTGATGTTGTAACAAACACTTATCTATGCATGTTGACGTTATATATTGATGATAGATTTCTCTTGATTAAATGTTTAAGTATTTTAGTATGGATGATTGCTTTGGTTAGACTTAGTAGGTTTAACATTGTCTTAACTTGATGAATATGTCTTATTAATTGGTATGGTCTTCTTGAATGTGCATAAGGATTTTCAAAGTTAATTGCATACTATAATGAAATGTCCCTTTTTAGCTTGATTTGATATTAATGTTCATATGGTCTCATAGTCAGTACATGTGATGTGCTAACCCCATTTTGCTCCCTTTTTCCCCAACATTTTAGGTTCTGGTCGTTGAAGGGCGTTTTAGATGACTTTAAAAGAAGACTTGAAATTCTTACTTATCCAATTTGGGTAGGTCCTCACTTTCTGAGGGCCATGGAAATTTCAAGATTATGAAGTTGTTTTAGTTTAAGACTCTTGTGTTCTTTCTTTTCATATATGTACTAAAAATTGTATAACCTATATGTGGCTTTATTATACATATGTATGTACTAGGGCCAAATTCTTAAACTCTTGTTAGCTTGTTATGACATGAGACATCGGTTTTTTACTATGTTATATCTTATATATTGATATGTAATAAAATTAAAAGAATAGGTACTCTTCTGATTAGAAGGGTCTATGTATGCTCAATATGTATATTATGTGTATGTAGAGGTCTATGTAAACATCACAGTAAAAGTAATAAAAAAATTTAAGTTCTTCATTTTAAAATAAGAATGTAATGGTGTAAACTTAGAGGCTAGTCTTAGTCCTCAAAGAGGATGACGACGTCGGTTACGTTTGGGGTTTCTCCACAGATGCGAAAAACTTGGTATAAGAACATGAGGTTGAAAATATTTAGAGTTCATGTCTCTGTCAACCAAGTCTATGTAGACTCTTACTAATAATTGTGAAGCTAACAACACTTATTAATGGGAAAGTTTAGGATTCTTAGGAAACTCTCACTTTCTTGGAAATCCAATGCCTTGCAAAATATCTACCTTTATAATCTAATTTTTTCATTGTTATTATAGGCAATGTACACTCGATGGAACGCGACATAAAGACTTTAAGAAGAGATTTCCAATGCGAATGTTCCTCCCGTGGTGATCAAGTCCCCCCTCATGAAGAAATTGCTAATGATGACCAAGCTTTGGTCAATCCTCAACCTATGATGGATGGTGACATAATGGCTGCCTTTCTCTATATTTCCCAAGCCTTTACTACTGGAGCAAAAGACTTCCCTGCTCAAGATCAAGAAGGCCAAAGATAATCGGGAGGTTGTACCTCAATCAAACCAATAAGTTGCCACCATGTCCTCCCATTTGAGGGATTTCTCTAGAATGAATCCTCTTACTTTCTATGGGTCCAAAGTTGAGGAAGACCCCCAAGAGATCATTGATATAGTCTACAAGATTCTCTATGCCATGGCGTTAAGTAATTGTGGAAAGTCCTAGTTAGACACTTATCAACTCATGATGTGTCCCAATTTTCATATGTCCAATGGAGAGACAATATGCCTTTAAGGGGTGGACCAGCGACTTGGGAGATCTTTAAGAAGGCTTTTCTTCATAGCTTATTTCCTAGGGAGAACAAGGAAGCCAATGTGGTAGAATTTATCAACCTTCATCATAGAGGTATAAGCATACTTGAATACTCTTCGAAATTAACTAAATTGTCAAAGTATGCTCCTTCTTTCGTTTCCAACCCTAGGGATAAAATGAGTTGCTTTGTCACATGGGTGTCGGATGACTTGAAAGAAAAATGTCATTTGGCTATGTTGAATTACAATATGAACATCTCTTGCCTTATGGTTCATACTCAAAAACTGGAAGAGACAAGGTCTATGATTAAGAGTAAGGATGACCAAAGGGCATGGTAATTTAATGGTGGTGCTTCAAGGGGTGGGCTTGATATCCAAGAAAAACCTAGGTTCAGGAAGAGGTCCTCTAGTCAAGTTCTTTCCATGTCCTTTAAGGCTCGTGATTATAGGTTGTCTAACGCTAAGCCTCGAAAGGGAAGAGCACTAGTTCACCAACTAAGAAGACAACTTGTGGAAGGTATGGGAAGAAGCACTATGGTGACTGCCTGAAAGGGACGGACATTTTTTTGGTTGTGGTAAAAACGGACCCAAAGTTTGAGATTTCCCAAATATTAAAGGGCATGACAACGATAGTGGACAAGCAAATTGTTCGAATGTGGATTCTTGAAAGAACAACAACTTTTATGCTCTCCGCTCTAGATGTGATCATGAGACTTCTCCCGATAGTTTGACTAGTATGTTAAAAGTCATTTCTATTGATGTATATGTCTTTTTGATCCCAGTGCTACCATTTCATTTGTTACTCCTCTAGTAGCTAAAAAGTTTGACATTTTTCCCGATATATTAAATGAACCTTTAACAGTGTCTGCCTCGGTAGGTGAGTCGATGTTTGCAAAAAGGGTGTATACAAATTATCCTATAATGTTGCCAAATAGAGTTACTGATGTTTAACTAGTAGAACTTGATATCTTTAATTTCGATCTCATTTTTGGTATGGATTGGTTGTATTCTTTCTTTGCCTTTATAGATTGTAGAACAAGGGTGGTAAACTTTAACTTTCCAAATGAGCCCGTTTTAGAATGGAAGGGGGGAATTTCTATTCCTAGAGGTTGTTTCACTTTTTTTGGAAGCTTGTAATATGATCTCTAAAGGGTGTTCAAACCATAAAGTAAGAGTACAAAGTTGAGACTCCGAGCTTCCATCCATTGAGTCGGTCCCCGTAGTGAGGAAATTTCCAGAGGTCTTTCTTAATGTTCTTCTTGGTATTTCTCCCCGAGCGGGAAATTGATTTTGGTATCGATTTTCTATCGTAGACAAATCCCATTTCAATTCCTCCTTATTTGATGGCTCCGGCAGAATTGAAAGTGTTGAAGGATCAACTCAATGATCTACTAGACAAAGGCTTCGTTTAGCCTAGTATATCACCATGGGTTCTCTGATATTGTTTGCTAAGAAGAAGGACGTATCCTTTAGAATTTTCATCGATTACCGTCAACTCAAAAAAGTCATAATTGAGAACAAATATCCTCTTCCTCTGATTGATAACTTATTTGAGATTAGGATATCACACACATAGGTTGAGAGGTGAGGATATTCTCAAAACAGCCGTTATGAACTAGATATGGTCACTATGAGTTCTTATTAATGACCTTTAGTCTCACAAATGCTTTGGCGGCATTCATGGACATAATGATTAGGGTATTTTGAAGTCACCTAGATTTATTTGTCATTGTATTCATTGACAACATCTTGGTATATTCGTTGAATGAGGGTGAACACATAAACCATTTGAGAATGGTGTGGCAAGTACTTAAAGAACATTAATTGTTTTCCAAGTATAACAAATGTGAGTTTTTGTTGAGGTACGTAACTTTTCATTGTCATCTTCTCTCTAGTGGAGAAGTAGAGGTCGATAGAAGGAAGACGGAAGCGGTGAAAAATTGGCCTAGTCCTTTTGCTCCTACCTATATTAGAAGTTTATTCGGACTAGCCGGTTATTACAAAAGCTTTGTCGATGGGTTTGCATACATTGCGTACCCATAGACAACCGTGACTCAAAATAATGTGAAATTTGAGTGTTCGGAGGCATGTAAAAAGATCTTCCAAATGTTGAAGGATAGGCTTACTTACGCTCCAATATTGACCCTACCTGAGGATATTAAGACTTTTAGATCTTTTGTGATACATCCCGAGTAGGGATGGGGTGTGTTCTTATGTAACATAGAAATGCTATAGCCTATGCTTCTAGGAAACTCAAATTCATGAAAAGTCTTATCCGAATCATGACCTCGAGTAAGAGGCCGTTGTATTTTCCTTCAAAATATGGAGGCATTATCTTTATGGGGTTCATATTAATGTATAAAAGAATATTAAAAGTTCTCAATATGTATTAACAAAAAAGTAGTTGAATCTCTATCAAGGAGATGGTTAGAGTTATTGAAAGACTATGAAATAAGTGTTCTTTATCACCCCGTTAAGGGTAATATGGTAGCGGATGCTCTAAGTCGATTGTTTATGGGAAGTGTGTACGATATGAAAGAATCCAAGAGAAACCTACTGAAAGATGTTTATAGGATGACTCATTTAGGGGTTTGAATATGAAGTTCTCCAAATTATAGTATGGTGGTACATCAAAAATCAGGATCATTTTTTGGTGGTAGAGGAAAAGTCGAAGCAGCACCATGATCCATTGTTCATGGAATTGAAATAATTTGTTCTAGGAAAGATGAATGAGTCATTCTCCTAAAGGGCGGATGGTGTCATTCGGTATTACGGAAGATTCTGTGTGCCTAATGATGATGATTTGAGAAGTATGATCCTTCAGAATTATTCAAACGGGTTTTGGTACTCAAGTGAAGTTAAGCACCACTTTTCATCACCAAAGGGATGGTCAAGACGAGCAAACTATTCAAACTATTGAGGATATGCTTAGATATTTCATCATTGACTTTAAGGGTAATTGGGATGAACATTCGCCTTTGGTGGAGTTATAATATAATAATAGTTTTCATTCATCTATCTCTATGGATCCTTATGAAGATTTGTATGTATCAGGTGTAGGTCTCCTTTTGAGTTGTTTGAAGTTGGTGAGTCATCACTTTTTGGTCTCAATTTGATTTATAAGACTTTGGAGAAAATTCATATCATAACAAACCGGCTGCAAACAACGTATAGTTGGAAAAAATCTTATGTTGGGTCATAGGAGAAGATATTTAGAGTTTGAAGAAGGTGGTAAGGTGTATTTGAATATTTCTCTTATGTAAGGGGGTGCTTAGATTTATCAAGAAGGGAAGTTGAGTCCTCGTTATGTAGGTCCTTGTGAAATCTTATAAATGGGTTGGTAAAGGTTCTAATGAATTGAAACTCCGTAGTGAACTATCTTCGGTTCGTCTGATTTTCCATGTTTCAATGTTTAAGAAGTGTATCGGTGATCCTGAGTCTATTTTTCCTATTGGGGATCTAGGTTTGAAGGATAACCTCTCCAATAAGGAGGTTCTGGTTAAAGTCCTTGATCCTCAAGTGAAAAGGTTTAGGAAAAAGGAGGTGGCCTCCGTAAAAGTTTTATAGAGATACCATCTAGTTGAGGGAGCAACATGGGAGGCTGAGGCCAACACGAAGTCCCATTATCCTTATATCTTTCTTAATGAAGGTTTTTTGTTCTTGCTAATAATGTAAATAATGAGTAAATTCGATGTTGCTTTGATTTTGGTGATGTTTTGCAAGAATGCTTATATTATAGTGAAGTACAATGAAGTGTGCTTTGCACTTGAATTTTTTTTGTAAATCCTCTTGTTTTAAGTTATGTTTTACATTTTGATATAGTTAGTTTTTATGAAAGGCTGTTGAGGATGTTGGTTTTTTTAATTTAGGCATAATTGAGTCATATATGCCATGTCGAGCTCATATTTTTGTGATAAGGAAATTCCCCATAATGTGATTTTGAGCCTTATGTGTGGTAATTGATGTTTTTGAATTTCTAGGTGTAAAAAATACCATGATTGAGTTGTACATCATGTTGTGATTTGTTGTTGTGTGTAAGGTTGCTAGTCATGAGTATATTCCTTCCTTCCAAAAAACTTTATTATCATTTTGGGACGAATGTTCCTAAAGGGGAGGGGGTGGGGAGTAATGTAACACTCCAAAAGTCTAAGACATATTCTAGAGCATAACATAGTTTTTAAAAGATTTAGAAACTTTTTTAAGGTCACAAATAATGAACACATGTCATTTAGAAAGTTTAGAAATAAAAAAGACAAGAAACGTCCAAGACGTCCGGAAGCTAGTTGATATGAACTAGTGAAACATCTCTAGGTTTTGAAAAGTATTAGAAGTAGTGTATGAAGTCTAAAATTTATAAAATTATATTAAATAGGTAAAAACATATATATGGAGTAAAAATATCCAGGTTCTACCCCCCAAGGATCGCCTTAGGAGTCCACGAAAGGACACCACAGTTTTCTTTGTAAGCTGCCAAAGAAACAGCCAGACTACACATGAAACAAGTCCACGTTGAGGACTTGGGTGGATTTTGGTCAAATCCAAAATTCACGTAGCGAGCAGGTAACAGACTTCATTATCTCAAAAATTAAATTTGAAAATCATGCAGGAACAGCTCCGCGTCGCGGGCTTGTTCCCCTACGAAAATCTAAAATTTGGATTTGATGTTTCACTTCATTAAAGGGTAAAATTAAGTGAGGGGTCATTTGGGAATTTCATGTGGGGTATATATATATTAATTTCCAATCAGTATTCCCTCACATTTACTCACTCAAATAAAATCCTCAAATAAAAACCCAAAAGTTGTCACATCTCTGTAGTTTCTCTCTCTATTTATCCCCTATTGATGGAAAAAGAATGATTGAAGAAGAAGACCTATTTATATCAGATTTCACTTAAATTTAGTGGATTAATCTTCATTCAGGTATGGGTTCTTCACTCTTGGAAATCCTTTCACAAAGAGGTCCTTACAAAGTTATTTCTAAATTACCAAATTCAAAGTGTTTTCCAATTCTAATGGGTTTTTTTCTATAGTTCAAATTGATGATTGATCTTGATTAATTGTGATTACTTATGAATATTTAGGTATATATTGTTTGTTTATGATAATTGATTGAACTTCATGTTGATCATGTTTCTTTTCTCAATTACCCAAATCTTGGGTCTTGATTTTAAATTGATGGGAATGGAAGTATGAATTGATTGTTAGACTTGTTTTATATATTATAATTCATTCATGGGTTGAATAGGATAATATATTCTTGGAATTGGATTTATTTATTAAAGAATTAATAGTGAACCTTATTCCCCGAATCCTAAGTTATGAGTTTAAGTTATTTAGGATAATGATGATGCAATTGATCTCGCCATTTTGTTAATTACTATTGTATGATAATGTTATTCCCATTATTGCGGTTAATTGAATGTTTGAGGGTAAAACAATGGTTGATGTCTTGTGAAGGAGATGTGGTACGTATTGTTATCTCAACTCTTTACTTCAACTATGGTTACTTGTAATTAAGTGATGACTTTGTATTGAAATGTACCTTATATTAAGATTGATAGCGTTGTTATGATGTTTAATTGAAATGTATTGACTATGGTTTGTGAGGTGTTGTCTAATATGTAAATTTTATAAGGATGATGATAACTTACCAATGTGCCTTTTCATGAATGATTATAATGTGCTAACCTCACATGAATTAATTCTAAAGAATTTTAACTACTCATGCAATTCTTATTGAGCTATGATGATGCTTATTATATAAGGCATAGACCATATGACCTACATTAAGCTATGGTTGTTAATAAAGGCTTAAAGACATTTCAAAATAGGACTCTACCTTAGCACCGAGTGAACTAGAGCGAGGAGGGTCCCTTCCCACATATGGAAGGTAGGATCTCTAATATACTCCTGATATTAGACACCATAATGCATGTATTATAAAGAGGGTAACAACTATATCTCCTAGTTATTGAACTATATTGCCCCCATATAAATAGTAGCTAGTGGATCCAAATTGTTGGTATGTGCATGTTTTGTTACTACATTGGCATGTATTCTACCTTCCTTCCATTTGTAGGGTTCCATGACATTGGATTCCACATTAGCTCATGTGGTCTATGTCGGTTAAGATAAGTTTTTCCCAAAAGGTAAAATAAACTAAAGGAAAGAACATTAACTAGGATTACCTAAGGGGTTTAGATTAGTCCACGTAAGGTATGGAACTCTGCCTATACATTGCACTAGTTAGCCTAGAAGGGGGGCTTAGGATGATGTTCTTATATATGTATATGATTATAAATGTAAATAACATGTATACGATGATCATTTATTTTGATGTTGTCTTATGATGTTAAACCCACTTATGAATACATGTTCGGTCTATATTGCTGAAGTATGATGTTCGGAACTCTTAATGATATGTTATGAGATGTTGGACATCGTTATTGGGTCTCGTTTAGTTTACTTGATTTAATAAGATGATGGGTATTTTCTTAGTCATTGCACTTGTTGACTTACTTGGTGTTCAGAGTTAATTATCTTGCTTTGGTGATTTTGTATTGAACTCTTATCTATGCTTGTTGAGGTTATATCTTGATAATGGAGTTGTCTTGATTATATATTCAAGTATTTTAGTATGCATGATTGGTTTGGTTAGACTTAGTATAATGAACATGGTGTTGACTTGACGAATATGTCTTATTGATTGGTATAGTCTGCTTGAATGTGCATAATGCTTTTCAAAGTAAATTACATACTTTAATGAAATGTCTCTTTTTAGCATGATTTGATATTATATGTGCATATTGTCTCACACTTAGTACATGTGAGGACCTTACATCATTTTATCTTTTTCCCCCAACAATTTAGGTTCTGGTCGAAGGGCTTTTGAGACAACTATGAAGGATGACTTGTAATTCTTACTCATGCAAGTTTGATAGTCCTCGCTTTCAGAGGAGAATGTCAAGGTCAAGCTTATGAAGTTGTTTTAGTTTTATTATTCATATGTTCTTTCCTGCATTTGTGAGCCTATGTTATTTTTTATATATCTTTGTGAAATAAAAGGGTAAGAATATGTAATCTTCCTATACGAAGGGTTTATGCATATTCAATATTAATGTTATGTGTACGTAAAGGTCTATGTAAACCTCAATTTAGAAGTAATGAAAGTTATAAATTTTTTCTAATTTTAATATATCAATGTAATGATGTAAATTAAGAGTCTAGTCTTAGTCCTCAAAGAGGAGGACAACGTCGGTTACATTTGGCGGTGCTCCCCGCCCGTGAAAAAAAAATCATTGGTAAATCATCACCATTCATATAATATTTACATCTTAGCCAGCACCTTACAAAACGCAGTCAAGACATTTCAATTCAACATCACATAAACCCTATTAATCTTATTACAATATATACTTCAATGTAACATCATCACTCAATCTTAAGTAATCACAATAAAAGTAAAGAATGGGTTTCCAGGACTTATGAAGTCTCCTTCACAATCCATCATAAAGGTATTACCATCAACCCTTAATTTAACCCAATAAGGGTGTAATATCATTACGCATAAATAACAAACATGATAACAGTGACAATTGAATCACTACAATTACAATTCATCACTAGTTAATAGCTTAAGATAAGACACATATGTCAAATTCATAACATGTTTCATAACCTAGATAAATTACTCAAGAAAAAGAATTATAGGAATATAATTCATCTAAATCAATAATGATTGATAAAAAACATTATCTAGTAGTAATTCGCCAATAACCATGTCAATTGAATAAACTTTTTACAATATCATGATCACAACCAAGGGTTAAGGGTAATAGGTCATCTCATACAAACTAGACCAGTACATCAAGAGATAACATAATTAAGTTATAATACATTATAATTTATTTATAACATCCAAAAGAAATGATAAACAAAGTAATTTGCAAGACCAATTTTATGATCGGAAAAGACCCACTTGCAAACTCAACTTTTGGAATCAGTTTGATGGAACCCTTTAAGGAAAGAGGTCTTAAAGGTGAAAGGAACATTATACCTTTTTATTGAATGAATATTGATGGAAAAACTTTGGTAATTTAATTCCCAGAACACACATTGGCCTTGACTTCTACGGAGTTGTTTAAACTTGAGAGAGAAAGAACAGAGAAGGAAGAGAGTTTTTGTTTTGGGAATTATGTGAGTTTGGGTTAGTGTAAATTTGGTTAGGATCTTTACATAGGTTGTTAATAAACTAAATTAGATCTAAAATAACCCCTAATTAACCTCCCAACTAAGAAAACTAATTAAATGAATTAATTGATAATGTTCAGCAAAACAAGCCCCTCACAGACGAGGCCCCGATTGATGCCTCGTGTGTCAATCGACGGTCATTGCTCCCTTCCGTTCTGCTCATCCGTCACTAAGTTTAGAGACCTGTCAAAAACAGGCCTTGGACAACTTTTCAGAGTGTCCATCGACAGAAGAAATCTGTACCCCGTCGACTGGACCACAAACCGTGGATGACAACTGTCTGTGTACACTGCCTTTTGGCATCTTTTTGCCAAATCTCAAGGATCCTCCTCAAGGGCCCTTCGTCGGTTCTTGGGATTATTGCCCAAATATTTTTATTATGAACTAACTCATATATGTTTTAGACACCCTTCCACCAATTTTCATCATTTTCCAACTCTTAAAAGCCACTCAAATAGGCTAAGACACGTTAGTACCTCATTGAACTAGTTTTCAGACGTCATGGTCATTCTTTGACGTTTTAGTTTCTAGACCTCTTAAAAGACTTAGATACAATAAAATAGACCTTAGAATATTGTAGAAATCTTTTGAAACCTATTTTAGATATAGAAAACCTCTTAGATTTTCAAAGTGTTGCATTAAAGGCAAACACCACAGCCACTAATTCAAGATCATGAGTTTGGTAGTTCTTATCATTCAACTTGAGTTGCCTGTAAGTATAAGCTATAACGTTATCGTGTTGCATAAGGACATACCCAATTCTACTCGAGAAGCGTCACAATATACTACAAAACCTTCATTGCCCTCTGATAAGCTCAACGCCATAGAAGAGGTACGCTTATTTTCAACTCTTAGAACACTATTTCACAATCTTCTGACTACTGAAAATTCACATTCTTTTGGGTCAAAGTTGTCAAAAAAGAGGAAATAGATGCAAATTGTCTACAAAACTTTTATTGTACTTGGACAGAGTCAAGAAACTTCTTATGTCGGTGGAAGTTAGAGGTCTAGGCAAATTTTTGCCCGCTTCAATATTCTTACGATCAACCTCTATACCCTAACTGGAGATAATATGACTATGAAATTCAAGTGATTTCAACCAAAATTCACACTTTGTATACTTTGCATAGAGTTGTTGTTCCTTGAGGACTTGCAACACAACCCTCAAATGGCCGATATACTCATCTTCACTTTTAGAATATACCAAGATATCATCAATGAAGAAAATTATAAAAGTATCAAGGTGATATGGGAAGCCTCTACTCATTAGATCCATAAATGCAGTTGGGGCATTAGTTAACCCGAAAGACATGACTCGCACTCATAGTGAACATATCTAGTTTTGAAAATCCATTTTAGGAATGTCTTAACCTCTCACTCCTCAAAACAATTTTTGAAAAGTAAGAGGATACTTGTTTTTTATGGTGACTTTATTGCGTTGACAGTAACCAATGCACATCCTAAGTTAATCATCCTTCTTTTTAGCAACCAACATCGGAGCACTCCATTGATGTATAATAGGTTGAATAAGCTTTTGTCATGTAAATCTTTGAGTTGAGCCTTCAACTTTTTCAATTCGGCCGGGGCCATCTGATAATAAGGAAAATAAATTGGATACATATCCGGTAATAAGTCAATACCGAAGTCAATTTCACATTACGTAGGAATTCTGGGAATATCATTAGGAAAGACTTCAAGATATTCCCTCACTACGAGGGCAAATTAAATGGGAGGAACCTCTGATTCTAAATTTTGACCCTCACCATGTAGTATAGACAACCCTTAACTATCATGTTACAAGGCTTCAGACAAAAATGATTTGACTTTTTGGAATAAAATTTCCCCTTTTCACTCTAAAGAAGGCTCATTTGGAAAACTGAACTTGTTTAACCTTGTTCTACAATATATGGAAACAAAACAAGCATGCAACCAATACATAACCAAAATTACATCAAAATAAAAAATGTCAAGTTCTGCTATTTCAACAAGATTAACTATATTGGATAATATTATAGGGAAATTCCGATACACCCTTTTTGCAACAACCGATTCCCCCACAACGTAGACACAATATAATGTTGATTTAAGATATCAGGAAATACATAAAAGTTTCTAGATACCAAAGTAGTAATAAAAGACAACGTAGCACCGGGATCAAGTAAAGAATAAACATGAATAGAGAAGAGTTGTAACATAATGATCACCAAATCAGGAAAACTTTATTGTTCGACCCTTGTCTTGACTGTATAAAAGTGAGTCCTTCTTGGAGATTCGGATCTAGGACAACTTGATTGATCTTGGACACTACCCTTCTCTTGACCCCTCATATTTGGACAATTTCTTACTTTGTGGCCACTCTTTCCACAACAAAAATAATTCTCCGATCCCACAAGACATTCACCTCAATGCTTCTTACAAAAATTTTCACAAGTTGGTTTCTCACTTGGTGAATCAACATATCTCCCCTTTTGATACCTTGGGTTAGATAACCTATCATTGCGGTGTTTTGGGAACATTGGGGGAACTTGGTGGGAAAACCTCTTCTTGAACCTAGGATTGTCATGACTGTCAAGCCTAACTATACAAGAACAACCTTCAAAGCCCATGCCTTCTAAGCATCCCTATTTTTCTTCCTTAGACAACTCTCCTCTACTTGTTCATCATGAACCGTCAACCTAGAAAGATCCATATGGTCATGAAGCATAGCCGCACGACATTCTTCTTTAAGTTCTACAGACATAGTCGTTATCTAACAACTCATTTCATCCCAAATATGGAAACTAAAAGGGAATCATATTTGGTTAGTTTAATGAAATTTTAATAACTAGTCTTTAACACCCATACCTTATTGACGAAGGTTGATGAACTCCTCTACCTTAGCTTCGCTTTGCTCTCTAACAAAGAACATATCAAGAAAGGCCCTCATATAGATCTCCCAAGTAACTAGACAACCTCATAGAGACTTATTATCCATCCATTGTGTGAACAAAGTTTAGGCTACATCCTTGAGTTAATAGGGAGCAAGATCGACGTTCTCACTAGAACTCACCCCTATAGTATAGAAGATCTTGTAGACCTCGTCAAGAAATTCTTGGGAGTCTTCATCAACCTTAGACCCAAAGAACATAAGATGATTCAACCTAATAAACTCTCTCAAATGTGAAGCCATGGTACTAGCATTAAGGTTCACTCAGGTTCCAACATCTCAATTTGCTTGAGCTATCATGGCTTGCCATTTAGTAGTCACCGCATGTGCTTGAGTAGTCATAGTTTGATAAAAACTAAGAATAGCTGACCTTAAATCTCTATCTGTCATCGCTGGAGGAATGATCAGAACTTGGTTACCAACAAGAGCTTGCTCTTTAAAAGGAACTTGATTGTCTTGCGGAGGAGATTGGTTGTCATGAGGAGGAGCTCTAGCATTAGCAATATTTTCGTCAACCCTTATTGCGGCTGCCCTTCTATTAGTCATAACAATAACCACTATAAGACGGTTAGGTTAAAAGACCTCATAGATTTAAGACTCTAGAGACACGAACTAGGACTACAAAGAAGAATGAGAGTTATCTAAAAATCACATAGTCTCTCATTCATAAGTTTTGTGTGCATCATAACTATGAATAATAACCTATATTAGCTTCGTTTAGTAAGACATCAACCCTAAGGTTCTTTAACATCATGCTCTGAGTTTGTCACATCAGTGGAGCACCCCCTAGACATAACCGGCTTCGTCGTCCTCGAAGAGATCTAGACAAGCCCTTGAGAATCGTCAATACATGTCATAGGATTAAAAATGGGAAAAATTAAAACTTTTTACATTTACATTGTGATGTTTACATATACCTCTTAGATACTTCTTATAGGGACTATACATAGACCTTTTGCATAGGAAGCATACTTCGGTTTCTCTTTAATAAAACATACACAATACACATAAGATAATCTAATAAGAAGTGCCACATAAAACAATCTAAAACGATTTCAATATTGGAGTTAGCCATTAAAACTTCAATATGTCATATAGGTCATACAACAATGTATCCAATTATTAGACAATACCATTACAATGCTAGAATATGGAAAAGGTAACATCTCCGAATGTTAGGACCTAAATGGCCGGAACCTGCATAATTGTATAAAACATAGAAACATAGGCTAGTACGCCACTTGTTCTAAGAATGGAAAGAATGCACATAAAACATTTGAAACATGCATTAAAGGGACCACATATTCAGAAAACATGCTAAGTCATTTGGAAAGCCTTTAATGAACATACAATAGAGCATATACAATATAATGATCATAATAACATTAATCATGTCTACAATCAAAGAAAACATTAATTCAAAACCATATCAACATTACATATTGAATATATCATATCAACACATCATACAAAACCCATACAAACAGTCCTATCCCAAGCCTACAAGTGAAATGCTCACGTGAAGCCCGATAAGCCACATAATCAAGTCCACAAGATAGGAGATCATAAGTAATGCTTTGCTTCATATAACATTATCATAGGTAGTCATCACCATATATAACAATTTAGACCAAAAACATCTTCATCAATATAACCAACATCATATAATAATATCATTTACATAAGACCGTCTCCTAGGACTCCCTTTATAGTTAACTTGTGCAATGTCAAGATAGAGTCCAATACCATTACCTATCCTATGTAAACCTATCAAGTCATCCTAATGAATGTCTATCTTCATTTACATTTAGTCATTTACTTTACATTCGGGAACAATTGCCTTTAATAACATAGACCACATTAGATAAATGCGGAATCCGGTGTCATGAAACCCTACATGGAAAAAAGTGGTCTTCTTGCAAAGGTAGAGACATAGCCCGAGGTGGAACAACTAGCTAGTATTCCTATGGCAGCAACATAGGTCAAGAAATAGGAGATATGGTAGAGACCCTGTTTATGTCATTAGCATTATAATCTCTATATTATGAGAATATAGTGAACCTATATTCCCTACTTAGGAAGGGACACTCCTCACTACTAGTTCACTCAGTGCTAAGCAAGAGTCCCTTTTGCATAGGACTTTAAGCAAACCATAGTATAGGTCATAGGGACTAACCCCTTGTATACTCATCCCATTATGTCAATTGGTATATAATCATAAATACCTTTCATATATACCATCATTAGTGCAGTAATCATAATCAATTCATAATAAGGAACACAAGTAGTTCATATTCAAACTTGTATGATCATATCCCTATCAACACCTCACAACCATACTATGCATATCAAGGCATCATAATAATCACATATATCTTAGTCTCAATCTAATCACAAATAATACCACAAATGCACAACATCATCATGTATAATTCATTATTATTGGAGTAAAGAATCAAGATCTTATCATCGATATTCACATTAACGTCATCATAATATATTGAATTTAACAATAGCATAGTAAATTTGTTAAGCCCTAATTATGTACAAGTCTAATTGATAACTACGGCTAGGGAGAAAGGGCATAATCTATAGTCTTTCATGAGAGCTAGGTCAAGAATAAATAAATACAACAACTAAACATTAATCAACCATAATATATACATAATAATAAATACAACATAATATGAAAATCATTTAAAATACTAATTACGAAATTGAAAGAAAACCCATTTTTGGAAGAACATGGAAGTCAAATTTTGAAACAACCTCTTGGGGAAAGGGTTCCCAAGAGTGAAGAGAATACATACCATGTTAATTCTTAGTTTTTTATTTAGAAAGGTTTAATTCTTGCGTACCTAATGCACCTTGAAGCTTGATATTATATGGAGTCTTTGGGAAACAGAGAGAAGGTGGACGAATTTAGGTTTGGGAATTGCAGTGTGTTGGGTTATATTAACGAGGTTTAGACCTTTTATAGTCCCTTAAATAACAAAATTAAACACCCCGTAACCCTTAGTTAACAACCTAAGCAACTATTAATTAAATTAATTAACTAAAATATGGACAGGCAAAACAGGCCCTCGCCTACGAGAGTCCATCGACTCCACCCATATTGGTAAGGTGATGAGTTTAGAGGCTATTTTTTAAGGCCTTTTGCGATTTTGGATAAGTGTTGAATGATGTATCCATCGACAGAGCGTCGATCAATCGATGGCTCATCGCTTGTACACTGTCTAAAATTACCTTTTTGTGCAAATTGAAGTGTCCTCTCTAAGGACCCCCTAGGTTGGACTTTGAGGAGTCGTACTTGGACGTTTCGACCCTAAACACACTCTAATACACGTTTAAAACCTTTTTACAAATTTTCATGAAATTATAACTCCTAAAACCCCATGGAACATGCCAAGTCATGGTAGCTTATATTTGACTATTTTCCCGACGTTTCTTGTGGTTTTGACTCTAAAAAAACCTAATTGATTTAAATACATTATTTTAGGCCTATAAATAGTGTTTCAAGTTTTAGTTACACATGTGAGGGTCTATATTTTGTCATTAACTTTTGGAGGGTTACATAAGTAGCATTCTAGTTTCCACCTCATGAGATAATATATAGTGTGAACCTCCTTTCCTTTGTGAGGAAATTCCTCTCATTTAAAGTATACATGGTGCTAAGATTCATTCCGTTTTTGAGATGTATTTAAGTCTTTCTTAAATATTAAAGCATAACATAGGTCTTAGGGGCTTAACCCCTCATATAACATATACATAGAACATAGGTTTTGTATGAAAATCTCCTTCATTTTAACCATCATCGTGTGAAAGTATATCACGACCAGAAGCACCCACTAAAACTAACATGGAGTACTTGACATACCGGAGGTATTATACAAGCCCATAGTTATCATTCATGCATTGTCATAGGTAAATTTAGCGGAAAATTTAAAACCTTCATAGGACACCATATACTAGAACATCACTTTCGTTATTTATATAAAATAACATAAGTACATAGTTAGACTCTAAGTCTATTGGCCAACATAGACTCGACATCATTACAGTACATTAAGGACACGACCCTTATAACATAATTAATTATCTAAGTTATTATTTTACTTTACATAATGATATTAGAGCATGCTTGAAACTTAAGGATCACTTTCATTGAGCGTGGGAAAAACATGTCAAGCCCTTCACTCTACATTCATCCTTTAAGCATCCATAACCTACACTTTGGGTAAAAAGGTGAAAAATAATGGTGTTAATACAAGAATGCACTGAGTTTGGAAACCATGCAAAAACATTCATTTTAAGAGGACATTTAACTTTTAAACCATGATTATGCCTTTTGTGAAAACTTCATAAAACATTGATACCATAAGCATCATACAATTCACACACTTCATATAGACAAATAAAGTAGTCACAACATCACATAAAGCCATACATTTCATTTAAGGAAAATTTATCATCACTTTACAGTAATTAGTTTTCCTTTCTTAGAAATTGATGTAAAATACATTATTTTAGGCCTATAAATAGTGTTCAATGCCTCAGCTTAAGGCCACAAAGGTGAACATACATGAGACCTTTATTAACCCAACATTCTTTATGTACCACATAGAAGACAACCTTCAAGTAAAGACTTAACAATATCATCATAAAAGAGATTAGACAATCAAAATCATATATAGATTTACATCAATTTAACATCGTAAGACCCTTACTCATAATCAAAAACTAATCATACTAGTACAATGTACATGTGAAGCCCCATAACTCTACACAAACTAACTAAGCCTATCAAGAGACCACAAGCATCATCATTTGCATCATGCATCTACATGATAAATTTAGTCAACTTCATTGATATTAATTGGAAACTTCATCATATGGCAATTACGACCAACATTATGCACATAAGGTAAAACCTCATAAAATAAACATATTAGGACTCATACAAAAATATTATCATAACAGGTAGACAAGACTACAATTTCATATACAAGTACATAAACATAATCATATACAAGTTGAACACCTTCCTAGATCTCTCTTCAAAAGCTACTTGTTCAATGCATAGGTAAGTTCATTACTCTTACTTATCCTAAGCATTATCCCTTAGGTTATCGTAGTTAGGGCTCCTTACATTGCTTTCATTGTTTAATTTACTTTGAGGAAACTATAGCTTTAACCATCAATAATATCATAGGTGCTAAACATGGAGTCCATTATTGTAGAAACTCACATCAGAAAAGGGGCTCTACTTTACCAAAGTAGAAAATTAACATCATGCTACCATATTAGGTGATATCACTTTCTAGAGCCTATGGGGCAAACATAGTTTACGTAACTTGGAGGGATATATGGAAAACTTCTTTATGCTTATAGTGACATTGTAGTTATCCACCTTGTGAGTACTTTTTTGAACCTACGTTCCAAGATTGAGAAGGGACACCCCTTATTTTCAAGTTCACTAGGTGCTAACCTAAGTTCCCTTTATTTAAAAGTGTTTCTTACGTTAATTTATAAAACATAGGCTTTAGGAGAGATAACCCCTCATATGCTTAGATCATAGGTTATAGATGAGAAAGTACTTATATCAACTTTTATCATGTGAGAAACCCTTTCACATGGACATAGCTTATTTAAGAACAATCTATTTTAGGATACAATTGTGAAAAAACATTCAAGAGACCCCCTATTTACTAGATCATCATCCAAGCATCATAGACATGATTTTATGTATGTTTATGTGTACATATATGTGAGAAAACAATTCATATAAATTTTATGCACTCAAAATTACTTCTCAAATAAGAAGTAAAGCGGTCGTGTCAAGTATATAACCCAACTAGTGAGGTTGGGATCATTCCCACGAGAAAAATAGTCTAGACTTAACTTCAACCTGTTATTACTATTGTTTTGTCAATGATTTCCTTGGAAATTAAAAACAATAAAAAGGTTGGTTCTATTTATAAATGAATGAAAATAACTAACGCAATTGAAAAAGACACTTACAGCTTTGAATGTTGGATTTTAATCAAGGTAATTAGGGTTTACATGTTCCCCACAAGTTCATAACGTGATAATTCTAACTATAACAAATCATTCCTAGTATCTTGCATGCAAAGTGATAAGTTATGTATTTCTAAATCCTTTGTCCGGCATCTACGATATCTCACTCCGCACCTTGGTCCGGCTACGTGTGTTGCTATCCTAACCCTTATCTTTACCTCATATTAAGGGTCATATTTGATATTTGACTAAGTTATTACCTCATACAAATCAATACTAGCCTATTAGATAGTATACACTAAATTTAGGTTAATAATTCTTTCCCTATTATCTACCTGCTTGTTCCGGCAAGTAGCATTAAGGCGAGTTCTATCGTTGGCCATCCGTTAAAAAAACTTCTAAGTGAAAGAATTATTAATAAATGCAAGACACTATTCTAGAATTGTTATTTTAGTTAGGTTTTATCTCATTATTTGCCTATGGTTCCAACAACCCTAGTTATGGAGTTTAGTTACCCATAGTCATAATCACAATATTCAAATATATTAAATAAGAATTCATGTACTTACTTCAATGAGAAAGAGTAAAATCCAAAAGTTTGCTTGATTAATCACCAAAAATCACTTGCAAGAATCTCAAAATAATCGATAATCTCAGAAAAGGTCTAATAATTATCAAGAATCTCACACTAATACACAAAGTCTAATAATATGATGTCTAACAATCCAGAGTCTAACCTAACAGAGTCTAACTATATGGAGTCTAACCTCAAAAATGAGGTTTTTCGAACTATTTATAAAAAATAAAAACCTAATTAAACAAGGACTCTATTTGATGGAAATCTGCCAAAATGCGGCTGGGCCGACAGACCTCGCGACGGATCCTCGTGGTCACGACGGATCGTCATGGAGTCCTTCATCCCATACATAATGCAATTTCTTGTGCTGCTCTTTTTTATTACCCTCGTCGACAAGTATGACGGACCGTCATAGGCACAACGGTCCGTCGAGGGCCTTCGTTTCAAAAAACTTCAACTCTTGGAATATGGCTACTGGGATCACTTCACTGAACTTCGAAACGAACCAGCAGGACGGACCATCATACACACGAAGGAACATCACAAGCTGCCTAACCCCACACTTGGTCAGACATTCCCATCTTCCTTCAGCTGCTGCACTACGCTGCCACCTGCGGACCGTCTCAAGCACGACGTACTGTCATAAGCTCCGTAGTTGTCTCTTCTGCATTTCTTCGCTCAAAATCTACGCATTCACCTTTGGACAGATTTCCTGCAAAATAAAAAGAAACTTATATAAAAATTAGCATAAAAAGGCTTTTGGACACACTAAGCTTAAGGAAAATGTATTAATGATACTGTTACACCCTCATTGTGTCCCTAGCAGGCTCGACAGAAGGGTACTCAGACTCCGGCACCCTAGCCTCTAAGATAGTGTGTATATCTGATCTGCATGAAGACTGTCAACTACATCCTGAAGAGTCGACACATCCACCGGAGGGGCTGGTCAAGCTAGCACCCTCAACTCAAAGGTGTCCAAGCACTGGTTAACCTCAGCGATCTTCCGCTCTGTATACTGTACCATTTTCTGCTGTAGGCGCTCTTCTGACTCAGTAATAGACTTCTGCATCCACGGCTAGATATGATGCAGAAGTGTAGCCATTTGCGCCTCTAATTTTTGGACCCTAGCAAGCGGGACCAGTGCCGGTAGAGGGGTTGTGCGAGAGGAGCTCAGAGCAGTGCTACTACCCGAGATAGACTCGACCGGGGTAGTGTCAGTGGACCTGTGCGGGCTTGGGCTACCGTATCAGCAAGATCATCAGCAAGTGGGGGAAGCTCTGGACAGGTCCCTCTGTGTGGAGCCAAATCATTGACCTCGTCTCTTATGAGGCCGACGTCAACAGTGCCCTGCGGGGTCTTGAGCTGATCTACGTGCCATATAGGCACACCTGCGGACATGAAGAGAGCAAAGATCATGCACGGGAATGGGTAAGTAGTAGTGACCTTGAATGCCCTCTCGTGCATGACTGCTTGTAGAAGCCACGCGAAGTCCACCTCGAACTCGGCTATCATCGCCGCCATCAACACTGGTTAATCAAATGTAACGATATTATCAGCACCTGTGGGGGAAAGGCAGTGACAGACAAGCAGCCACAAGAACATTGCCGTGAAAGTTAGGTTGGCCTTCTTGATGGCCCCCTTTGGCTTAGTCACCCAGTCGGCAGTCTCTCCATCTACTAGCAATAGTCGAACTCTCCAGTGAAAGGGGTCTGAGTAGCATCAACACCCTCGCCGTATAGAAACCGGCGGATGGCAGGCAGAGAAATGTCAACCAGTACGCCCCGTAGTCGGACCTGCTCCAGTAGGGCCTGTCAAGCAGGGGAAGCCCGCCTATCTATCTATCTACGATCGGACAGTCGCTACGTAGGATGCGTAGAACTCTCGGACCATTTCTTCATTATAACGTCCCAACGGACGTGCTGTCCACTCCAAGCGATTCCTGGTGAAGAGATTGTGGATCTTAGGCATCGTCGGGAGGCTCCCAGTAAGGACCTGCCATTCCAAGGTGAGTGTTCGAGTCATCACTCCTTTCTCAGTCAGGAACATTGCATCGGAGTAGAATTGAAATTGCCCATCGACACACCACCGGTTGGGCTTGTCAGTGGCTGAGGTGGGGACCTGAGCTGCTGAGCCTGATGTAGATTTTGAACTATTAGACTCATCAGACGAAGCCGACGCTGCAGCGGTGGCGGGAGTGGGAACCTCAGCAGAGCTGGTGGCTTCCTTGGACCATGATACTCCTAAGGAGCTAGGCGCTCCTTCTTCATTTGGGGCTGACCTAGAGGGTGTGCCGGTCAGTGTGCGCTCCTCATTAGACTGGGAGGCAGTGACTACGCCGGACGCCACCTTTTTGGGTGTGTCTCTAGGAGCACGTGCAGCACGGGAATGGGTGGAAGTGCCTAGGGGCACATACTCAGGGGCACGCTCATCATCAGAGCCAATGACCATGCGGGCAGACGGGGCGACAGACTTAGATCGCCCGCGTGCATAGATTTGGTCTTGCTTGGGTGCCATTGTAGATAGTACCTGTAAAGGATCAATAATTGTACGAGTAGAGACAAACAAGACAAGTAAAACCGTACCAAACAAAATATTGAAAATAGTATGTCATTGCTATAGAAATAGTGACACACAACGGGCCTGGTGACGGCTCGTCATGACTATGACGAACCGTTATGGGGTCCATCGTGTATTACATACACTATATATATATGGAGAACCATGAAGGAGAATGTCTAACTAGTATGACGGTATGTGCATGACGGACCATCACAGGTACGACGGTCCGTCGTAGGACACTTGGAAAAAATATGGAGACCCATCGGAGAAGGGTCTCTGACCGTCATGACGGTTATGCAAGACGGACCGTCATAGACACGACGGACCGTCACAAGCTGCGTAACTCCACACTTGGTCAGACTTCCCCATCTTCCTTTAGCAGCTGCACTACACTGCCACCTACGGTCCGTCACAAGCACCACGACCCGTCATAAGCTCTGTAGGTGGTCTCTTCTGTATTTCTTCTCTCAAAATCTCCGCATTCAGCTTTGGACAGATTTCCAGCAAAATAAAAAGAAACTTATATAAAAATTAGCACAAAAAGGCTTTTGGACACACTAAACTAAAGGAAAAACTATTAATAATACAGTGAAACCATGGTATATCATACATATATGTGAGCAAACCTTTCATATAAACACCATTAAATGACACATGTTCATACTTCACTTTATTCATGCATAAGTGTGTAGGTGTAACGATATGAGAAATCCTTTCTTATAAACACATTTAGACACCATGCATATTCATACTTTATCATATCATATACTTGACATCATAGCATATAAGACATTTTCATAGATTAATCATGCATTAATTATAATTACATATAGAATAAACATAGGAAATATCCAATCAAGGCACACATATGCACTGCATAGACAAGGCCCCATACCCTTGTCCATACTAGTATACTTGACAAGTCATCCTAGTTAAGAGATACATAACATAATTCATGGACATATATGTTTCATGCATAGCAGTAGACATGAGTGTATATGAGAATATGCATTCATTAGATACAATAAAATTATTCAAGTTATAAGCATACATGAGATGTGAGTGTGTATACATTGGTCAACATGATCATATATTGGCTATCAACATCACATTGAGGCATCCGCCCTCTTAAGACCACAATGGACATTGAAGCATAGACCACACATCACATGGTAGCATAGAAGATAATACAACTTCAACACTTGCATTAAGGACTCCTAACATTGGAAAATATGACACATTCATATAGGGTACATATGCAGGGGTCATTTACTATTATCGCTAAATTTATGGAAGCACATATACCTAACCCTTACATAGTCATCCACAGTCTTATATCATTAGCAATACAACCTAGATCATAAATAGAATGGAAGACTACGCATAATACTTCATATTAGGTGATCATCATCATCACACCTTCATAATACGATCAACTTCAAGGCCATGATCAAATCATATATACATTGACAATAATTTAAAAAACGCCACCATTAGTGGACCATACCACACAATGCCCTTCAAGGCAAATTCAGTTACCCATTCTATAGAGAGATAAAGGAATTAGGAAATCTTACTGATGTACCAAACTTTGATCATCATTGATAAGTACTGATATTTCATCAACAATCCATATATTGGGAAGTATCTAAAAGTACAAAAGCATAATCGAAATCATGACTCAACCATCATATAATCAAGAGCACATCATGTACACGACCTCATTAATCTATAGAAGGTGGAGGAACATAGTTGAAACATAACAAAATTAAAAGCCTTGATCCACATTGATCAATTACATATAATTCATAAGAAATTAGTAAGGATTACAGTAGTTCTAGATACATTAACAAGATTAAAATCACAATCTAACAACATCTCAACAAAATCACATCACCCACATAAGGCAAATTGAGAAATTGGGAGGGATATGTTCTCATCATGAAGTTGGATTGAAAATATTATTACAAACAGTATCTAATCCATAATTCATCATAAGCATGCTTTTGAATTCGTTTAGAGAAGGAAGTAATGGCTATATTGAAGAACATGCAATTTGATCATACAATCTCTTTGAAAATATTTGAGGGAACTCTTTAGATGGAGGGTTATCTAAATATGAAGTATCATCATACCTCATTATAGGAGAATACCACAAAACTTGATGAATAAACTATCACAATCCAATCTACAAATTTTTCTTGAGCTTCATCTCCAATAGAGGTTTCTAGAGAGGTTTTGCTTTAAGAGGGAAGTCTAATTTTTGAAGAATGAACTTGGTATGTGGTTTTGATCTTAAAATCCAATTTAATATACAACAAATACATAATAACAACTTCCTAGGATCAGGTCAGGACGTGGGCTGAATTTCCAAGTCACCCCTTTAATGACCAGGGTGCATGTCATTGAAGTCGCAGGATGCATCGATGCCCATAAGACATGCCTCATAGACCATCAATGGGCCATACATGAAATTATCGTTCGCGTATGAGGCTCAACATTTGGGGCTTTATCTCCCAATATAAGTATTGAACTATTCCTAACCCCCCAACCCTAATCAATGGGGCATCAATATGACTATGCATCATTGTTTACTTTGACATAGGTGGACATTGCCAAGGCAGTGTTTGAGGTCCCCTTGAGGGAATTCTTACGAGATTCCTTGGGTAGTCTTGCCTTGATGTCTTGACCCTAAATACAATCTAGGGTCCATCTATACAATTTTTAGCACCAAACAATATATGGAACACATCAAAACATACTTAGTACACACAAGTACGTCCAAAGGCTGACTTTCTAACGTCTTGGATGTTCATGGATGTTTGACTTCTATATAACTTCAAATCAATCATAAATACTGTAAACACTTAATTAACATTTTAACAAGATTATAATTCATATGTGAGGATCTAGGCACCTTAATTCATTTTGATGGTCTTGTAGAATGCTACTTCATAAAAATAGTCATAGATTGTGCATAGGAATTACCTTCAATTCCATATAGTAACACACCCAACATTATTTAAGAACCTTCACATTCATATCATGATAGTAAATTAATAATTATATCATACATACATTCATGCAATCATCCTTAACCTTGACGTTTTTACCCATAACATTCTAGACACCCTTTCAAGATTTCATCCCTTAGTATGTTCCTGAAGGATTCAATTAATTTTTCCTGGCTGGAGTTAAAATGCTATCTCCATTAGCATTAGGATGGAAATGCACATGAAAAGTTTGTTTATTAACAATTTTGATCTCAATATTTTCAACTTCATTTTTTTATTCTTTTCCTCTACTTCTTTTTTTAGTCTTTTTCCTCAACTTCCTTAATTTTTCCTTCTTCTTCCTCACCTTTCTTTTCCTTCTTATTTCTCAACTTCTTTTTTCCCTTGTTCTTTCTCACATTTATTTTGTTTCTTCGTTTTCTTCAATATCATCAATTTCATTTTTATCATTTATACAATCATCATCCTCATTTTTTTCTTGTATTTTTTCATTTAAACCAACTTCATAGCGAATTCAAAGATCTTCGTAAAAAACATAAAATTCTACTTGAGAAGAAGATATTTCTTAAGATGTAAGTTCATCTAATAGAGTGGAACTGCGATTTTCCTTCTCCTATCTACAAGTTGTAGTCATAAGCCTCTTCTTGGATTTTTTAATGATCCAATGTATCCCCTAAAAGTTAGAGAACTCTTCAGTTGATATACAGTGTACTCGACATCTCAGAGATCTTATACAAGCCCTTAGACATCATTCATCGCATAAATATATATGAAAAGTAGTGCAAAATTAGAAAATTTCACAACAACTCTTTTATAGAAAAGATAAAAAACAATTTAAGTCTCATTGTCACCATCTTAGATAAACGATTATCTTGGGTTACATCCAGTACCATATCAATATAGGAAATATATAAGTCTATTACAATATTCTTGAAATAAAAAACAAAACATAGTTATGTCCTAGAAACAATTGAGAACATACCAACACTTGCTTGAAAGGAATCCTAGTATCCAAGCATTATATCAAAGACTCCTCTCAAATGTCAGCTAGACCTTTAGAGATAAAACACATATAAGGAATTAGTACATTATAATGAACTATGTATAGTTCAATTAATAAAATCATGCTTAAAAGAAAATTTATGTAAAACATGCTCTTTTGATGGAAACACCATAACAAATGTCTAAGAATAATATTCAACATAACCTTCACATATAAGTCATACTCCAAAGTAATCCACATAATAAAAATATTAATACTTCAAGACATATAAGCATGCAACACTCCCACATAAGATTACTCTAAGATTCATTTATGTAAAACATGAAGACACCACTCATACACCCTCTTAAATTCTACTAAAGCAACCCTCAAAGCTACCTTAGATAGGATACTTTTAGTCAACCTACATTAACTCAACTCATAATAAACATTAAATAAATTAAGACCCATTTATGAACTGATAATACTTCACATAATAGTCTTGAAAAGACCTTGGGAGACTACACCCTAGCACCCTTAAAGCCTACTCGTGCCATGTCTAGATATCGTCACAGTCCACTACCGAAATAATGTAGTACTTATCAAGTACTAGAATATATCCCAAATGATGATAATAGGCAATAACCTACATATACCATACTATATATTCATGGAAGTCGGAGTCTTTCCTACTCCGATGAAGGGTTATCCACTTGCCTAGGGTAGAACTAGGAAACATCCCATGTTTGCACATGGTTAAGGGTTATCAACGGTTTCTTTGTAATCTAGTCTCAACTTATGCATACTCCCTCCACAAGTAAGCTCACTCGGGGAAAGCCTTTGTTCTCATAGAGTAGTTCAATCAAAAGGGCATATGAAGAGGTCTCATATAGTAGTCACAACCAAATCATAATACACCTTACCAAGGATGGGTCAACCAGGGCTTCTACCACGGGTTCTTGCATCAATTATTTTTAAACGTTTACTATGGATTAAATTGTTATTGTATTGATGATTTAAACCTAAATTACCTATGATACCATGATTTGGATTAACCCTAGTTTTTAACTAAGTTATGGGTAACTTGATATTGACCTAATATTGATGAATTATGGTGTAGATTTCTATGGGCTGTTTGATGATGTAATAATTGTAGTAAATTGATATCTAAGTTATATTGGATTGACGAATATGTAATAATTTTACCTAGTATCATGAATATTGTTATAATTATGTTTAATTGTTTGTTATGGTAATGGGCAAGGGCTTTGTGATATCGAATGTGGTAATTTGACTTTGGATTAAGGTGTTGAGGATGATGTGGTTTTAAGCTATTCGATTTCCTTTTGTTGATGTTAATTAGACTTCATTTATGTTGTGATTTGTATGGTCCACTTATTGTGTCGGTTTTATGTGCTTTACCTGTAATTGATGTGGCCTTGTCGGTGTTATTTTAAGCAACATGATGATCATGGCCTTGTCGGCGTTATTTTACGCAACATAATGATCATGGCTTTGTCGGCAATCTACTTGAAAATATTTGATTAATTTATCACGTGAAGTATGAGGATATCTATCTACATTTTAAGTAATCTGAAAGTATATGTGTTCTTCTATTGATGTTATGTAGTTGATCATGATAGACTATGAATGTGGCTTTGTGTTTAAATCTTAGGGTTGGTGTATTATATTCCTACTTGACTATATGAGTCTGATGGTATTAATGATGTTGATATTATAGTATTGGATCATTCCAGAAAATTTTATATCTAGTGAAGAGCTCAATAGGTCATTAAGAAAGTGTATTGGGGATAGATAGACATTCCAATGCCCAATATTGTGATATATTTGGCATAGTATAGAAAATTGTGTAAGGGGTAATAGGCAATTTCTATATAATACCCAATAACAAAAAAAATTGGTATATTAGAAAATATTGGCTTAAAGGGTGTTAGCCATATATCTGAGTATAAATGAGATTATTTAATAAATGTACCTTCAATAAATACCCTAAGCAAAAATTTAGAAACTCATCAGTTTCAAACACATTAGGTACTAGCCATCCAAGTGTCAAGCCTAGTACCCTAAGTACATAATCGTTTAAAATGATCATGCAGAGCGAAAGGTGTCCAAGGATATAGTGAGGATCCATGGTACAATAACTATACATTTAAAAAGGAATCATAAATAATAGTTTTTTAGGAAAGTACAACAAACATATGTGCAAGCACATGTGCAAGACACGTGTAGAAGCGGACAAAAGAGAGGACCACTCTAACGGAATTTGGTTAGGGTAGTTAAGGGGAAAAACGTGCCCAAGGGACAACTCCAAGTAGCGCCTAACTTCCTAGAAAACTCTGGGTCCTAAATAAATTTCCTAACTATCTATATAACCTAGGAATAACCGAAATGGATTCATTAGTGCACCCGACAAAGTAGGACCAAAACTGGGTTGACACTAACCTAGTACTAGTTAAAGAGACAACCTAGTACCTGACCTAGGATGGTCCAAAAGTTAAGTTGTGGTCCTAACAACTTAGGGGTACTTTAGTAATTCCCCTTGGTTACCTTCTAAATTAATTAATTAATTTAAAATGTCTAAAACTGAAAATAAAAAGGAAATTTTCAGATTTCGATTAAGACAAGAAAGGAAAAACCTAGTAACTAACCAAGGATGGTCCAAAGAGATAGTTAAGACCCTAACGACTTAAGGGTACTTTATTAATTGCCCTAGTCTACTTAATTAATTCATTTATCAACTTTATCAATTAATTTAAAGGGGAAAATCGAAATCATAAAACAACTTCAAGATTTCGGTTAAAACAAGAAAAAGTAACCTAGTACCTAACTTAGCATGGTGTAAAGGATTAGTTATGGTTATAAAGACTTAAGGGTACCTTAGTAATTACACTAGGTAACTTAATTAATTAAATTATACAATTAATAAATTAAATTAAAGGGGTCAAACCAAAATTCTTATGTTAACCTAGTACAAGTCAATAAACATCCTAGTACTTAACCTAGGATTGTCCTAAAGGGTTGATTATGATTACAATGACTTAGGGGTAATTTATTACTTACCATAGTTAACTAAATTAATTAAATTAAGGATTTAATTAAATAAAATAAAGTCAAAATGATGACCAAAACCATAGTCAACAATAAAATTTGAGATTTTTTGTCAAGTCAACATTCTCCTTTTTTTAGTCAACTTGGGAGGGGCTTTCTAGTAATTAGTTAATTAATTTATTTAAGTATCTTATTAAACCATAATTTTAATGAGTAAATATAAATCATTAAACATAAAAATAACTTTCGAACTCGTACAGAAAAAGGACGCAAAAACTGTAAGCAATGAACATAAGAAAAAGACAGAAAATTTATCGATTTCTCTAGGGCGATTTAAAGGTTTCTTCAAGGTTTCGTTAAAGGTGATCTTGTACATTAAGTTCTAAATAATTTATGGGTTTCTCTACTGGAATTCTAACTCCAAGATAACTTTCTTTCAAATGATTCAACAATCATGAAAACTAGGGTTTGTTTTCCACCGTTCTTGTCGAACTACTTTCCTTAGTATCCTTTTTACGATATCAATGTTGAATAGGTAAGAATCATGTTGTTTGTATTTGGTGCTGTAGGATCTTAATTTTTTGGTTTTTGATTAAATAATTATTGAATGAACCTATTAATTGGACTCATTCGATTTTAAGTGTTATTATGTGAACTAAAAGAATGAGATTATGTTAAAGATATATTTGAAAATTTTACAGTCTTTTGTGCACACTTACTGTAAGTATTACATTATAAAGATGATATATTTATCAAATGCTAATATAATGTTGTCCAACATATTTTTTTAAATAAAGTTATGCCTAAAGTTATGTTATAAGGTTAGCTAAAAAGATCTCCGTGACATCATAATTTGAGTGAACGTTTGTCTTATGTCAATAAAATATCTAACAAAAACATTGTTCATAATTTAAATGAAAATTTGCAAGAATTTTATCCCTAAATAAGTAAAATATTGTCTAATGAATAATATATCCCAACAGGAGCATGATTGAATGAGACTTTTACTTATGCCAACAAAACAGTTATGAAATCTATAGCCAAATACTTATGCCAATACTAATCCTATGCCAATAAATTGGCTAACACTATTGTCAAACAATTTGTAGGTAATTGGCTATAATATTATGCTAACTAACTAAAAGATTGGCTAATGTATAATGTATAAAAACTTAAGCATGTTGAACAAGTAAATTGGCTTATGTATACAAATATGGTTATGAAATCTATGCCCAATTGTTTATGCCAATACTAATCGTAGGCTAATAAAATGGCTGACGATAAATTTTCTTAAAGTGATGAATGTAAATGGCTATAATTTTATGTTGAATAATTAAAGGATTGGATAATGGTTCATACATATTAAATTTAAATATGAATATACGTAAAATTGGCATATGCACTCAAAAATGGTTAGGTAGTTTAATATTCAAAGGTTGAGGTCAATACTAATTATATGCAAATCTTGTGTAGTTAGAGTATAAAATGATAATATAATAACTTCTAAACAAATTAAATGAAACCATAATCAAGGGCATGCCATCATTGGGAAAACTCCCAACATTCTCTAAAAGAATGAGATATGAACACATGAAACACATTCAATGAAGTGCTCATTGTCCATAAACGATGATATGAATATACTACACTAAAGTAAGTAAGTAACGTGATTTATAAAATAATTAAAGGTTTCTAAATTAATTAAGTTACCAGAATGGGGTGTTAAAGGAAGTGATACAAGTCTCACTTACACCTAAGCTACTATGTTAAAAGAATACTCCCGTATAAAGGTGTTAGAATGTGTGAGATCAGTCTCATTAACACCAAAATATTATATGTAAGGAAAATTCACATTTCATCAATGTAAAGGAAAGATTCCAAGTCATAATACAACAAGTAAATCTCAATCTAGAAGCAAGCCTCCATAATGCTTGAGTCAACACTAAAAGTTAAAGAATAAATAAACATTCACGTAATGAGGTGAGTAATTATGTTAATCTATGATGATAATGAAAATGGTAACAACATGATAAGAGGTTAAGATTAATAGTGAGGAAATTCTCAACCAAGCCAATGTAAAGGTCACTAAAAGTACTCACCTAAGAGAGTTTTTAATATCAAGAGACAAGTGTCAATCATACTCTATATGTAAGTGTAAGGACAATTAACACTTAATACTAGTGATGAGATGATAAATATTCTAAGGAGAAGTGATGCCCTCATGCTAGAATCCAGCTTCTATGATGTGTGAGATGAATGTAATGAAACTTTATAATGAGCAACAATAGGCTAGCTATGAGTCATGATTCCTTCTTTCAGGAAGGAAGACGTTCGTGTAAATCTCATGAGATGAGATTGTCCATTTAGGCAGGTATGTTTCTCCTTATATGTCCTAGTCTTTGAACCATTGTAGCTAACATAGGGTTCTAGCAGGGCTCATTTCCCTACATACGCTAGCATGTTTTGGTTTCACCTTGGCCAGTGACCCCACCTCTTTTCGTTGTGGGGAATACACCAAATTCATGATACTAACATGATCTATATAGGTTAAGGATGGATTTCCTCAAAGTATAAAAAATAATGAAATGAACTATACCGAAGGTGTTTGTGCGTTACAATCAGGAAGTGAAATCTGATTCAAGTAATGATATTAGGTAATTCTTGGTCATTGCACTTCATGATCCCGATCAAAGTCTTAAACTTCATCCTAGGTATAGCTGGGGTTTACATTAGCCTACGAATTAATGAAATGAATAATGTGAAGTATGAATGAACGAATGAAGCAGATTCTATGTTTGCTAAAAACGGCCCTCGGGTTGAGGTCCCATATGTTGGGCCCTCACTTGAGATGTCTTAATTATACATCAATGATTCCAAACTCTCATGTATATGAAATGTATAATACATAAAATATTAAAGTAATGAAATCAATGTTAATATCAATAGGGAATTTCTTATAAAAGGTAATAAATATGAACTATAAGGAATGACTCACTATAAGGTAGGGAAATCATTCCTTAGTCCTTGGATTACTTATATCTATTCATTGTGGGTATGGGACTAAAATTAAACATTGCACTTGTAAGTAAAACATAGGACTAAAAGAATTATTGAACTACACTACAAGAGGAAGAAAAATAATGTAAGTTTACAAAGAGGAGCTTTCGGCCTAAGAAGATCAAAAATCTGAAATCTTCGCCCGAGTTGTTCTAAAATTATGTTGATAATACTAATGTATTTTAATATAGAAAATGAGTTGTGTTCATTGAATGCATTAACACACATCATATTCATACCACAATTCACAACTAACGATTTAGGGAAGTCTAGTTACTAGGCTTTCCAGAAATAACATGTTGTCTAGAAAGAGCATTCTTTAATCATGCATAGTCTTATGTGTATGTGTGCATACACCCATACTTAGTATAAGTGGTGTACTAACCCGTAATATTTACTATTTTATACGTGCAGGTTAAGGGACAGATTGATGTCATTTGAAACAGTTTGGACATCAGCGTTTCTCCAGACCATTTGGTATGTCCTCTTGATTTCCACGATGCTATAGTTTTAGTCTAGACTTTGTTTTAGACATAGATATTGGATTTTGACCCTAGAGTTTTTTCATACATTTATTCGAAGCTTTTGATAAGGCCATTTTGGAAAACTACTATTTTACGTTATTCTTTTGATTGAATTGATTTTGCAATTATTAGATGGTTGTTTCTTTATGTTGAGCTTAGTATATGATGAATTCATGAAATAATTATATGAAGTCGATGTATACTTCATATGTTTAAATTTTTTTAAATTTTCCGCTAAAATTAACAATATGAATGTGATGAATGCAAGAAGAGTCTTGTATGCAACATGTGAGCGGTCAACGACGTCGATTGCAGTTCAGATTCTAGAATTCGAAACCTAAAAAACTTTGCATCATAGCATAAGGTTAAATTACATAGGATCCAAATGTCAACATAACCACATTACGTAGATTTTAACTTCTGTCTTTGAAGCGCGCCACAATCATGACTTAGAGACTACGCGATGATAGGAAATTCTCCCTTCTTCTTCTCTTTATCGTCCTATCTAGAGGTTTGACACATTGTGTCATTATAAGTATCTATCTTCCTTCTTGTGTGAACGTGTAGAAGAATAAACACATTTATTAATATGGTCAAGTAGTCTAAGGCGCCAGACCTATGATCTGGCCTTCCAAGGAAGTGGCCATAATGGAAATTCCCAATATGGACAAGTGTGATGAGTGTGGTTGTTCGCATGGTAAATTAATATCTTACCTACATAAGTATTAAGAATGATTCTATTTAGGGAAATTTTTTATTATGTGGACATGATCTAAGCCTTAGGTAGTCTGAAGGATTACTTAGGTAATCTTGAAGAGGTCAATCATGGATGTTATCTTCTTTATTTAGTTAAGTAGGTATTTTTATAGACTTTGGAAGGAAAATGTCATTATTTGTTGATGATTGGGTGTATTGTAAGTGTGTATGTGACTCATTATAAGTAGTCTTAAGGATCATTTTTCCATACCTAGAGAGGGTGTATGGGCGGTCTCTCTTTGTGTTGCTTAGGTGATTCGTACGATAGCTTTTAGTGAGGGAACTACATGTTATAAAGTTTGTAAATAAAGGCTAGGAAACTTAACTGTAGAGTGAATGGACTTCACTGTAACAGTGAAATGATTTCACCGTAAAGTGACATTAAAATGTAATAATCGGTTTAAATTTTTTCTTATGTGTTGCTAAGTTTTTAAATGTTATTCTTATGATTATAATATGATTTTTCAATCAAAAGATGCATATTTCTTTTAAATGTCCATTTTCATGATTTTTATGCATTAGGCCATACTCAATACATATGGTTGTACTGATCCATGTTTTTATAAATCTCTATAGTTGTTGGTAGGTGAGGAGAATTTAGGAAGGAATACAAGGACTGTAGAAATTTTTCAAGAGAATTCAAAGTATGTCCTCATTTAATTAGAGGGTATAAATGTCTTTTATGTTTCCATTTGAAGTATTGCAATAGTCTAAGTTTTTCTATGTTTTTGTGTATGGGTCGTGTCCCTAGTATTCTTCTGTCTTATGTTGATGAGATTGAGACTTAGTATTACCTATGACTTTTATGAAAGATTTTCTTAAGACGATGATATGTTTTGTGAAAAAAGTTTAATTCCACACTAATTTTCACTATATTATGTGATTAATGATATTTAAGGGCTTGTACGAGATCTCCGAGAGGTCAAGTATGCCGGTTTCAATCCAAGATTGCCCCTAACTTCTAAGGTGTGGTTTCGGAATGTGAGAAGCTTTGTATCAGATCATACATTATTAAATTAGTATTAGGAATAAAGAATTCTTATTGATACACTCAAATTTACTAATCAAATAAGAAGTAAAATGGACGTATCAAGTAATGTACCCAACTAATGAGGTTGGGATCGTTCCCACAAGGAAAATAGTTCAGACTTAACTTCAATCTATTATTACTATTATTTAGTCAATTATTTCCTTAGAAAAAAAAGACAATATAAAGGGGGCTTTTATTTCTAAATGGATGAAAATAACTAGCTAAACTAAAGTAGGCAACTAACAGATTGAAATGTTGGGGTTTAATGAATTAATAAAAGTAACTAGGGTTAAAGTGTTCCCGTAGGTTCCTAATTTGATAATTCTAACTACTAAAATTCTTTCCTAGTATCTTGAATGCAAAATGATAAGTTATATATTTCTAAATCCTTGGTCCGACATCTAGAAAATTTCACTCTGCACCTTGGTCCGACTACATGTGTTGCTATACTAACCCTTACCTTTACCTCATACTAAGCATTGTATTTGATATTTGTCTAAGTTACTACCTCGTACCAATAAATACTAGTCTATTAGATAGTATACACTAAATTTATGTTGTTAATTCTTTTCCTATTGTCTACCTCCTTGGTCCGGCAAGTAGCATTAAGGTGAGTTCTAACATTGGCCACCTGTTAAAAAGACTTCTAAGCGAACGAACTATCAATACATGAAAGACACTATTGTAGAATTTTTATTTTTGTTTGATTTTACCTCATTATTCATCCATGGTTCCCACAACCCTAGTTATGGCGTTTAGTTACCCATTATCATAATCATAATATTCATATATATAATATAAGAAATTCATGCACATACTTCAATGAGAAAGAATAAAATCCAGAAATTTACTTGATTAATTGACAAAATCACAAACAATCAACTGTAGAGAAAAGTATAACACTCCAAAGTCTAATATCCCAAATAATCTACTAACAAAGAATGTAACATACTGTTTTTCCCACAAATGTCTAACTATATGAGAGTCTTACTATTTGAAAGCCTAACTATTTATTGAAAACAAAAACCTATTAAAAGAAGGACTCTAATTGCTGAAAATCTGTCAAAATGCGACAGCGTCGACGGACCTAGTGACGGACCGTCGCGGTTATGACGGGTCATCATGTACTCCGTCGTCCCATAACTTGTAAATTCATCTGCTGCTCTATTCATTACCCTCGACAAAAGGTACGACGGACCGTTCCAAGAACAATGGTCTGTTGAGGGTCTCCATTCCATAACACTTGAACTTCTTGGAATTTGGGTAAAGGGACTACTTCTCTGATCATCACGACGAACCAGCAGGACGGACCATCATGGCTACTACGGTCCTTCATGTACTTCATAACCCCACACTTGGTAAGAGTTCTCCATCTTCCTTCAGCAGCTTCACTACGATGCCACTTATGGACCGCCACAGGCACGACGAACAATCACAAGCTCCGTAGGTGGTATCTTTTCTACATTTCTTCCTCAAAAACTTCCGCATTCATCTTTAGACATATTTCCTGCAAATAACAAGAAACTTACATAAAAATTAATAAAAAAAGGATTTTTTACAAACACTAAACTTAAAGAAAAAAGCATTAAAAGTATAGTGAAACCACGGTATATCAACACCCTCAACTTAAATTTGTTATTTTTCATCAAGCAACGCATCATGACTCACTATAAAATCTTTGTACACTAGTATCCTTGTTTTATCTTTCACAATCATTAGGCTATCAATCGCGATCAGTATCATCATATTTATGCATGTTATCACTATTAGTATTTAATTATGTGGAATCAGACCATGACATAGACTCGTCACGCGCTAACACCTATTCTCAATAATTTCTCACCGAGGTGCTAATATTTCTGGTATTGCAACTAGTGTCCTTACTTCAAAAAAACATCCTTATTTTTCACATAATGATTTCAGTTTGAGTATATGGATTACTTTTCATCACTCACTTTCAGAACAAATTCACAACTTAGTCATACATATTGCCATAAACTTGCCCTTATTTTCACTGCTTTATGTTCATTGTACAACTTTTAAGATCACGATAGGACTTTCTTAGCTTGTAACATAGGCTCAGGGTAAGGTAGGGTATATTCAGGTATTACTTTAGTGACTTTTTTTCCTCCTTGACATATCGGCTAAACATTCCTCTTTTCAATATCTTATTTCGCCCAATTTCTCATATTCTTTTACCTTGATATTTTCCCCGTTTCTTCATTTGTGTAAGTGACACTCTATTTTTCTTGTTTGTATTTATTGTATTTTTTTATTATTATTTTATTATTTCACTTTTCTTTCAACTAGTTCTTGAGTCACTTTACTTTTGTTCTTTCTCTCTCTTTGTTCTTTCAATTACACTTTCCATAGCATTCCTCATAATAGCTACCCTCAACACATGGCTTTGCCATGAGTCAAAGTACACAATACCCAAAGTTTGTTATGGGTCATAAAAAGTTGTTTAATGCATTAGCCATCCTCATCTTATGCTTTTGGCATAAGCTGAGGTGCACATGTCCAAGGAGGGACCAGGTCCAACACATTATCCCAGAAAAGATCAGCTGGGGTGAAAAAGAAAGGTTTAGTTTAAGCTCAAATCATTTGGATCAAAGAAGGATTAATTTCATTTGGATTTTTTATTTAGGCCAAAAAAGGGATATATTTAAACAAGGGCCTATGATCCTTTCCTAGTTGTCTATTACAGCTTACTTTTAGCAGGACTAACTAGGCAATTTCTAACACAGTACAAAAAGTGGACTAATAAAATCTTCCGCACACTCACTTGGCATCTCATTATTCTACCAGATTATCAGACACCTAGTACGAATTTTAGAAATAGGGTCATGGAGTAGTGTATCTCTATGTCATGCTTAGATCCACACATTTATCAATTACTATGCCGAGTCATGCATCATTTTCATATTTAAACTATGTACACAAGATATAGACATGCCGGTTGAACTTTAAGAATAATCAGTCTTTTGGAGAAAAAGAACATAGGAAAGAAAACCCCGAAAAAGAATAGTGAATTGGGCTACTCAGACTTCACCCTAGAACTCACATTCCATTTACCCCACTCCTAACAAAAAGACACGCAATTGTCCCCAATGCATAACAAAATTGAAATACGAGAGTGGTAAGTGAAGCAAACCTAGGGCGCAAAGCTCTGACGATCAGCAAGTTGGTGGGTCTGGTTCCCGAAACCCACTACCTCTGTAGTTTGGACACCCTCATTAGTGTCCTCATCTGCAACAGCTTTATTAGCAGTGCTTCCTCCTATCGCCACAACTCTAGAACTAGATGCCCCAGCAGCTGACTCTACATCCCTAATCCGACGATCATCCTTATCCGCAAGAGAGGCTCTCATCGCAGCCTCCATATCACGGTGCTCCTTATTCCGTGCTCTAGCTTTATCCTCCTCTCGACCCTTATGCCTCTTGGCATGCTCTCGAGGGGGAGGTGGTGGAACCTCAGAAGTGGAACATAAAGCCTCCATCACTTTGTCCTCAACAGGCTCTGAAGAAGGGGCCTTAAGATCAGGCACACTATCCTCTAGGATCATATAAATGTCTGCTCGAAGAATCTCGACCGCAACCTTGAGGGTCGACACATCCACCTGAGGGGCTGGCAGGGCTAACACCCGCAACTCAAAAGAGTGCAAGCGCTAATGAACCTCAACGCTCTTCCGCTCTGTTTGCTGGACCATTCTCCGATCCAAGCGCTCTTTTGCCTCAGCAATAGACCCAAGGCAGGATGTGATGCAAAAGTGTAGTCATCTGCGCCTCTAGATTCTGGACCCTAACAAGCGGGATTAGAGGGGGGAAAAGGCTGAGCGAGAGGAGCTCGGGCCAATTCTACTACTCGGAATAGACTGAACTAGGGTAGTTTCAGTGGTTTCAGAAGCAGCCTTCGTAGCTGTGCAAGCCTGTGCTACCGTATCAGCCAGATTTTCACCAACTGGAGCCAACTCATTGGCCTCATCCCTGATGAGGCCGATATCAACAGTGCCAAGCAGAGTCTTGAGCTGATCAATATGGTAGATGGGAACACCTGCAGTCCTTTATAAGGAAAATATCATGAACGGAAAAGGGTAAGTAGTTGTGAACTTAAGATCCATCTCTTGCATGACCGCCTGTATAAGCGAAGAAAAGTCCACCTCAAACCCGGCTATCATCGCCGCCATCATAATTGATCGATTCCATGTGACAATGTTATCAGCAGCCGTGTGGGAAAGCCATTGGCGGACAATTAACCATAAGAACTTAGCAATGAAGGTCAAGTTGGTCTTCTTGATGGCTCCATTCAGCTCTGTTACCCAGTCGACACCCTCTCCATCAACAGACAAGTGCAGGGTCATCCACCTCTCAGTGGTCCCTATCAGCGATGGCTCACGTAAGAATTGGCCATCTTTGACAATTTGCCACCTCTAGTCAAACTTGGCAATGAGAGGCGCCCGATTAGCATCAACATCCTAGATACTGGCGGATGGCAGGCAGGGAGATATGGACCTGAATTCCACGTACTCGGACATGCTCAAGTGGGGCCTGTTTTGCGGTGGCAGCCCACCTATCAATCTGTAATCTAAGAGTACACACGTAAGAGGCGACGAACTCTCGAACCTACTCTTCACTATACCTGTGCAAAGAACGCGCTATCCACTCAAGTCGGTGTCTGGTGAAGTGATAGTCGATCTCTTGCATGGTAAAGAGACTTCCCTTAAGGACCCGTCTCTCCAGTGTAAGGGTCCGTGTCGTGACCCTTTTATAATTACAAAACATTGCGTCTGAATAAACTTGATATTGCCCGTCGACACACCATCGTTTGGGCTGGTTAGCAATCGGGGTGAGAGCACGAGTAGGTGAGCCGAGAGTAGATTCTAAACTGTCAGCATTGTTAGACGAGGAAGATTGTGCAGCTGTGGCGGGTGCAGGGAATTCAGTAGACCCGGAGGCTTTGTCCGACCACAAAACACCCAAGGAACCAGATTCTCCTTCTTCATGAGTAGGTGACCCAAAAGGTGAGCTGGTCACTATGCGCTCCTAATCAGACTGGGAGGCACAGACTGTGCCGGATGCCACCTTTTTGGACATATCTCGGTTAGCACGTGCAGCTCGTGCTAGAGTGGTAGTTCCTTGGGGAACGTACGCCAGATGCCACCTTTTTGGACAAGGTGATGGCTCGTCTTAAGTACGATGAACCGTCATGGGGTACGTCATGTTTTACTTCAACTAGAAGAGGCTAATATGAATGGTGAGGTAATTCTCAACAAAGCCTATGTAAATGTCACTGAAAGTACTCAACTAAGAGAGTTTTGAATATCAAGAGAAAAGTGTCAATCATACTCTATATGTAAGTGTAAGGACAATTCACACATAATACTAGTGATAAGATGAGAAATAATCTAAGGAGCAATGATGCCCTCATGCTAGAAGCCAGCTTCTATGATGTGTGAGATGACTGTAATGGAACTTTATAATGAGCACTGATAGGCTAGCTATGAGTCACGATTCCTTCATTCGGGAAGGCAGACGTTCGTGTAAATCTCAAGAGATGAGGTTGTACATTTTGGCAGGTATGTTTCTCCTTATATCTCCTAGTCTTTGAACCTATGCAGCTAACATAGGGTTCTAGCAGGGTTCATTTTCCTATAAACGCTAGAATGTTTTGGTTTCACCTTGACCAGTGACTCCACCTCTTTTCGCCGTGGGGAATACACCAAATTCATGATACTCACATGATCTATATAGGTTAAGGATGGAGTTCCTCAAAGTATGAATGATAATGAAATGAACGATACCGAACGTGTTTGTGCGTTACAATCAAGAGGTGAAATCTGATTCAAGTAATGTCATTAGGTAATTCTTGGTCATTGCACTTCATTATCCCGATGAGAGTCTTAAACTTCATCCGAGGTATAGCTGGGTTTTACATTAGCCTACGAATGAATGAAATGAATAATGTAAAGTATGAATGAACGAATGAAGCAGATTCTGTGTTTGCTAAAAACGGCTATGTTGGGACCTCACTTGAGATGTTTTATTGCTACATCAATGATTCAAAACTCTCATGTATATGAAATGTATAATATATAAAACATTAAAGTAATGAAATCAATGTTAAGATCAATAGGGAATTGCTTATGAAAGGTAATGAATATATACTGTAAGGAATGACTCACTATAAGGTAGGGAAATCATTCCTTAGTCCTTGGATTACTTATATCTATTAATTGTGGGGTTTGGAATACAATTAAACATTGCACTTGTAAGTAAAACATAGGACTACAAGAATTATTGAACTACACTACAAGTTGAAGAAAAATAATCTAGGTGTACAAAGAGGAGCTCTCGTCCTAAAAAGATCATAAAAATTGAAATCTTTGCCCGAGTTGTTCTAAAATTATGTTGATAATACTAATGTATTTTAATATAGAAAATGAGTTGTGTTCATTTAATGCATCAACCTACATCATATTCCTACTAAAGTTCCCAACTAACGATTTAGGGAAGTCTAGTGACTAGGCTTTCAAGAAATAACATGTTGTTTAGAAAGAGCATTCTTTGATCATTCATAGTTTTATGTGTATGTGTGCATATACCATACATATTATATGTGGTGTACTAACCCCTACTATTTAGTATATTATACGTGCAGGTTAAGGGACAGATTGATGACATTTGAAACGGTTTGGACATAAGTGTTTCTACAGACCATTTGGTATGTCCTCTTTAATTCTAAGATGCTATAGTTTTAGTCTAGCCTTAGTTTTAGACATAGATAGTGGATTTTGTCCCTAGCGTTTTTTCATTCATTTATTCGAAGCTTTTAATAAGTCCATTTTGGAAAACTACTATTTTACGTTATTCTTTTGTTTGAATTGATTCTGATATTATTAGATGGTTGTTTCTTTATGTTGAGCTTAGTATATGATGAATTCATGAAATAATTATTTGAAGTCGATGTATACTTCACATGTTTAAAAAAAATTTAAATTTTCCGCTAAAATTAAAAATATGAATGTGAAGAATGCAAGAAGAGGCTTGTATGCGACATGTGAGAGATCAACGATACCGATTGCGATTCAGATTCCAGAATTTGAAACCTTACAAAATTTGTATCATAGCATAAGGTTAAATTACATAGGATCTAAAGCTCAACATAACCACATTACGTAGATTTTAACATCTGTCTTTGAAGCGCGCCACAATCATAACTTAGAGACTACGCGATGATAGGAAATTCACCCTTCTTCTACTCAATTATCGTGCTATCTAGAAGTTTCACACATTGTGTCATTATAAGTATCTACCTTCCTTTGTGTGTGACTGCGTAGAAGAATACACACATTTATTAAGATGGTCAAGTAGTCTAAGGGGCCAGACCTATGATCTGGCCTTCCAAGGAAGTGGCCATAATGGAAATTCCCAATATGGACAAAAGACATGTGGTCAGTGTGGTTGTTCACACGAGAACTTCATATGTTACCTACATAAGTCTTAACAATAACTCTAGTTAGGGAAATGGTTTATTATGTAGACATGATCTAAGCCTTAGGTACTCTTAAGGATTACTTAGGTAATCTTGAAGAGGTCAATCATGGATGTTATCTTCTTGAGTTAGTTAAGTAGGTATTTTTATATCCTTCGGAAGGAGAATGTGATTATGTGTTGATGATTGGATGTATTGTAAGTGTGTATGTGACTCATTATAACTAGTCTTAAGGATCATTTAGCCATACCCAGAGAGGGTGTATGGCGTTCTCTCTTTTTGTTTCTTAGGTGATTCGTAAGATAGCTTTTAGTGAGGGAACTACATGTTATAAAGTTTCTAAATATAGGCTAGGAAACATAACTGTACAGTGAAGGGACTTCACTGTAAAAGTCAAATGGTATCACTGTAAAGTGACATTAAAACGTAATATTCGCTTTAAATGTTTTCTTATGTGTTTCTATGTTTTTAAATGTTATTCTTATGATTATAATATGATTTTTAAATGAAAAGATGAATATTACTTATAAATGTCCATTTTCATGATTTTTATGCATTAGGCCATAATCAATACATATGGTTGTACTGATCCATGTTTTAATCAATCTCTATAGTTGTTGGTAGATGAGGAACATTTAGGACGGAATACATGGACTATAGAAATTGTTCAAGAGAATTCAAAGTATGTCCTCATTTAATTAGAGGGTATAAATGTCTTTTATTTTTCCATTTTAAGTATTGTAATAGTCTAAATTTTTCTATATTTTGAAGTATGGGTCGTGTCCCAAGTATTCTTCTGTCTTATGTTGATGAGATTGAGACTTAGTATTACCTATGACTTTTAAGAATGTTTTTTAAAGATAATGATAATTTTTGTGAAAGATTTTAATTCCACACTACTTTTCACAATATTATGTGATTAATGATATTTAAGGGCTTGTACGAGATCTCCGAGAGGTCAAGTACGCCGGTTTCAATCCAAGATTGCCCCTAAGTTCTAAGATGTGGTTTCAAAATGTGACAAGCTTTGTATCAGATTGTACATTATTAAATTAGTATTAGGAATAATGAATTCTTATTGATACGCTCAAACTTACTAATAAAACAAGAAGTAAAACGGTCGTATCAAGTAATGAACCCAACTAATGAGGTTGGGATGGTTCCCACGAGGAAAATAGTTCAGACTTAAACTTCAATCAGTTATTACTATTATTTAGTCAATTATTTCCTTAGAAAACAAAGACAATATAAAAAGGGGGGGAGGTTCTATTTCTAAAAGAAATGAAAATAGCTAGCTTAACTAAAGTAGGCAACTAACAGATTGAAATGTTTGAGTTTAATGAATTAATAAAATTAACTAGGGTTTAAGTGTTCCCCGCAGGTTCCTAATTTAATAATTCTAACTATAACAATTCTTTCCTAGTATCTTTAATACAAAGTGATAAGTTATGTATTTCTAAATCCTTGGTCCGGCATCTAGAAAATTTCACAACGTACCATGGTCCGACTATGTGTGTTGCTATACTAACCCTTACCTATTCCTCATACTAATCATTGTATTTGATATTTGTCTAAGTTATTACCTCGTACCAATCAATACTAGTCTATTAGATAGTATACACTAAATCTATGTTGATAATTCTTTTCTTATTATCTACCTCCTTGGTCCGGCAAGTAGCATTAAGGTGAGATCTAACGTTGGCGACCCGTTAAAAAGAATTCTAAGCGAAAGAACTGTCAATGCATGCAAGACACTATTGTAGAATTGTTATTATAGTTCGATTTTACCTTATTATTTACACAGGGTTCCCACAACCCTACTTATGGAGTTTAGTTACCCATAATCATAATCACAATAGTCATATATATAATATAAGAAATTCATGCACATACTTCAATGAGAAAGAATAAATTCCAGAAATTTACTTGATTAATTGACAAAATAAAAAACAATCAACTGCAGAGAAAAGTGTAACACTCCAAAGCCTATTATCCAAAATAATCTACTAACAAAGAATCTAACATAAAACTGTTTTTCCCGCAAATGTCTAACTATATGAGTGTCTAACTATACGAGAGTCTAACTATATGAGATCCTAACTATTTATAAAAAAACAAAAACCTAATAAAAGAAGGACTCTTATTGCTGAAAATCTGTCAAAACACGGCTGCGTCGACGGACGTAGTGATGGACCGTCGCGATTATGACGGGCCATCATGGACTCCGTTGTTCCATAGTTTGTAAATTCATCTGCTGCTCTATTCATTACCCTCCACGACAGGTACGACGGACCGTTCCAAGAACGACAGTCCGTCGAGGGTCTCCATTCCATAACACTTGAACTTCTTTGAATTTGGGTAGTGGGACTACATCTCTGATCATCACGGCGAACCAGTAGGACGGACCGTCATGGCTACTACGGTCCGTCATGTTTTTCGTAACACCACACTTGATCAGACTTCCCCATCTTCCTTCAGAAGCTTCACTACGATGCCACTTATGGACCGTCACAGGCACGACGAACCATCACAAGCTCCGTGGGTGGTAACTTTTCTACATTTCTTCCTCAAAAACTTCCGCATTCATCTTTAGACATATTTCCTTCAAATAACTAGAAACTTACATAAAAATTACTAAAAAAGGTTTTTGGCCACACACTTAACTTAAGGAAAAAAGATTTAAAAGTACAGTGAAACCACGGTATATCAACACCCTCAACTTAAATTTGTTATTTGTCATCGAGCGACGCATTATGACTCACTATAAAATCATTATACAATAGTATCCACGTTTTATCTTTCACAATCATTTGGCTATCAATCCCGATTAGTCTCATCATATTTATTCATGTTATCACTATTAGTATTTAATTATGTGGAATAAGACCATGACATAGACTTGTCAAGCACTAACACCTATGCTCTACAATTTCTCACTGAGGTGCTAATATTTCCGGTATTGCAACTAGTGTCCTCACTTTAAAAAAAACATCCTTATTTTTCACATAATGATTTCAGTTTGAGTGTAAGGATTACTTTTCAACACTTACTTTCAGAACAAATTCACAACTCATTCATACATATTGCCATAAGCTTGCCCTTATTTTCACTGTTTTATGTTCGCTGTACAACTTTTAGGATCACGATAGGACTTTCTTAGCTTGTAACATAGGCTCAGGGTCAGGTAGGGTATATTTAGGTATACTTTAGTGACTTTTTTTCCTCCTTGACATATCGGCTAAACATTCCTCTTTTCATTATTTTATTTCGCCCAATTTCTCATATTTTTTTACCTTGCTATTTTTTCCTCTTTCTTCATTTGTGTAAGTGACTCTCTTCTTTTCTTGCTTCTACTTTTTTTATTATTTTATTATTTGACCTATTTTTCAACTAGTTCTTGAGTCACTTTACTTTTGTTCTTTCTCTCTCTTTGTTCTTTCAACCCCACTTTCCAGAGCATTCCTCATAATAACAACCTTAACACATGGCTTTGCCAGGAGTCAAAGTACACGATACCCAAAGTTAGTTCTTTGTCATAAAAAGGTTGTTTAATACATTATCTATCCTCATCTTATGCTTTTGGCATATGTTGAGGTGCACATGTCCAAGGAGGGACCAGGTCCAACACATTATTCCCTGAAAAGTTTAGTTGGGTGAAAAAGAAAGGTCTAGTTTAAGCTCAAATTATTTGGATCAAAGAAGGATTGATTTCATTTTGATTTTTTTATTCAGGCCAAAAAAGGGTTATATTGAACAAGGGCCTATGATCCTTTCCTAATTGTCTATTAAAACTTACTTTTAGCTGGACTAACCAGGCAAGTTCTAACACATTACAAATAGTTTACTAATAAAATCTTTCGCACACTCACTTGACATCTCATTATTCTACCAGATTATAAGACACCTAGTACGAATTTTAGACTTATGGTCATGGAGTGGTGCATATCTATGTCATGCTTAGAGCTACACATTTATCAATTACTATGCCTAGTCATGCATCATCGTCATAGTTAAACTATGTACACAAGATATAGACATGCCGGTTGAACTATAAAAATAATCAGTCTTTTGGAGAAACAGAAAACAGGCAAGAAAACCCTAAAAGAGGATAGTGAATTGGGCTACTCAGACTTCACCCTAGCACACACTTTCCATATACCCCACTCCCAACAAAAAGACATGCAATTGTCCCTAATGCATAAAAAATGGAAATACGAGAGTGGTAGGTGAAGCAAACCTAAGGCGCAAAGCGCCGACGATCAGCAAGCTGGTCGGTCTGGTTCAAGGAACCCATATCTCTGTAGACTGGACACCCTCATTAGTACCCTCATAAGCAATAGCACTATCAGCAGTGCCTCCTACTATCGCCACATCTCTAGAACTAGATACCTCAGCAGCTGACTCTACAGCCCCAATCCGATGCTCCTCCTTATCAAAAAGCGAGGTTCTCCTCGCAGCCTCCATATCATGGCGCTCCTTATTCCGTGCTCTAGCCTTATCCTCCTCTCTACCTTACGCCTCTTGGCATGCTCTCGAGGGGGAGGTGATGGAATCTCAGAAGTGGCGCATAAGGCCTCCATCACTGTGTCCTCAAAAGGATCTAAAGAAGGGGCCTTAAGATCAGGTACCCTATCCTCTAGGATCATATCAATGTCTTCTCGAAGACTCTCGACCGCAGCCTTAAGGGTCGACACGTCCACCTGAGCTGCTGGCAGGGCTAACACCAGCAACTCAAAAGCGTCCAAGCGCTGATGAACCTCAATGATCTTCCGCTCTGTGTGCTGGACCATTCTCCGCTCCAAGCGCTCTTTTGCCTCAACAATAGACCTATGCATCCAAGGCAGGATGTGATGCAAAAGTGTAGTCATCTGCGCCTCTAGTTTCTGGACCCTAACAAGCGGGACCACAGGGGGAAAGGGGCTGAGCGAGAGGAGCTGGGGGCAGTTCTACTACCTGAGATAGACTCAACCAGGGTAGTGTCAATGGTTTCAGAAGCTGCCTTCGTAGCAATGCAAGCCTAAGCTACCGTATCAGCTAGATTTTCACCAAGTTGAGGCAACTCTGGATGGGGCCCTCTGAGTTGAGCCAACTCATTTGCCTCATCCCTGATGAGGCCGATATCAACAGTGCCCAGCAAAGTCTTGAGCTGATCAATGTGGCAGATGGGAACACCTGCAGTCCTTTATAAGGAAAATATCATGAACGGAAAAGGGTAAGTATTTGTGAACTTAAGATCCATCTCGTGCATGACCGCCTGTAGAAGCGAAGAAAAATCCACCTCAAACCCGGCTATTATCACCGCCATCAGAATTGAACGATCCCATGTGACAATATTATCAGCAGCCGTGTGGGAAAGGCTTTGGCGGACAATCAACCATAATAACTTAGCCATTAAGGTCAAGTTAGTCTTCTTGATGGCTCCATTCGACTCTTTTACCCAGCCGACACCCTCTCCATCAACAGACAAGTGTAGGGACATCCACCTCGGTGGTCCCTCTCAGTGATGGCTCACGCAAGAATTGGCCATCTTTCACAATTTTCCACCGCTAGTCGAACATGGCAATAAGAGGCGTTCGTTTAGCACCAACATCCTAGATACTTGAGGATGGCAGGAAGGGAGGTATGGAACTGAATTCCATGTACTCGGACATGCTCAAGTGGGGCCTGTTTAGCGGGGGCAGCCCGCCTATCAATCTATGATCTGAGAGTACACACATAAGAGGCGACGAATTCTCAGACTTACTCTTCACTAAACCTGTGCATTGAACGCCCTATCCGCTCCAGACGGTGTCTGGTGAAGAGATAGTGGATCTCTGGCATGGTAGGGAGACTTCCCTTAAGGACCCGTCTCTCCAGTGTAAGGGTCCGTGTCATGACACCTTTTTTATTACGAAACTTTGCGTCTGAATAAACTTGATATTTCCCGTCGACACACTACCGTTTAGGATGGTTAGCAACCGGGGTGAGAGCACAAGTCGGTGAGCCAGGAGTAGATTCTAAACTGTCATCCTCATCAGACGAGGCAGACTGTGCAGCTTTCGCGGGTGCAGGCATTTCAGCAGACCAGGAGGCTTCCTCCGACCACAAAACACCTAAGGAGCCAAACGCTCCTTGTTCATGAGTAGGTGACCCAGAAAGTGTGTCGGTCAGTGTGCGCTCCTCATCAGACTAGGAGGCACTGACTGTGTCGGACACCACCTTTTTTGACATAGCTCGGGTAGCACTTGCAGCTCGTGATGGAGTGGCAGTGCCTGGGGGAACATACGCCAGATGCCACCTTTTTAAACAAGGTGACGGCTCGTCATGAGTACGATGAACCTTTATGGGGTGCATCATGTTTTACTTCAACTATATTGATGTGGAGCCCCTGAAGGAAAGAATCTGACAAGTATGACGGACCGTCATTCCGTCCTCGATGACCATCGTGGAGACCCTTAGGAGAGGGGTCTCTGACTGTCACAAAGGTTGTGCAGGATGGATTGTTAAGGGTATGACGGTCAACTGTAGATTTCCGTTAGAGGACACTTAGAAAAAGTATGGAGACCCTTAGGAAAGAGGTCTCTGAACGTCATGATGGTTGTGTAGGACGAACCGTCGAGGGTATGACGGTCCATCGTAGATGTTCGTCAGAGGACATTTAGAAAAAGTATGGAGACCCTTAGGAGAGGGGTCTTTGACCGTCATGACAGTTGTGCATGACGAACCATCGTGGGTACGACGGTCCATCGCATATATCAGTTAGTGGACACTTAGAAAAAACATACAATTGGATGTTGGAGTAGACTCTATGACGGTTCGTCATGGGTGCAACTGCCCGTCATCGGGGTCTAGTTCTGTCATTTAGTGAAAAAACTGGGGATTCCACAATTATCCCATCTGACTCACATTGAATACTTAGTGATAACCTATATATATCTAACCGAAGTACCTACTAAACTAGCAATGCTAAAACACCTATTTCTGGAGTTTTAACAAGGCAATTTTGAGTATTCTCAACCTAGGTCAGACAAAATTTTGATCATAGAATGAAGACCCAACAATAAGAAATAGGCTAATACTAATTGATAAACAAAAATTCAATGTAAATGAGTAGAAATCAGAGCACATACCTGAGAACACGAGAAAGTCAAGCAAGTGAGGAACATGGCTAGCAAGAACAGAACAACAGCAGCAGACTCCGACTAGTAGAAAGTAAATTTTTTGAATTTGGGGAATAAGGGAAGTGATAAGATGATAGAGCAGGGAGGTAGGATGTTCGAAGTTGAAAAGGGAGGGAAATGGGTGAAAATAAGGGGTGGGGCTTTTAAAAGTTGCCAATTTTTTTAATTACCCCCAACTGGGTCGGGTCGGGTACACTAATTAATGCCGCAACGAGTCCCCGACGACGGTCCTTCGTAGATGCGACGGTCTGTCATCGTTTCTATCACGTGTGACCTAGTTTTGAAAATAAATGAATGACGTACCTGGCACGACCGACTCATGTGATGGTGCCGCAAGCATGACGGTCTGTCGATGTGTCCATCAGTGATTGTTGCAGTGTGATTCTTTGAAGAATTTCCTGGTAATGTTCCGGCAAATTTAAAGCCCATTATTAGAAAATACTACAATTACTAGAAAGAAAACTATAAGTATTGGGTTGCCTCCCAACAAGCGTCTGGTTTAACATCGCAGCATGACTAAAGGAACTTGATTAGACTTAATAAATATGGTATGCATCGATTCCATCATTCGCCGGTTCAGCATGCCCAAAAAGAGTTTTGTTCATTGTCCATTTACCTTGAACCGCACACCCTCCATTGTTTCTAACTCAACTGCTCCTTGAGGGAATAGTTGGGTAATCAAGTAAGGGCTAGTCCATTTGGACTTGCACTTGCCCGGAAACCAACTTAAACTAGAATTGTATTAAAGCACCAAATCCTCAACCATAAACTCTCATTTTTCACTTTTTAGGTTATGGTGCTTTTTCATCTTTTCTTTGTAGGATATAGTAGATACCAATTTGAGATTACCACTCTGCCTCATGGACCTACAAATATTGAAGGTCTCTTATTCATGTTAAACCAAAATTTCATCTTCCCCTTTTCCACATAAACTAAGGCTATACCCGTAGGAAGGAATGGCCTCCCAAGAATAATAGGAACTTCAAAATCAACTTTACAGTCAAGGATAACAGAATCTGCCATAACAATGAACGACTTCGCTATAACTAGCACATCGTGGAGTATTCCTATAGGCATTTTCACTGTTCGGTCCACTATCAATAGCCGCATCGCAGTGGGCTTTGGGTCACCAAAACCCAACTTTTTGTAAATCGAGAAGAGCATGGATTTATGCTTGCCTCCAGATAACATAATGATTTCGCAACATGTAATGACCCGACTGTACAAGGAATAGTGAATGCACCCGGATATTTTTCTTTTGTACGAGAGATCTTGTAGCAATAGCACTACATCATCATCCTCGAAAGTGACCGATCTTTTCTTTGTAACCAGATCTTTAATAAACTTTGCATAACCGAGCATTTGTTCTAGAGCTTGTACCAAAGGAACATTTATAGAAACTTGCTTCAACATTGTTATTAAGAGTCGATATTTACCATCCTCGGTCTTTTTCACTAATATTTGAGGAAAGGGGGTGGTGTTCTAGGCATGAGAATTACCTTTATAGAAACTTCAACATCTTTTCCAGTGTTATCTTCTACTGCATCACTACCCTCTACCGCCTCATCATTATCTTTTATCACCTTTTCCTCCTTAGACAGCATAGGTGGGTCAATGGATTGCTTACCACCCTGAGTAGTGATTGCCATACAGTGTCTGTCATTTTTTGAATTTTGGACAGTTTTGCTAGTAAGAGTGCCCGATTTCCATGTTATCACAGTCACAGATAATTGGGAAATTTGCAACTCAATATGCTTAATCGATATTGCATGTGTATCCACTTTCTGCCCAAAAGCCACTAAATCACTCCTTAACTCTTTAATTTTTAATTTGATCATCATTAGCATCGAACCTCCTCATCATTTTGTGCAACATATCCTCAAATCGCGTTATACTATCTCCACCATCCATAGGAGTAACTTCACGACTTTGAGGAGGGACATAATGCCCATTCCTATCATTTCTGTTACCATAGTTATCCCTGTTGAAGTTGTTGACGCGGTTGTTGTCTCCATCTCGGATATGATGACCCTCACGGTTATAGTTCCCATAGATTTGACCTTGGTTTCCTTGACCTTGGCGCCAATTCTCATTTACCGCATAGGAATCCTCCGCATAATAACATTCATCATTTGGTGGTGGTTGTTTAGACAAGTAGTTAATTGCATTAATCTTTTCTGCACCACCAGTGATATGTTTTAATACCAACCCAAGCTCAGTTCTCATATGAGTAATCTCTTCACGAATCTCATATGTTGCTGGGTTATGAGTTGATTGCAATGTGAAGGTATTTCTCCCAGTATCTGACTTCCTAGTACTCAAAGAGTTATTCTTTTGGGATATTTTTCTCTAACTTTTCGACAATCTCAGCATAAGGACACTCCCCATAAGAACCACCCCTATAGTATTCAACACCGCTTTATTATTATCATCATGTACTCGATAGAAGAATTCCTTTAGTGACTCATCATCTATGCGGTGATTAGGGATTCTTCTCAAAAGGGAGGTGAATCTATCCCAATAACTACTAACTGACTCTCCTTGTAGTGCCACAAAGTTGTTCACTCTTTCTTTGTGGTTTAATTTCTTGGAGAACGGGTAATAACAAGATAAGAAAACATCCCTTAGTTGGTTCCAAGTAAAAATTGAGCTATAAGGGAGCTCAGTGAACCAAATAGCAGCCTCTCCCATCAGTGAGAGAGGAAAGACTCTTATACCTATTACATCAAAATACAATTCGGCCTCCCTACAAAGCTTTTACACACTAACCTTACCTTAGCTATATGGGCATGTGGATCCTAAGAAGGTAGCCCTGAAAACAAACCCAGTCAATGAGCAATTGAATCAGACTACTAGTTACCACAAAGGTGTGGCCTAGTAGTAGAGGGGGCAAGACAAGAGGCCCATCACAGTATGCTATATTGTCATAGGCTCTGTAGTATTCTTGAGGACGTGGAGCGGGATTTTTTCACCTCTGTTTGTTTTCACCCGGAGCATCGGGTAATAACTAACCATGAACATCAACAGCAGCTGGGATGTTATGGTTTTGATCATCATCATTAATACCCAAGTTTCGATTCATATTGCATAGTGTACGCTCTTTTTCATGATCGTAGGGAAACAAATGTTCTCTTCATCTCCGTGTATTTGGCATACAAGGAAGATAGTTCTGCAAGAATAAAAAACACAATAAACAATGTAAAATCAAGAAAATATTGACTAAACTTTAGTAATAAGTTTAAGTTAATATAAAAGCTACAATCCCCGCCAGCAATGCCTAAATTTGATACGCTCAAACTTACTTCAGAAATAAGAAATAAAGCGGTCGTATCAAGTAAAGAGCCTAACTAATAAGGTTGGGATCGTTTCCACGAAGAAAATAGTTCAGACTTTACTTCAATCTATTATTACTATTATTTAGTCAATTGCTTCCTTTGAAAACAAAGACATTAAAAGGGGGGGTTTATTCTAAATGAATTAAAATAGCTAGCTAAATTACAGAAGGCATCTAACAGATTCAAATGTTAGAGTTTAATCAATTAATAAAAGTAACTAGGGTTAAAGTGTTCCCCGCAGATTCCTAATTTGATAATTCTAACTATAACAATTCTTTCCCAGTATCTTGAATGCAAAGTGATAATTTATGTATTTCTAAACCCTTGGTCCGGCATCTAGAAAATTTCACTCCGCACCTTCGTATGGCTACATTTGTTACTATACTAACCCTTACCTTTACCTCATACTAAGATTTGTATTCGATATTTGACTAAGTTATTACCTCGTACCAATCAATACTTGCCTATTATATAGTATACACTAAAACTATGTTGATAATTCTTTTCCTATTATCTATATCCTTCGTCCGGCAAGTACAAATAAGGTGAGTTCTAACATTGTCCACCCGTTAAAAAGACTTCTAAGTGAAAGAATTATCAATACATGCAAGAAACTATTCTAGAATTGTTATTTTAGTTGGATTTTACCTCATTATTCACCCATGGTTCCCACAACCCTAGATATGGAGTTTAGTTACCCATAGTCATAATCACAATATTCATTTATATAATATAAGAATTCATGCACTTACTTCAATGAGAAGGAATAAATTCCAGAAATTTACTTGATAAATCTACTAAATCACCAACGATCAACTCTGGAGAAAAGTGTAACACTCCAAAGTCTAATATAAAAAATAATCTACTAACAAAAAGTCTAACATAAAAGTGTTTTTTCCCACAAAAGTCTAACTATATAATGGTCTAACTATATAAGAGTCTAACTATATGAGAATCTAACTATTTATTTAAAAAACTAATAAATGAAGGGCTCTACTTGCTTAAAATCTGTCAAAACGCGGTTCGGTCAACTAACCTAGTGACGCACCATCGAGGTTATGACGGACCATCATGGACTCCGTCATCCCATATTTTGCAAATTCTTCTGCTGCTCTATTCATTACCCTCGATGGCAGGTATGACAGACTGTTCCAAGCATGAAGGTTCGTCGAGTGTCACCGTTGCATAAAATTTGAAGTTCTTGGAATTCGCGTATTGCGAAAACATCTCTTATCATCACGATGAACCAGCAAGACGGACCACCATGGCTACGACATTCCGTCGTGCACTTCGTAACCCCACACTTGGTAAGACATATCCATCTTCCTTCAGTAGCTTCACTATTATGCCACCTAAGGACCGTCACAGGCATGACGGACCATCACAAGCTTCGTAGGTGGTATCTTTTCTGCATTTCTTGCTCAAAAACTGCCGCGTTCATTTTTAGATAGATTTCCTACAAATTAAAGAAACTTACATAAAAATTAATACAAAAAGGCTTTTGGACACACACTAAACTTAAGGAAATAAGCATTTAAAATACCATGAAACCACAGTATATCACTTATACAGTCACGTGTAGTAGATTCTTAACCATCGGTGTGAGTGGCGATACATCTATAGCCGAGAGTCTATAGGACGATAGAGTTTCCCTTCTTTTCTACTCCAATGTCATGCCATAGAGTAAAACTTATGAGTACTATTTTATTATAGTTTTCCTTGTATTTCTAGGAAGATTAATACGAGGAGGACACCGGCTAGAAGAGTTGAGGAGAATGAGGTGCAAGAGGAGATCTATCCTTAAGTTGAGGAAGATGAGAAAGTTCCTTAAGGTGCTCAAGGTGATCAAGTCCCTATTATAGGTTGAGGTAATAATGTTCCAGGGGTTCCCCCGGAGATGAGTGATAGGGATATTAGAGAGGCTTTTATATGTTTAGCTTGAGCCCATAAATACTCAAGTGTATTTGAGTATGGTGCCTAGGGTGAATCTAATGGAGAGCACTATGACGTCTGGGTTAAGATTTTTTGTGAGGATGAATCCTCCTATCTTTCTTGGCTCTAAAATGGGAGAGAATCCCCAAGAGTTTCTTCATGGGGTGTATATGGAGTTCAGTGCTATGGGAGTTAAATCAAGGGAGAAGGCGGCTTTGTCTTCATATTAATTGAGGGATGTTTCTCAAATTTGGTACACTAAATGGAAGGATAATAGGCCGGAGGAATCTGGTCCTGTTGAGTGGGAAGAATTTAAGGAATATTTTCTTGGTAAGTACTTTCCCTGTGAGATAAGGGAAGTTAAGGTGGAGGAGTTTATCAACATCAAGCAAGATAATATATGTGTTGAAGAATACTCTTTGAAGTACTCAATGTTATCTAGATAAGTCCCTTATCTTGAGTCTAATCCAAGAGGGGAAATGAGTCGTTTTTTGATGGGTGTAGCCGATATAGAAAGGGATGAATGTCGTACGGGGATGCTACATGATGATATGACCCTACCTAGTCTCATAGTGTATGCACAATCAATTGAAGAGTATAAACTTAGGATGATGGATAGAAACTTGTAAAAGGGTGGTTCAAATGACAAACATCAAACTAGGTTTAAGAAGAGGGATCAAACTCAAGAAGAAGCTAAGAGTGTTAAGGTTAAATTGGAAAAAGGAGGTGTTTCTCAAAGTGGCAAACCTACATGTGTCACTTGTGGAAAGAGGCATTATAGAGAGTGTATAACGGGTACCGGGATTTTCTATGGTTGTGGAAAAAAAGGCTTCAAGGTGAGAGATTGTCTTAACATTGCTTCTAGTTGAAAAGAGGGTAAGCAAGTTGCTCCTAATGTTCCAAAGGAGGATGTTCTAAAGGCAAAGGCTCGTTTGAATGCACTCCGGGCAAGAGAATCAAATCCGGATGAGAATGATGATGATGATGGGGGTAAGTCCTTAATTTTCTTTTTATAAGTGATGTGAGTTCGTTCTAAGTGGGGGAGTATGGTTAATAGATGGTATAGAAAGCCATAGAAGCATGTTACATGTTGCATTGTGTTTAGGAGTATTGTTGAAATTGAATTTAAATAACTTCTTGTATTGTGTATTTTCTGAATCCCTGATTATGTTTTAAGATGCGTTTATATGATGTCACCTTGCATACTAGCATGTTCATATCATGAATTGCTTAAAATTACTTTTTTGAAAATATTGTTAAAAATCATTGTACCATTGAAACTACTCACTATCAAAATTTTCAAAATTGGACTAATTGATTCTTTGGTCTAAAATTAATTTAATTTGGTTAGAACTTCTTTATATAAGAATGATATTGAATATAAAATGAGTTTTTGTTATTTGGAATGAGGCATGTGAGTTTTGTAGCATAATGAGTTATAGAATGTCTTCTAGTTTCTTCTTGCCTTATGAATCTTTTCGCTATGTGAAATTGAATTTTTATTCTAGGTTATGTGTTATTTTGTGTGTCAATGAGATGCTAGTTAAATATTTATTCCTGTAAGTGTTCGGAGAGTGACAAGTGTCATTCGAGGACTAATGTTGTCCAAGTTGGGAGATTCTAAGACCTCACAAGTGACATAGGTTAAATATAGCCTAAAACATTGGTTATGGTGTTCTAATGTCCCAAATAGGTCTATTACATGGTATTGAGGCAGTGTCTAAAATTTTAGGTCCATTGGAAGTCAAACATCAAGGGACGACTAAGATGTTCGACAACTAAGTCTCTTATGTGCCTTATATGTGGTTCTATCTGTTTATTTGTGATTAAAAAGGTTATAAGGTCTAGAAATGAGCTATTATTACATATTTAGGAAGTTTGTGCAGTTTCGTGGAGTTTGGAGTTCAAACGTTCAAGAACGTCCATGACATTCGAAAGTGTTGCCTTGAAATGACCTTGTGTGTGTAGACATGTTTAGTCGAGTTTTACGTGTTCATTTTTTAGGATATTCATGACAGAGGTTCTCATCTCGTAACGGTCATGTTTGGGTTGGAAATGTCCGGGAAAACATCCCCAAGAACCATCCAAGGGTTCTTGAGGAAGGAACCATGTTGGTGGCCAAAACTGCCAAAGGAAGTTCCATATGCTGATGTAAAACGACGGCCAGCGGCAAGGTCGATGCCCCGTAAGCAGTGGGCTTCATTTCTCACCCAGAATTTGGAGCTAAGATAAAAACTCAAACCTCTAAACCCATCGACGAAGAACAGGACGGCCTGTGTATGGACCTATGCCCCGTTGATAGATTTGTGTTTTCCTGTGCAATTCACTGTTAAGTGAGGACTAAAATGGGAATTTCACCCACTTCGAAATAAGAGTATTGTCAGTTCTTTAGGGGTATTCAACATATGTACATATGTGTTTAAGACTTCGACGATTTCATCTTCCAAATCAAAAACACCCAAATTCCTTAGAATTCTCTCTAGAACTACATTGGAATCAAAACTCAAGGAAGGGCTTGGAGTGACTAATTGAGTGGTGATTCTTCATCAAATTGAAGAATTAGGTTCATCAACTTATGGATTTTGATCCTTCAAACTCTCTTCATAAAGGATCTCAACTCAAGATGTTTTCTAATGTTCTCAAAGTGAATTGTCCAATTTAATGATTCTACCATGGGTTCTTGCATCAATTGTTTTTAAATGCTTATTATGGATTAAATTGCTATTGTATTGATTATTTTAACCTAAATTACCTATGAACCAATAAATTGGATGAGCCCTAGTTTTTTACTAAGTTATGGGTTACTTGATATTGATCTAATGTTGATGAATTATAGTGTAGAATTCTATCGGCTGTCTAATGATGAAATCATTATAGTAAATTTACATATAGGATGTATTGGATTGATGTATTTGTATTAATTTGACCTATTTTCATGAATATTTTACAATTATGTTGAAATATTGGTTATGGCCATGGGTAAGGGCTTTGTGGTATCGAATGTGGTATTATTACTTTGGATTGACGTGTTGAAGATGATGTGGTGGTAAGCTGCCCTATTTCCTTTAATTTGATGTTAATCAGACTTCAATTATATTGTGATTGGTATGGTCCACTTATTGTGGTGGTGTTATGTGCTTTACTTGTAATTGATATGTCCTTGTTGGCGTTATTTTAAGAAACATGATGATCATGGCCTTGTCAACAATCTACTTGAAGTAATATGGTTATTTAAGTAGTTTATTATGTGATGTATGATGATATCTCTCTACATATTAAGTAATGTGAGAGTATATGCGTTCTTCTATTGAAGTTATGTAGTAGATCATGTTACACTATGAATGTGGTTTTGTGTGTATAGTCTTAGGGTTTGTGTTTCTTATTCCTACTTGACAATATGAGTCTCTTTTTTTCATAATGATGTTGATATGATAATATATAGGATGACTTGAAGATGATAAGGCTTATTTCTATGTGCTTCTAAAAAGACATGTGTTATGAGTTAAAGTGAAGAATGTGGTGTCTTGTCTTGGTTGACTTCTGTCCCTTGCTTGGTATATATATGAATTTGGATATGCAATGTCTTGACTTAGGATTCGAAATTCAGTTAGTATTCAATGTATGAATGAGATGGGACATAAAATGTAGTTAAGAGGGTCTTTTTTGAGAATCCTTGAACCTAGTGGTAAGGTTATGAATGTTGAAGTCGTAAGTCGTAATGGTATCCTTCAAGAAAATGAATGAAACAATTAAGATTAATTGGATGGATCAGCAACATATTAATCCTTTAAAAAGTCATCATGAGCTTTTTGTCGCCATTGTGCATAGCACTAGTGGTCATTCCTTTGGTAGGTAAATGTGATTGGGTTATGAAGATGATATGGAATACTTTTATATGAACCTTATGTGTAAATTACTCTATTAAAAAAAAGGCTAGCACTGAATGAGTATTTTAAGGGAAGTAGTTCTAGTTAAAGAATGAGACTAGATTACAAAGCATGCCCTTCACATTCCTGATCCATGTGACTACATGGGTTTCGTCTAAGTTCTACCATTGTCAAGTAGAACACCCTCATCGGAGGAGGTTAGAACATAGGATTCCATGCTTTTCTATCATAGTATATGTCGGTTATTACCTATTATCATCATATGGAATGCACTATTAGCATTAGAGAAGTTATGTGAGGTTTAGGTTGTGGTATGGGACGTTATCTAGACATTGCACAATAGGCTTTAAAGGTGTTACTTAGAGTTCCTAGGTCTTGTTCAAGACAATTACTTGAATATCCTTTGAGTGTTGAATGTCTCCTGAAGAAATTAATGAATGTAATGACTTGAGTTAAGAAATTATGTTAAATGAATAAGTACTTTACTAGAGTAATTAAGGGTTGGATTTAAGGCATGAAGGGGGCATAGAAATGGTAAATTTGTACCATACCTAGATGATTTTTAAGAATGAATCTAGTTAGGAAAATGGTTGATAATCTGGGCATGATATAAGCCTTAGATAGTGGTAAAGATTACATAGATATTGTTGAAGACGTCAATCATGGACGTTATCAGCTTGATTTACTTAACAAGGTCTTTTGAAAGACTTTGGAAGGAGAATATAATATTACCTATTTTTTTATTATTTGATGTCTTGTAAGTGTGTATGTGATTCATTATCAGTAGTCTTGAAAATAATTTAGGCATACCTAGAGAGGGTATATGGGCGGTCTCTTTTTGTGCTGCTTAGGTGAGTCTTAGGATAACTTTTACTGAGGAACTACATGTTGGAACGTGTCTAAATAAAGGGTATGACAATTCACTGTACAGTGAAGGGACTTAAATGCAACCGTGAAATCGGTTCACTGTAAAGTGACATTAAAAATATGATATTTGGTTTAAATGTTTTCTTATGTGGTTCTAATTTTAAATGTTATTCATATGATTTTTAAATGAAAAGATGTGTATTTCTTATAAATGTCAGTTTTCATGATTTTTATGCATTCTGTCATACTAAGTACATGTGGTTGTACTAATCCATGCTTTTATCTATCTTTATAGCTGATTGTTGAAGAGGAGCATTTGGAAAGGAAGACTTGGACATAGCAATCATTCTAGAGAAGTCGCAGTATATCCTTATTTCATTCGAGGGCATAGATGTTTTTTATGTTTCCTTTTGAAGTATTGTAATGGTCTAAGTATTTCTATATTTAGAAGAATGGGTCGTGTCCCAAGTATACTCCCGCCTTATGTTTAATGATATTGATCTTCGTATAACCTATGAATTTATATGAATGAGTTTTTAAGGATTACGATATGTTTTGTGTAAAGTTTTAATTCGGCACTACTTTCACTATGTTTATGCGATGAATGATATGTAAGGGCTTGTACGAGTCCTCCAAAAGGTCATGTATGCTGGTTACAATCCAATATTACCCCTAACATCTAAGGTGTTGTTTTGGGATGGGACGAGTAGTGTGGATACTACTCTCACATTGAACTTAGTGTGACCTATATGTAATATTGGAGAAGAGTACTTATATGAAATTAGTATAAATGTATGTTTGGAATTTTTTTAACCAAGAGTGTGAATTGATTTCCATACGAGGTAAGCCTATGATTGGTGGTCTTAAGGTTCACTTTTGTGTTCCTTTAAGGGGGTGTATGGGAGATTTATTCTTCGCTTACGTTAGGGAATCTTAGGATAACTTGGGATAGGGAAACTTTTACGAAAATTGGTTCACATGACTTGGGGTTGTGCCATTCAATGATACATGACCATTAGTCAATGTAATGTCCTCAATGTTACAGTAATGTGTTCCTTGATTGAAAAATTATGAGATTCTTTTATTATATGTTAAATTATGATACATATACTATTCCAACTCTTAAATCATGAATATTTTTCTTATTTGGCATGAACGCTTATTTTACTAAAATGTCCCCTTTTGCATGTTTTTGCATATGTCATATTTAGTACATTATTTTGTAATAACCCCATACTTTTCTATATTATGTAAGTATAGGTTTTTGGAAGAAAGGTTGAAGACTAGAAGGTGAAGATTGGGAAAGTTTCCCTCAAGGAAAAGTATGTCCTCATATATTCGAGGGCATAGTTCTTTTCTTAGTTCTTATATAAAATATTAGTATGTATTTACTTTTAATGTAAAGGGTCGTGTCCCAAAGATATTATGTTTTGTCTTTAAGTTGGCTTTGTGATGATGAAATTCTCTACATATTTATGAAAGACCAGTTTTTATGAAATGTCTTGAAATGTTTTAATTTCACACTACCTTTCATGTCTTATGTAATGACCGATAGTTAAAGGGCTTTTACAAGACCACATAGGTTCAAGTACTCCTTCATACGAACAGAGGGTTCTCCCTATCTTCTAGGGGGTACTTTTGGGTCGTGACAATAGTCTACTAAAAACACATATCATCTACTAGAAGAACTCATGATTTGACTTCACATATACACATAAGTCCTATTGACCTTAATAATGATAACATATACAAGTTATAACATGATAGAATAATAATCTTAAATAAATGTCAAAGAGGCGTCATTCTTCACAATTAAATAACATAATCACCGCCACCATAGATGGACCATACCAAACATTACAATTCAAGACATATACTACGCAATATATATAGAGGAAATTTTGTTAACACACCATCATTCCATCAAGAACACCTTCACTCCATAGTCATTCCAACCAATTCAATTCACCAAGGCTCTTACCATTTGCCATACACACAAGTTCAATCAAATAATCAAACTACACAATGAATAAACATAATAGAATACAAGAATTACAAATTTGAGACAGCCTATATACAATACTAATATGAATTTACATAACTAAAGAGCCCAAGATAATATACACAATAATTCAACAAAATTAAGCCTTAATAAAATCACCCATATTAGATTCAACATAAAGAAATCATGATTTGCAAGGGTTCATACATGTAACACCTCTAATATGAACTTGGTGAAACTAGATCCTAACATGTGTGTCATGAGGTTCTAAAGTCCTTAAATTGTTCATAATGATTTTTATAGGCAGTGTCTAAAGTTTGGTGATGTTTGGAGGTTACATGTCCAAGAAAGTCCATAATGTTTGAATGTTTTCCCTTGAAACGTCCTTGTGTGCCTCAGTGTGTTTCATAGTTTTACATATATGTATTGGATGAAATTTATGTGAGATGTCCTTAACATGTGTACGAGTAAATGATGGTTGAAAACATATGGGGGAAAAACGTCTTTGAGGAGGACCCAACTTTGGAGTAGAAACTTATAAAAACTCTCACCTGAAGAAGAAAATCGAAGCCCAATAGGCCAGTCGACGACCCATAGGTGGGGACTTGGTCTAGGGATCTTAATCTCCTATTGTTGAGTCTCTACCCCAATTTACAATTTCCGTCATGGCCTGTCAATGGGTCGATGCCTCGTAGGTGTGGCCGTCATTTGGAGGCCTGCAGTTTTATGCAGGGTAGTTTGTGGTGGTGTTTATGTACTATACTTGTGAATTATGTGGCCTCGTTCGCATTAAATTATGAATTGTGAAACAATGTGGCCTCGTCGACATTACTTTAAGAAATGTGTTATTATCATATATAACTTACCTATATGATCATTGTGAAGGTTTATATGAGTTATGTGTATCTAGGAAGTCATGTATGGGTTCTCCTATGTGAATATAGGTGATCATGATAGGCTATAGTGATGCCTTTAGTGTGTAGACTTGATGTTGAAGTGTGAATATTCTTAGTTGATTATATGTACCTTATGATGAGTTATGTTGATGATTCTCTAGAAGTGTGTAGGGTGAGTTGCAAGTATACTAAGTTATCTCTATGTGCTTCTTGAATATATGCTATATGTGATAATGGAAATTATATGTGTCTTGTTTTAGTAGACTTGTGTCCTTTAGTTGATACATGAAGAATATGAATATAAATTGTTCACTTAGTAGGTTAAAGAACATTTGTCATGAATGTAATATGTATGAATGGAATATGATCTTGAATATAGTAAAGAAGGTCATTTTTTGTCACGACCCGCACCTATACCCTAGAAGATAGGTCACTCTCGAGTGGGGATTCAGCGTACTTAAACTCTCAGTGGTCTTCTACAAGACGTTTTCTATCATTCATCACAAATACATGAATCAAAAGAAACGTGGAATTAAAACTTTTCACAACATGTGAAAATTCTTTCAATATCACTTTCATATAAAAACCATTGGAAATACGAAGTTTATTACTATGCTTTAATGAAAGAAACTTTAAGATAGTGATGCCCTCGAGTCAAATGAGGACATACTTAAACCATGCTTGACATATCCTATAATCCAACCATTGATCCCAAAAGCACCTTCACCTTTGAATTACATTAGAGATTGATAAAAGCATGGGATTAGTACAAAGACATGTACTAAGTATGGCATAATGCATAAAATCATGATAATGCAGATTTAATGGAAATATGCTTGTTTTGATTAAAACACCATAGTATAAACAAAAGAACAACATTTAACATCATATAAATACATAAGATAACACATACACATTTTATCACAAATTAAGCACATTACAATGAACAATGTCACTATTACAGTGAACTATTTCAACTTCACTCTGAACCATTTTAGTATGCAACCCTCTCACTCAGAGTTATCCTAAGACTCCCTTAAGAAATACAATGAGATACCATCCATACACCCTCACTAAGCACACCTAAGTGATCCTCAAAACTACCTAAAATAAGATAAATACACTTACAATACACCAAAACACATAACATGAGATTCTCTTACCAAAGGTGATTCTAAGGCTCACTTGAGTGAGTTGTGAAGCAACTGTGCATAAAATTCCTTCACACACACTTAACAAATCATTTAGACTACATTGTATAATATCATTCTCACTTGCTTAATCAACATTCCAATCTAGAGTCATTCTTAAGACTTTCCTAGGTAAGACATGAAGAGATCATCCTTTATGCCCCCTTCACACTTTAATTAGGAAATCCTTAATGTTACTCTAGACCAGGTACTAATTCAATAACATGGAACATACTTAAGTCTTTATCTTCATTAGTTCATTTAAGATACATCCATCACATAAGGACATTCAAGTAATGATCTTGGCGAATACCTTTGGATTTACACACTAATATCTTCAAAATCTATTGTGCAAAGCCTAGTTAACGTCCCATACTACCACCTAAACTTCCAATATTAGAGGGTATCTCATATGATGAGAATATTCAATAACCGACATACACCATGGTAGCAAAGCATGGAATCTAGAGTTGTAACCTACTCCGATGGAGGGTGTTCTACTTGCCATGGTTGAACATAGACACATCCCATGTAGGCACATGTTTAAGGAATATGAAGGATTTATTTGCAATCTAGCCTTATTCATAACTAGAGATACATCCCTTAACATACTCACTTGGTGATAGCCTTTGTTCTCATTGAGTAATTCACATAAAGGATCATACGAAGGGGTTCCATATTTAGTTCATAACACAATCACATTCAACCTACCATATAGGTAACCTAGGGATGCCTTTCAATGGAGAAGAGGATAGCTTAATTATTTTCCTAAGGATAATTTTATGTCGTTCCAGCCAATCTATCTTAAGTCCACCATTCACACAAGAAGGATGCCATTACGACTTTCGTCTTCAAGGATATCATAACCTATAAACTAGGTTGAGGGCTCCACATAATTTGACCTTCTTTGCAATGTTCAAGGTGTCATATTATTCATACTTACAATACTAAGAGGCTTTATAATCCTAATTCAAGAAATCTTGTGTATACATTCCATAGGTATCAAGTAAGGGACACAAGTCTACCAAACAAGACACACACATACTTCACTTTACCAAAAATAGCGTTTCATTCTAGAAGAACATAGCAGAACCAACATCATCTATAGATCACCCTACATACCAATCCAACATCATCAATACAACAATCATTGACTCATACAGTCAAGTAGGAACATTGATGCATCAAATATAAGACTCCACACATAAGTACGTAGTCATAGTTTAAAATGATCCCCTAAAAACTTCAACAGAATAATACTTACTCTCATATTATCACAAGTAGATAGATTTAATCATACTTCACATAAATCAACTACAGAACCATATTAATATACCAAGTAGTTTCAAAAAAAGTCATGATCATCATAATACATAAAGTAACGCTGAAAAGGCCACATAATTCACAATTATAACACATAGAACCACCAACACAGTTGGAACATACCAATCACAAAATAATTCAAGACCTACATTAAACAAAATAAAGAGAATTAGGGCACTGTGCCACCAATCCATTCTAACCACTTCAATCCATAGCTAAATCATCCACTTTAATACCAAAAGGCCCTTACCAATGGCCATGATCATCAATTCAATTTAAAATCATAACACTCAAAGAATTTAGGTCAATTTGATATATATATATATATATATATATATATATATACATCATTCAATAACCCATACAAAACTACACCATAATTCATAAGCATTGATACAAGGTGACAACATCCAAATTATAGCCAATTTGAAGAAATTATATTTTGCATGGTTTTATGAATATTTTAGTTAATTTCATCAAAATAACATAAATTCAATCAATAATAAATGATTTAAAACGTTTTATGCATGAACCCGCACCTAGATCACAAATTAGAAATCCATCATTTGATAATGTCTTGAAAAATCACTTCAAATTTGGATCCTTGATGAAGAGACTCAATAGAATAAACACCATACCTCAATGAATCTAAACCAAAAAATTGATGAAGAATCAGCAATCAAATATTCAATCCAAGCACTTCCTTGAGTTATGGCTTTAATAGAGTTCTAGAAAGTTCCTTAGGGGATTTAGGTTTTGATTTATAAATAATGAAATTATCTAGGTAGTGAGGACTTATTAACCCACATGAAATACCTAAATACCCTAAGTAAACCTCCCAAACTCTTATTTGGACGTAGGGTGAATTCACCCTTGGAATGAACTGTGAATTGCACAAGTTGCAGGCACTATCGGTGCCTGGCCATCAACACGCCGACTCCCAACCAACAGATTGTTCTGCTGGTCCGTGGCTTTGGTAAGAGTCAGGTCAATTGAAGGCCAAGTCCACCAGACTAAGTCTTGAATTTTTCCCTCCACCTACGGGGCATGGACTCGACTATTTGCCGTCGACTACCATCCGTAAATGGGACTACCTTCGACAGTTTTTACCACCTTAATGGGTCTTTCCTCAAAGACCCTTGGTTGGTCCTTGGGGATGTTTTCCCGGATTTTTCCAACCCGAATATTCTAGCACACGTGTTTAGTACCTCCCAAATGAATTTCATCCAAAATGAACACGTTAAAATCAATGAAACATGCCAAGACACAAAAGGTCATTTCAAGGCAAACCTGTCACATCCCGAAACCACACCCCAAAAGCTATGGTCAATCTCGGATTACAACCGGGGTACTTGACCTCTCGGGTGTCTTATACAAGACCTTAAATATTATTCATCGCATAAACATAATGAAAAGTAGTGCAGAAATAAATTTTTACACAAAACATTTAGTCTTTAAAAACTCTTTCATATTATGGAAGAGGAAATACTAACTCTCAATCTCGTAATACTTAAGAAGCGAGAATACTTGGGACATGACCCGTACTTCTAAATATAGATATACATTGTCTATTACAATACTTTGAAAAGAAACATAAAATACAATCTATACCCTCGAATCAAATAAGGACATACTTCAATTTCTCTTGAACGATGCTATGGTCCAAATCATCCTTCTTAAATTCTCCTCACCTACCAACAACTGTAGAGATAGATAAAAGTATTTATTAGCACAACCACATGTACTAAGTATGGTATAATGCATAAAAATCATGAAAATGGGCATTTATCGGATATATGCATTTTTTCATTTAAAAATAACATTATAATCATAAAAACAACATTTAACAAATTAGAAACACATAAGATAACATTCAAACGAATTATAATAATATAATAAGTCACTTTACAGTAACCTCATTCACTATTTCACTATTATAGTGAAGTCCCTTCACTAAACCGTGAAATTGCTTCTCTTCACCATAAACATCTCTTAGTATGTAATCATCCCTCTCAAAGTTATCCTAAGACTCACTTAAGCAACACAAAGAGAGACCTCCCATACAACTTTTCTAGGCATGCAAAAATGATCCTTAATAGTACTTATAATGAGTCACATACATACTTACAAGACATCAAAACATCAGCACATAGATAATATGTCATTCTCCTTCCAATGCTATCAAAAGACGTACTTAAGTAAATCAAGAAGATAATGTCCATGATTGACCTCTTTGTGATTACCTATGTTATCCTTAAGACTACCTTAGGCTTAAATCATGTCCATATATTCAACGATTTCACTAACTCGTGTCATTCTTAAAACTCATTTAGGTAAGATACGAAGTGACCATTTTTATGCCCCCTTCACACCTTAACTAGAGAACCCTTAGCTACTCTAGATAAGTACATATTCATTTAACATTCTTTCTTAACCTAAGTCATTACATTCATTAGTTCATTTAGGATACATTCAACACATAAAGGACATATAAGTAATGGTCTTGGACAAGACCTAGGAATTCCAAGTAACACCTTCAAAGCCTATTGTGTAATGTCTAGATAGAGTCTCATACGACTACCTAAACTTCATAAAACTTATCTAATGCTTATAGGTACTCCATATGATGAGAATAGGCAATAACCGACATAGACCATGATAGCAACACATGGAATCTAAAGTTCTAACCTACTCCGGTGAGGGTATTCTACTTGACATTTGTAGAACTTAGACACATCCCATGTAGGAACATGGTTAAGGAGTATGAAGGGCATCCTTTGTAATGTAGTCTCATTCTTTAAGTAGAACTACTTCCCTTAATATACTCACTCAGTGCTAGGTTTTTCTCATAAATTAATTCATACATAAGGTTCATAAAAAGGGTTCCATAACAAGTTAATAACCCAATCACATTTACTATACCAAAGAAAGGTCCACTAGGGCTACCTCACAATGGCGACAAGATGCTAATGATGACTTTCGTAAGGATTAATATGATGTAATTTCAGCCAATTAACCTCAAATCTATCTTTCCTTTACTTTGAAGGATAGCATTACGGCTTATAAGTTCAACATTCATAACCTTACCACTTGGTTCAATGTTTCACATAAAAGACCCTCTTAACTTCATTTAAGGTCACATGTCATTCATACATTCAAGACTAAGAGACTTTAGCATCCTAAGTCAAGACATCACATATTCACATTCATACATACATCAAGAAAGGAACACAAGTCAACCAAGACCAGACACCACATACTTCACTTTAACTAACAATACATGTAATTCTAGAAGAAAACAAATCTCATCATTTTTAAGTCATCCTATCTACTATCATATAAACATAACTATGATTAATATAGACTCATATAGTCATGTAGGATACATACAACAACCTAAGACTACACACAAAGCCTTATTCATAGTCAAACATGATCACCTACATAACATCAAAAGAACACATGTACTTTCACATTACTATCATCATACTTCACATAATAAACTACACAAATAATGAACTTACTTTAAGTAGTTTGCTTACAAGGCCATGATCATCATATCACTTAAAATAATGCCGACAAGGTTACATCAATTGCAAATAAAGCACATAACACCGCAATCATAAGTGTATTATGCCAATCACATTACAATTAAAGTCCAATTGACAATAAAATAGATGAATTAGGGAAGCTTACCACCACATCATCTTTAACACCTCAATCCAATGTCAAATCACCACAATATATATCCCAAGAACCTTACACATTGCCATAACAAACAACGCTACATAATTGTAAAAATATTCATGAACTAGCTCAAATTACTACATAATGATAAATAAAATACACACTAAATATCAATTTACAACAATTATTACATCAATCAAAAGCCCACATAAAAAAACTATATAAGAATTCATCAACATGAGATCAATATCAAGTAACCCATAACTTAGTCAAAAACTAGAATTTATCCAATTCATGGGTTCACAGGTAATTTAGTTTAAAATAATCGTTACAATAACAATTTAATCCATAATAAACGTTTAAAAACAATTTATGCAAGAACCCATGGTAGAATCATTAAATTGGACAATTCAACTTTGAAAACTTTAGAAAACATCTTGAGAGTTGAGATCCTTGATGAAGAGAGTTTAAAGGATAAAAATACATATCTTTATGAAGCTAATTCCTCACTTTGATGAAGAATCTCAATCAAATCGTCACTCCAAACCCTTCGTCAAATTTAGACTCCTAAGGAGCTCTAGAGAGAATTCTTAGGGATTTGAGTTTTTGATTTGGAAGAATGAAAGCTTCTTAGTGTTTTAGACTTATAAACACATTTAAAATACCCAAAAGACCCCTAAAGAACAACCAATAAGCTTATTTGGAAGTTGGGTGAAATTCCCATATCACCCCTGACTTAAACGGGACTTGTGCAGGAAAACACAGATCCATCCATGGTTGCCCATCGACGGGGCGTAGGTCCATACACGGGTCGTTCTGTCCTCCATCGATAGGTTCAGAGTCTTGGAATCGGTAGCTTAGCTACGTAGTCTAAGTAACAAATGACTCCCACCACATACGGGTGTCGACCAGGCCACAGGCCTGCATTGGGTAGTTTATGCCACCAATATGGGTCCTTCCTCAAGGACCCTTGTATGGTCCTTAGTGATGTTTCCCCGGACGTTTCCAACCAAAAAATGATCGTGTACGAGTTTAGTACCTATCACATTAATTTCATCCAAACGAACACGTAAATCTCGACGAAACATGCTTAGACACACAAGGCCATTTCAAGGCAAACCTTTAAAACGTCATGGACGTTCTTCGACGTTTGACCTCCAAACATCACAAAAGTCTAAAAACTGCCTATTTATATTATAGTTACTCATTTAAGAATTAAAACGTCATTAATCAAACATAATAACATAGAACCACATATGAGACACATAGGTTACTTACTCATCGAACGTCTAGGTCATCCCATGATGTTTGACTTACAATGCCCCTAAATTCTTAGACACTGCCTCAATACCACATTGTAGACCTATTTAGGACCTTACACAACCATGACCAACATGTTAGGCTCTATTTCACCTAAGTCATTTTTGGTCTTACAAATCCTTATGAACGTCATGGATGTTCTTGGACTTTTGACCTCCAAACCTTATAAAACTTAATACACTGCCTATAAAAACTATAATGACTCATATAAGTACCTCATAATCTCATAAAACACAAAGGCACATAAAACATACTAGTCACCAAACGTCTTTGTCGTCCCTCGGCGTTTCACTTCCAATGCACCAAAATCTTTAGACACAGCCTCATTACAAAATTATAAATCATTTAGGATTTATACACTCATCACAAACATTTTAGGCTCTAGCTTCACCTAAGTCATTTTAGATATGTCACATTCTACCCCCACTTGGACAATATTCGTCCTCGGATGACATTTTCCACTCTCTTAACACTTCCATGAGTGGATATTCAGTTAACAACTCATAACCATACCACATAACGCATTATAAAATAAAAAGAAGAAATAACAGTTTCACAATATCAAGAGACCAACAACACAACAAGAAGATAGACAAGACTCACATTCTTCATTTCAAATAACATGAAATCCTTTTAGATTCATTATCATGATCATACATATCAATTCGATACACATTACAATAATTTTCAACCAAACAACAGATTAATAATTTTTTTCAAAAACGTTACAGTGAGCTAAATTTCCCTTGTAGTGAACATACTTCAAAATCTAAAAAATTCAACATTTGGGCAATTGATGATAAATACATGCTAATATGCAAAGTAAAATCATATAAACTTATTTTTACAACATAGTCATAACTTTATAAAAAAAACAATTCAAGGAATAAATGAAATTCAATTCAACAAGACTCCTAAACAGAATGCAATAGGCAACAATACTACGATGACCACCTAGCTCATAAAATAAACATACTCCCCTACATAGAAGGAACTCATCACAATGAACGGAGAAATACAAGGACTTACCGTCATCCTCATCCTCATCCGGCTATGCTTCTCTAGTTCTGAGTCCATTGAAACGCTTGAACTTCCAGAGCATTACCAGAAACTTGCTTACCCTCTGTTCCTCTAAAATATTCAATCCAAGCTCTTCCTTGAGTTTTTTCTTCAATGGAGTTCTAGAGAGTTTCTAAGCGAAATTGGCATTTGATTTATGAATAATAAATTCATTTAGGTAGTTAGGAATTATAAACTCACTTAAAATACCTAGAATACCCTTAGGAAACCTCCCAAACTCTTATTTTGACATAGGTTGAATTTACTAATTCACCCTTGCTATTAATAGTGAATTGCGCAGGTTGTAGGCACCATCGACGCCTGGCCATCTGCGGGCCGTCTCCCAACCAACGGATCATCCTACTAGTCTGTTGTTTGGGTCAGAGGTTGTTCGTTACAACTATAAGTCGACCATCCTAATTTTTGAACTACGTCCTCCACCTACGGGGCGTCGACCAATCTACTGTCCTTCTTCTGCCATCTGTAGGTCCTTTGGCAGTTTTGGCCACCTTAATTTGTCCTTCCTCAAGGACCTTTTGTTTGTCCTTGGGGATGTTTTCCAAACAAATTTCAACTCGAATATGCTCATATACGATTTTAGGACCTCCCACATAAGTTTCATCAGAAAGGAACACACAAAACTCAACGAAACATGATAAGACATATAAGGTCGTTTCAAGACAAACCTTTCGAACGTCATGGACTTTCTTTGACGTTTGATCTCCAAACTTCATAAAACTTAACAAACTACCTATAAATACTATCATAAATAATATAAGGACCTTAAAACCTCACGAAACACTATAGGTACATAACAACATATGAGGCATATTGGTGACTAGTCGTCCTACGTCTTGGTTCTCCCTTGACGTTTGACTTCCAATGCACCTAAAACATTAATAATTGACTCATTATCATATTATAAATCATTTAGGATCTTATACTCTCATGAAAACATATTAGTCTCTATATTCACCTAAGTCATTTTAGAAGTATCACATTTATGTGGAACCTTTTAGAAATAAGGTTACGATATCCTTGAAGTCGAAAGTCGCAATGGTATCCTTCATGTTTGAATGGTGTAAAAACCCTAAAATGAATAAGATACGAAATGCCTAATGTGTCAAGATTGCCTATGAGTAGGCCAGGGCTCATACAGACTAATGCGCGTAGAACCAGACCTTAGAACCCTTGCTACAGCCAAGCCAACTAACTTGGGGAGTTATTTGATCTTTGAAGGGATGTTTCCAACCATGTAGGGCTCTCAAATACGAAGATTTACTCAAAAGAGTCTTTACCAGACTTAAAAAGAATAAATCTTAGGTTTGAAGGGTCTAGAGGTAAAATGGTCGTTTTCCTGGCTAAGAGTAGTATTTTAATTACCATAAATGTGTAATTAATTATTTAATTAAAAATATGGAGGGGAATTTGGGGAGAGAGTGACGAAATTGGGCTCTTGAACTGAAGTCTTGCTCCACCCTGGTTGAACCTAGGTGGAAGCAATGAATTAAAGTGATTTTTAATTAAGCTATTGAATTAATGTAATTAATTAATAATTATTATTTCATTATGTGATTTAAAATAAAAATAATAATCATATTTTTTAAAAAATAAATAAATAAAGCTTTATTGACTAAGTCCTAAAACTAGGCTCCTAAGCCTCCTACAACTCCTACTCTCTCACGTTTATCTCTCCACTCTCACGCTCAAAATATCTTCTTCTTTCTCACGTATTCTCCCTGCCAAAATAAGAAAAAACTAGGCTAAGGGAGATTTTCATTCGAGTGGAGTTGACTTTGAGGAGGCTTAGACGTGATATTGGGTTAAGTTTTTGGGCATCAAGTCGAGGGTTTAACGTCAAAAAGGTATGGGTTCTCTTATTTCTTGGTCCCTTTCTCAAGAGATCCCTTAATGTTCAGAATATTCATTCTTAAAACTACAATTGTTCCCAGTTGCATATCTGTGTCACTAGCTCCCATCGAATCATAAGTTGGTTATGTTTGCTGCTGGAAAACTTGGGATGAAACATGTTTTTGTGATGATTATGTGTTTATTTGCATGTTTAGAATTATGTGACTTATGTTGATGTAACCGAAAATGTAAATACGTGTATATGGGTGTGTTGCCTTGGCTATTGTTCATGGTTAAAGACTTGAAATTGCATGATCGTTCTTTATATTTTATTTACACATGTTGATGTAAATGTGATGTTCATATGAGTTGAAATATGGCTGATTTGAGGGATAATGTCTAGGCTAAACGAATATATGAAGTCGTACCTAAAACGTTCTAAATGCACTACGAAACTCCCATAAGAACTAATGTGTACCTTGATAAAGGGATGCTGAAAAATTAAAAGAAAATTTCAAGCTTCTAGTGATGAATTTCGGTCAGCAAAGAGGGTTTTGAAAAAAATGAACTAAAACAAGTGAGGTCATGGAGGATTGAACCCGTGACCTCACCATGTTAAAAACCATGGAAATAAAGAAGTAAAAAGAAATGTGGTGAAGGGGATTCGAACCATGGTATTGGCTGGAAAATGTAACTTAAAAAAAATAAGAATGAGAGGAGTGGGATTCGAACCCCCCACCTCTCAATCAGATTTAAGGAAGAGTAAAAGAAAAAAAATGTGAGGCACGGGAATCGAACCCATGACCTCTAGGAAGTGAATGAAACTAAAGAGAATGAAATAAAAGAAATGTGAGGAGTGGGAATCGAACCCACGACCTCTAGGCAATGAAGGAGAGTCAAAGGAAATGAAAGAAAAGCGATGTGAGGTGTTGGAATTGAACGCACGACCTCCTACGCAAATATAAGGAAAAAAATTAAGTGAAATTAAAGAGGGGCTGTGGGGGTTCGAACCCACAACCCCTCGGCCAAAGTAGAAAAATTTAAAGGAAATGAAAATAGAAAGTAAATGAGGTTGTGGGGGTTCTATCCCACATCCTCTTAGTTCCTTTAAGAGAAAAATGAAGAGAGAAATTAAGGGAAAAATAAAATGAAGGCATTGGGGCTAGAACTTTGGTCCCCAAGCCATATGGATCAAACAAAAATTAATAAAAAATTGTAAGTGTTGTTCAATGGATTTAAAAATTTGGTTCTCTTGCGCAAATTGCACATTGATACATGAGTCATACGAGAATTAAACGTTCAAGAATCATTCCACCTACTTAGATCGAAATCGAGATCTTGGAATACATACAAGATGCATAAGTCTTATATTACATAATATTAGGAAGATATGAATCACTTAACGAATTATGAATGAAATCGCATGACTTGTATGTATAGACCCATAAGAGCATTACGTTTAAAAATAAGTGAACCTAAGATGTATGTAATGAAGTGATGTAACCCTACAACGGTTAAGTAAGAGTGTAAAACACATAAAATGGCCATGTTCATTGGCATACAATGCAATGAATATTATATAAATAAATGATGAAACCCTAGAAGTGCTAAGTAAGAGTGTGAAACACATAAATGGACAAGTACATTGGCATATGATGAAATCAACATTCACGTAAAAAGGGGTGAGTAATTATAAAGAGAAAAGAGCTAATGTTAATGAATATGGTGACAACATGATATGACGCTAGTGAACCAAACTAGAGCAATCTCAAATGTGCCTAAGTAAATGTTACCAAAACGTATGCACTTCTGAGAGTGTAAAGTTGATTAAGAGACTAGTCACTATGAACACTCTAATAAAAGTATTGAGATTAATACACTTAATACTAATAATGAGATGAGAAATAATATATTGGGATATGATGTCCTCATACTAGAAGCCATCTTACATGACGTATGAGTTGAATGTAATGGAACTTTATACTGAGCACCCATAGACTAGATATGAGTGGTGATGCCTTCTTTCGAGAAGGGCGGAGGTTCACATAACTCTCATGCGATGAGACTTTCTGGAATGCTGGATATGGGTCGCCTTATATCTCCTAGTCTTTGAACCTATACTGCCAATATAGGGATTTGGTGGGGTTTAATTCCCATCTACGCTAGCATGTTTTAGGTCACTTTATTTGATGATTCCACCTCTTTTTGGTGTGGGGTTTCATGACACTGGATATCATGATGCTCAGATGATCCATGTTGGTTAAAGTTAAAGTTCCCCATGAATGAATGATGCCAGCCTCAAATGATGCACATAATAAAATGAATGACACCAAAACTGTTAGGACACGATAATCAAGAGGTGAGCTTTAATAAAGTAATGAGACTTGGTCATTCTTGATCAATGCACAACAAACCCGATGGAATTCTTAAACTACATCCTAGGTATAGTCGATGCTCACACTTGCCTATGAATGAAATGAAATGAAGTATGTATGAAAGAATGAAGCAGACTCTATGTTTACGAAAGAAGGCTCCCTAGTTGAGGTCCCATATGTTGAGCCCTCATTTTGGGAGGTCTTTATGTGAAGTCCATGATTCCAAGGTCTCATGGCATATGAACGAATGATATGAAAAAGGTTATGTGTTGTATGCAATATGTTATATGCTATATGCAAGATTGTATGTGTTGTTTGCAATATAATAAGTATGATGATGCATGTTATTCTCATGGCATGACTTTCCTAATCAAAATTTGGAATGTTCACTCACTTTCCTAATCAAAATTTTGCTAACTTTCCTAATTCTAATTTGGCAAGTCCACTGACTTGACTTTCAATAATCATGCTGCTAGGAAAGAGTTGTTCTTTATCATTCATTTCCTTGGTGTGTGCTTGCATATACCCATACTTTTGTACAATTTTGTACTAATCCCATAGAATTCTACAATTTTAGTTGCAGGCACAGGTGGACGCTAGAGCTTAAAGGGTGACGTCTCCACTATCGTGATGTGGAGCTTTAATCCGGACTTAGTAGGCCCTCATTCTTTTGAGGATGTCTATCGTTATTATCAAGATTATATGTAGACTATATTTATTGGAGAATGTTCCACTAGTGTTTCTTTCCACTTTTATTTCAGACTTTGTATTGGTGTCATTTTGGAAAGAATACGCTTAATGCAATTATGAACTGTTTCTTTCATTTGATTATCGCTATATTAGATGGTTCATTTGTGAACTCCTATGATGTTAAGTTTAAAATTTTTACCATGAAATAATAGTACAAAAAGATCAAATTTTCCGCTAGAATTAACCTAGATGAAGTAAGAATGACGTATGTAGGATTATCTACAACCTCTGAGAGGTAAACAACGCATGTCTCGTCTAGGTTCTAGATTCCACTCATGAAAAAGTTGGTATCAGATCCCTAGGTTAAATTACAGAAATAATAAGTTCAAATAAACCACATTGCGTAGTTTCTAAGTCATGGTAGTGAAGTGCACCACTATCCTTGATTAAAGACGGCATGATGCGTAGGAAAATTTCTCTTCTTCTGATCTTGTCGTGCCATCCTAATGTTCGACTTATTGGTGTTATAAGAGTATCTAACATCAAATCCTTGTAGTTTATAGAGAACGAACACTAGAAGAGCTATTGGTCAGAGGAGAGGAGTAGCAGCTGTTGGAGATAATCAAGTTCCTCCTAAGGCTCTAGTTGAAGGAGTAGCCATGTCAGTTAACCCTACTGGGTTGACTGATGCTGAGGTTAGGGCATCTCTAGCCCAGATGGCACAGGCCATCACCATGCAAGCTCAGGCCATGACTGCCCAGGTCAACCGGCAGAATGTTCAAAGGGAGAAACCACCGCTACGTAGCATGGATGACAGGTTACAAGACTTTAGAAGTATGAATTCCGTCTATTTTCACAGGGTCCAAGATTTCAGAATATCCCCAAGAATTCATGGATGAGGTACACAAGATTTTGGTGGACATGGGGGCCATAAATACTGAGAAGTCTAAGTTGGCTTCCTATCAGTTAATAATGTTGCATAGACTTGGTGTTTGATGTATTAGGATAACTGAGCTTTGGGCGGAGTTCAGATCACATGAAATCCATTTAAGAAAGCATTCCTGGAGAGATTTTTCCCCAGCGAGATGAGAGAGTCTAAGGTTTAGGAGCTTATCAACCTTAAACAGGGATCGATGACAGTCAGGGAGTATTCCCTGAAGTTTGTGAAATTATTAAGGTATGCCACTTCTCTTTTGTCTAACAGCAGGGACGAGATGAATAGATTCTTGACAGGATTGTTGAGGATCTCGAGGATGAGTGTTGGGCATCTATGCTTCATGACAGCATGGACCGTTCCTGTCTTATGTTTAATGTCCAACAAGTGGAGGAAAGCAGGAAGAAGAAGCACACTAGGGCAGGGAACACGTCAAGGCAAGCTGAGGAGAATTTTTTAAGGAAGAGTAGTACTAGAATCAAGGATAATCCCAAGTTTAAGAAGGGACTCTCCCACAAAGGGGAGTCAAATTCATCCAAGGGTCTCTATGATAGGGATTCCGGGTCCAGTGTTAAGAGAAACAATGAAGTAGATACGCCTCAGGAGAGACAACCCTGCAGGAAGTATGTCAAACTACGTGGAGGAGAGTGTGTGATGGGCACTAACGCTTGTTACAGTTGTGAAAAACCGGGCACATGGTGAAAGATTGTCCGAATAGGAGAAGACAATAACAATGAAAGGAGAGAGCTCAGCCTAATGGTACAAGTGAAGAGGCTCCAAGGAGGCAATGATTCTTTGCACTCAAGTCTAGGGGTGAATGGGAAGGAACCTTCTGTGAAGTCTCGGGTGAGTATCCTTAATTAGTCTTTCAAGTATATGACTGTGTATGGTTTTTATGCACTAGTATGAGGATAATATGTTTGAGATATCATGTTGGTTGCTAATTTGTATGACTTACATGCTTACTTATGTTGTATTCTTTGATGAGACTAGTTTAGGAAGAGTTCCTTAATCTATTAATATGAAGCTACTATTACGTTTCAAGGATGTGCACCATCATGTTAATATGTGAATTAGATATTCACCAATGGGGAGTATTGAATTACCTATGTATGCATACATTTTATAGATTACTCACTTATTGTTAGGAAAGAGTAGTGTAATTCGGGGACGAATGTTCCTGGGGGGGATAATGTAACAACCCTAAAAATGGATAAGACAAGAAATGCTTAATGTGTCAAGAATGTTTATGATTAGAACAGGGGTCACACGGATTGATGCGCATAGAAATAGACCACAGAACTCTTGCTACCGCCAATCCAACTAACCTGGGAGTTATCTGAGCTTGTAAAGGTTGGGTCCAATCATGTAGGGCTCTCAAATACGAAGATTTACTCAAAGAAGTCTTTATTGGAATTAAAAAGAGTAAATCTTAGGTTTGAAGGATCTAGGAGTAAAATGGTTTTTTCAGATAAGGGTAGTACCGTAATAACCCTAAATATGTAATTAATTATTTAATCAATAAGGTGGAGGGGCAATTTGGGGGGAGAAGTCTGATATTAGGCTCTTGAAGTGAAGTCTTGCTCCACCCGGGTTTGAACGTAAGTGGAACCAATGAATTAAAGTGATTTTTATTTAACCTATTGAATCAATGTAATTAATTAATAATAATTATTCATTATCTGATTTAAAAGAAAATAATAATCATATTTTTTTAAAGAATAAATAAAACCTTATTGACTAAGTCGCAAAAGTAGACTCTTAAGCCTCCTATAAATCTCACTCTCTCACGTTTATCTCTCCACTCGCACACTCAACATCACTTATTCTTTCTCACGTATTCTCTTTTCCAAAATAACATTCAAAAGCAGAAAAACAAAGCAAGTTCTTCACACTTGAAGAACTCACACGAAATCACAAGAAAAAAAAGTTAATCGCACACTAGAATAAGAGAGGTTGTCATTCGAGTTGAGATTACTCGTAGGAGTCTTAGATATGAATAGGATAACAAACATATCTAAAAAAGGCTTGAAAACTCTGTCACAAGAACCATGAATATTCCAAGAACATTGGTCAGTCTAAAAAACATAACTACAAACTCATTCTGATCATAATGTGTCTTTAAAGCTATTTTTGGAATGTAACATTCCTTACCCTCAACGTAAGCTAACCTAATTTATGGTCTATTTTCAATATACAAGTTGCACCCTGAAGCTTAGATAAAAGATCATCAATTCTCAGAAGATGATGCTTGTTCTTTAAAGTTACCTTTTTCAACATACGGTAGTCTGTACACATCCTATGGAAACCATCTATCTTTCTCAAAAATAGGACTACATATCCCCAATGTGAGACACTTGGTTGAATAAAATCTCTCTAGAAGATCCTTCAACTTCTCCTTTAAATCTTTCAACTCTGGTGGTGCCATTCTTTATGGCGGAATAGGATAGGACAATTATCAGGTAGAATATCTATATTGAAGTCCATCTCTCTCTCAAGGCTGACTTGTTCTTGAACTTGAAAGTCGTATGGTGTCTTTTTTGTGTGAATGATGGACATAGGGATAGGTTGGTTGGAAATTCATAAAACCATCTCTATGAAAGTCATGGAGCTATCCGATTTTACCATTGAGTGGCATCCCGAGTGGACCCATCCTTGCTAAGGTTTATGATGATTTTGTAGTCACTAAAATATGGTACTTTCTCATATGCCCTTGCGACTGAACTTACTCTATGGGAACATGACTAGCACCGAGTGAATATGCTTATGGTAGTGACTCTACTTAATTTTAAACTAGAGTACAAAGAAACACTTGATATTCCTTAACAATGTGCCTACATGGGATGTGTCCTAGTTCTACCCTTGACAAGTAAAACACGCTCCACCGGATTAGGGTAGACTCTGGATTGCATGCCTAGCAAGTTTGGTTAACGTAGGTTAATGCCTATTTTCATCATGTGGGATGGATTCTAGTGTAAAAGATGTTCTACAAAGTGCAGGTAAAAGAATGGGACACTATCTATACATTGCCCGAGTAGGCTTGGAAAGTGCTAGGATGAGGGTTCCTTAGGTCTTCTACAAGACCATTACATGAAGTCCTTAATTGTTGAATATCTCTTAAATGGCTTAATAAACATAGTAGACTTAAGTTAATGCATGTGGATAAAAGAGAGTTATATAGATATCTTTAAGGATTGCTTAGGTAGGCTTGAACAGGGTGTACGGGCGGTCTCTTCATGTCTTACTTTGGTGAGTATTAGAGTAACTTTAGGTAGGGAGTTAATTGATGAAAAGGGAATAATCTTGCTTTAGGTAGTATTGAGGATCACTTAGGTTTGTGATAAGGGGTTATATGGGTGGCCGCTTCATATCTTACTCATGTATGGCTTAGGATAGCCTTTTTGTATGAGAGTTATATGCTTATATGGTTCGAATACTTAATGTTATATTGTAGATTACTTGGAGTATGTGTACGTGTGTTTATGTAGACTTGTAAGTAGTTTCTTATACTTAGGTTATGAGGTTTTCTCCAAAAGGAACATGAAAGCATTCTTTAAAGCAAATGTCCTTTTAGCATGATTTTTATTGTATATCACCATACTTATTGTTGCGGATGTTAAAATGGGCTAGCGCATCTCGTAAAGGCTAACATATCCAAGCTTTTACAATTTACGAGTCAGGATAGGCAAGCCCATTTTTTGTGTGGATAGAAAATGATTGGCCCAACACAAAACAACGTGGGCTATTTGTGTTTTTCGAGCCAACCCACTTTTTTATTATTTATATTTTTTTATAATAATTAAATTAAATTATAATTATCATTTAAAAATAATATAACAAATTTCTACAACATAATATACATGATATTAATTTTACTACTTGTTCATCAAATCCACAAATAAAATTATATTTATAATATTTATTAAGTTTTTTTTCATGTTAAAGTATATATAAAAAAATAGAAATATTAATCTAATTGTTTTGAGTTTGGACTCTCTTCAATTAAATTTTTTTAAATAATATTATATTAATTTAATTAATTTTTACTTGCCTGTGGGATGGACCTATCGATATATTCAAGCCACACAAATTAGCAGCTTATTCAGGCTTGGACAAAACACCTTTTCGTAAATGGGTTTCAAAAATCTCAGACCGACCCTATCAAATCTCTGATTAGGACAGTCAGCTCACCAGCCCTAGCCCATATTGACTGGCCTACTTAGTGCATTCTAGTGCACAAATTATATATATATATATATATATATATATATATATATATATATATATTATTTTCATATATCTAAAGGTGTAGGTGGTATTTGAGAGGAGTCATTGAAAGTAGAGCTTAGAAATAGCCTTTCAAGCAAGTTTTGATATGTCCTCAGTTTATTTGAGGACATAGCTATGTTAAGCTTTTTGTATCAAAATACGTTGTAATATACTTTTGTATTTTAATTATATTGATGTATGGATTATAATCCATCATATTCGTGTCTCTAAGATGTCTACTAGAGACTTAGTATTTCCTATGTTTTTCATAAATTGATTTTGAGATAATGTTGTGAAAAGTTTTAATTCTGCATTACTGCTCATCTATGCATAAGCGATGAATGATATCTAAGGGCTTGTACAAGAACTCCAAGAGTTCCAGTACGACGTGCCATGACTTGAGCATGCCATTTCTTCTAGGGTATACTCTCGGGTCATGACAAGGTTGGTATCAAAAAATAAGGTTATGAAGTAGTCTTTAGGAATCACTAGTCTCATTAAAGCCAATTCTTGTAGAGTCTTGTTCATTACTGTGAGTCGCAACACATCTATGAGCGAGAGGATATAAGATGATAGAATTTCACTTTTTGTCTTCACTCTTGTGGAGTGACAATTAGTTGAGGTTATAAGTGTCTTTTCCTAATATTTTCTCTTGTTTTTATAGGATACGGCTACTAGAAGGATGGCCGCAAGAAGGATCGAAGAAGAAATAGTGAAGGAGGGAGTTCCACAAGGTGTTCAAGTTGCTCAAGTGAGCAAATACCTATAGTGGGTGAAGGGAATGAGGTTTCGCTGGTTCCCCTAGACATGACTAACGGGGAGATTTGAGAGGCTCTCCTTGCCCTAGAGTGAGCCATGAAAACTCATGTAAGTAGATATTTTGAACCTTGGGTTAATGTATTTTAGAATAAAATTACCTCTAGAATGATTGACTATATGCGGATGAATCCTCAAATCTTGCTTTGCTCTAAGGTGGTAGACGATCCCCAAGAGTGTCTAGATTGGGTCTACAAGGTGTTGAGTTATATGGGGGTGACCTCTAGGGAGAAATCGTAGTTGGCTTCATTTCAATTGAGAGAATTTTATCAGGTATGGTGCACAAATTTGAAAAAAAATAAGTTGGTTGATTTGGGTCCCATAGAGTGAAAAGAGTTTAAGAATGCCTTCTTAGGAAAGTATTTTCCTCGGGAAAGGAGGGAGATGAGGGTTGAGGAGTCCATTAACCTTAGGCAAGGTAGCACGAGTGTCAAAGAGTATCCTTTGAATTTTACTCTATTGTCTAGGTACCAATCCTTGGTGTCTAACCGTAGGGATGAGATGAGTAGGTTGGTGACCAGTGTTGCCGACTTTGAAAAAGAAGAGTCTCGTACTGTTATGCTCCATAATTAGATGAACTTGTCTAATCTAATGGTGTATGCACAATCCATTGAAGAGTCCAAACTATTAGGATTCAAAAAAATTTGTAGAGGGGTGAATCCGATCAGCAAAACCAACCTAGGTTTAAGAATATGTCTCAAAATTAAGATGAATTTAGTGATTCTAAGGTCAATATTTAGAGTGGGAGTGGCTCCCAAGTTATTAAGCCTACTTGTGCTACTTGTAAAAAAGAAGCAATTTTTGAAGTGTCTAGACGGTACCAGTAGGTGCTTTGGTTGTTGTAAGAATAGTCATAAGGTGAGGGATTGTCCTACTATTGCCGCTAGAGGAAGGGAGTCGAAGCAAGTTCCTCCAAATGTTCCGGATGTTGGTGCTCCATAGAGGAATTACTTCTATGTTTTCCAAGCTAAAGCAGACGCGGATGGCAATGCCGGTAAGTTATATTTTTCTCTCTTGTTTGTTATGAGTTCCTTCTAGGTTGGAGTGTATGGTGAATAGTTTGATTGTTGATTGTTGTCTTTTCTCTTCTATTCTATTCAGGCTTGAGATTTAGAATTGTATAGTAGCATGTTGCATGTTTTTTAGGAATCTAAGTGAAAATGAATTTCGTTAATCTCATTCCATTGTGCATTTTATGGGGTTATGTTTATGTTTTATAATGAGTTTATATTATTTTGTGTCTCATATTGTTATGTCTTTATAATAAAACTGTTCAAATTTTGCATTAGTGTACTAGTGAACATGCTTTAATGTAAGGTAGTTGAAATTCGTGATTAATTTTTTTTTTACATGAGAAATGGTTATAATGTGCTTATAAATGATGTATATGAGCATTATAATGTGTGGAGAATGAAGTTTCTCCTATTTGAAGTGAGAAATGTGTGTCTTATTTGCATGATATGGTGTAGATTTTTTTCCTGCTTTCTTCTTGTCTTTTGAGTCTCTTGTTATGTGGAATTTATATGTTCCTCTTATATATGAGTTTGTGCTATGGTTTTGAGCTTCTAATATTGAGTATTTATCTCTTGATAGTGTTTAAGGTTTAGCAAGTATCATTCATGGACTAACGTTGTCCAAGTAGAGGAGAATGTAACTACCCTAAAATGAACTAGGTGAAGCTAGAGATAAACATGTGTGTCATGAGTTATAAGGTCTTAAAATGGTTAAATATATTATTAGAAGGATTGCGTTAAGTCTAGATCTCAAACGTCAAAGAACGCCCAAGACGTTCGAAAGTTAACCTTGAGACGTGCTTGTGTGTTCTAGTGTACCTTGGTATGTTTAACTTGTTGGTTTGAGCTAAAATTTATGGGAGAGATTTATAACATCTAGATTATTGTGTTTAGAGTTGAAACATTTGGGAACGAATCCCCAAGGACCACCCAAATTGTGCTTGAGGAGGACCCTAACTTGGACTTGAAACTTCCCAAAGCAGTCCCTAACTGTGAGTGTCAAACGACACCCCATTGTTCAAGCAACAATCCGTCGATGGAGGTCATTTATCTACACTTAGTGATGGAAGATTAATCTCCAAAAAAATGCTCCACACGTAGTGCGGCCGTCGATTGGTCTATAATTGGTGCATCGCGTCTGTTGTTTGACACCTACAACTTTCTGCACGTGTCTTGGCCAAGTGAGGGGCAAGATGGGAAATTCACCTAGCATATAAATAATATATTGGGCGTTTACTTAATGTTTTTTGGGTATTTTAACTCACTTTATAAGTCTAGAACCTATAGCTGAGTTCGTTATTCAAAATCATTACCCAAGACCCCAAATAGATATCCCTAGACTCCATTGAAGCTTGAAGAAAGGTTGAGGCTAGGAACTTTATTTCACCATTGATTATTCATCTATTTTGTGGTTTATCTTCATTAAGGTATAGTGTTTCATCCTTAAATCCTCTTTATTTCAAGGAGTAAATTCCAATGGTTTTCAAAGATGTTCTAAAACATGAAATCTTTTATTTTTACTTCTAGCCATGGGTTCATGAATAAAATGATTTGAATAAATGATTTATGATATAATTGATTTTAATTGAATGATTTTGGATCTGAATACCTATGAACCCATGCATTTCATGAAATCCTAATTTTGGCTCTAACATAGGTGATATGATCATGACTTGATGTCAATGAATTATTGTGTAGATCATGATATAATTACATATAGGCTTACTTACTTTGATTATTTTCATATTGTATCTTGTTGAATGATTCTATGGTTTGATCATTGGTTTAGAATGGTGTATATGGCTATTGGTAAGAGACTTTGTGAATTGAATTGGTTGGAATGACTAAGGATTGGAGGTGTTTATGATGGATTGGTGGTAACATGAACTAATATCTTATATATTGTGTAGTATAAGTATTGAATTGTGTTGATTGGTATGGTCGACTTATGGTGGCAGTGCTTATATGTTATAATTGTGAAGAACTTGGCCGTGTCGGCATTATTAGATGAACTATGTTGATATCATATTATAGCTTATGTAGTTGACCAATGTGTAGTATGATTATGTAAATGTATATGTCTGAAGTGAAAGCACGAGTTCTTCTAATTGGTTATATGTGGTCATGATTAACTAGAGTGATGTCTCTAATAATGTTGCTAGTGTATATTGCTAGGTAGACTTGGTTGTTCCTACATGATACTTTATACTATTGTATATGTGATATGAAAATGATGTGTTTGTCTTGACTTGTGGACTGTGTCCCTCTGCTTGATACATGTTAGGTATATGAATATGGCTTCTTGACCTAGTATGCCTTGTATGTGTATCAATGCATGTTGAATTTAAGCCTAGGATTTGTAGACCTAAGATGATATCCTTATAAGTATGGATAGAATATGACCTTGAACATGTAAAGGAAGTCAATAACTTAAAACCTTCAAACCAGAAATAATGCTATGATATCCTTGAAACTGAAATTTATAATGGTATCCTTCTTTTGTGAATGATGGACTTGGGGATAGGTTGGATAAAAAGGCAAAAGGCATGAAACAATATCTAATAAATTCATTGAGTTACCCTATTTTACCATTGAGTGGTAGACCGAGTTGACCCATCCTTGGTAAGGTATATTATGATTTGGTAGTGACTAAAATATTGTATCTTCTCATATGAACTTGTGATTGAACTTAATCTATAAAAACATGGCTAACACCAAGTGAATATGCTTGTGGTAGTGATTCTACTTAAGTTGAGAATAGAGTACCAAGAAACACTTGATATTCCTTAACCATGTGACAACATGGGATGTGTCCTAGTTATGCCCTTGGCAAGTAGAACATTCTCCATCACAATAGGGTAGACTTTGTATTCAATGTCTAGCTAGTATGGTCTATGTTGGTTAATTCCTATTCTCATCATGTGGGATTCATTCTAGTGTATGAAAAGTTCTACAAAGAGTAGGTAGTTGAATGGGATGATATCTATACATTGCACAAGTAAGCTTTGAAGGTACAAGAATATGGTTCCCTTGTTCTTCTCCAAGACTGTTATGTGAAGTCCTTCATTATTGAATATCTTTTAAATGGCTTAATGAACAAATTAGACTTAAGTTACTGCATGTATATTAAAAGGTAATTATTTAGAGTAGCTTTGGGAATTGCTTAGGTAGGCTTGAAGAGGGTGTATAGGGGTGTCATCATGTCTTACATGGGTGAGTCTTAGAGTAACTTTAGGTAGGGAGTTAACTAATGAAATAATTTTTTTAGGTAGTCTTGAGGATCACTTAGGTGTGTATGAAGGGGTTTTATGAGCGGCCTCTTCCTATCTTACTCAAATGGGTCTTAAGATAACCTTTGGTAGGAGGGTAATATGTTTATATGGTTTGTAGTGATGTTAATGCTATAGTGTGGATTTCATGGATATATGTTATATGTCTTTAGGTTGACTTGTAAGTGTTTTTTTATACATAAGTTAAGAAGTTTTCTCCAGAAGGAGAATTAAATCATACTTTAAAGTAAATGTCCTTTTAGCATGATTTTATTGCATAGCACCATATGTGGTGCATTCTAATGTACTAATTCCATATATATTATCTTATCACTAAAGGAGTAAGTGGCATTTGAGATGAGTCATTTCAAGTGAAGCTTACAAATTTTTCAAGAAAGTTGTTGTATGTCCTCAATTTATTCAAGGACATATCTATACTTAGCTTTTAGTTTCAAAAGATGTTGTAATAGACTTTAGTTTTTCATTCTATTTATGTATGGTTTCTGACCCAAGATATTTGTGTGTCTAAGATGACTACAAGAGACTTCTTATTTACTCTGTTTTCTATAAAGAGATTTTTAGATTATATTGTTAAAAGTTTTAATTTCAAACTACTTTTCATATATACATATGAGATGAATGATGTCAAAGGGCTTGTACAAGACCTCCGAGAGGTTGAGTACACCGCGCCACTACTTGAGGTTGTCATTTCTTCTAGGGTATATTGTCGGGTCGTGACAAGTTGGTATGCCACTAGTTCAACTTTCTCAACATTAGTGACATGCATATTTTTAAAGACCTTCTAAAGTTCTTCAAGGAAATTTGTTCGTTTCCTAAGTGATTATTGACCCAATGAAGCTTGGAGGATAAATCCTAAGAAACACGTTGATCTTACACGTGTCAACTATATTCTTTCGAACCCCTCTAAGTCACACTTAGTTGGTCACAACTTTACTCATCATTTGGATGGATTTCGGACTTCAACATTGGTGACCTCTCCTTGGGGTTGCAGTTTAGGTGCATTAGCTAACCCTTGTTCCTAATAATTTCTCCTAACAGGCAACCTCGGAATACACTTCGTGGAGCCATGATTTGAAAGACACGCGAAAGCACAAGTTAGAACTAAACTTAAATAGAGATAAAGTATATCGCAAAATGAGTATGAAAGAAGTGATATATGACCAAAAATGTTGCACTCTTTTAATCATAAATGTTGTGCTCTTCACATCGATAATTAGGACTCTACAAACATGGTTTCATAGGCTCCTTAGGACTCTTGAACTCTATATTCTAATAAAAACTTTTTCACGCATCAAGCCAATGCACTAGGCTGGACTGCACTGAAAAACAATTTTTGGTCCAAAGCAAACCCTTTCATTGGCTAAACTCTAAGAGGAAGACTTAATGTATTATTGCAAAAATTAAATACATTTTGAAACACCTATCTTAAATAAACTTAGAATATTTAGGGATAAATATTCAACTTAGCCCAAGTGTCAACTCAAGTCTTATAGTAAATTATTTGGATTGCAAGACTAAATAACAAATAGAAATTCTCTATAAAGCGCCTAAATACTATGAGGATTTTCTAGACAAGGCCCTCGGTCATCCTAATGATTGAAATTAACAAAGCATAAAACCAAAACATGACCTAAGGAATCCTACGGAAAGCAAGTAGACTCACCTACTGACTTTGTGTATTCAACTAGATCAAACGAGGCACTAAATGTTGATCCCAATTGCCTGTATTTGCAATATTAGACAATGAAGACTAGATAGGATTAGTACATTGAATGTACGAGCATGCTAGGGGAAATAAAAACATGACAAAAGCTTGAACTAAATTCTGAAAGAAATAACTACCTCAACTTTATTAAACTCATGGATACTCAACCTAATGTATAAATAAACATCAATAAAGAGGTAGTTTATCTAAAGCATTAAAATAGTTGGTAGAAACTAAATGTATTTAAAATTATTATAACAACTCAATGCTTATAAAGAAGCATACTTCCTTAGTAGTTGTCCTTCTTGACAACCATCACTATGACATAAATTATGGTACAACGTCTCGCCCAAAGTGCTAGAATTGTCTTACAACGTGCCAGGATTTATAAAACATCAACTAAGACAATCGACTAGTCTATGCTAAAAATCATTAGGGAAACACCTGAAAAATATGACCCTTTTTATCAACAACGGCTACATTGATTATGGAGACTTTGGTTATTAATAAACTTGTCCCCATATCGGTGCTCAATACTAATCCCAAAATATGCTCAACTCATATGTTTTAAAACATAATTCTTACCTTTGTTTGGTTTTTTTACTTAGAAACTACCACTAAAGCTTTTGTAGGAAATTGGTGTTTTCTTTCTTGTTTAAAAGTGAAAACATTTTAACTCATGGGAATACTTAGTTCCCATATAATCTTTTGAAGAAATAAACTTTACTCTTACTGTTACTCAACTCAACACATAAGTCTTAAAAAAATTTAGAGATTTGTAAAAGACTTATTAAAATAACTATCAGAACTATCTATTCTTTGTTCTTAACTTTCCTTGAATTTTGAATTTATGGATTCAAGGATTGAGATTTTTTATTGGGAAGATCTCACTATGTTTAGGGGTGTTTTTAGATAGTTAAATATGTGAATCAATAAAGAAACCAATGTCTGAAAAAATGTTTGGGATGCAGAGATGCATTTTAACATTTGTCAAGAAAAAATATTTTGACGAAAAATAGTCAGTGATAGCTCCGCGATGTGGAGAAATTTATGTGAAATGGGACGTAGTTCTTTGACGCAGATTGGTTCTCTAGATTCAACTGACTTTTCCATGTTCTCTTTAAACCCCTTTTCACCTACATTCGATTCATGTTCTCAAAAACTCTTTAGATTTAGATACCCAGTATATGTACACACGAATCTAACTTAAACAATTCAAAGAAACAATCATATATCCTTAAGAAACTTCTCAATCTCAACCATAATTGAGGAACGAAAACAATTTAAGAAGACACATAAAGAATATTCAAACTTCCAATCTTTACACAATGAAATCACAGTGAAATGAACATGTTTGAAACTTGGGTCAATGAACCAAACATTATGAAGTTCTCACATACCTATTTAGGGATCATCTTTGTCTAAATGACTTAGATTCGGTAAGGAATCTCCAAGAATGCCTTGTCATTTCTCCTCTTTTATCTTCTCTCAACTCCCTATCATAAATCTTAATCACATAAACAGATTTAAATCAATTTAGATCCCCATATAATTTACTAAAATGGATTTATTGAATTGTCATGGAAAATACAAAAATACCCCTTTAGAATCTGGCATTTACTTTCTTTATCTAGAAAACCCAACTTCAAATGGGCATATCTCCCTCATACAAACTCCAAATTAAGAAAACTATGCTCTCTTAGAAAGATGACTCAATGATCTTCTCTACGGTATCTAATAGACACCTTACTCATTTAGAGCAAGGACTTATGGTATTATGAAGTTGACCCAAAACTTATTCTTACCTTAACTTGGTCAAACATTCACAATTTGATTATTTACATAAAAAAAAATGGCTTCTTTCTAAGTATAGTACATTCAAATAGCAGGGTTTTACAGTTTTCATCTAACCAAATATGCTTTGCGTGTGTATTCCACCTAAAATTATTTTTCATGACACATGAAAATATGAAGCAAAGAACTATATTTTATATATTCGCATATTTACACATTTGTTGTGAGTTATTTTGTATGTAACTCGGAATATTTTAAAAGAATATAATCTGAAGTTAGATATATTCTTAACTTGGTAATACATTTGTTATATATATAATACTTTAATTTAAATACAAAGACTTAAATAATTATACATATATATTTGCATTAATGAAATACTTATCACATAAATGTTAGTTATTAAATAAATAATGCATATGAAACTAATACAAACTTCAACTAACATTATTACGTGTCATATGAACTTTGCTTCATCTAAAATACTGAAATATTAAGAAATAAATAAATAAGTAAAACAAAAAGGCAATGCTTATATCTTAATAACTACTTGGAAGGAATCTTCGCGAGAGTCTAAATAACATAAGTAACATTGATAAATATTCTTTCTTTTGTCTTGAGAATTATAAATATCATGACAATTCTTTATATTTTATAAAAAAATATTTTTAAGCATATATTTATACGACAAGAGAAATTGTTAATAAAAAAATGAATTCAGACTATCTAATGTTAACTTTGTATATTGAAACATTATATGCTAATGTATATATCAAGAAAAAGATAAATATTACATCATCAAAATTAATTTTTCCTCAAGTACTCAAAGTTATGGAATATATCCTCATAGTAATAATGACTTGCTTCATCAGAATAGAGGTACCTCATATTCCGCCACACTTCGAATTCACTCAATGACAATAAATCACATAGAAAAAATTAAAACTGCAAGAATAAGAATAGTAGAAGATTTATAAAAATTGTGGTTTGAAAATTAGAGGAAGCACCTCAATTTATAGTCAACAAATGGTAGTATAAATAAATGTTTTATGTCGTATATGAAAAATTTATGACCTTGTTCAGAATTAACAACCTTTTCAAAATTCTAAATTCTTTTGAAAAATCAAAGTCAAAATTTAAGTGAAGAATATTACGGTTATTTAAAATTAAAGTTACAAGTCCATGCTTCTAAGGTTGATATATATATATATATATATAGTCTGATGATATGGAATCTACCCCATAAATACAACGTGTTTGTGGTTTCTAGGGGAAATATACCTATCACATAACTATGTGCCTTTATAGGTCTTTAGTTAGAGTATCCACCTAAAATTTAATGCATCTAGTTCTCCTTAGACAAGTGGAACATCTTTTTTCCGTGTGGGACATGACACCAGATTTTATGTATCTTAGATGGTCTATGGCAGTTAAGGATATATTCTCTCCCTGACATTTGTCCTTATCGCTTCTCAAGAAGGTCTACTTAGTGTGAGTGGAGGTATGCAACATTATTCATATGTTGCACAAGTACATTATTCATATGTTGCACAAGTAGACTTAAAGAGTTGTTGTAGTGTTATTCTCTTATTCTATAAAGACTTACATATCAATATGTTTAATATGGATTGTTTCTATGAGTAGCTTTTCATTATATGAGTTAATGAACTTCAATAGTTCCTTATCTGTAAGTACTTACAATGATGAATACAAAAGCATTATATGTATGATGTTGCTGACCTAAAGATGGTGCTTAATATTAGATAGAATTATGAGATATTGTCTATGCATTGCAGAAGTATAACTTACAAAATCCTATGAAATGGTTTGAATTATAATACTTCTAAAAAAATGTTCAGGATGACTCTTAAACAGGATAAATTTCACATTTTTTACTAAATATCCCTTTTTAGTGTGTTTTGAAATAAATTAAGTTAGTGGATTTTGCAACTTTAATACTTAATTACGTTTGAAAAGAAATAACAAGGGAATAAAAACTTATCTCCTAAGATGTGGATCAGTATGAGTTGATGCAAGTTTTATTTAAAGTAGTTTCATGCATTAATTACTTTTCATAAAAAAATTAAAATAGCATTGTATTCCCTTGTATAAATTATTTATGAATGGGAATTAAGGAAAAAAATTGACGTTACTTTGTTTTCCTAACTGATGATTGCCAAATTATTTAAGCATGAGTGGCAATGAATAATAATGCTTGGAATTGATTGTATGGGGTGGGGATTCTACATTCTGATGGTGTTGTTTCCATGAATTTATATGAATTTATTGTTTCATCTGCATCATATGTTAAATCACAAGTCTAAGTCGGAGGATTCTTCACTCTAGAACATCCAAACATCTTTTGTTCATCAATGGTCATGGAGGCATGTTAGAAAAATATGATGCAATACCTAGCAATTCATTACTATCGCAACAAGGGTGCTAAAGCAATGGTTGGTTGTGTCCCTGGAGTTAAGAGAACCTGGAGAACCTATCAGATCTTGAATCTGACCTCGAACACGACTTTGTGACGCATCATAGGTGACATTCAATGTTCCCTAATAAATCATTTCACCTAGAAGTCCTAACATACGAGCAAAATAATATTGAAGCAATAGATGGCAACAAAACTGGTGAATCCTGGGCTGGTCCATTCCCCTCGACATGATCCTGAACATTCGCGTGAACAACATCAACATTATGAGGTACTATCCTATCATGGCCCTTTTTAGCTATCGGTAATTGGCTTTCCACAGGTTCTACAATACCGCCCCTACCCCGATCTCGGCCTTTCCCCCTGCCTCTACCTCGGTAGTTATCCCAAAAGCAGGTGCAAGAATAGTCTCTTGAACACCACATGCGTATGTACAAGTCTTTCGCATCTAAGAGAGAATAAGAGAACAAAATTAGAACTTCAGCAACGTGAATTGTACATGATAAGGAATGAGAGGATAGAAATTTTCTAAATGTCCTATAGCTTCTCAAAAATAAGTAAGGACCTCTTCATACTTATCCATAAAACTCAACTATGCATTGCTCTTGTGCTCGTGAGATCGGTGAACCAAGCACTTTGATAACAAAATGTCACGACTAAAAATTCATATGTCGTGATCAAACCTATGTTTCCAACGGATAGGTAAGTCAATTCATTAGTTCTACAAATCAAACGAAGAAATTAAGGTTAAGAGATGAAACAAAAGTAGAAAACCTCAAACATTAAGTCTTCCATAGGTATGAATACCACCAAAATCAAAACAAGTATAAAACCTCAAACACTAAGTCTTTCATAGGTATGAATACCAACCATGATTTTGGTGCCATAAGTACAAGAGTTTCTAAAAGATCACGCAAGTTGAAACTAAAATAAAAAGTTAAATGGTAAGAATTATCATGTCTAAATACTAAAATAACATCATAAATAATTAAATACATTGAGGTGTGCGTTGTAGAAAAGTCAAGAATTTGACCACAACTTCAATATACTTCAAGCTCAGACTCAAAAAGCACCATAGCATTTGATCGTATTCGAAATCTAATTTTTCATTTAGAAAGAGTACAACAAGTATAGTATGAGCATGAAATCATGAGTACCTAATATATCTCGTAGACTAACAACGAAGAAGTAGTGATAGAAGTACTTATAAAAAATAATCCTTTTACTTATACATGTTTCTATATTACACTTGTAGTCAACTAAAATCACATATGGATAATTAAATATCAAGAAATGTCTATCCACTAAACAAGCACACAATCAACAAGAATGAAGGGTGTAATGAGATGCTAATAAATCAAAACCTTGAAATGATATGCACCAGATTTCAAATACTCTTCTTTGAAACATATTTTAAACATATGGAAAATAAATAAACCACAAAAAAAATCTTAAGAAACATAATTTTATTTATTAATATAGCGGGTACAATTTTGTTTATCCCTTGATTCATCTCTCCTAATATTTATCAATGATTTGAGGGTTGTTCTTCTCGACTAAGATGATTTAGATTTGACCTCTATATGAATATTCCATTTCGGTGGAATATTTCGAGATCTTGTTCTGTTTATGGAATTTCTCGAGATGCCTTTTATGGGAATTCAGTATCTTTTATATAGGCATGGATTAGTGTTTAGGGTTGAGTAGCCTCCAAGAATCCACATATTACTTGAACACAAATTTTAGAGTCTGAACTCGAATTGAATGCATCTTGTAGAGTCCCACAAAATTTTAATGTCAACAAATGCCCCCTGCATCAAGGCTTTACAGAGTGTAGACTTGATGAATCTCAAAGACGAGGCTTGAACTATTCATTCTTCAACCTTTGCAGCTTCAAATTTTCAGATTTGATTTTAGAGAGAAGAGATGATGACGAATTTTTGTCCCACTGGGCGTGCTAATTTTATTACAACAAATTTTAAAGTGATAGAAAATAAAATTAATTTTAATCATCAAGATTGTGGGTACAATTTTGTTCCTCCCTAGATTCTACTCTCCAAAGATTTATCCATGAGTCAAGGGCAGTTAGTGGTGTATTTTGTCGAAGTAGGATGATTTAGATTTTATCTCTATATGAATATTTCATAACTTTTGTGGAATATTAGAGATCTTGATCTTTCTATAAAATTTTCAGATGTTTTTTAAGAGAATTTAGTACCCTTTATATAGGCATAAACTAGGGTTTAAGGTTGAATACACTCCAAGATTCCTAGTTTGAGTAGAACACAATTTGTAGAGTCCCAACTCGAATTGAGAGCATCTTGTGATGTTCTAGAAAATTTCAATTCCTACAAATTCCCTTATCTTCAACACTTGTTGGACTGTATACAATAAAAAATACGTCGAGAACACAATAATCAAGAATGGAAAACTGTACAATAATAATATTTATTATTGCAAAGTTTGAGTGTTACAATCTCTATGATTCCTCTGAATTCGCTTTTTACAATATAAATTCAAGGGCTTTAAAGATTGTTCTTGAATCTCTAATGAACTTGAATTTGAACCTTAGCTTGATCTAGAATTTTACTTGAATTCAAGGTCCTGGAGCTTGTTCTTGAATTCGATGATCGTAATATTGATCATTCTTGAACTTTAATGCTTGAATTCTTTAAGCTTGTAGCTTTATAGAGAATTTTATGTTGTTTGTACCACTGATTTTCTCTAGATTTTTGTTTAGAATTTTTAGTCTCCTTTTTTAATTATGATGTAACAACTTCTAAATTGTAAAATCCATGAATAAACTAAAGAAACAAAAAATTTATCACTTTAGGGAAAAAAAGGAAAAATCTAGAAAATTTTCTAAGTTTAAAAAGTCAGTTTTGGTCATTTTCAAATGACCATAACTTCTAGATAAGGATAAGTTAGAATTAATTGTTATTATGGATGGAAAGACCTTGAAATCACAATTTCTATATCGTGTGAGGGAGATACATCTTTCAAAATTTGGGCGGTTCAATTAAGGAAAGTCTTATCCGTATTTAAAGATGGGCAAACAAGTTTTACTTTAGTCATTTATTTCCTAATTCGTTTAAATTGTTTAATTGGGGTAAACACAAGGTTTAGTAAATATTATAACATTTATTTCACACTTAGGGATTTGGAGAAAAGAGAAGAAAATAAGAAAGTAGAAGGATCAAGATTTCGCCAAGACCAAAGTATTCTAGTGGAATTCATTGGGGGTGATCCCTATTGAGGTATGTGAGATCTTTTGTGTTGGATTAATTCATCCGCACACCAATCTTGCTTTAGTTTTAAATTTTTTGGATTTTTTTACATGATTAGAAATGAGTTCTTCATAAATCTTGTCGAGGACCTTTTGGTTGAGTTGAATTAATACATATTGATGTTTATTGTTTTTTAGTTAGATCTATTAAGAATTGATAGTATTGATGATCCAAAGGGTTTGAGAATATAACTATGGAGGTTTAGGAGAATTAGTATCATAATACAAAGAGTGAAGTTCGTCAGCCACACCTGTGCAGCACCAGGTGTGGCGTGCCCCATCTGCGCCAGGAGGCCTAGGAGGCACGCCTGTAGTGCACCATTATGAGACCTTTGACCAAGAGGCCTGGCGCGGCGCGCCCCAAACACGCCCAACCTGGCTTTTTTCCAGTCTTTCGTAGTTTGTCCTTTTAAGTCCTTCCAAAGTACATTAACACCTTTCAATGATTCTAATTACATCTAATGATTTCTAAACACCTAGAAATTATTGAAGAACTCAAACTATAGATTGAATCCATAATTCATACAAGGAAAGTTAAGATCAAAGTCAAGGAAGATAAGAGTCAAGTCTCAAGTTAAGAAGTTAGTAAACGTAAATTTCTTAAAGGTTTTTAAGAGTCTTATGTAAACATTTCAACCTAGTTTTAAGACTCAAGTTCATGCTAAGTAAAGAGTTATGTTGAAGTTCTTTTCTTCAAAGGTATATGGGGACTTAATATTCAGAAGAATATTTTAAATGTTTTTTTACATTTAAATGAGGAAACTTCGAATAGAAGAGCCTTAGAGCTAGTTTTCAGAAAATAACTATAGCTTTCTAAAAAAAGCAAACAGGAAACTAAGATTTCCAAGATAAACTTTTAGCTAAATATATTGAGCGCTAATCTCAAACAACATAATCAATATATTTTTAACGCAAAAATTCAACATATTCTTGGGAGTAGTATTGAGCACCAGTATGGGGTAGAGTTCAGACAACACACAACTCCCATAAACTGTGTCGCCACCATTGGCATAAAAAGGGTCATACTTTTAGATTAATCCTTTTCACAATAGACTAGTGGATCCATTAAACAGTTAAGGTATTATACCTTTGGCCGGATAGAGGATGTGCTAGCAGCGTCAGGTAGATCTTTGTATCATCATTGTACCTCTTAAGTGATGGTTGTCGGTTTGATAAACTCCCACAACAATTATTTTATTTTTATATACATAAGTTCATTCTTATTATTACGTACATCTCAGAGTTAATTGTATTGTCGTATACATTTATAGTTTACAACAAATTTTAAGATAACCTTTCTTTATAATGCACTTACTTTTAAATTAAAATGTATTGAAATGAGTTAGTTATTCATGAGTTGAGCAGAGTCAAGGTAATTGTTCCTTCTAATACCTTTTCTATCTCAAATGCGGTGAGCATTCCAACTTGCATACTCATACATTCAATGTAATGTATTGTATTGATGTTAGTTGTACTGCATCGTATCATGATGCAGACGGAGGTAACTAGGATCAGCATTTGGCGTATCGTTGACCCAGTAAGGAGCTTAGAGTCAGTTGGTGAGCCTCTCTTTATCCCGAAGGACATCTTTAGCATTCAGTTAATCATTTTAGTTTTCAGTTTCTACAATGATTGGTGTCCTGTCCCACATCTCTTATTATTTTAGATGTTTGATAGACAAATTGTATTAATTTTCCTAGTCTTTTCCTTTCACTTGTTATCGATTAAGACTTAGCTTGCCACTTTGACTTACATTATATTTAATGTTACTTCTTGAGTTATATCTAATGTTTAAGTCTTCCATCGAGTTAAGCAACCATGACCAAGGGTCTGTTTATGGCCAACAATGGTCATAGGGTGCCTGTCACGCCCACGGTCTAGGCTCGAGGCGAGACATATGAGGACCCCGATTTATAATTTTGAATAGGGGAGTGTCTATTGGAAAAAGATTCCTGTTGCCTAAACAAATTTAAGTGACATGGCATATGGGTTTTATGTAGCGGGCTTGTCATCTTTGACACATGTCATGATTTCATTGTTTCTTATTTGACTACGCATGCCACATCATTTGCCCACATGGTGCCAAGATGGGCCTCTAGAATAAGATAAAATAGGGTTTTAACAAATTAAGTTGATCCATTATAGCCCAAATCAATTAAATTAGACTTTACTTAAGTGCATATTCATTGGACTTAAATAGTTAAATTAACTTTATTAATCCATAATATTTATTTGAATTAATAGAATTTTTAATTAAATATAACCCGAATCATTGTATAAATTTATATTTAATAAATTTTTAATGATGACAAATGCACCCTTTTTCAATTCATGTCGACATATTTCTATATTTGGGAGACTAGGCTTGAAGCATTAACAGGTTAACTAAATTCTTCTTGAGAAAAAAATAAATAAACCAATCTATGTAATGCATTTATTTAACACTTCACTGATTACTTGGAAGATATCAATTAATATTAGATTAATATATCTACATCTAGTGTCATAACTTCCAACATTGGCATATACATTAGATGGTATTTCGAAAGGAGGGAGCTAATTTAAGGGCCCACATTTTTGTTTTCCTTATTATTTTTAAAAAGAGAGGATTTCCGCTGCTTTAAAATAAAAGATTTAGTCTTCTATTCGTATTGTAATAAAGCGATCGTTCCATGTCTCCAAATTTTCCAAGGATTGGGAAACAACTTATTCGAACGCCACAAACATTTCCTTTTTTTATTCTAAGTGAACATTCGCCTTAGTTAAAATCGAATTATAGTTGAATTAGAAATTGTAATCCTACTCAATTTCATATTCATATATATGTTTTATTTCCTTAGTCAAAAAGGAATTGTAATTAAACTAGGAATTGTAATCTTACTCAATTTCATATTAATATATATGTTTTATTTCCCAAGCCAAAAAGAAATTTAATTGAACTAGGAACTGTAATTCTGCTCAATTTCATATTCATATATATATTTTGTATTCCCCGGGCCAAAAAGAAATTGTAATTGGACTAGGAGAATAATCTTATTCCACCATATTATATCTATAAATAGACACATTGTCTCAATAATTTTATCTTCAATTACAGATGGTGAGTCTACGACGAAAAGGGCATAATTCATGGTAATCTCCCTATGTTTTTATTAGTTTTGTCACTTTTCCTACCACTTGATACGTCTGAGGTAGAGCGTTCATAGCTCAATGTAAAACAATAAAAATCATGAACGGTTAGATTTTTTAAAAACTAGGCTTATCAGTATCTGACATATCCAAAATTTAGAATTTAATACATTTAGAATCTTTCTAGATGAATTTTTGAAGTTAGCTCTAGATTCTGTCATGATGAAAATTTTAGATTTGTGTGAGTTTACTAAAACTCTCGTGTCTTCACTTAAGAACGATGGAATCTCGATCTTCTTGATGATTCTGAATCTAGACACAAAGATCTACAACATATCAAAAATTAAAGATTTAAGGATCAACAAGGATTTCATACCCTATGCTAGTTCTTTTTCTCTCTCCTTCATAATTTTTCGAGATGAATTTTTGAAGTTAGCTCTAGATTTTGTCCTGCTGAAACTTTTACATTTGTATGGCTTTACTAAAATTCTCGTATCTTGATGTTGGAAAAACGAAATCAAAAGTCGCTTGATGATTTCGAACTCAGAAAAAGAGTTCTACAACATATCTGAAAGTCAACATTTAATACTTTTAGAATCTTTCTAAATGATGTTTTTGAAGTTAACCTTAAATTCTATCGCATACTTGATTTCAGATTTTCGTTGTCTCACAATTTTTTTGATATCTTGATGTTCGAACATCACCACCAAAAAGCGTTATGATCATTGGAAACTACACATCAATGGTTATTATTCCCAAGCAAAATATTGTTTAAAGTCTAACATAGTTAGTATAGCATACCTTCCGAGTCTCAAACATCTTGATGGGTAACAATCTCTCCTTTACTTGTATTTTCCTTTTTTTTTGTGTTTTTTTTATATCAACAAAAGCAATATTTATATTTTGTGGAGGCTACACAATGGAAAACTTTATCACACAAGAATTTGATCTTAAGTTGTGAAGGGATGTATTTAACGTCCCTGCCTTGAAGATCACTAAATTGAGGCTTTACTACAATGTCATGTTATGTTCCCACCTTTAAAAAAATAGTACTTTCAAGGTGTTACGAGATCTGGAATACTTAACCAACTTGAGGCTTTAATAGAATACCGTGTAACGTCCCCGCCTTGAAACAAATACTACTCTCAAAGTGTTACAAGGTCCCGAATAGTTAACAAACTTTAGGCTTTACAAAATGTCGTGTATACTCCTCTCTTTGAATGGAATTACTACTCTCAAGGTGTTACAAGATCCTGGATGCTTAACCAACATGAGGCTTTAAAAGAATACTGTGTAACACCCCCGCCTTGAAAAAAAATACTACTCTTAAGGTCTTACAAGATCCCGAATACTTAACCAACATGAGCCGTTACTTGAATATTGTGTAACGTTCCCTAATTGAAAACAAAGAATATTCTCAAGGTGTTACAAGGTCCCTCATACTTAACCAACATGAGGCTTTAATAGAATACAGTTTACTTTATCATACTTAAATGTTTCTTTTTTGTGAATATCTGATTCACACTTATTTGGATGATGCATATCATTCAAGTTTATCTAAAGATTCATATTTGAGATTGAGAAATTTTCTTCTCAATTACACTTAACTTAATGCTCCTCACAAATCATGCAACACATAAAAAAATGTCTATGCTACACCAAACAACACATGAAATACAAACATAACTTCATTTTAACTCACATGGTGCTATTATAATACATACGATAAGTGGCCTACCACATCTAATCGACTAAAAGCACTTAAACCTAGATTTTTATTAAACATAAACCCTACTTAGGAAGAGAATATTTAACCTTTAGAACAAAACAAATGAGGGTAATGAGATATCTTATCGGCCTCTGTCTCCATTCTTGCCCCTAAATAGGGTGTTCCTCCATAACATCTTCACGGTGAGAACCTCCCTGTTCTTCTTTCTCTTCACGTGACAATCTAAAATTGCAACGGGCACCTCTTAATAAGGAAGGATTCCAATCGACTCCAAACCCTTCGGCAGATATTCATAAGCTCAAACTTACTTCTCAAATAAGAAGTAAAGCGGTCGTATTAAGTAAAGAACCCAACTAATAAGGTTGGGATCGTTCCCACGAGGAAAATAGTTCAGACTTAACTTTAGTCTATTATTACTATTATTTAGTCAATTATTTCCTTAGAAAACAAAAAACAATAAAAGAGGTGGGTTATTTCTAAATTAATGAAAATAATTTACTAAATTAAAGTAACAACTAACAGATTCAAATCTTGGAGTTTAATCAATTAATAAAAGTAACTAGGGTTTAAGTGTTCCCCACAGGTTCCTAACTACATAATTCTAACTATAACAATTCTTTCCTAGTATCTTGCATGTAAAGTTATAAGTTATGTATTTCTAAATCCTTGGTCCGACATCTAGAAAATTTCAATACGCACCTTGGTCTAGCTATGTGTTTTGCTATACTAACCCTTACCTTTAACTCATATTAAGCATTGTATGCGATATTTGACTAAGTTATTAACTCGTACCAATCAACACTAGCTTATTAGATAGTATACACTAAATCTATGTTGATAATTGTTTTCCTATAATCTACCTCCTTCGTTTGGCAAGTAGCATTAAAGCTAGTTCTAACGTTCGCCATCCGTTAAAAAGACTTCTAAGCGAAAGAATTATCACTACATGCAAGACACTATTCTAGAATTGTTATTTTACTTAGATTTTACCTCATTATTGACTAGTGGTTCCCACAACCCTAGTTATGGAGTTTAGTTACCCATAGTCATAATCACAATATTCATATATTTAATATAAAAATTTATGCACTTACTTTAATGAGAAATAATAAAATCCAGAAGTCACGTAATTAATCAACAAACACACCAACAATAAATTCCATAAAAAGTTTATCAATTACTGAAATTAATCCTTCAATAAATCAAAAGTCTAATATAACTAACAAAGAGTCTATCATAAGAGAATCTAACACCAACAACTCTAACCCCAAAAATGAGGTTTTCGAACTATTTATAAAAAAACAAAAAAATAATAAAAGAAGGACTCTAATTCCTGAAAATCTATTAAAACGCGTCCGAGTCAACCGACCTCATGAGGGACCGTCTTGGTCACGACGGGCCGTCATGGCCTCCATTGTCCCATACTTCACAAATTCTTCTGCTACTGTCTTAATTACCCTCGATGAACAGGTATGACGGACCGGTCCAAGCACGACAATCTGTGGAGGGTCTCCGTTCCATAACACTTAAACTTCTTGCAATTTGGGTACTGGGACTACTCTTTGATAATCACGACGAACTAGCAGGATGGACCATCGTGGCTATAATGGGTTGTCATGAACTTCCGTATTCCTACACTTAGAGCAGACTTCTCATCTTCCTTCATCAGCTTCACTACGATGCCACCTACGGACCGTCACAAGCTCAACAGACCGTCATAAGCTCCGAAGGTGGTAACTTTTCTGCATTTCTTGCTCAAAAACTTCCGCGTTCATCTTTGGACAGATTTCCTGCAAATAAAGACAAACTTACATAAAAATCAATACAAAAAGGCTTTTGGACACACACTAAACTTAAGTAAAAAATATTAAAAATATCGTGAAACCACGGTATATCAGGTTGGATGAACGTTGGATCACCTAGACACTTCTCTAGCATCGAAACGTGAAACACTGGATGGATCGAAGCTATGTCTTGTAGTAACATCACTTCATAGGAAACATTTCCTACTCGCAGTAAGATCTCGTAATGGCCTATATACCTCGGATTTAAGTTCCCTTTCTTACCAAATCTTGTCACCCCTTTCATGGGTGATATCTTCGAGTAGACTTGATTACCTACTTCGCTGAAGAGCTCTCTTTTCTGTTATCAAGATAGGATTTTTGACAACTTTAAGCAGTAGACAATCTATCCCAACTCCCCTTAAAGTAAATAGCACATGCTTTTAACATGTCTTCAAGGGTCTGAATTGTACGTTCGCTTCCCATATGTCTGCGGATGAAAAGTAGTGCAAAGCTTCACCTATGTACCCAAAGTCTTTCCGGATCAACTTCAACACTTTACTTAGTCAAAACATGACCAAGAAAGGTCACTGATCTCAATCAGAATTCACATTTGTTGAACTTTGCATGCAAGTGATGTTATCTGAGTACTTGCAATGTCTTTCATAAGTGTACCTCATTCTCTTCTATAGACTTAGAGTATATGAGAATGTCATCTATGAATACTATGATGAAGGAATCAAGGTACTCATGGAAGACTCTATTCAAAAGGGCCATGTATAGTACGAAAAGCAGTCTTAGGGACGTGTTCTCGCCTCACTCTACGCTGATGGTAATTTGACCGAAGGTCTATCTTGGAAAAGAAACTTGAACCACGGAGTTGGTAAAACAGATCATCGATTCTGGGAACACATTCACTATTGACACTGATATTATGGAAGGTATTTCTTGATCTAAGTCATTGACTCTAACTAAGTGGTATAAATACCCCTTAGCTATCATCTTATTCACTTCAAATGTGAAGCGATTTGGCCTACTGGATTCGAACCACACCCTTCCCATTCAAGCTCTAACTCATTTGGAAATTAAAGCCTCACTATCCTGTTTTGACAATCTATCGTAGCATCACACTTATGGAGCCAATCCATACCTAAGCCACATCCTTAAGCTTATATGCAGCCAACTTAGCCTCCTCCTCTTCATTAACACCTGTGGCATGCATTTAGAATCTACCATGTACTCACCTCCATGCAAGCGACCACACTTACTACATGTCCTTCGGTCATACTGGGCATTTCCATTATTGCCTTTTCTTGGGAAGGCTAGATCTTGAGTCTGGCGCCTTAGATCACTTGGTCATCATAATTCTAGTGTGTATTCTTCTAAGTGTTCACCCAAGAAGGAAGTTAGATACTTATAATGGCAAAAAGTGTTAAAGCTCTAGATAGTATGTTAAACAGTAGAAGAAGGGAAGATTTCCTATCATTGTATAGTCTTTAAGTAATTATTGTGGCGCGCTTCACAACCATAAGTCAAAAAATACGTAACGTGGTTGTGTTCAGCTTTAGTTCCTAGGTAATTTAACCTTATGCTCTGGTACAAGGTTTGTCACGAACCGGATTCTTGTATCCGAATCGCAACCTGAGTTGTTAACCTTTAAGAGGTCGCAGACAAGCCTCTTCTTGCATTCAACACATTCATCTAGTTAAATTTGCAGAAAATTTAAAACTTTTTACACTATTGAAGTATACATAGACTTCATATACTTCTTACATAGATACATCATATACTAATCTGAAGGTAAAGGACAACCATCTATCATAAAGAATCAATTCAAAACAAAAAATGAATATATCATAATTAATTTTTCCAAACACGACATTATTACAAAGCTTTGAAATGAATGTATGAAAGAAACGCTAGGGAAAACATCCACTAGCTATATATACTACTAGTCTAGAGTGAAACTGTAGCATCCTCGAAATCAAGAGAACCTACCAAATGGTCTGGAAAACGCTGATGTCCAAACCGCTGCAATGAGTCTTCAATCTGCGCTTTGACTTGCACCTATAAAAATAGTAAATTTATAGGGTTAGTACACCCCATTGTACTAAGTATGCGTGTATTTACACATACACATAAGGCCATGCAAGATGAAGGAAAGCTCTTCCTAAACAACGTGCCATTTCTGTAACGTGCACTACTAGACTTTCTAAATCGTTAGTTGTGAACTGTGGTATGCATATGATGTATTTTAATGCATTCAAAACACACAACTCATTATCTATATGATTACCAGCCATTAGTGTCATCAACATAATTTTAGATCGCTCGCGTGAGGATTTGAGATTTTGATCCTCTTAGGCCGAGAGCTCCTCTTTGTACACTTAGATCATTTTTCAGTGTTTTTCTTGTCCTTGTTGTGTAGTTAAATAATTCCTTTGGTCCTATTAATTACTTATAAGTTCAATGGTTCATTGTAGTCTCATACCCACAATGAATCAAGTAAGTAGTTCAAGAGATTAAGGAAATGAGCAAAATATAACAGAAGGCATGAATATATTTATAAGTCAATACTTATTGACTATACTCATTCTTTAGTTGATTGCATAATGGGCATAGTTATTTAGGGCGTATCATTAGAACTTATGATCTTGATTACTTTGGGCATGGAGTATTTATAAGACAATCTTTATTGGCTAAATACATAAGTTGATCATCTTGGATTTCTTGGGCTTATCATTAAAACTTATGATCTTGCTTACTTTGGGAGTGAAGTCATTATAAGCCAATATTTATTGGCTCAATACATTAGTTGATTATTTTGGATAATTGTTATTGTCTATATTCATTTTCATAATAAAGGAAGTCATTATAATCCAATTTTATTTGGCTTTGATTACTTTCATCACATGAAGATTCATTATTAACTATGACTTTTACTTATTGTAAACTTCATTGGACATGATTTGACTATTCGTATAGCAAGTCATTCATTACATCAAGTATTCCTTAATGCTTTATAACCCATTCTCTATTGGCTATGCCACCTATTTCAACATTCTCATGTTAGGGAATTTATGAAATTTGGAGTTACTATTACGTTTTTATTCCCCTTTATGGGCATCATAAAAGATGTCATTATAAGCCAATAATATTTATCCTTGCCCATTATTTGCTGAAACTTCATGAGTGCGGTATTGGTAATTGACATTCTTAAGTTCTTCTTCATTTCTCATTTTGAACATGCGTTCCATCATCATCCGTTCTTACTTTTATAGAGATATCTTTAGGAATAACATCATGCGAGCTAACATGAAATCCAGTGTCTTTCCCACACCGAAAAGAGGTGATTCACCGACCAAAATTAATCCAGATCATGTGAGCTACTCATGAAATCCAGTGTCTGCCCCACACTAAAAAAGGGGTGATTCCCGGCTAAGGCGAATCCATCGAAAGTGTTCACTTCACACTGAAAGGAGAGGCTCACGGCTATAGTGAACCAAGACCATGTTTTTAGAATTAACCAATATAGATCATATGAGCTGACGTGAAATCCAGTGTTTAACCCACACCGAAAATTGGTCACACCACAGGCCGAGGTGAAATCGAAACATACCTAGCTCGGTTAGGTGGAAACCATTGGCAAGTTCCTATGTTGGCTAGGCATAGTTCGAAGACTAGGGACTTAATGGGACTACTTATCAACCTCAGTGGTATCATCGTGTCATGAGACTTACACATGCAATCAGATGCTCATAACTAGTTTATCGGTGTTGTGATCACTTTTATTATCTTCTTTATATTTTAGATTTGACTCAAGCATTATGGAAGCTTGCTTCTAGATTCAGATTTGATTACTCTATTAATGACTTGTCATCCTTACTTTACATTGATGAAATGTGCATTGTCCTTACATATCATCCTTTGGTGTTAATGAGACTAGTCTCACACATTCTAACACCTTCATACGTGAGTATTCTTTTAACATAGTAGCTTAGGTGTAAGTGAGACTTTTCTCACTTACTTGTACACCCCATTCTTGTCACTTACTTAATTTAGACTCCTTTTATTATTTTATAACTCATGTAACTTACTTACTTTAGTTTACTATATTCATATAATCGTTTATGGACGATGAGCACTTCATTCAATGAGTTTCATGAGTTCACATGTCATTCTTATAGAGAATGTTGGGAGCTGTCCCAATAAGTGGCATGAACTTGGTTATGGGTTCATTGAATTAGTTTAGAAGTTCTTATATTATCATTTGATACTCTAACTACACAAGATCGGCATATGAGTAATATTGGCCTTTACGCTTTTGGAAAGGATTACATAATAATATTTCTTCGCATAGGCCAATTTTACGTGTGTTCATATTTAAACTTAATATGCATGAACCATTAGCCAATAATTTACTCATTTAATCATAAATTTATAGTCATTTTGTGCGTTTCTTTTTGACAAAGTACTTTTAGCCATTTCATTGACATGTATTTCATTCAAGATGTGATTTCATGGAGATGTTTTAAGCCAAGCTTATAACATAACTTTAGGTATAACGTTTTTAAACATTTTATACATCATAATATGATCATTTAACGAACACAACATCTTCAACAAGTCACATTAATAGTAAGTATGCACAATAGACCGTAATCATCTTCATACATAATATTTTTGGACACATCTTAACATAACTAATCTTAGTTCATAACTTTAAGATAACGTTTTAATACATATTGGAAAGCATCATATTAACATTTGATGACTTTATCATCTTCATAACGTTACAAAACAGCAAGTAAACATTCGGACACACACACATCAACACTTGACATTTACGGACGAGACTAACATATTATCGGTTCTTAATACACATTGGAAAATTAGCTTCAGATTATTATAAGTTCATACGTTCATTCTACATCATTATTCAAGGACAATACACGTTAATATCATCCAGCACCACATACCAACAACATGATCTCTAACCTATTCAACATTAAATCGTAAAAGGATACTAGGGAAGGGAAGTTCGACAAGAAGGACGGTAACAACCCTAGTTTTCAAAAATTCTCTTGGAGGAAGAATTCCAGGATAGAAACTCATACATTATGTAGAATTTAATCTAGGAATATCACCTTCAACAAAACCTTCAAGAAAACCTTGAATATACCTAAGAAATCTTTAGCGTTCTATGTTTTCTTGCAGTTTGTTGCCTACGGCCTTAGCATCATGAGTATCAATGTTTTGATCATTATTTTTAGGTTTAGGAACTGAAATTGAATTATAAAACTTAGGTTTAGTAAGTTAATGAACTAATTAATCAGTTGCCAAAACTCCCCTCCTAAGTTGACTAAACATAGGAGAACATAACACTAAGTCAAATCTAGAAATTGGTAATGACTACTGTTTCGGTCAACAGCTTGATTTTATATTAATCAATTAAATACTTAATTTAATTAATTTAGGTACCCAAGGTAAGTACTAAAGTACCCCAAAGTCACTGGAACTATAATCAACCCTTTAGGATCATCCTAGGTTAAGTACTATGATGTTTCTTGAATTATACTAGGTTTGTGAAAGGATTTCGTTTTGACAATTTAAATTAATTAATTAAAAGGATAATTTAATTAATCAAGTTACCTATGTTAATTACTTAATTACGCTTAAACTTAACTAAGTCCTTGGACCATTCTAGGTTAGGTTGTCCCTTTCTTGTCTTAAGCGAAATCTAGAAATTGTTTTGTGATTGAAGTTTTGCCCGTTTAAAATAATAAATTAAGTTGCTAAACTAATTAATTAAGTAAACTGGGGTAATTAATAATGTATACCTAATTTTTTAGGACCATAACCAACCTTTTGGATCATCCTAGGTTAGGTACTAGGTTATCTCTTCAACTAATACTAGGTTAGTGTCTACCCGGTTTAGTCCTAGGTTGTCGGGTGTACTAATGGGTTTATTTTTGTTAGTATTAGGTTATTTAAATATTTAGGGCAGTTAGTTAGGACCTAGAGTTTGTTAGGAAGTTAGTCTCCACATGGAGGGACCCGTCCGAACATGCTGCCCCTTAACTACCCTAACCTAATTCGGTTAGGGTGGTCCCCCTTCCTTTGGCCGATTCCTATTGCTTTACCCATTTGCTTGCACATGTCTTGGTTGTACTTTCCTAAATAACTATTTTTGATGTCCTATTTGGAATATTTACTTATTGTCCCGAGGACCCTCACCATGTCCTTTAGCACTGCTTAATTTACGTGATCATTTTAAATCATCATGTGCTATGGTACTAGGCTTGACACTTAGATGAATAGCACCTATTGTGTTAGTATTATGAAACATGATTTTTATCTTAGGGTCTTCCTTGCAGGTAAATTTCTTAAAAAAGCTCATTAGTGTTAGAAAAATAACTAACACCCCTTTAAGCCAATATTTTCTAATACGCCTAATATTTTGCTTATTTGGGTATTATATAGAAATTGGCTAACACCCCTTTGGCAATTTTCTATACTATGCCCAATGTTTATCAATATTGGGCATTAGGATATTTATTAAATAAATGTGATTATATATGAAGGATATTGTTCTTTTAATTACTTGTGCATACATAAAAATTGGCTAACACCCCCTAGCCAATATTCTATAATACGCCCAATATTTCTCAATATTGGGCATTGAGATTCCTATGCACCCCAATACGCATTCTAACGGACTTACTGGCTCTTCATTGGACATATGATTTTCCAGAATGTTACAAAATCCATGGAAAGTATAGCTTAAGGTGCAAAGGAACATGTTTTGTCACGACCTGAAAGTATACCCTAGTAGATATGGTATTCTCAAATCGCGACACGACGTACTTGACCTCTTGGAAGTCTTGTACAATCCCTTTGACATCATTTGTTGCATAGATGTATTAAAAGTAGTGCAGATTAAAACTTTTCACACTAAATAGTAATACTTCAGAATATCTTCTTTAGATAAAATCATATGGAAAGGCTATGTCTCAAATCGCCATCTTATACACACAAATATCTTGGGACACGGACCATGCATCAAAATATAGAAATATCTAAGTCTATCTCAATGTCTTTAACCGCGAAAACTAAACCTAGTGATGTCCAAGAATCTATTGAGCATATACCAACTTTGCTTGAATAAATACTAATCCAAGTTTCAACTTCAAAGACTCCTCTCAAATGCCACCTACAACTTTAGAGATTGACAAAATATATGTAATTAGTAAATTATAATAATGCACTAAGTATGGTGTAATGCATAAGATCGTGATAAAAAGACATTTGTAGAAAATATGCTATTTTGGAGTAAAACTTCATAATACAATTATAAGAGTCACTTACAGGTCAACATAAGCACATCTAGTAACATTTAAAAAATATAGCATCAAGATCACTTCAAGACACTGTCACGACCCAAACGGGCCGCGAGTGGCACCCACAGTTATCCTCCTATGTGAGCGAACCAACCAATCTAAACCCCAATCATTTACCAATAATAAACAGAAAATAATGCGGAAGACTTAAAACTCATTGATGAAAGTAGATAATCAACTTCTAAATCTCAAAACTTATCATTATCCCCAAAATCTGGAAGTCATCATCACAAGAACATCTATCCTCAAATTATTAATTCTAAGAGTATCTAGAAAGCTAAAATAAATAAAAAGCTAGTCCATTCCAGAACTTCAAAGCATCAAGACATGAAGAAGAAGATCCGGTCCAAGCTAGAACTCTTAGCTCACCCTGAAATCCGGTGTAATGAAGTCTGGCTAGAGTTGCGGTTGAGTTGCAGACGACGGTACGTTTGCTGCACTCCACAATAACAAAGAATAACAATTACAAGTCGGGGTCAGTACAAAACACGAGTACTGAGTAGATATCATCGGCCAACTCAAAATAGAAAACAGTATATATCAGATAATATCATAAAATCAACTACAATACTCAACATGCGGCATTTACAATTACCGTAACCCTTTGTCACAACACCAAGCACATCAATGAGGACTCACGCCTCCCCATCATACTCATTTGGGAATTAGGTTCATTAAATTGAGTATATTAACATCTTTCAAGATTAATTATCTTTATTTCTCTCGTGTCGGTACGTGACACTCCGCTCCATATACTATCCTGGTGTCGGAACGTGACACTCCGATCCTCATCATACTATACTTGTGTCGGAACGTGACACCCGATCCATATTCTATCCCGGTGCCGTGGCACTCCGATCCATATACAATCCTGGTACCAGAACGTGTCACTCGATCCATATACTATCCTGGTGTCGGAATGTGACACCCCGATCCATATACTATCCTCGTACCGGAACGTGGCACCCGATCCATATACTATTCTGGTGTCGGAACGTGACACCCGATCCATATTCTATCCTGGTGCCGGAACATGGCACTCTGATCCATATACTATCCTGGTACCGGAACGTAGCACCTGATCCATATACTATCCTGGAGCCGGAACGTGACACCCGATCCATATACTATCCTGGTGCCGGAACGTGACACCCGATCCTCTAATCTCACTACTTTCGTTCATCAAGACTTCTTTTATACCAAGGCATCATCATTATCAAAGTAGATTAGGGTTTTCAAGATTGAGGATTCAATATCTTCATCATGCTTATTTTATCACAATTATATATCACATTCATGCAAGCATACAATTAACCATAAAGAAGGGTTTACAACACTACCCAATACATATCATTAGCTATTAAGAGTTCACTACGAATAGCATAAACCATAACCTACCTCCACCGAAGAATTGAAGTCAAGCAATCTACTTTCCCAAAGCTGCGTTCTTCCTCTCTCTCGATCGATTGTTTCTCCCTCTCTCTGTTCTTTTTCTTTTTCTTATTCAAACCCTCTTTCTTTTACCCTAATTACCATATAATTAAGTATAAAAGATGATAAAATACCCCACTACTTGTTTCAAGGTTCTCTCTTTTAACCCCCAAGTAATTAAATTATTAACATTAAACGACTAACTTTATAATTATAAGCAGGAATAGTCCAAAACGCCCCTTAAAATATTTAACAGGAATCTGACCCAGTCAAGGTCACGCAGTCTGTGACGGGCCTGTGATGGTGTCATCGCGAAGTTCAGAGACTTGTTCTTAGTATCCAATTTTTCAGAATTCTAAGTGTTTTAGAATGACACACCCTCGACGGTCCGTCATGGGATCCATCGACTCAGACTGTAATTACCAGAAATAATCTCTACTGCTGAAATAACCCACAGGTCGTTACAGACACATAAACATGAGGGTCTCCTCCCGAAGGAGATTTTATGGCTCACTTTAGTGAGTTATGAAGCGACCGACCATACAACCCCTTCACACACTAAAGTGATCCTTTAGAATACCTTAGAATAAGATTGTTCCTATTACATCAATTTAACTCAATGCCTAGGATTACACCAAGCTTCACCTAAGTAAGTCATGAAGAGACCTCTCATACACCCTCTCCAAACCTACCTAAGAAATCTTCAAAGCTACTCTAGATAAATAACTTTTTCATTAACATACTATTAAATTAATTAACTATTTTCATTAAGCCATTTAGGATACATTCAACAATTAAGGACTTTCACATAATGGTCTTCGAAAATACCTAAGGAACCTACATACTAAGATCTGCAAAGCCTAATTGTGAAATATCTAGATAGCGTCCCATTACACTACCTAAACTCAATAGTACTCATCCAACACTAGCATCTATCCCACATTATAAGAATATGCAATAAGTGACATAGACCATACTAGCTAGGCATAGAATCCGGAGTCGAACCCTACTCTGACGGAGGATGTTCTACTTTCCAATGGTAGAACTATGACACATCTCATATAGGCACATGGTTAAGGAATATCAAGGGTTTCTTTGTACTCTAGTGTCATCTCAACTAGTGTCACTCCCTAAGTATACTCACTCACTGCTAGCATTTATTCTCATAGAGTATTCAATAATGGATCAGATGAAGAGGTATCATATCTTAGTCATAACCAAATCGTAATACACCTTACCAAAGGGGTTCCACTAGGCTTCCTTACAATATTTATTAAGATAGCTCAATACATTCCCAAGGATGCTTTCATGTCGTTTCAGCCAACCAACCCCTAAGTGCATCATTCACACAAGAAGGATACCATTACAGCTTTCAACTTCAAGCATATCACAACCTCCTTTATAGAAGGTTCCACATAAATGACCTTCTTAAGTTGATTCAAGATCATGTTTAAATCATACATATTCATTCATGACAAAGGTGCTTTAGCCTACTAAGTCAAGAGTCATATAAATATTTCATGTATCAAGCAGAGGGAGATAGCTCTACCACAACGACACATGCACAAAGTTCATCTTATCACAAGTACAATATCATTTATATAGCACATAGGGTAAACTATTTATACTACAAGTCACCCTACACATTCCTATATAAACACCAACATAACTCATCACAAGGTTCATATAGTCTACTACAAAGATTCACACTTTAACTTCAAGTATACACATATAAGGCATCACTATAGCCTATCATGATCAGATATAATGAGTTAGAAGAACACATACTTTCACTTCACATCTACGCATAAGTCTTGTAGACCTTCATAATGATCACATATCCAAATTATAACATGATAATATCATAATTCATAAATTAATGTCGACGAGGCCCCATTGTTTAACAATTCATAAAATTATGCCGACAAGGCCACATTCTTCATAATTATATTAGATAAGAACCGCCACCATAAGTGAATCATACAATCATCACAATTCAAGAGCTATACTACACAATATAGAGAAGGTTATGACAACATACCACCAATCCAATCTCAACAACTCCAGACAAAGGCTTTTACCAATATCCATAGTAACAAATTCAACCTAATAATCACAATATCCAATGATCCAAGATAATACAATATGAATTCATCAATTTAATACAACCTACATACAATTATAACAACCAAACTTTAGACACTGACTCAAAACATCATTATAAACCATTTTAGGACTTTAAAACCTTATGACACATGTGGTAGGTTTTTGTTACACCTAAGTCGTTTTAGAAAAGTCACATGTTTGTCCAGATTAATACATACAAATTTAAAGATAATAAATCTATGGAAAGTCTTGATTAAGGTGCGAAGGGACATGGTTTTCCACCTCAAGTCAAGGGAATATAAAGATACTTTTAAGTATAAACCCCTGAAAAGTTCAGCTTAAGGTGCAAAGGTACAAATCTTGTCCAATTTAAGTCATGAAAATTTAAAAAACCTTTTAAGGATATGTCCGTGGAAACTCTAGCTTATGGTGAAAAGGGACAAATTTGTCCACCTTAAGGCATAGCAATTTTAAGATTCTTTTAAGGATAAATTCGTGAAAAGTCTAGCTTAAGGTGTAAAGGGAAAAGTTTGTCCACCTTAAGGCATATAAATTTAAATATCATTTTAAGGATAAATATGTGGAAAGTCTAGTTTAAGGGGCAAAGTTAAGGCATCGAAATATAAAGATCCGATGAAGGATAAATATGCGACAGGGCTAGCTTAAGGTGCAAAGAAACAAAACTCGCCCACCTTCAGCCATTAAATTCAACATGCACATTTGAAGGATTTGGAGGCTTCTACTTACATAATTGAAGTCTTACTTTCACAGTTAGAGGATTTGGATACTTCAACTTGTATACTAAGAGGATTTGGATACTTCAACATGTATACTTAAAGGATTTGAATACTTCAACTTCTAAAGTCAAAGAATTAAAGACTTCAACTTGCATACTTGGCCTAATTTAAAGACTTCAAGCATACTGTTAATAAATTCATATTTTATAAGTTTTTTCTCCCTCTTTTGCCCCATCAATACTTCATACAAGTCTAAATTTTGAAGAGAAAAAAGATAAAACAAAATACTTATCTCTTTGACTGTCAAGTGATAGATCAAGTGGGAACATTTGATTTTTCACACTCATGCAACTAAACATAGAATATGATTCTAAGAGCCAACGTACCTTATTGAAGAGGATGAAGTCACAACGTAGTTCTACGGGAATGAGTTATTTTTTATTTATTTAGTTAGTTGTTGTGTTGTACACAGTTTATACTCTTGTAGTCCATGATTTACATGCAGTTTAGGCTTGTACCGTAACTAGCATCATCTTACTACAAAGGTAGTACCTCTTTAGTAATTTACTGTTAATAGGACCGATCCTTAAGCCATCGGCTACAACACGCTTCTAAGAACCATATAAATGTGATTCTTGTACGACATATAGTCATCCCACTTTAAGGTAAATTATCCCCCCAAACTTGTGCGAAGTAATGATGGGTCTTCTTACCGTAAGAATTTTGTCTTCAACTTGGAAGCACCTCAACTAAACCTTATTATTGAAATAAAAAATAAGACGAGCTTGATAATATTCAAGGTTTTGTTGGGCTTCTTGTCTATTTTCATCAAGTGCTTCTAACTCAGCAAAGCACAGTCGAACATTTTCTTCTTCAGTGAGCCCTTCTAGAGTAGTAAGTCTTAAAGGAGGTATTTGACACTTGAGTGGTAGTACTACTTTAACTCCAAAAGCAAGTCAATATGGTTTTGCTTAAGTTAGTGTACCATATGTTTTCCTATATGCCCACAAAGCTTTTTCCATCCTTTATTGCCAACATCATTTGAACTTGGAGACAACTTTCTTAAGTAGGTTGCATAGAGTCTTAAAGAATGTTTCAGCAAGACCATTGGTGGCAGCATGATACATAAAAGATTTAAGCTTCCTAAAGACAATGATATCATATATTCTGTTCATTAACTTGTTATCAAATGGCTTGCAATTATCTGTTATTGCATAGGGAGGGATGCCAAAGCAACAAATATTTATTCGGATAAAATTTACAGCATTCTCGTTTTTCACTTCATTAAATTGACAGTTTCAGCCCATTTTGAGAAGTAATCTGCCGCACCCAAGATGTACAAATGTCCACCAGTAGACTTTGGTAGTGGTCCCAGAACATCCAATCCCCAAGCGTCGAATGGCAAAGATGCGATAGTTGGGTGCAATTTTTTGGTGGCTGATGTATGAAATTTGCATGAAATTGAAAAGTATTTCACCTCTATGCATAGTCTAAGCAATGTTTAACCATTGTTTTCCAATAATATCCCATTCTATTTATGTGAAAGTGGAGTTTTTGTGCGGATTTATGTGATTCACATACTCCTAATTAGGCTTCTTGTAAAGTTTGAATTGTTTCTTCCTCTCCAGAAGTTGTAATAGTACACCCTCAAATAATCTTCTATATAATGTTTCCTTAAATAAAAGGAAATGAGGCGCATAGTGACAAATGTCAGTCTTTCTTCTTGGATTTTCTGGAAGTATCCCATAGCCGATGTAGTCAATAATGGGTTTTCTCCAATCTTCTTTTGCGGCTTCAGAAACGGCAATGAGATACTCGAACTCATTTTTTATATATTATCATTTGGCGGTGGTACTATCCATCTTTGATAAATAGTAACATACGTTTGATCAGGAAGGGTTAGCATTGAATCTAGGGCATCCAATGCATCGCTTCTCTTTTTTTTTGTTCTACACACATGTTTAAGGGTTAAGTTTCCAATCCATCCAATAAACTTTTGAGCATAATCATCATTAGAATGCAATTCAGGTTTATTCACCTCTTAACTTTTCGAGTGCTAGTAGATCACCAACTAAGAGTCGCCAAAGACTTGGAAGTGTAGTTTCTTCATGTTGATGGCCATCTCAAGTCCATGTATCAATGCCTGGTATTCCACGACATTATTGGAGTAACATCGGTTCAAAATAAAGGGAATGGTAGAATCTGTTTTTGTGAAGTGATGAAAACAACGCCAGCACCAGCTCCACCACGATGTGTATCCCGTCAAAGTATATTTTACAAGGAGGTAGAATTTCAATAGACATCACGTCTTCAGCAAGAAGCTCATCATCTAAATCCCAATGATTGAGTATCAGATGGTCTGCCAAGAAATCTGTTAATGTTTGTCCCTTTTCCAGCTTTCTAAGGGATGTATACAATTTCATATTGTTCGAATTGGAGGTGCCATATTGCTAGTCTGTCATTAAGGACAGGTTTTGACATAACAAGTTTGATAGGATTTACTCTATAAATAAGACGGATAACATGAGTTTGAAAATAATGCATCAACTTTTGAATTGAGAAGACAAATGCCAAGCAAAACTTTTTTCAATTAGCGAATAGTTCAATTCATTTGGCGTCATCGTCCTACTTGAATAATAAAGGTTTTATTTTTCTTTACTATTTTCTTGTGCTAACAGGGATCCTATAGACCTTGTGTTGCTATGTAAAATATCAAAGGATTTCTAGGTGTAGAGGCATAAAAAATCAAAGGTTTCGCTAGATACGATTTGATACTTTTAAAAGCATCGCTACATGTTTTATTCCAACTAAAAAGAGCACCTTTCTTCATGAAATGTCTGAATGGTTTTCTTCTTCCTGCTAGATTTAATATGAACCTCCTCAAGTAGGCTAGATTTCCTGAGAGACTTCTTAACTCTTGAATATTTTAAGGCTCAAACATATTCGATATTGCATAAACTTTGGCTTTAAAAATTTCATTTCCTTGATATCTCAAAATAAATCCAAGGAACTTTGTAGAAGTAACTCCGAAGGCATATTTCAATGGATTCATCCTAAAATAGTATATTCAAAGCAAATCAAACTCCATCCTTAAGTCATTCAAATGATTACCCCTCTTTCTCGACTTTACCACCAGGTCATGAACATAGCATTCCACATTTTTATGGAGAAAGTCATCAAAGATATTTTGCATAGCCCTTTGATATCTGGCATCAGCATTTTTTAAACCAAATCGCATCACTTTGTAGAAATAAATACCCTTAGTTGTGTGAAATGCAGTGATTACTTCATCCTTAGGTGCTATGCGGATTTGCTTATAGCCAGAAAAACCATCAATGAAAAACATCATGTCATAACTAGTGGTGGCATCAATCATCAATTTGGGAATGGGAAGAGGAAACTCAACTTTAGGGAATGCATTATTGAGATCTCTACAGTCAACACAAACTCGAATTTGATCATTCTTTTATCTCACGGAACAATACTTGAAATCCATGTAGGATATTTGACCGCACGAATAAATCCTACCTCAATGAGTTTGTTAGCTTCATTTTCTATCAATGGAACCAAAGTCTGGCCTAAAACGTCTTTGAGCATGTTTAACAAGACCAGAACCATTTTTGACTGCCAATTGACTCACCGCTACTTTAGGATTTAATTAAGAAATTTCTTTATAACTCAAAGCGAATAAATCCCTAAATTCTTTGAGTATAAAAATATAAGATATAGCTTATCAACTTCTCAAAATGCACTCAAGTAAGTTGACCTTGGGTCTTCATCAGTGTCAAGGGTAACTTCTTTCAATACATCTATTGTGGTCTTTACTCCTTCTTAAAGTTTTGGTGGAGCATATCCATCATTTTCCTCTTCCAAAGGATAATTTTCATTGATATATATATATATATATATATATATATGAAAAAGCGGTAAAATATCTTCTAACTCTTCGTCAATATTCATTTCAAGCAAATAATCTTACTCATTTTGGATTATAACATGATTTGTGAAACCTACACTTTTTTTCATCTTCCTCACGCTCCATGGTGTAAATCATAGTGTGAGCCTTTGCCTTGAGTTCCTCTTTACCCGAAACCACAATTTTCACTCGTCGCTTCATTATAGAAGGAACCAAACTTTTGAAATCTTTTCGAATCAAATGTGATATAGGTCATAACTTTTAAATAACTACACAGATTTTTGTTATTATTCTTCAATGGAACTAACCTCTCAATTCTTGAAGTCGCTTCCCCTAGTCGATGAAAGACGGAAGGCTTTTTATTCAAAGTATTGACCTCATCTTTAAAAGTTATATAATTATTGATATCCCTTATTATGGTAACGCAAATTGACGGTGGTTCGCTATGACCTACGCCTTACGTGCTTTCCTAGTTTCATCTTCTGATGGAAGTTTACCTAACATTGATGGTTCATTAGGGTTGTATCCTGCCTTCAAATATACTTCAAAGCATTAGTATCTAAACCTTCTCTTGTGAGTTTTGTAAGGAGCGCCACGTCTCGCACTTGATTTCGAACGATTGACCTTTCTGGAAACTTTGAAGACAAGTTTATCATGTCAATCAATCTTACAGGAAGAGTAAGCCCTCTCAAAGAATTTTCTTGAAGGTTATATGATTTACCCTCTTCTTTATTTACTTTAAGAACATGGAAACATCGAGAAGTCGACTTCTTTTTCGAAGACATGACCTTCCCTTCAGTAAGAATAGAACAAAGTTCTTTAGCATCAACTTTTACTTTTCTGCCCGCCACATCGAGTTTTTGCTTATAATTACATGGTTGGTTCGACATTATTAGGTTTTCCCCTTTAAAAACATAAATTTTCAAATATAATTTCGCATCAGCAAAGTGTGCCTTAACTTCAGTGAAAGGATTATCATCTGCAACTATCTTCCTTTCAATCCCGTCTTCAAGATACTTCAATCATTGATAGTACGAAGATGAGATTATTCTTTTCTCATGTACCCGAGGCCTTCCAAGTAATATATTTTATGAAGTATTTTCATTGATCACATGTATTCATGTGCATGATCGCAAATCTTCCATGTGGATCTCTAATTAAATGGATCATATGGACCTCTGTCCCCCTTGATTGAATATTTGCATCAAAAAACTACTTTCACTATGTTCTTTAGTTGTGATGCCGAGTTCCTTCAATGTATGGATAGGCAGAAGGTTGACTACAAATCCTTCATATATTAAGATTTTATCTATCTTCCTCTTTAGCATGTGATCCACCACATACAAAGTACGATTATGTAGTGTTTCACCAAATAGTAGTTCATTATTGTCACATCCGAGGAGAACCCCCTAGAAGTACCCAGCGTCGTCGTCCTCAAAGAGGACTAAGACTATCATCATAGCCTTAATCGTTAAATTTTATAGGTTAAAATGAGGAAAACTAAAATATTTCATCTACATCTACATCATGAGGTTTACATAAACCTCTTGCTTACACATAACATATACATAGGGAGTTTACTTAGATTACTCTCATAGGAAGCTTACTTAGTCTTCTACATGTATGTCACATATATATACATACACAATATAGTCTTAAAAGGGATGTATCATATTAAACCATCTAAACGGAATAGAACAATATGGGCATAGCCCTTACACAAATGCATAAATTCCACTTCGAGCTTACAACAATGTCCTGCAAAATAAGATTGAAACATTAGACAATTGCAAGTCACGTAGGTAGAATATGAGAAAAGGCATCATCCTTGAGTCTTGAGAACATACACATACTTGGAGAAAAGATCCAAGGGTTCCTTGCAAATTGGTCACGAACCCTTCAACGACCGGAAACTAAAATAATTGGGAAAGGGGGAAAAATTGGGGTTAATACACCACTTGTACTGAGTATGAGTATATGCACATTAAACATTTGAATACATGCATGAAAGGGACCATTTTATTAGAAAACATGCTAAGTAATTTAGAAAGTTTTAATGCACATACAAGAGAGTATATACAACATAAGGATCACAATAACATAAGGCATATTCATAACCAAGGGCAACATGAACATAAAGCCATATCAACATTTCCTTTTCAATAGTTCATATCAACATAGCATACAAAACCCTTACCAACTATCCCATCCCAAGCCTACAGGTGCAATGCTACCCCACATATTCAAGTAAACCTGATAGGATATTATAAGTAATGCTTTGCTTCATACCACATATTCTCTTATGTAATCATCATCACATATAGCAATTTAGGCCAATAGCATATTCAATAACATCCACGTTATATAAGATTATCATAATATAAAACCAACATTTCATAATACATAAGACCATCTCCTAGGACTCCTTTTTGAGTTAATTTGTGTAATGTCTAGGTAGAGTCTCATGCCCTTACCTATCATAAGTATAACCCTCAAGTCATCCTAATCAATGTTCATCTTTATTTAGTCATTCATTTTACATTCGAGAACATCTTGCCTTAACTGACATAGACCACCTGAGCTAAGGTGGATTCCGGTGTCATCAAACCCTACACTAAAAGAAAATGGACTACTTGCCAAGGTAGTACCAAACATGAACATAGTGTTTAACTGGATCCACTATCTAGTATTCCTATGGGGGCAACATAGTTAATGAACTAGGAGATGTATTTGTTACTCTCTTTATTCAACATGCATTATAGTCTGCAATCTCATGAGTACAATAGTCAACCTACATTCCCTACTTGGGAAGGGACACTCCTCACTAATAGTTCACTCGGTGATAATCTAGAGTCCCTTTTGAAATGTCTTTAAGCCTTTATTAATCATCATGGGCTAATGTAAGTCATAGAGGACTACCCCTTGTATGTCATCATCATTAGACTTTATTAATCATCATGTCTTAATGTAGGTCATAGAGGACTACACCTTGTATATCATCATCATAAGCCTTTAGTAATCATCATGTCATAATGTAGGACATAGAGGACTACACCTTGTATATCAACATTATTAACTCATTAGGAATTGCATGAAAATATCCTTTCATGGCAATCCTTCATTTGTGATATTAACAGCATCATCATCATATAATAATAAGGCACATAAGTGATTCAAAATCAACCTTATATCATCATACCTTATTCATAATCTCACAATTCACATAGTTAAGACATTTCAATTACATTCATAATTCCATCTCCTAGGAAATCTAATCACATGCAATACTTTAATTAACCATCATCATCAAGTACAAGAAATCACAATTGAAGTAAAGAATTCAAGATCACAATGTCTTACCAATTCACCTTTATAAACCTCCATCAATATTCTTACGATCAGCCAACCATATTCATCCATCATTAGGCGTAATAACATCATACAATCGTAGTTTACACAAGAACTAGGTCAATTGTATCATCATTATCTCAATTAACTTCAATTCATAACCTAGGGTTAGGGGGAAAAGGGTTAATCATGAATTCATCAAGAAATAGATGTCATCCCAACAATACATTACCCTATATTGTTCATGAATGAATTAGAATAGATAAAACAAGTCTAACAATCAATACATTCTTTAATTACTATTAATCCATAAGGAAGATCCAAGATTTGGAAAAATTTGGGAAAGGGAGATAATCCACACGAAATTTCCTTGATTGACATCAATCACAACAATCTATACTTAATTATCCATGGGTAATCACTATTCGACATAATCCATCATCAATTTCAAGTTTTGAAGAGAACCCATTTGTAGAAGGAAATCCTAAGAATTGGGTGATTTAGAAAAATATCAACTTTGAAAGGACCTCTGGAGGAAAGGAATCCCAAGAGTTAATAACCATACCTTAATGAATATTAATCCACGAAATTCAAGTAAAATCCTAGAGAAATTGGTCTTTTTCTTCAAGCTTGTTCTTCCTTCAATCGAGGTTGAATAGATAGAGAAACTAGAGAGAGGTGAGAGCTTTTGGGTTTTGATTTTGGGGATTTGATTTGAATGAGTAAATTTATGGAAAAACTGATTGAAAATCAATATATGGGACCCCGGTGAAATACCCATAAGACAACTCACTTAATTTGACCTTTTAATGAAGTCAAACTTGAATTCCAAATTTCATATTTTCATCGGGAAACAAACCTCCGACGTGGATTTTCTCCCACAAGATTTTCTAAATTAATTTTTGACACAGAAGAAGTCCACAATGTTCCCGCAACGCAGACCTGATTTTTGACCAAAGATGCACCAAGTCTGCGACACACACCACTTCATCAATGTGCATTTTGGCTGCTGCTTTGGCAGTTTGCTTGACCAAGTTTGGGGTCCCTTCATGGACCTCTAGGGCTAGCCTTGGGGGGTCGTACCTTGAATATTTTACTCTATATACATAGTTTTACCTATTTAAAATGATTAAAAAAGTTTTAGACTTCATATGACACCTCCAAACCTTCACGAAACCTAAGGGAACTTTACTAGTTCAATTACACTAGCTTACGGACGTCATGGAAATTTCTTGACGCCTTGACTCTAAAACTTCCTTAATTATAAACATTATTTTAGGCTTTTAAACAGTTTTATAAGGTTTAGTTCAACATGTGATGCTCTACCTTAGGTCATGGACTTTCAGAGTGTTACAATTATATGTAAATGTGATTTTTGCATTACATACATGTACTTCATGGGAAGAAGGTTCAATATGTACATGTGGTTCTTGGGAAGAAGGTTCAATAGACTTTTCAGAAGGTGGAAAATCGATCATTGAAGAGATTTCTCTTGTTTCTTTTTATCTTCACTAGGAAACACTTTTGTTGAGGATTCACTCATTATTCCTTCTTTGTCAGTATGATGAACCTTCAATCTTTCTGCTTTATCAGCAGTTAAACATGATGGCTAGACATTGTCTAGAGTAGACTTTATGTTGAAAGAACTTGGTAAGAATTCCTCTAGAGTCACAAGACATCGCTGGTTTTGGTAGTGATGCACTTCTACCTTTGCCCTTTTTGGGCGCTTGATTGACTTCTACATCTTCATTTTCTTCACTATTTTCCCTCAAATCGGTTGCATAGATGATTTTTTTGTAAGATTGAGTTGTTGCGTCTTTGCCTAGTTACAAAAATACAACCTTCATCACTATCTATATCAATATCCTGCTACGATGACGCTTCTTTATGATTTTCTAAGACTTATATTTGGACCGGATCGAGTGAGCCGAATGTGATAGAGATTTGGTTCAAACTAGCCTTCTCATTTTCATGACCGGAGAGTACCCCCTAGACATAACCGGAGCCAACTTACCCAGCCCTTGCGCCACTGCCCTAGCAACACGTGGCCTTCCCTGGCGGGACAAGGTCTTGTAGTTACCCAAATTTTTGATTTCCTAATTAATGATAGTTCGAGTCGGTACAATAGATACAAAACCTCTCGTTCGTCCCAAAGGACTATTGCACATGACATCAAACACCTCATTTCCATTTACTTCTAAATTAAAGAATTGTTCCACTACAGAATCACGATGGATGGTGACTTTTAAATTAATTGACACACTAAAATGTATTATACCCAAAGACCATAAGAAAGTTTTAGGAACCACATTAATAAACAAATGTGTTTAAATAACAAAAGACTGGCCCGCCAGGGCGGCAGCCCTCCTGCTGAGGCAGGGCAATTGTGGCGAGAAACTCCCGCTGATCCTGGAGATCGGGAAACAGTAAAAAGGGAAAAAATCTTTCCATTTCTCCCTAACTATTAAAATCCTCTCGGTCACTCTTGCTCCAAACATAAAATCTAGGTAATACTCATGCTCTTACTCTCTTTACTTCATTAAATTCATAATTATTAATGCATGACGATAATTTATAGATTTGAAACAATTTATGGGTATTATTTGAAAATTAAATTAAATTACTAATTTGATAGAGAAATGTTGCATGAGTACTTCCTTTACATCCCCAATGTCAGGACAATGTTTTGGGCGTAAGGATTCGTAGAATTTTGATCGAATCTATACTTGAAAGGTTGGGAGATATTGAAAATTCTCTTTGTTAAAAAATCAAATTTTGGGGTATTTAGGAGTTATTTTCCAAAATAATTGTTTATTTATGTTTAGGGTAGTTTATATGTTTTAGTCTGCTAATATTCTTTTGAAAACAGAGGTTTGGGATTAAGAGGCGCCATTTTTGCGCCTAGTGTTAATCTATACAACCTTCATCTCGCAATGGAGGCCTCTATTACTTCGTTGCGGCAGAACTTGGGCTGGTTTGGTGGTACAGAGGGAACCAGTGGTCTGCATCCCTTACCTAAAAATTTCTTTCATGTTATGTTACGTTGGATTAATACTCTTGTGTTGTAACTTATATTTAACTTATCGCAGGCTCTTTAAATGGCAGGCCTAAATTAAGAAAACTTAACTTGCATTCGGTTTCCCGATGCTGCAAGTCGAGAGCATTTCCATGATCACCAGAACACTATATTTTGCTCCAAGCGGGATTTCCATTTACTAAATCTAGAGGATAAGAATCCTGGCTTCCATGCTGGATTTATGGAGTTTGGATGGGCCCCCACATACGGAGGTTCTCCCGGACGCACGTTCCACTTGGGTTATGAAGTTTTATGTCATCCTTCCTTCTTTGTGATGGGACGATCCTCACCCTGCCATCCGTATCCTGGGATTTTACATACCCCTAAATACCACAGTCATTAGTGATGTGTTAGATGTGGTGGAGGTCTCGAATGTGGAGTATAAGGCCAAGATGAGAGAGATGGATCTTCCCTAGATAAGGGACACACTGATCGAGCCTGCACAACGGGACTAGGTTTACTGGGATGTTGTAGAGAGCGTCACTGGTACATATTATTAGAATCCCATGAGAGGATGCAACATCGATGTGACTCAATTTTAATTAACAAATAAACAGTTTAAGGAATGAATGAATTTTAAAAAAAGGTAAAGGGTTTTAAAAGGGAGACGCCACCTAATTTTGTAAAAACTAGGAAACAAATGGCGACATGGCCTAGTGGTAAAGTAGAGGACTGCAAAACCTTTTTTTCCCCAGTTCAAATCCGGGTGTCCCCTGATCAACAAAAATCAGGAAATCTCTTTTTTTTCTTCTTGTTATATAACCTGCCTAATGATTCGCGAGCAAAAGCAGAGAAAGCAGACTGTTGATACTTGTTTTGGTCTGGGTGTTTTAGAAAAAATTGTAAATATCATTGCATTGCATTGCATATTTAGGCATAGCTTTCAAGTAAATATTCAAATGCTCGAGGAGATATCAAGATTTTGGATTAATTAATATAAAATAAATGTCTACGAGACTAATTTAATCTAGGTAAGGGGTTCAAGTTATTTCTAAAGAAAGTTGTTAGGCATCCTTCAAAATCCACAATTGTGGTCCCGACAGAATTCAGTTTTTCAAATTGAGGAGGAGATAACAAATATTTACAAGTATAATAAACATGAAATATACACAAGTAATAAAATAAAACAAGGTAAAATGATCTAATGGACCCCTACACTTGTGTATTCTTATTGTGGACCCTTACTTTACCAGCTAAAACCTTAAACGTAATCAAAAGATGATTTTTAAACACTTCCTATAATGTGTGTAGTCCACTCTTCGTCAAAACGATAACCTGTCAAGTCAAAGTCATGTAAATTAATAATACGTCATAATTATTTTATTAAATATTTTAAAAATTACTAACTAAAATATTTTTAAAAAAAGATGAATAATTCTTTAAAACATATTCTTGTTTCTCTCACCTTCTTCCAACTTCCGTCCACCTTTCCCAACTAACAACCGCCATAACCACCTTTATCACAAACACCATCACCTCTACCTCTTAGTTTATGATTCTTCCATTTAAAATTTTCTTCATACGGGAAAAAAAGTTTATAATTGGAAGTCTTGAAAAGAAAATCTTGATTCTTAAATTATATCTAAATTAATCTTTCTTTGTTTTCTTTTCTTCTCAATTTCTTCCTTTGTAAGACTTTTGTATTTGAAAATTTTGTTCTTTAATAGTGGTATATGATGAAACTTGAATGAAAAATAAAATAAGGTGGATCTACTAATAGAATGGGGTGGATATAGGGTTGCGGTAGACATGGAGGTGGGTGTTGGAAGATGAGGGGGATCAGGGTGACGTGTGGGCTGAGAAGGGATGGTAGTTGTGGTGGGGATGATTGAAGAAGGTGAAGTGAGGAGAAGAAGATGATTTTCCTAAAAATATTATTATTTTACATTTTTTTAAAATTTAAATATGTTATTCACTTGCCTCTACATGTGTGTGGTTAAACTCTCGTGTCAACTCATCCATCTTAATGTCACCTAGGCATGATCAATAGTCTGAGGGGTTTGATATTTTCTTTTAATGAGTTTAAGGGTTCAGTTGATAAAGGATTAAGTTGAAGAGTTCATAATACAAACTCATACAAGTACAGGGGTCCATCAAGCAATTTTGCCATAAAACAATAATGTAAAAAATGATGAACGTTAGACTAACATTGATATATACAAGATAATAAAAAAGAATATGGTTCAAACTGAATTTGAGTAGCTTGAACAAGAAACAACTCTTGGTAACTGTAGAGATACTCATTAAATGCTAGTAGGGAATAAATATAATTAGAAATGAGTAAATGAAATAATAATTTAAATATAAAAATATGTCTTATTAACATGGAAATCCTTGAAAATCGACAATAATTTCTTTATTGACCAAGGTTAACTTGATCAAATTAATGCAATAGCATGATAAAATCTACAACAAAAATAACACGAAATTTTTTTTTAAGTAAAACAATTCATTAGAAACAATTAAGATAATCTAAATAAGCCCAGTAGTAACATTTTAATTATAAAAAATAAATAAACAACAATTAAGAATAACTATAAGTACTTCAATAACAGAAAGCGAATAATAAATAAATGGAACAAAGGAACAGTCAACTCAAAATATGAAAGTGATCAAAAGTTCAATAAACATACCGGGTCATTAATTAATGACAACAATATTATAAAGAAAAAAACAAATGGCAACAATAAAATAAATAAAGCATAACAATAATAAAATAAGGTCAAATACATAAAAAGATACCTAAATTTGTTGGGTTTTTCCCTAAGGTACCTCAACTATGCTATTTTTCTATTGATTCATTGAACCACCCATATTTTTTTCCTTTTAAACACTATACTGGTTGATGTGAAACCAGATTTTTTGAGGGGTATCGATAGAGGTTAAATATGTTATTCCGGAACTCATTAATCTTATTGATAGGGAAAATGTTCGAGTATAATTTTGTTTTACTTCAAGTAATTTGAATACATTAAAAAATAAATTATACTAACACACTTTGTTTTCATTCCTTCAATCAAAAGTATTATAATACGAATATAATTCAAGGATGTTACAATAGAAAATCTATAAAAATCAGTCAACCGTATTAAAAAGGAACAAATTGTGAATCAACATCTAGAAAAAATCAACACAATGCAAGAACTCTTCATTGTTTGGTCAGAGAAAAACAAACTTTAGCAAAGAATAAGAAAAATGAAACTAACATGGCAGCCATAACACTCATTTACATTTAGAAACATAACATATCTAAACCTAAATAAAAATATAATGAAGATAAATGATTTCAGAATCGTAACCATAAACCCATAAACTAATTAAGAAATAATATTTAAATACGAAAATAAATAAAAAACTATAATTTCCTAAGAAAAGCGAATATGGTGACAATAAACAACAATAATGAACAAATCAATAAAAGAATCACAAAATCTTAATCTAAATATTAAAATTCACTCGTATTTTGAACAAGAAATAGAATAACAAAATAAACAAGCTATACGTAAAAGTTAAGGTTACTGAAGTTATATATTTTTCGGCCAGATCTCGTTGTAATCAGTGACCATGAAACTAGCAGGGATATGGTGGTTGTTCATCGGCTTGGAAGGGATTTTGTTCGATGTTGTGTGTATGCTGGTGAGTTATGTTTCTTGAGGTTGTTTTTGGGTGGGCTTCTGGATGGAAAAGGTATTGTTCCATGGTAGAATAAAACTGAGGTGGGTTGGTTTCGCCGGTGGGGTTGGGGGTTTGAAAAATAGAGAGAAATGGGAGTTGTTTGGATCACTTTTGGAGAGTTTGGAGGTTGTTTTGTTGCAGGTCTGGTTGAGAAAAAATGGTGGTTTAATGGTAGGGTTTTAGGTCTTTGTGGTGGTGTTTTGGTTGATGTAATAAGTGTGGATGGAGAAGATGGTTGTTCTCCAAGAGTGAGCTAGAGGAGCTTGAAAAAACAGGGGATTTGGACCGTGCTTAGTCGGGAATGGATACTAGGACTACTTTTCTTAAATTCATGACGAACCTGCAGGACGGACCGTCATAGACACGACGGGTCGTCATGGACTCCGTAACCCCACATTTGGTTAGACTTCTCCATCTTCCTTCAACAGCTGCACTACGCTGCCACCTACAGACCGTCACAAGCTCCGTAGGTGGTCTCTTCTGCATTTCTTCGCTCACAAACCTCTGCATTCATCTTTGGACAGATTTCCTGCAAATAAGGAGAAACTTATCTAAAAATTAGCACAAAAAGGCTTTTGGACACACTAAACTTAAGGAAACAGTATTAATAATACCGTGAAAACACGGTATATCAACACCCTCAACTTAAATTCGTTGTTTGTCCTCAAGCGACGCACTATGACTTACTACACAATTTTTTTACAATAGTATCCATGTTTTATCCTTTGCAATCATTTGGCTATCAATCCCGATTAATCTCATCATGTTTATGCATGCTATCACTATTAGGCTTGAATTATGTGGAATCAGACCATGACACAGACTCACTATGCACTAACACCTATCCTCTTCAATTACTCACCGAAGTGCTAACATTTCTGGTAATGCAACTAATGTCCTCATTTCAAAACAAAATCCTCATTTTTCACACAATGATTTCAGTTTGAGTGAGTATAAGGATTAGTTTTCAACACTCACTCTCAGAACAAATTCACACTCATTCATACCTATTGCCATAAGCTTGCCTTATTTTCACTGCTTTAAGTTCGCTATACAACCCTTAGAATCACGATAGGACTTTCTTAGCTTGCAACATAGGCTCAGGGTCAGTTAGGGTATATTTAGGTATACTTTAGTGACTTTTTTTCATCCTTGACATATCGTCTAAACATACCATTTTCTATCATTTTATCTCGCCCAGTTTCTCATATTCTTTCACCTTGCTATTTTCTCTTCTTTCTTCATTTGTGTAAGTGACTCTCTTCTTTTCTTGCTTGTATTTCTTGTATATTTTGATTTTTATTTACTCTTTTTTTCAACTAATTCTTGAGTCACTTTACTTTTGTTGTTTCTCTCTCTTTGTTTTTTCAACCCCACATTCCAGAGAATTCCTCATAATAGCAACCCTCAACTCATGGCTTTGCCATTAGCCATGAGTCAAAGTACACAATACCCAAAGTTGGGTTAGGGCCATAACAAAGATTGTTTACTACATTAGCCACCCTCAACTTATGCTTTTGGCATAAGCTGAGGTGCACATGTCCAAGGAGGGACCAGGGCCAACACATTATTTCCAAAAAAGATCAGTTGGAGTGAAAAAGAAAGGTCTAACCAGGCAAGTTAGTGGACTATTCAAATCTTCCTCACACTCACTTGACAACTCATCACTCTACCAGATTATCAGACACCTAGTTCGAATTTTAGACGTAGGGTAATGCAGTGGTGTACCTCTATGTCATGCTTAGAGCCACACACTTATCAATTTCTATGCCTAGTCATGCATCATTTTCCATTTTATCAGGATATCATTTTAGCCATCATGCTCCAGAATTAAACTATGTACACAATATATAGACATGCCGGTTCAACAGAAAAAGTAATCCGTCTTTTGGGGAAAAGGAACACAGGAAAGAAAACCCCAAAAGAGGATAGTGAATTTGGACTACTCACACTTCACCCTAGCACTCACTTTCCATTTACCCCACCCCCAACAAAAAATATGCAATTGTCCCCAATGCATAAAAAATTGAAATACTAGAGTGGTAGGTGAAGCAAACTTGTGTCACAAAGCGCCAATGATCAGCAAGCTGGTGGGTTCGGTTCCCCGGTACCCACTTCCTCTGTAATCTGGACACACAGCCGCTAACTCTCCTGCTCTCATCTGGTGCGCCACCTCCTCAGCAAGCCTCCATCTCACGGCTCTCCTTCTTCTGTTCTCGCGCCTCATCCTCCGCTTGACCCCTACGCCTCTTGGCATGCTCTCGAGGAGGAGGTGGTGGAATCTCTGAGGTGGCGAATAGGGCCGCCAACACTGTGTATTCAGCAGGCTCGACAGAAGGGGCCTCAGACTCAGGCACCCTAGCCTCTAAGATCATGTCAATATCTGCGCGAAGGCTGTCAACCGCAGCCTGAAGAGTCGACACATACACCGGAGGGGCTGGCCGGGCTAGCACCCGCAACTCAAAAGCTTCCAAGCGCTAGTGAACCTCAGTGATCTTCCGCTCTGTATGCTGGACCATTTTCTGCTCTAAGCGCTCTTCTGCCTCATAATAGACCTCTGCATCCATGGCTGAATATGATGCAGAAGTGTAGCCATTTGCGCCTCTAATTTTTGGACCCTAGCAAGCGGGACCAGCGCATATAGAGGGGCTGTGCGAGAGGAGCTCGGGGCAGTGCTATTACCCGGGATAGACTCGTTCGGGATAGTGTCAATGGATTGAGCCTGCGTAGCCGTGCGAGCCTGGGCTACCGTATCAGCCAGATCATCAGCAAGTGAGGGCAGCTCTGGACGGAGCCCTTTGCATGGAGCTAACTCATTGGCCTAATCTCTGATGAGGCCGACATCAACAATGCCCAGAGGGGTCTTGAGCTGATCAACGTGCCATATAGGGACACCTGCGGACCTGCAGAGAGAAAAGATCATGCACGGGAAAGGGTATGTAGTTGTGACCTTAAAATCCCTCTCGTGCATGACTGCCTGTAGAAGCCACGCAAAATCCACCTCAAACCCGGCTATCATCACTGACATCAGTACTGCTCGGTCTCATTTGACGGTATTATCGGCGGCTGTGGGGGAAAGGTAGTGGCGGACAATCAACCACAAAAACTTTGCCGTGAAAGTTAGGTTGGCCTTCTTGATGGCCCCTTTCGGATCGGTCACCCAGTCGGCACCCACTCCATCAACGGACAAGTGCAGGGCCATCTACCTCTTGGTGGTCTCTCTAAGTGATGGCTCACGCAAGAATTGGCCATCTTTAACAATTTGCCATCGGTAGTCAAACTCGGCAGTGAGAGGGGTCTGATTAGCTTCAAGACCCTCGCCATATATAAATCGGCAGATGGCAGGCAGGGAAATATTGACTTGAACGCCCCGTACTAGGACCTGCTCCAGTGGGGCCTGTTTGGCAGGGGCAGCCCGCCTATCAATCTGCAATCGAAGAGTCACTACGTAGGATGCATAGAACTTTCAGACCAGCTCTTCACTATATTGTCCCAAGGGACGTGCTGTGCACTCCAGTCGATGTATGGTGAAGAGATTGTGGATCTCAGGCATCGTCCGGAGACTCCCTGTAAAGACCCGCCGCTCCAATGTGAGTGTTCGAGCCATAACTCCTTTGTCATTAAGGAACTTTGCGTCGGAGTAGACTTGAAATCGCCCGTTGACACACAATATCCAAATATATGATATAAGAATTCATGTATTTACTTCAATGAGAAAGAGTAAAATCCGAAAGTTTACTTGATTAATCAGTAAAAGTCACCAACAATTAATGATAAAAGTCTCAAGATATTCAATAATCTCTCAAAGAGTCTACAAAATAATCAAGAGTCTCACAATACTCAAAAGTCTAAAAATGGTCCAGAGTCTAACCTCAAAAACGAGGTTTTTTGAACTATTTATAGAAAAAGAAAAACCTAATTAAACAAGAATTCTAATTGCTGGAAATATGTCAAAACGCGGCAGGGTCGACGGACCTCGCGACGGATCGTCGTGGTCACGACAGACCGTCATGGACTCCGTCGTCCCATACTTGTGCAATTTCTTCTGCTGCTCTCTTCATTACCCTGACGGCAAGTATGACGGACCGTCACAGGCACAACGGTCCATCAAGGGTCTTCGTTTCAAAACACTTAAACTCTTGGAATATGGGTACTGGGACTACTTCTTTGAACTTCATGACGAACCTGCAGGACGGACCGTCATAGACACGACGGACCGTCATGGACTCCGTAACCCCACACTTGGTCAGACTTCCCCATCTTCCTTCAGCAGCTGCACTACGCTGCCACCTACGGACCGTCACAAGCATGACGGACCGTCACAAGCTCCGTAGGTGGTCTCTTCTGCATTTCTTCGCTCACAAACCTCCGCATTCATCTTTCGACAGATTTCCTGCAAATAAGGAGAAACTTATATAAAAATTAGAACAAAAGGCTATTGGACACACTAAACTTAAGGAAAAAGTATTAATAATACCATGAAACCACGGTATATCAACAGGTATTTGGTGTAATTGGCAAGGGTTAATTAAATTCTCCACATCACAAACCAGAGGATGTGAATTGTTGGTAACTACATGGTGCAATTATTAGTTAATTACTTTTTAATTTCTTTTTTTTCAAAAAAAAATTCTATCTTTTTTTTAAAAAAAATTTACATCTATTATTTAAGTTCTTTATTATTTCTAAAAGTTTATTTTTACTTATATTATTATATTTTAATTTCTTCTCATTCTCAACCTTACTTCATGTGATTTTACGCAGTTTTTTTGTATTATCTATTTCTTTATGTCATATTTATTTTATCAATAGCATAATTATAGCAGAAATTTCATACTTTGAGTTTCTATGATCAGTTCAAGTGAAATGTATCAATTTCAATAAATATAAATCAATTAGTTCATAATATTGTATAATTCCATGTAGAAATCTCAAATTTAGGATTAGAGAAATCAAGAATGGTATTGATGTATTGATAGTATTAATAGGTTGATCAATATTGATAAATTGACATGTTGATCGATATTTATTGTATTGATCTATTGATTAATAATGATGTTATTGATAAAATAATAATGTTTATAACATACTCCTTATATCGGAGATGTAAATTCCAATGTTAACTATACTTAGAGTCCTACTACAATACCTATTACTATTATAATAATAATGCAACTATAAATAATCTAATCCAGTTGTAATATAATCCTAATCATAAAAATAATACTAGATGAATATAATCCTAATTAACATAGGTAGTCTAATCCTGGTGCGACTCAAATTCTTCTGTAGTGTTATAACTCGTCAGTCAGCTTCGTTGGACCTGTTCCTTCGACATGTTCAAATCCTCAGCTTCCTTTTTTATCAACACTTGTTATACACTATTCAGTCAACTGAGTTGAACCTGTTCTTTTGACATGTTCCAATCATCAGTTTCCTTCTTCTTCAACACTTCCCCTCAAGCTAGTGAGTGGAGGAACAATTACTCCTAGCTTGCTTTGGATATCCAGCAAAAAAAAACTTTGAATACACAAAAAACAACTTGTTTTATCAATGCTTCGGTATATTGATGTTGTGTTTTTTTCCAAATATCCAACAAAAAATACTTTAAATACCCAGCAAAAACTTGTTTTGTCAATGCTTCGGTATGTTAATGTTATTGTTTCCTCTTCCCCTTCCTTTTTGGGCAGATAATGCCATGTTATGATTTTGTTATGACATTTTTTCTTCCTCTTCCTTTATATCAAATCCTGTGAGAGCATTAACATATTGATTAAGGGTGGAATATGGTGTCTTACCTATGCTTCTAGCAAAATTAATTGTTCTCTTTTTCTTTTTCTTTTTTTTGAATATAAGTTTTTTTAATAGTATTCTCACATCTCTTTGGCAGATGAGTAGCCCATAATTACTTGTGTGTTTTCCTCAATCAAGGTGTTCGAGATCCAACTTCTTAGTAACACCTTTTTCTCCTTCCAATCATCAATATTGTCACTAGCTTTTGCATTATTCTTAGCCGCTACAACTTCCCTAGCAGTCTTTCCAGTGGCACATCTACTTTTACTTGGTTCATTCTCTAAGATATGAATCAATTGTGATATATGTGTCCTCATTATGAGGTAGTTTTTTGGCTTAAGTTTAATAGAGCAACCGACAATTATTTGGTGAATTGAGGAGGTTGACATGGTTTTTGGTAGAAGGGGTCATTAGAACGTGTGGGTTTTTTTTCATTTTTTATAATCAATAATCAGAGAACGGAAAAGCTTTAAGCTCTGATACCATGTAGAAATCTTAAATTTAGGATTAGAGAAATCAAGAATTGTATTGATAGTATTGATAAGCTGATCAATATTGATAAACTGATATATCGATCAATATTTATGTATTGATCTATTGATCACTAATGATGTTGTTGATAAATAATAATATTAATAACATACTCCTTATATAGGAGATAATTGTAGAGTCCTAAGTTAACTATACTTAGATTCTTACTATAATACCTATTACTACTATAATAATAATAATGCAACTATAAATAATCTAATCCTAGTTATACTTTAATTTTAATCATAAAAATAATTCCATACAAAATATAATCTTAATTAACATAAGTAGTCTAATCTTAGTGCAACTCTAATTCTTCAGCAGTTTTGTAACTCACCAGTCAGCTTCGTTGGACATGTTCCTTCGACATGTTCCAATCGTAAGCACTCTTCTTCATCAACACTTATTGTAGACAAGTTAGTCAACTGCGTTGGACCTGTTCCTTTGATATGTTTCCATCGTTAGTTTCTTTATTCTTCAACAAATATTAGTTAAGAACACAAATTTATTGATTAATATATTTTTTAGAAATAATGTATATCTTAATTATTTAATTTAATATCATTTATGTAGTTTCTCATTTGTCTAGTGTAAATTTTACAGAACGTGTGTAATAACATTATGATGACCAAACATGTCCGATATAATTACTAGACTGTGTAAATACTAGGCTAGTAATTACTACCCAAATAATTACACCAATTTCAATTACCAAGTGACTTTCTAAATAGGCCCAAATATAGTTTTGAATCTCTTTTAGAGTTGTAAACTTGAATTGGGTAAATTGAAGCCGGATTTCAAGTGGGTTTTCTATTTTAAGTGTTCAATTTCATGTTACCCATGGCTAATTGCATGCAAAGTATAATTTCTTTACACTTTGCAAAGTGGCTTAAACTCCAAACTCTTGGAATGTGATTACGGAATTGATTGTTGATATAATTTGTGAATTCATTGAATTGCTCTGTTTTATGAAAATTCACTAATTGTCGATTGATTAATTCTTGCATTAAGGTGGTCAATTCAATTTTAGCTTCATTCTTGCATTGGTACTCCGAAAAAAAAACCCATAGAAGTGGGTAATAAGTACACTTGTAAATTTTGGGTTAATCAAGATAACATGTTGATGAGACTGAGCGAAGATTCCATGTAAAAAGCTTTGAACTTGAAAGAAGATTAGCATCAACGATGGTAACCTACTTATTGGCGATTAGTTAGATATAATGAGCAATTTTACAATACCCAAAATGAAATAAATATTCAATCTCCACACACTTATAGACAATTAGTTCTTTGAATCATCAACTACAGTAATTTTATCGATTGGGAGTTAAAACCAGTGTTGTTGAAATTGGTGGTTTCTCCACCTCTTTGCTATTTCAACTTTATTGAAATTAATTGCTAGTTAATTCTCTAATTGAATTCTTAACAATATACTAGTCCCAGAATTCTTTGTTGGGTTTTAATTGACGACGAGCTTCGTCCCTTTTCATTGACATTTGAGCATTATGAAAGCGTCTTACTCATATCAAGGGAGCACAGATTCACTGAGGATGTTTAGGACTCCATAGATAATGGGAGAAAAGAAAAGTAATGTAGATTCAAACCTCATTGGGCTTTTATAGGCGTCTCTTTTAAGGCAAAACTTCAAAACTGACTGAAGTGACATTAGGTTAGCAGCTTGGAACAAATTATATCGTGCATAGGAGAAACCTAATATTTCCTTTCTCCTCCTCTAAGAATCATTGCACTACAATGTGAAAGAGGAAGATACCAACAATCACAAATGTCACACAACAGCCAAGAATATTGCTTCCCTTTATGCTGACATCTTATGAAAAAATCAAAACTACAAAGGAATGTCATCGCTACAATCACTATCAATTAACAAGTTTGTATGGCAAATCTTCAATTGTTTTACGTTTTCTTGCAAAACCTCCCTTTCAATTTATCGACCACTGGACTTCATAACTCTCTGCATCAAAAGTAACAGAGCTTTACATCAGAAATGTAGGGCACTAGGTTTACATAAAATCCTAACCACACAATAATTTTTTTAAATGATACTTCTTAGTTGTACTTTTCTTTAAAAAATGAATTATGATTCAGATACTCATTTTTATAGAAATAAAAAATTAAAGTAAAATTTGAAGAAGAAAAAATAGCAAGGGAAAAAGTGAAAATAAGGTTTGGCGAAAAATATACAAAAATAATAGTGATTACCATTTTTCAAATTTCATGCGTAGATCTAGGTTTGAGGGAGGTTTAGAAGGTCAGCCGAGTAAAAAGTGGAGTATATGGGCAGTATCAACAGAATTTAAATGGTGGAAACAGTAAAATGTCACAATAGAAATTCTGTGGCAATTACAGGAATAATGTAGGAGTGCCTCAGCGAAAACCTTCCCAGTTATAATATGTTCAATCCAAAAATTCTGAAATGTATCCACAAAAATGCAAGCAAGTATAAACATGGAAAAGCATAAGAAGTCAAGTGGCTAAAGGGAGATGATGGGCCGTTTTCAGCAAAACTTGAGCCGCTTTAACCCTTCTAGTGTTGTACATCACTTCAAACTTCTTATCAATCTCAGAATGGAATAGTAGACCATCAATAAATGACAAATTCAACAGAACAGTCGATTGATTCTACTGATAGCAGCAGTAGAAAAGGTTCAGTTGATGAGCTCGGTGACTTCTGTAAACAAGGCAACATAAAGAAGTAGTAGAAGTTTTGCATTTCTTGGAGATGTAATATTTCACAGTCAATTTTGTCTCAATGTATTATGTTGATCGATGGATGCGATGAGGATGAATCCCTTGAGGATGCTAGATCAACTCATGAATACCTTTTTGAGATCTCATCCTCATCTTAACATCAAAATGTACAATAAGATTCTTGAAATGAATGGAAGATGTTGCCTCCATGAATGATGCCTTCTTGGTGTTTCGATAAATGCCTCAACATAATTTGACTTCTTGGGACACAATGATTACATGGCTTGGTAAGATGGTCTTAGAGAAGATGCAATAGAATTGTTTGGGTAATTCAAGAAAACTGGGATGAAACCTAATGGCCAAAAGTTTGAGTGTCTTCCATGCTTGTAGTGTTGTTGGTTATATAGCTGAGGGCATGTTACACTTCGAATCAATGAGTAAGGATTATGACATTGTTCTCTCTATGGAGCCATATGCAGTAAGTACAGGATATCTTGATGAAGCTATGGAGTTCATTGAAACATGCCTATACAGCAAAGGAAGTATGGGAAACCATGACGAATCCGTGTACAATTCATGGGAATCCGGAGCTTGCTGAGATTGTTGAGCTCTGAGACCCATCTTGTTTGGATGGATAGTCAAAGGCAGGTTTTTTGGCTGTGAAATTATCAGAATAGCCAAGGAAAAAGAGAAGATATATGCATTTCTAAGGAAAAAGAGCAGCTAAAAAAGGACGGTTACACACTAGAGACCAAGGCCTCATTTTATTTTATTTTTGCACTTAATGGAGGCCTGAATCTTAATCATTCAGATTCAGCCCATTAAGTGTGTTAGGATTTTAGGTTTGAATCTGAATGATTCAGATTCAGCTCATTTAGTTCATTTGTTTCTTTTTTCAAAAAGCCTCTTAATGAACCTGAAAAGGTCTGAACTGAACAAATCTTCAAGAGAGTCTTAACATAATTTAGACTTATTTAATAAGTTATAAAATAATATCGTATCAGCTCTCTCTGTCTTTGGGTGACTTTTCTCTCACAATTATAAACTTTCCTCCCCTTTCTCAATCAAACACCACTTTTTTCACATGAACTGGTAAGTTTTCATAATCTTTACAAGTATTTTATTCTATTAATAATTTTCTTAGGGTGTATTGAATGTTTGTAAAGAGCAATTGTTCAATAATATTTTTAGTACATTGATGTTCATCTGAAAAAAAATACTATTAATAATTAAAAATAATAACTATGAATACATAATTGAGGTCACTTATTAGAATTTCGTTTTAGGCCAATAATTTTATTTACTCTTTCATCATCAAACCTACTTGGTAGATTTCACTAATATACTATTGTCGTTGAACTAACTAATGAGGCTCTTAATAATTCTCCATCCCGATCTTCATTTTCAGCTAGAAGTTCACGATTTAGACAATTGGATCAAGGTTATTGGAACAAAAAAAGTATTCTTTAGTTTTTTTCTAATTAGCCAAAATATATGTTAGGTGTAGATACTGTGATACCTTATTTATTATTTTCCATTTAGTATCTATCATACTTATTGAACTTTATGATATATATTGTGCTATTAATTTTTTTTTACTCATGATTCTCATATTTTACTCTTGATGATTATGATATTTCTTTAATCAAAAAGTAACATTTTTTGTTCAAATGCAGATATTCAAATAAAGAAAAACTTTTCTAGAAAAAAATGCAATATTCTCATGGCCAATCAGTCCATAATGTTGCATCAGCAGAGACCAGAAACAACCAGTGCTTTTGCACTTCACAGTTGAAACAACTTTCACACACATGGCGATTTATAAACATTCTCTGCAGCACAAATAGTGCTAAGCACCACAGAAATTTTCATTTTACTATACCATGTGAAATTACCTAAACCATTTCTTATAGACACAGCAATGGAACATCCATTACTACTAATAAAACAGCTAATCATCTGGATCAGCTATACTCAATGATTTATTATTTACAGCATTAAATTAATATATAATGTTCCGTAAAATAATCTAGGAATCAGTGATAGCAATTCACCTGCCCCCTAATCACCACATCTCACCACACAAAAAGTTTTACAGCAACAAGAGCAAGTGGTTAGATCACACCATGAAAAGCTAAAGCACCACCTCAGTATTGTAAGCTTAAGAGAAATATATTTCTACTAAAACCAAAAACAGTTAGTGGACAAGCAAATCAGTTTATCAGTCTTTTAATGTTCATTTCAAAGTAAATCCAAATCATGTGGCAATTCAACTCCCAGTAGTAACAAGGATATGAAAAAAAAGGTTCAAAAAATGAAAGATCTACAAACATCATAATAACCACAATTGATGCATCTAACAATGGAGAAGACATTTATAAGTCGAAACCTATTAGTTATTCTGTGTCAAAGAACAACGACAAGTCAGAAGAAATAGGCTGCATGGTCGTAAAATGCTCAGGAAGACAAGAACAGTAATCATCTTGCTGCTTTAAATGAATGGAGACAATTCGTGGTGATTCCAGAATCACAATGAGGCCATTGATTCTTATAGGCTTCAGAACACTAAAACACACTTTCATCAGCCTACTCCCAAGATAGATAGCACTAACTTACCTTTTATGCAAGCGATCAACATTATCTTACAGTTGGTCTTCTGCGAAGAAAAGTTTGAGACGCCATGAGTGTCACTTGAAGTTGCTCAGACACTGTAAATCCCCGAGCTTCCATCAATCCTTGGAACTTTTGAGCATCTTGTACAAATCCACCAGCTATAAGCGACCATATAATCCTCTCGAAATCTTCTGGTTCCAACTGCTCTTGTTTTGCCTCCAGAACTCCAAGAGCTTGAAGAGCCTTTTTCTCAACATTAGCTCTTGCATACATGTCACATAGGCTAATATGAACCTTGAATGGAGGAGCCTCACCCTGCTCAGCAATTTTATCTAAGAGTTGTTCAGCTTCATCAATTAGTTGCATTTTACTCAACCAATCCACCAAAACCGAATAAGTAGCCACCCCAGGCTCAAAGCCATCTTTCTCAAGCTCTACTAAAAGATTTAAGGCTTTATCCAGCAAGTTATTCTTCTCATATGCTGCTATCATGGTAGCAGTGCATCTATCATTTGGCTTGTGTCCAAGTTTAATCATGTAATCAAAATTCTGCCTTGCCTGATCAGGGTCACCCGCTTTTCCAAATGCCTCAACAAGTAACATACATGACTCTAAAGTGGGCTGAAATCCTGAAAATTGCATTGAAGTTGCTATTCTTTGGGCTCCATTAGCATCACCGTGCTGAGAAAATGACCTTAGGAGGGCCATATAGATCTTCTTAGAGGATTTCATGTCTCTTACCTCCATTTCCTTCATCAATGATTCACCTTTCTTCGGGTCGCCAGCATTTACATAGGCTAGGATCATGGAATTGTAAACCCCCATGTCTGGTAGAAATCCTTGAGTTCTCAAGCTCTCAAATGCGGCTTTTGCTCGATCCAGATCACCTGCTTTGCTGTACATGTGAACCATGGTTGTTGATGTGAGAATATCAGGTACAATTCCATTCTCTCTCATCTTTCGGATATTTCTCTCGGCATCTTCTCGCCGGTTATCTCTAGCATGGGCATCAATGAGTTTTGAGTAGTCACGTATGTTTGTTTCGAATGACTCTTCACCAAGCACATGTTCTGCAATCTAACATGTTTACAAAAAAGTGGGAGTTAGCTAATACTAAAAAACAACTTAAATTCACATTTTCTTTTATAGCCAGACTCAAATTCAGATTTGTGACAACCTTTGCTTTATACTATTATAAATTAACAGTACGAAGAACGAGCATTCAAAAACAAGTGACATTAAGAATATTTAATACTAAAAAACAACTTAAATTCACATTTTCTTTTATAGCCAGACTCAAATTCAGATTTGTGACAACCTTTGCTTTATACTATTATAAATTAACAGTACGAAGAACGAGCATTCAAAAACAAGTGACATTAAGAATATTAACTTCAAGTCTCCCAGTTTTTGCGGTTGGCAATGGGACGAACGAAAGTTAAAAATAAAAATAGAAATTGAAGTCATGCTAATAAGAAAACACTTAATTGGAGAACGAATTACCTTCAAATATAGACTAGGATTTCGGTTCTGCAATCTATCAAGTAAATTTATCCAGTCTACCCTGCTAGGCTGGAGAAGTTGTACCCATTCTGCTATTAGTGTAGAATAATCATCTTCCTCCTGCAAAGAAAGTAATTTTTCAGTAATAATTTTGCACTTGCCGTCTATTTTTTTTGGTTCTTGAGGGCATATGATTTTCTCAGCCTCATGAATCTTATCAGCCACTTGTGACCATTTTGAATCGGACAAATCAAGTCCATAAATCTTATAGTTAATTTTGCCACGCCTTTTTGGAAGAGTGACAAGTTTAGGGTCCTCCGCACCAATACCATGTTCGGTCCCTTGTTGTTGTTGCTCTTCCTCCTTAAAACGTTCAAGACTGTGATAAAACTCACTTGCCTCCATCTTCTCGCGTGCCCATTTGAACCTATACTCCCTTAGCATATCTCCACGTATACCTACTTCACCAGCAAACCTACACATCTCCTTAACTTGCTCAGCTTGAAGAAAGTTCTTCATTTTATCCTTCCTTTTCGCTTTCTCCATATCTTCCAAAACCACATTACTCACCTCCCACACTGTCTTCCACAAATCGTGACTAAAATCATCATCCGACGACTTACCTCCAACAATCTGATCAAAACCACCCTTTTCCAGCTCAGAAACAACCTTGTCAACAATAACCAAAAGCATCTCATCAATAGTTTTTTTCTCAAAATCTGGATATACTTGCTTTAGTTTTCCACGCATTATCCAAACAAATCTTGACAAGAAGTCATTCATTGTAATATCATCCTCAGTGTCAATTACCATTTCTTCAGGTGTATCAGTAACTGTATCTGTGTGAATCAATCTTTTAGCACTCCAAGATTCAAATTTTGGAATTGGTGTGTTGTGAATTAGGAAAAATCGGCATTTGGTCCAACTGGTGGACGGTGGAAGAGAGGAGGTAGGGATTGAGGATTTTGAGTGAAAATGACATAGAATTTGCGTAGCTTTGAGTTTTGACAATTTCTCGATAGTTCGCTTGCTCATTAGTTGCTTCATATTCATATTCAGACCAAACAAATTAGGGTTTATCAAATTGCAGGAGAGTTACACAACTTCTCTTATATATATATATATATAATAAAACCTTTTCGGAGAGTTACACAACTTCTCTTATATATATATATATATATAATAAAACCTTTTTGGAGCGGGGTGGATGGTAAATACATATACTTTTGAGTTTTTTAAAAAAACAATTAATATGCATAATTAAAAACTTATGAACAAAGCACTAGGAAATTTCTCAATGTTACAATTTTAAAAAAAGAAAGTTTAAAATAATTTAGTCATTTTCAATTTCAATTTGTAAATATTAAGAAATATAAATATATGTGAAAGTGTTCTCTTTTTTAAATTAAAAAATTACCACATCTAATTGTCACGATCCGAGAGCACTCCCAAGTGGTGACGCGTCGTACTTGACCTCTTGGAGGTCTTGTAAAAGCCTCTTAGCAATAATTTCTCATATAAATATGAAAAGTAGTGCGGAATTAAAACTTTTCACATATAAAATCAATACGGAAACTCTTTTATAAAACGTAAGAAGACGAAGTCTCATCATAAGTCATCTTAGACACATGTTAATATCATAGGGTAACAGCCCTTTCATTTAAAGGAAAACATATATCTAATACAAAGTCTTTAATAAAAGAAAATTAGAACTAAAATTTATGTCCTCGATCATATGAGGACATACCAATCTTGAGAGAAATCAACTTCCCAAGCTTCAACTTCTAGGATTCCTCACTTGCCACCACCTACACTTTTAGACATAGAAAACATATGGAATTAAGAACAATAATGCTTTAAGTATGGTGAACATGCAAGAAGCCCTTGCAAAAGGGGACATTTACTTAAAGATATGTTTTTCATGCTACTTTAATAAAAATCTTCATCATAAGAGTTTAAGAGACATAATACAAGCCAACAATCACATATAAGATATATTCAACAAGCATCCCCATATAGAGCTTAATTCCATATTCAACAAGTAAGCATTTTCATCACTTTAGACTCACTACCTAAGGTTACTCTAAGACTTACCTAAGTAAGACTTGAAGAGACTGCTCATACACCCTCTTCAAGTACACCTACGTGATCCTCAAAGCTACCCTAGATAAGAACCTTTCTATTTAACATATTTTTACCAAGTGAACATTAATCATTAAAGTCATTTAAGAGACAACTAACAAGTAGGGGACTCCTCATAATGGTCTTGGAAGACCTAGGGAACTCACTCTAGCATCTTCAAAGCCTACTCGTCTCATAAGTAGATAGCTTCTCACTCCACTACCTACACGTTGTAAAACCTAACTAGAGAGCACATCCCTGATGAGAATAAACATTAACCAACATAGACCACACTAGTTAGGTATGGAATCGGGTGTCATCAAAACCCCACACCATGGAAGGTGTTCTATGTCACATCCCGAGACCACACCCTAGAAGATATGACACTCTCGGAGTGAAACCGGACTCAACCTCTCGGAGGTCTTGTACAAACACATTCGTATCGTTCATTGCATATAAACATATGAAAAATAGTGTGGAATTAAAACTTTTCATAAACATTCTATAAGTCTTTAAAATATCTTTCATATAAAACTCATAGGAAATACTAAGTCTCATTTCATCAAATCTTAAACACAAGAATACTTTGGGACACGTCCCATACAATATGAATATGAAAATACTTAGTCTATTACAATACTTCAATAAAAGAAATAAAAGATATATATGTCCTCGAATCAAATAAGGACATACTTCACTACACTTAAAAGATACTACGATCCAAGTCTTGCTTCTCAAATGCTCTTCACCTACCAATCACTATAGACGTCGATAAAAGTATGGAATTAGTACGACCACATGTACTAAGTATGACATAATGCATAAAAATCATAAAAATGAACATTTATTGGAAATATGTGTCTTTTTCATTTAAATATCATATCATAATCATAAGAATAACATTTAACACCTTAGAAACAAATAAGATAATATTTCAGAATTTAGTACATTTTTAAACTCACACTTTACAGTGCATTGTTACAGTGAAGTTCCTTCATTGTACAACGAAGTGCCTTATCTTAACTTTAGACACTTTCTAACATGTAATCCTTCACTAAGAGCTATCCTAAGACTCACTTAAGTAACACAAACAGAAACCGCCGATACAATCTCTATAGGCACACCTAAATGATCCCTAAGACCACCTATAATGAGATACACATACTTACAAATACATCAATCACATGAACATGAGAACCTTCTACCAAAGGTCATTCTACGTCTCACTTGAGCGTGTTGTGAAGCGACCGCCCATACAATCCCTTGCACACACTTAAGAGATCCTATAGACTACCTAAGATAGAATCATCCTCACTTAATACATTACAATATAGATAATATGATATTCTCCTTCGAAAGGCTATCAAAAGACTTACTTACATAAATCAAGAAGATAACGTCCATGATTAACCTCTTCAAGATTACCTAAATAATCCTTAAGACTACTTGAGGCTTAGAACATGTCTACATAATCAATCATCTTCCCTAACTAGAGTGTTAAGACTTATTTAGGTAAGATACGAAGTGCCCATTCCTATGCCCCCTTCACACCTTAACTAGACAACCCTTAACTACTCTAGATAAGTACTTATTCAATTAACATGTTTTGTTAACTTAAGTCATAACATTGCTTAGTTCATTTAGGTTACATTCATAACATAAGGACATTTAAAGTAATGGTCTTGGAGAAGACCTATGGACTCTAATTAACACCTTAAAAGCCTGATGTGCAATGTCTAGATAGCGTCTCATACCACCACCAAAACTTCATAGAAGTTCTCTAATGCTAGTAAGTATCCCTCATGATGAAAATAGGCAATAACAGACATAGACCATGGTAGCAAAGCATGTAATCCGGAGTGGTAACCTAATTTGATAGAGGGTGTTCTACTTGCCAATGGTAAAACTTGAACACTTCCTATGTAGGCACATGGTTAAGGAATATGAAAGGCGTGCTTTGTACTCTAGTCTCATCCTTTAACTGGAGCTACTTCGCTTACCATACTCACTCAGTGCTAGCCTTTGTTCTCATAGAGTAATTTACACTAAAGGTTCATATAAATGGGTTCCATATCAAGTTCATTACCCAATAACATTTACCATACCAAAGACGTCCACTAGGGCTACCTTACAATGGCGACAAAAATCTCATAATGACTAACCTAAGGATTGATATGATGTCGTTCCAGCCAACCAACCTTAATCCATCAAGGTTCATAACCTTACCACTAGGTTCAAGGTTTCACATAAAGGACCCTCTTAGTATCATTCAAGGTCTCATGTAATTAATACATACAAGACTAAGAGTCTTTAGCATCCTAAGTCAAGACATCTCATATTCACATTCATACATGCAACAAGTAAGGGACACAAGTCTACCACATAAGACACACTAGGACTTTACTCTATCACATATTGCATATCATATTAAAGTAGGAAATAGGCCCAACCTTCATCACCTTTAGATCACCCTATACACTACTATAACATCATAAATATAGCCATCATATGACTCAATAACCAATTAATAATAATCATTCATCAACCCTAAAACTACATACATAAAGTCATAGTCATAGTTTAACATAATTATATAATATCAATAGAAGAACATATAATCTCACATTAGTTCACACGTGGATAGATATGATCATACTTCACATAAGTAAAATTCACAAATCATTATAGTACTTGAAGTAGTGCCGACAAGGCGATGATCGTCATAATATATAAAGTAACGACGACAAGGCCACATCAATTGCAAATAAAGCACATAGCACCGCCACCATAAGTGGACCATACCAATCACAACATAATTGAAGTCTAATTAACATAAAATAAAGAGAATTTAGGGTAGCGTACCCCCAATCCATTCTCAACACTTCAATCCAATTCTAAATCATTCAATTCAATACAATAAGACCCTTACCCATGGCCATGAACATCAATTCAATATAAAAACTATGATACTCAATGAATATATGTCAATTCAATATATATTTATCAATATAAGACAACATATACATCAACAAATACAATTCTTATATCACTCAATAGCCCATAAAAAACTACACTAGAATTCATAAGCATTAAGTTACTACCCATAAGGTAGTCAAAAACTAGGGTTCATCAATTACATGGTTTTATTTGTTGATTGAGTTTAAATCATCTAATTAACAACAATTCAATCAATATACTATACTTTAAAACCTTTAATGCAAGAACCCTTGGATAGATCATAAAATTGGAGAATTCATCTTTGAAAACTTTTAGGAAACTTCTTTGAATTTGAGATCCTTGATGAATAGAGTTTCAAGGATAGAAAACAATACCTCACTGAAGCTAATCCACCAATTTGATGAAGAATCTCCACTCAGTTCTCCAATCCAAGCCCTTCCTTGAGTTTTGGCTCCAATGGAGTTTAAGAGCTTTTCTAATGGAATTTGGATTTTGATTTTGAAGAATGAAATCTTCTAAGTGTTAAAGACTTATAAACATGTTTAGAATACCCAAAATAAAAATAGGTAACCGCCCTTTCTCTTATTTGGATGTGGGGTGAAATTGTAAATTCACCCCTAAACATTACAGTAGCCTGCGCAGAAACAACCTCAACCAACGAGTGGCCATCGATGACCCGTTTCCCAGCCAACGGAGTATCTTGTTGGTCCGTGGTTTGAGACTGAGGCTGGTCTTTGGCTTCTCTCCTCCAAAGCCTAATTTTCCACCCACGACACCCATCGATGGGGCATCAAATATCCCACGATCCGTCTACTGCCTCCGTCGTTTGGGGCTGTCTTGGCTCAAGGAAAGGGTCCTTCCTCAAGGACCCTTGGTTGGTCCTTGGGGACTTTCACCCCGTCGTTTCCAACCTAAATATGCTTGTTTACGATTTTATGACCTCTCACATGAATTTCATCCAAAACGAACACGTAAAACTCGACGAAAAATGCCAAGATACATAAAGTCATTTCAAGGTAACCTTTTTGAATGTCGTGGACGTTCTTGGACGTTTAACCTCCAAACTTCACGAAACATGACACACTTCCTATAAACACCATAATAACTCATTTATGGACCTTATAACCTCATGAATAACACATAAACACATAAAACACATATGAGGTACATAGGGGACTTAGTCGTCGAACGTCTTGGTTGTCCTTTGACGTTTAACTTCCAATGCACCTAAAACTCTAGACACTACCTCAATACCACATTCTAGACCAATTTAGTACCTTAGACCATCATGACAACCATTTTAGGCTCTAGTTTCACCTAAGTCATTTTTGAGGTATTACATTCTACTTGCCAAGGGTAGTTTTAGGACACATCCCATGTTGGCACATGGTTTAGGAGATATCAAAAGGTTTCTTTGTACTCTAGCCTCATATTCAAGTAGAGTTACTCCCTTAAGCATATCCACTCATGTTTTGCCTTAGTTCTCATAGAGTAAGTTCATTCATATAAGTGTATTAGAGAAGGTACCATCACCGAGTCCTACCAACTCGTAATACCATTTCTAAGAAGGGGTCCACATAGGCTGCCGACCAAAGTTCAGTAGGATAGCTCTTATGACTTTCTTAGATTTGGTTTCATGTCGTTCCAGTCAACCTACCTCTAAGATCATTATTCCACTCAAGAAAGAGGCATCATTTAGGTCTACCACTTCAAGGCTTCTTTCTTAACCTACTTTTCATATTCAAGGTTTCACATTCTTAACCTTCTTTTCATATTCAAGGTCTCACATTAGTCTTTTATAAAAGGGTACCTACTTTAGGTCTACCGATTCTAGACTAACATTCGTTCATACATGCATGAAAGGGTGCCTAAGGCTACCAAATAAAGATATCACATTCACATAAATTTCATTCATCAAGTAGCGACAGCTAGCCTACCTAAATAAGACACCTTATCAACGTATAGAGACTCTTTATAGTCAATTATCATCACATACCAACATTTAGAGGTAACATACTTTCATTAACGACATCACATAGCCATATATAATATTCCTCAAGATCACATGAACACCTTCACATTACACATTCTTATAATAATGCCGACATGCTAACGTTCATAGCAATTATAACAATTAAGCACTGCCACCATAAGTGAACCATACCAATCAATAGCAATTTAATATAAATTCTACATTAAATAAGGGAATTATGTCAACTTACCACCTTACAATAGCCACCATCACCATCCCTCAACATCTCCAACAATTCCACACATTAATAGAACTTACCAATTACAATGTCCATGAGACAAGGCCACCAATTAATCCATGTTAATGATTTAACAAACCCCAACATTAATATCAATACTATAAACCAAACTATGAACAATGATCAACATATAACTCAACAACCCATAACAATCTAAACATGAATTCAACATAATTGGATCATAATCAAAATACCCACTTTAGAGCCAAAATTAGGAATTTAAGGAATACATGGTTTCATGAAAATTTTTATAATAAAACCATAAATTAACATTGAATAACTCATAAGTCATCAATTTAAACATTTTAATGCAAGAACCCATGCTTAGAATTTGAAATAGGATTTCTACAATTTTGAGATCTTTTAGTAAGTCTTTGAATTGGATCCTTGAATGATAGAATACTCTAGGATGAAATAACCATACCTTATTTGTATAAATCCCATGAAATTAGGATTGAAACTTGGAGAATTTTACCTTCTTCCTTGGAGCTTCAAAGCTTCATCAATGGAGGTTTTTGGAGAAAGAGAATGGAGAGATTTTGATTTTCAACTTGAGGGTTTTGTTTTGATTAGTGAATTGGGGTTAAAAGTGACTCAAAACAGCTTATAATAAATCTCAAAGTACCCAAAACACCCTACACAATTTGGACTTTTTAACCAAGTCTAATTTGGCTTTAAAACAACGCACCCAAATCTGGAACATGGCTGTGAGTTGCGAGGACACTTTTAATTCTTGGTTCTGAAATTTATTTGAGGCAGAATGGTTCGTGACAAGCCCGCATCGCAATGAAGACTTTTTTCCTTTTAAGTACCAAGGGCGTGACGCGCCAACACCCTAAAAAAGGGGCTGCCTGCACGCTGCCTTGGCAACCTCCTTGCCAAACCTTGTGTCCTCTTCAAGGGCCCGTTAGTTGGTCCTTGAGAGTCGTGACTGGACGTTATGACCCTACACTCATTTATTAAGACACTAGGGTCACCCCCATTAATTATAAACTCTAAACAACACATAAAACACCTTTTATATTTTTGTAAGGGTTTGATATTAAATTTTTAATTATTCTAATTTTACTGAAACCCTCTTATATCTAAATTAACCACCCCAACCCATGTTTCCCATTTTGTGCGACATTTTGGAAAATTAAAAAAACTAATCCAAAAATATTTTGCATAAAGCCAAACAATTAGGGAACAATTGTTTGAAAACTATAAAAATTTATATAAGTCGATTTCTGTTGTAATGCTAAAGCAAAATAAGACCAGAAATATAGAAAATGAAAGCAATAGAAATAAGGATACAAGATATGAGAGTTTTTCTTATTATTTTAACTCTTCAAGTGTATACAATATGAATTCTTATGCTTCTATTTATAGTGTAATATAGAGGCATACAAAAGGTTAGTCATAAACATGACATTAACATGATATAACGGAGGAGGTTATGTAAGTAAAATGTTACAAGAACAATTGTTATAAAGTTGGAGGTAATGATTATCTTCATAATGGAGGAAAGTAATGGAGATAATGAGTGAGAGTAACTTCTTGGTGTAGTGGACATCCTCAATATAATATTTTATAACACTCCCCCTTATATGTCCATAGATAACATGCTTTGTTGAAACTTACTAGGAAAAAACCCTGCGGGAAAAAAACCTAGTGAAGGAAAAAGAATAAACATATCTTTTAATATGCTCCGAATGTTGCCTCGTTACAAACCTTACCAAAAAATGAAATTGGGATAAAAGTATGATTAAGGAAAAAATTACTACGCGTAATTTTCTCCCCCAATAAAATCATAACTTGATATATCAGAGATGATGCATTCACATCTTATACCACAACTTATCAAATATTGATGTTGATAATCCTTAGTAAATAAGTTTACAGGATTATCACTTGAATGGGTCTTTAAATGTCTATCTCACCATTTTGTTGCAAAAAAAACAAATATATTGTGTGATCTGCTTTGATTGTATCCTCCCTTCAATTGAGCTATATATCATTTTTGTCTATGATGGATGAAATATCTTTTTTTCAAAAGAAAATTACATATTTTCTAAATATGATAGATCATAATTCCAACCAAACACATCTCGACTAAATTCATAGATCAATAATATTTCTGCATGATTTGAAGAAGTGTCTACTAGTGTGATTCTTTGAATTTCCAAGATATTGTAGTGTCTCCATGTGTCAATATCATTCCATTTGCAATCAAACTTTATGCATATCAAATATGTATTTTTCATCACATAATAAAATCATTTTTGACTCAGAATTGGCCATTTCAATTTCACTGAAGCTCGTCTTTTATTTTGAAATAAAATCACATATATTCTATGTGTTGAGTCACTTGCTTTGTTAGTTTTTTGTCATAACATGAATGATAATATGACAATCTTTTCACATAACTTTTGTTATGGATATCAAATAATCTTATAGCATTTGCATAACCAGTAATCTGTAGGTGCACCAATTGCACCAATACATGACATTTCAAATAATTTTCGTGAGATTAAGAAGATTTTTTTGTGTTAAGCAGTCTCAAAACCATTGTATACTCAATGGAATTGCTTTAACACCTTTTAAATACTTTATTGATTTTTATTTAACCTTCATCGTCAAGTTAGACATATTAATCATTCCCTATGCATATTCAAGCATTCCATCTATTGTCAGGCTGGAATAAGTCTTATTGTATCCACCACTAGAGAATATATCTTCATTTCATAATATTAGGATTTTTGCGAAAACCCTTTATGCCTCGAGGCACAAACCATACCGTATATCTTACAGTTATACTTTTACACAATGATTCATTTGTACCCCCAAACATATATTTTTATCAATGAACTATAAGTTCAAAAACATCACTTTTCTAAGTGAAACAAAGTATACTTGAATAGTGCATTTTATTTGGATAATCATATATGTGCCCACACTATATGACATATTCAAATTTAAGATCCTTGTAACCATTTATAGCATTGAGTGCTACTTCATATCAAATATACCATCAACGGTCATGTTGATATCAATTTCAATATGACATAACTTATCAAGATTTTTTAATTTTTATCATTTTAAGGTACCTGAACCTTTGCAAAATTTTTACGAAGTGTTATGTCATAGTGCTCTTTTAAAGAACTTACCTCATTATCATGAACATTTTGATAATTTTCTTCTCTTCTTTCTCAAGGAGTTTTACATTTTGAATTGATTGGTCTATCACGCTTCTGGCGTACCATAAACTTTGTCCTTCGAGGACCATATATTGGAGCATTTGTAACTTTATTAAAATATTAGGTCAGCAAATACATTTGGCAAATTCTTTCCAACATTTTGCAAATGAATTATCTCTTAAACTTCAAGTATACAATTTTTAACGATGATTTCGATAATTTACCTCACAAATAATTTCAATTGCTAAACATATCTCCCCCTAATATTAGAAAATCTAACATTTACCCCAAACCTTATTTGGGGATCCATCTTTATGCGTGATGGAACAATAAAATCATATGTACACATATCAAATTTTTTAGACAAAAATTATTTGGTTCCTGACCTTGAACCAATTGTGATGGGAGAACCTTGTTGGGTTGATGCATACATGTAAAATAAACTCATCTCATACTAAATTTATTTGAAATATTTGTTCTTATAATCAACGGTTAGCTACAATTGGAGGCATACAATTTCTGTTAAACCAACCAACATTATCAACATGATTTTATAGTTTGGATTTGTCCTCTTAATTTAATAATTAGAGTAAACAACCTTACAAAAATCAATTTGTCAGTTGATACAAATGCATATGTGGCCATACCATAGATTCATGTATTAAATCATAACAGTAAGCGGTCCACATGACAGATGAACGAACCCATATTCACCTTTTTGTATATTTCAAATAATTTGAGGGGATACAATTTCAACCTTAGATGATACATTGATCATGAGAATTAGCAACACAAGAGAATTCTTACGGAATATTTTGTTTCTTCAAACATATCTCCACGTGAATTCTCAATTTCTTTTGCATCACATATGACCAACCGATTATCCAACTAATATTTATTCTAGTAAGCTTCTGGTTCACCTTTGCATGTGATTCCATCATCATGTCCATATTTATATACAACAAACAAGAGAAAGACATGTAACAATCTATGTAAATATTCACAATCCGCTTTAATCATAGTAAATTAAAGATATTTAATATTTTAATAATTTATAGTCTCAATATAATAAATTATTTTCTTTCAATTCCTCTGAAACTTAAAAAATTTCTTTTGAGACTTACTACAACCCCAATATTATGAACTATGTCATTCTCCGAATTGTAAAAATTAGCCCTTTCAAGACTCTCAATTAATTTTGTATACTACCACAGAATTCACAACTTCATTCTTATGGTGACCATCTCCTTCAAGGAGAAAAATATTATTATTGTCATGATTAAAGTTATTACATGCAAGACTTATTTCTTGACAACCAATGACAAATTTGTGTTGCCACACAATAATATTCATTTTGATCATGACCACAATCTTTATAGAATAAAATCATTTATTTCATTTGTCCTCAATGAGTTTATAATAAAACATACCACAACAATGTGTAGTACTCAAAGTATATGATCAAAATGACCATTCATGTAAAAATATATATTTTTTCAATATCTCAAACCTCCCGTATATGTGAGAACTGACATTAATCCAAATATATATATATACATACATATATATATATATATATATATATATATATATATATATATATATATATATATATATATATATATATATATATATATATATATATACGAACACAAGTCACATTTTCTTCAAGAAATGACCATAATCATTTGTACATGCTCCACAATTTTTTTATTAGTCTTACTTTGACATTATCATATTTATTTGACTTACCTAAACATCACTTTAAAAGGTCAAATATACTAAATTTACTACCACTTTATATTCCTTTATATTGATGGAGGATTTACAAAACTTTTCAAATTTGAGTTGCATCAACAACAATGTACCCAATATTTTTTCATACCACTGTGATGGATAAAAATTATCTTCATATTTGAAGGAACATCTCTACAATGATGACCATTAACATTTTAACACACTCATATTGATACTTTCAACCACCTGTCGTTTTCAAACATATCATACCCTGCTACCATATTCACATTAGAGAATGGAGCAAACCAATTGGCCATTTAGACCCTAAATCATGAGGGCTTAGTCAGTTTAAGCCTAAAAACATAACTAAAACTTACCTAAGTCATCTCATTAATCAAAACATAGAAAATTAGAAGCAATAGAGGAGAAAAAGATCAAGAACCCTAGTTGAAGAACGCAACAAGGTTCCATTAGTTGCAGCCTCGAAATCGAAAGATTTCTCCGTGGAATTCATCGCCATGTATGTTGGATTTCACTAGTGGATTTATTTCACCAATTAGGTCCCTAGTTTTCAGTCAATTTCTTGATTTCCATATCATGACTAGACTTAAGGGTTCTTTAATGTTAGAATTGTTTAGTTCTTAGTTGTTAGAAGGATCCAAATCAAATTATTATGTTATTATTAATATAAAAGCATGAATTTCGTAACCCTAGCTATGTATTTCTTTAGTTCTTGAATTACACATACTAGGTCAGATATTTTAGTTAATTCGTTTATACATGCCTATGTTATTAATGCATCATTATCAGATTAATTGTTGAATTCTAAGTTTGCATGTTCATTTATAAGCTATCCAGTATCTACATAAACTCAGTCAAAATTAATTAACCACCTAATTCATTGGAAGTAGCATAATAGCGAGTTAGACTAGGGTTCAACGTACCCAAATAGTCCTAGAACTACTAGCCAAGTAGATAGTTAGTACCTCTGTGCACATCAATTTAGTGATCACGCTAGCATGCCTTTATACCTATGATAGAGTATATTTGGTCCTCTCGATGGGGCGTATACATCGGACTCGATATTTAACTCATGTAGTTTTTTTATCGTTTATTAATAGCTTCCACAGTTCACTCAAATTCTATTACATTGACCATTTATCAGTATATCTAGTATTTAGTTTCAACATGTTATAAATTGGTCACTACATTCAGTTATCTCACTATTCAGTATATCATGTTCTTATTATATCATTGATTTATTGCTTTGTTCAATTATATATTATTTCAGCTTTACTCTATGCTACATGCTCAGTAATTTTCAAGTATTGACAAATATGTGCGCTACATCTTTTCGTGACGTGGTTGAGGTTTTCGGAATCAAGATCACGCTTAGATCGATTCCTGATCTCTAGTTTAGCAGAATCAGTGGTGAGTCCTCGTTTTCTATGGACAATAGTCATGAGTTTCTTTTCAGTATTTTTAGTCCTTTAGTTTAAATTTTGATAGACTTAGTTGGGGCCAGTCCTAACATTTCTAGTTAGTTAGAGACTTTTTTCAGACATAGTTAGTTTCACCTTAGTATTGAGTTAATATATTCTCTTTATTAAGCTTATCAGTTTTCATACATCTCAGTTATAGTATATGGGTATTATCCATCTTTTCATTTAATTATGATTTAGCTTTTACACCAATTTATTATCCTTATTATGCTCATGATCATGCCACCAGGGTTAGCTTGGGATCATTTGTGGTTCTTGGTCTTGTGTCCACATCTCAAGGGTAGATCGGGGCGTGACGAACTTAGTATTAGAGCACTAGGTTTAAGTGTCCTAGGATGCCTTCAAAGTCATACTAAGTGGAGTACTTTTCATGGTTGTGAGGTGCACCACATCTAATGAGACGGAGGCTGCAAAGTGTTTTAGAAAAATATTCATTTTCTTGTTACTCTTATCGTGTGTAAGGTATGATCTAATTTCATTCTAACTCGACATTCTATGTTTCAGTGTGATCACGCCTTCTCGTAGAGCTCACGCTAGGAATACGAATGCCAGGAATGCAAACACATCTCCTCCAATCCCAGATCAAAAAGTCTCCAATGCTGAATTCAGGAATACCATTGAGATGTTGTCTTAGAGTGTCACCAACCAGAACAATCAGTGGGGTCAAGCTCATGTGAATGCTAATTGTGGATGAACATCATCTAGGCTCATTCACTTTGTTAGGATGAATCATCCTGAGTTCTTAGGGGTCGCAAACTAGTAAGGATCTCTAAAATTTCTTAGATGTGATAAAGAAGATATTTTAGGTGATGTAGGTCACTGGAAATGATCGGGTTGAGTTGGCGTCATACTAGTTGAAAGATGTTGTTCATATCTAGTACACTTAGTGGAAGGAAAATAGGGGTACAAATGGATCTCCTATTACTTGGGATTGCTTTAGTAAGACCTTTATGAATAGGTTTTACCGAATAGAGTTGAGAGAAGCAAAAGCCTAGGAATTCATGATTCTAAGGCAAGGTAACATGATGGTCTAAGAGTATGTGCTCAAGGTCAACCAACTCTCCTGGTATGCTCCTCACATAGTTGTGACTCCATGGCTCACATGAATAAATTCTTGTATGGGGTGTTAGATTCGATGAAAACAAAATGCAGAAATGCTATGTTACTAGGAGACATGAACATCTCTAGGATTATGGCTCATGATTAGCAGGTTGAGGGTGATAAACTTAGGGAACAATCAAAGGTAAAAAAGAAGGCTAGGACTGGGAATTGTGACTACTCTCAACAAAAATAAGGTGGTGGAAATCGCTCGCAGAGTCAGCAGAATTTTCAGCCCCAGCCTTTCGTTAGCTCGTATGGCATTCTCCAAGAATAGGTATGATCAGAAGGTTAAGATACAAGTCTCTAAGTCTCAAGGAAGTGTTTCGGGCACCAAGACTTACCCCACTTGCTTAAAGTGTGGTAAGAACCACCCATGTGAGTGCCTCTCTAGAAAAGAACAATATTTTGGATGTTGTTAGTGTCACGAACCGAAAGCACACCCTAGAAGATATCGGATTCCCTCAAATCACAAACGGCGTACTTGACCTCTCGGAGGTCTTTTACAAACCCTTTGACACATTCATTGGATACATGTATGAAAATTAGTGCGGAATAAAAAAATTTTACATGAAAAAATAATACATCAAAATATCTCTTTAGAGAAAATCATAAGAAAGTCTAAGTGTGAAAGTCACCATCTTAGACACACGAATATCTTGGGACATGATCCATACATAAACAAAATAAAAGTATCTAAGTCTATTACAATGTCTTTAACAAAGAAAACTGAACATAGTAATGTCCTCATATCTATTGAGGACATACCCTAAATTTGCTTGAATGAACACTAATTCAAGCTTCACTTCCAGGGACTCCTATCAATTTCCACCTACACTTTTACAAATAGATAGAATATATGGAATCAGTACATTAGAATGCACTAAGAATGGTGACATGCAATTAAAACCAAGCTAAAAGGACATTTGTATAAAACATTCTCTTTTTGAGTAAACCATCATAAGCCAAGTATAAGAATCACTTACAAGTCAACATAAGCACATATAGTCACATTTCAACGATATAGCATCAAGATCACTTCAATACACATAAACATGAAACTCTCCTACCAAAAGTGATTCTAAGGCTCACTTGAGTGAGTTACGAAGCGACCACCAATACAACCCCTTCACACGTTAAAGTTATCCTTTAGAATACCTAAGATAAGATTATTTCTATAACATCTATTTAACTCCATGCCTAGGATTAATCCAAGCTTCACCTAGGTAAGACATGAAGAGACCCCCCATACACCCTCTCTGAACCTACCTAACTAACCCTTAAAGCTACTCTAGATAAGTACATTTTCATTAAAATACTTTTAACTTAAGTCACTATGTTCATTAAGACATTTAGGATACATTCAACAAATAAGGACTTTCACATAATGGTCTTGGAAAAGACCTAAGGAACCTACATACTAACATCTTCAAATCCTAGTTGTGCAATGTCTAGACAGCGTCCCATTCCGCTACCTAAACTCCATAGTACTCATACAACACTAGCATCTATCCCACATTATAAGAATAGGCAATAAGTGACATAGACCATAGTAGCTAGGCATGGAATTCGGAGTCAAACCCTACTCTAATGGAGGGTGTTCTACTTTCCAATGGTAGAAGTAGGACACATCCCATATAGGCACATGGTTAAGGAATATCAAGGATTTCTTTGTACTCTAGTCTCATCTCGACTAGTGTCACTCCCTAAGTATACTCACTCGGTGCCAGCATTTATTCTGACAGAGTATTCAATAAAGGATCATATGAAGAGGTACGATATCTTAATCATAACCAAATCATAATGGACCTTACCAAAGAGGGTCCACTAGGCTGCTTTACAATGCTTATTAAGATAGATCAATGACTTTCCTAAGGATGATTTCATGTCGTTTCAGCCCACCAACCCCTAAGTCCATCATTCACACAAGAAGGATACCATTACGACTTTCAACTTCAAGGATATCACAACCTCCTTTCTTAAAGGTTCCACATAAATGGCCTTCTTAACTTTATTCAAGATCATGTCTCAATCATACATATTCATTCATGACAAGGGTGCTTTAGCCTACTAAGTCAAGAGTCATATCCATATTTCATGTATCAAGTAGAGGGAGATATATTTACCACAATAATACCCGCACAAAGTTCATCTTATCACATATACAATATCATTTATATAGCACATAGGATAAACTAACTATACGACAAGTCACCCTACACATTCCTATGTAAACATCAACATAACTCATCATCAGGTTCATATAGTCTACTACGAATATTCACACTTCAACTTCAAGTATACACATATAAGGCATCACTATAGCGTATCATGATTAGATATAATCACTTATGAGCACACATACTTTCACTTCACATCTACAAATATGTTATATAGACCTTCATAATGATCACATATCCAAATTATAGCATGATAATATCACAATTCATAAATTAATGTCAATGAGGCCACATTGTTTCACAATTCATAAAGTAATGCAGACAAGGCCACATTCTTCACAATTATATCAGATAAGCACCTCCACCATAAGTGGGACATACAATCATCACAATTCAAGAGCTATACTACACTATGTAGAGAAGGTTATGTCAACATACTGCCAATCCAATCTCAACAACTCCAATTAATAACTAATTCAACCAACTCAATCCACAAAGGCTCTTACCAATATCCGTAGTCACCAATTCAAACCAATAATCACAATATCCAATGATCCAAGATAACACAATATTAATTCATCAATTTAATACAACCTACATACAATTCTAACAACCAAACTTTAGACACACCTCAAAACATCATTATAAACCATTTCAAGACTGTAAAACCTTATAACACATGTGGTAAACTTTAGTTTCACCTAAGTCATTTTATAAGTGTTACATGTTTGTCCACCTTAATATATACAAATTTAAAGATCCTTTTAAGAATAAATCTACGGAAAGTCTAGATTAAGGTGCAAAGGGACAAGGTTTTTCTCCTTAAGTCAAGGAAATTTAAAGATCCTTTTAAGTATAAACCCGTGATAGGCCAGCTTAAGGTACAAAGGGACAAATCTTGTCAAATTTAATGCATGAAAATTTAAAAATCCTTTTAAGGAACCGTGGAAAGTCTAGCTTAAGGTGCAAAGGGACAAGTTTGTCCACCTTAAGACATAGAAATTTAAAGATTCTTCTAAGGATAAATTCGTGAAAAGTCTAGATTAAGGTGTAAAGGGACAAGTTTGTCCACCTTAAGGCATAGAAATTCAAAGATCATTTTAAGGATAAATATGTGGAAAGTCTAGTTTAAGGGGCAAAGTAAAGGCATATAAATTTAAAGATCTGTTGAAAGATAAATCTGCGACAGGGCTAGATTAAGGTGCAAAGAAACAAACTTCGCCCACCTTAAGGCATGAAATTCAAGGACATGCACATTTGAAGGATTTGGAGGCTTCTACTTACATACTTGAAGTCTTACTTTCACAGTTAGAGGATTTGGATACTTCAACTTGTATACTAAGAGGATTTGGATACTTCAACATGTATACTTAGAGGATTTGAATACTTCAACTTCTAAAGTCAAAGAATTAAAGACTTCAACTTGCATACTTGGACTAATTTAAAGACTTCAAGCATACTACTAATAAATTCATATTTTATAAGTGTTTTCTCCCTCTTTTGACCCATCAACACTTCATACAAGTCAAAATTTTGAAGAGAAAAAAGATAAAACAAAATACTAATCTCTTTGACTATGATGTGATAGATCAAGTGGGAACATTTGATTTTTGACACTCATGCAACTGAACTTAGAATATGATTCTAAGAGGCAACGTACCTTATTGAAGAGGATGAAGTCACAACTTAGTTCTACGGGAATAATTTATTTTTTATTTATTTATTTAGTTGTTCTGTCGTACACATTTTACACTCTTGTTGTCCGTGAGTGACGTGTAGTTTAGGCTTGTACGGTAAGTAGCATCATCTTACTTCAAAGGTAGTACCTCTATAGTAATTTAGCGTTAATAGGACCGATACTTAAGACATCGGCACCGATAAGCTTCTAGGCACCATTTAAATATGATTCTTGTACGACATGTGGTCCATCCCACTTTGAGGTAAATTATCCCATAAACTTGTGCGAAATAATGATGGGTCTTCTTAACGCAAGAACTTTGTCTCCAACTTTGGAGCACCTCAATTTAAACTTCCTGTTGAAAGCGAAAGATAGACGAGCTTGATAATATTCAAGGTTTTGTTTGGATACTATACTCTTTTCATCAAGTGCTTCTAACTCAGCAAAACGCATTCGAATATTTTCTTCTTCAGTGAGTCCTTCTTGAATAGCAAGTCTTAAGGGAGGTACTTGACGCTCAAGTGGTAGTACTACTTCAACTCAAAAAGCAAGTCAATATGGTTTTGCTTAATTTGGTGTACAATACGTTGTCCTATATGCCCACAAAGCTTCTTCCATCCTTCCATGCCAATCTCGTTTGAAATTGGAGACAACTTTCTTGAGCAGGTTGCATAGAGTCTTACAGAATGCTTCAGCAAGACCATTAGTGGCAGCATGATACATATAAGATTTACGCTTCCTGAAGACAATAAGATCATAAATTTTGTTCATTAACTTGTTATCAAATGGCTTTAAATTACCTGTTATTACATAGGGAGGGATTCCAAAGAAACATATGATATTTACTCGGATAAAATTTACAACATTCTCATTCTTCACTTCATTAAAGCTGACAGCTTCAGTCCATTTTGAGAAGTAATCTGTCGCACCCAAGATGTACATATGTCTACCAAAAGACTTTAGTAGTGGTTCCGCAACATCCAATTCCCAAGCGTCGAATGACCAAGATGCGATAGTTGGGTGCAATACTTTGGGAGGATGATGTATGAAATTTGCATGAAATTGACAAGTATTTCACCTCTGAGCATAGGCTAAGCAATCTTTTACCATGGTTGGCCAATAATATCCCATTCTCTTTACGCGAAAGTAGAGTTTTGGTGCGGAGTTATGTGATCTACACACTCTTAATTGGGCTTTTTGTAAAGCTTGCATTGTTTCTTCCTCTCCAGACATCGTAATAGTACACCCTCAAATAATGTTCTTTTAATGTGTCCTTAAATAAAAGGAAACGAGGCACACAACGACAAATGTAAGTCTTTCTTTTTGGATTTTTTGGGAGTTTCTCATAACTGATGTAATCAATAATGGTTTGACTCCAATCTTCCTTTGCGCCTTCATAAACGACAACGAGATGCTCAAACTCATTTTTTATATATTCTTTCTCATTTGGCAGTGGTACTTTCTATCTTTGATAAATAGTAACATACATTTGATTAAGAATGGTTAGTGTTGAAGCCAGGCAGCCAATGCATCGCTTCTCTTATTTTTTATTCTACACACATGTTGAAGGTTACGTCTCCAAGCCATACAACTAAATTTTGAGCATAATCATCTATATGACGCAATTCAGGTTTATTTACCTCATAAATTTTTGAGTGCTGGTAGATCACCAACTTAGAGTCGCCAAAGACTTGTAAGTGTAGTTACTTCATGTTGATGGCCATCTCAAGTTCATGTATCAATGCCTTGTATTCAACGACATTATTGGAGCAACATTTCTTAAAAGTAAAGGAGAATGGTAGAATCTCTTATGGCGAAGTGATGAAAATAACGCCAACACCAACTCCACCACGATGTGTAGCCCATCAAAGTACATTTTACAAGGAGGTAGAATTTCAATAGACATCGCATATTCAGTAGGAATCTTATCATCTAAATCCCAATCATTGAGTATCGGATGGTTTGCCAAGAAATCTGCTAATGTTTGTCCCTTTCACAGCTTTCTGAGAGATGTACACAATCTCAAACTATTGGAATTGGAGGTACCATCTGGCTAGTTTGTCATTAAGGACAGGTTTTGACATAACAAACTTTATGGGATTTACTCTAGAAATAAGATGGACGACATTAGTTTAAAAATAATGCTTCATCTTTTGAATAGAGAAAACAATTGCCAAGAAAAAATTTTCAATTGGCGAATAGTTCAATTCATTTGTCGTCATCGTCCTACTTAATTAATAAAAATGGTTTTCTTTTCCGTCACTTTTATCTTGTGCTAACAGGGATCCTATGGACCTTTCTTGTGTTGTGATATAGAGAATAAAAGGATTTCTAGGTATAGAGGCAAAAAAATAGGAGGTTTTGCTATATAAAATTTGATATATTTAAAAGCATCGCTACATGTTTTGTCCCAATTAAAAGGAGCACCTTTCTTCATGAGATGTCTGAATGGTTTTCACCTTCCTGCTAGATTTAAGATGAACCTCCTCAAATCGGCTAGCTTTCCTAGGATACTTTTAAACTCATGAATATTTTGAGGCTCAAACATATTCGATATTGCATTAACTTTGGCTTTATCAATTTCATTTCTTAGATATCTCAAAATAAAGCCAAGGAACTTGCTAGATGTAACTCCGAAGGCATATTTCAATGGATTCATCCTAAGTTGGTATCTTTGAAGCAAATCAAACTCCATTCTTAAGTCTTTCAAATGATCACCCCTCTTTCTCGACTTTACCAACAGGTCATCAACATAACATTCAACATTTTTATGGACAAAGTCATCAAAGATATTTTTCATAGCCCTTCAATATCTGACACCAGTATTTTTTAAACCAAATGACATCACTTTGTAGAAATAAATATCCTTAGTTGTGTGAAATGCAGTGATTACTTCATACTTAGGTGCCATGCAGATTTGCTTATAGCTAGAAAAAACATCCATGAAAGACATCATCTCATACCAGTAGTAGCATCAATCATCAATTTTGGAATACGATGAGGAAATTCATCTTCAGGGCATGCATTATTGAGATTTTTTCAGTCAACACAAACTCGAATTTGATCATTCTTTTATCTCACAGGAACAATACTTGAAATCCATGTAGGATATTTGACCTCACGAATAAATCCTACCTCAATGAGTTTGTTAACTTCATTTTTTATCAACGGAACCAAGTCTAGCCTAAAATTTCTCTGAGCATGCTAACAAGACGAGAACCATTTTTGACTTCCAATTAACGGACCGCTACTTTAGATTTTAATTCAGAAATTTCTTTATAACTCAAAACGAAGACATCCCTAAATTCTGTGAGTATAATCATATAAGATATTCCTTATCAACTTCTCGAAGTGCACTCAAGTAAGTTGGCCTTGGGTCTTCATCAGTGTCAAGGGTAACTTCCTTCAAAAGATCTATTGTGGTCTTTATTCCTTCTTAAAGTTTTGGTGGACCATCTCCATTATTTTCCTCTTCCAAAGGATCATTTTCATTGAGAGATATATGAAAAAGTGGTAAAATATGTTCCAACTCTTCCTCAATATTCATTTAAAGAAAATGATCATACTCATTTTGTATTATAACTTGATTTGAGAAACCTACAGTTTCTTCATCTTCCTCACGCTACTTAATGTAAATCATAGTGTGAGCCTTTGCCTTGAGTTCCTCTTTTCACGAAACCACAAGTTTCACTTGTTACTTCATTATAGAAGGAATTAAACTTTTGAAATCTTTTTGAATCAAATTTGATGTTGGTCATAACTTTGAAATAACTTCATAGATTTTTGTTATTCTTCTTTATTGGACCTAACCTCTCAAATACCGAAGTTCTTGAAGTCGCTTCTCCAAGTCAATCAAAGACGAAAGTATTTTTATTCAAAGTATTGACCTCATCTTCATAAGATATATGGTAATTTATGTCCCTTCTTATGATAACACAAATGGACAGCGGTTGGCTATAACCTACGCCTTCACGTGCTTGCCTAGTTGCATCTTCTAATGGAAGTTTCCCTAACATTGATGGATCATTAGGGTTGTATCCATCCTTCACGAATAACTTGCAAGAATTAGTATCAAAAACTTCCCTTGTGCCTTTTCTAGGGAGCGCCACATCTCACACTTGATTTTGAATGATTGACCTTTCTGGCAGCTTTGAAGACAAGTTTATCATGTCAATCCATCTTACAGGAACATTAATCACTCTCACAGAATTTTCTTGAAGGTGATATGATTTACCTTTTTCTTTCTTTACTTTGGGGACATGAAAAAATCTAGAAGTCAGCTTCTTCTTTGAAGACATGACCTTCCCTTCAATAAGAATAGGACAAAGTTCTTTAGCGTCAACTTTTACTTTTCTAACAGCCACATCGATTCTTTTGCTTATAATGACATAGTTTCTTCGACATTAATACATATTACCCCTTTAAAAAATAACTATTCAAAGAGAATTTCACACCGGCAAAGTGTTCCTCAACTTCAGTGAAAGTATTATCATATGCAACTATCTTCCTTTCAATCCCATCTTCAAGATACTTCAAACACTTATAGTACAAAGAAGAGACAATTCTTTTCTGATGTACCCAAGGACTGCCAAGTAATATACTGTATGAAGTCTTTTCATTGATCACATGCATCCATGTGCATGATTGCAAATATTCCATGTGGATATCTAATTAAATGGATCATATGGACCTTTGTCCCCCTTGATTGAATATTTGAGTCAACAAAGGACTTTCACTAAGTTCTTTAGTTGGGATGTCGAGTTCCTTCAATGCATGGATAGCCAGAATGTTGACTAAAGATCTTTAATATATCAAGATTATATTTATATTCTTCTCTAGCACGTGATCCACCATATACAACAGATGATTATGTAGTGTTTCACCAAATCGTAGATCATCATTGTCACATCCGGGGTGCAGCCCCTAGAAGTAACAGGAGTCGCCTCAAAGAGGACTATGACTATAATCTTAGCCTTCATCATAACATTTTAATAGGTTAAAATGCAGAAAAATTAAAACTTTTTCATCTACATCTACATCATGAGGTTTACATAGACCTCTCGCTTACACATAACATATACATAGGGAGTTTACTTCGACTACTCTCGTAGGAAGCTTACTTAGTCTTCTACTTTTATGTCACATATATATAACATACAGAATATAGTTTAATAGGAATATCTCATATTAAACCATCTAAACGGAATAGAACCAATATGGGCATAGCCCGTACACATATGCATAAATTCCACTTAGGGATTACAACAATGTCTTGAACAATAAGAGTGAAACAAATATCATTAGACAATAGCAAGTCACATAGGTAGAATAGGAGAAAAGGCGTCATCCTTGGATCTTGAGAACATACTCACACTTGGAGAAAAGATTCAAGCATTTCTTGCAAATTGGTCAGGAACCCTTCAACGATCGGAAATTAAAATGATTGGGAAAAATGGAGAAATAGGGGTTAGTACACCACTTGTACTAAGTATGAGTATAGGTACATAAAACATGTGAATACATGCATGAAAGGGACCGTTTCTTTAGAAAACATGCTAAGTAATTTAGAAAGCCTTAATGCACATACAAGAGAGCATATACAACATAAGGATCATAATAACATAAGGCATGTTCATAACCAAAGGTAACATCAACATAAAGCCATATCAACATTTCCTTATCAATAGTTTATATCAACATAGCATACAAAAACCTTACCAACAATCCCATTCCAAGACTACAAGTCCAATGCTCATGGGAAGCCACATAACCCCACATATTCAAGTAAACATGACAGGAGATCATAAGTAATGTTCTGCTTCATACCACATATTCTCTTATGCAATCATCACCATATAGAAATATTTAGATCAATAGCATATTCAATAATATAGTCCACATTATATAAGAGTATCATAATATAAAACCAACATTTCATAATACATAAGACCATCTCCTAGGACTCCTTTTTGAGTTAATTTGTGCAATGTCTAGGTAGAGTCTCATACCCTTACCTATCCTAAGTATACCCCTTACGTCATCCTAATCAATGTTAATCTTCATTTAGTCATTTATTTTACTTTCGAGAACATCCTGCCTTAACCGACATAGACCGCTTGAGCTAATGTGGAATTTGGTGTCATGAAACCCTTCATCAAAAGAAGATGGACTACTTGCCAAGGTAGTGCCAAACATGAACATAGTGTCTAAGTGGATCCACTAGCTAGTATTCCTATGAGGGCAACATAGTTCAAGAACTAGGAGATCTATTAGGAGCTCTCTTTATTCAGCATGCATTAGAGTCTCCAATATGATGAGTAAAATAGTGAACCTACCTTCCCTACTTTGGAAGGGACACTCCTCACTACTAGTTCACTTGGTGCTAAGCTAGAGTCTCTTTTGAAAAGTCTTTAAGCCTTTACTAATCATCATGGCTTAATGTAGGTCATAGAGGACTAGCCCTTGTATATCATCGTCATTAGACTTTATTAATCATCATGGCTTAATGTAGGTCAAAGAGGACTACCCCTTGTATATCATCATTATTAGCTCATTAAGAATTGCATGAAAATATCCTTTCACGGCAACACTTCATTTGTGAGATTAACAATATCATAATCATATAATAATAAGGCACATAAGTGATTCAAAATAAACCTTATATCATCATACCTTAATCATAATCTCACAATTCACACAGTTAATTCGTTTCAATTACATTCATCATTCCATCTCCTAGGAAATCTAATCACATGCAATACTTCAATTAACTATCATCATCAAGTACAAGAAATAACAATTGAAGCAAATAATTCAAGATCACAATGTCTTGCCAATTCACCTTCATAAGACTCCTTCAATGTTCTTACGATCAACCAAACATATTAATCCATCATCAGGCCTAATAACATCATACAATAGTAGTTTATACAAGAACTAGGTCAGTTGTATCATCACTATCTCAAATTACTTCAATTCATAACCTAGGGTAAGGGGGAAAAGGGTTAATCACGAATTCATCAAGAAATAGATATCATCCCAACAATACATTATCCTAGATTGTTCATGAATGAATTAGACTAGATAAAACAAGTCTAACAATCAATACATTCATCAATTTCCATCAATTCATAAGCAAGAACTAAGATTAGGGAAAATTTGAGAAAGGGAGATAATCCACACGAAATTTCCTTGATTGACATCAATCACTCAACAATCTATACTTAATTATCCATGGGTAATAACTATTTGACATAATCCATCATCAATTTAAAGTTTAAGAGAGAACTCATTTGTAGAAGAAAACCATACGAATTAGATGATTTAGAAAAATCAACTTTGAAAGGACTTCTGGAGGAAAGGAATCGCAAGAATGAATAACCCATACCTTAATGAATCTTATTCCATGAAATTCAAGTGAAATCCTACAGAAATCGGTCTCCTTCTTTACGCGTTCTTCTTCCTTCAATGGAGGTTGATAAGAGAGAGGAACTAGAGAGAGGTGAGAGCTTTTGGTTTTGATTTTGGAGATTTGATTTGACTGAGTAAATTTAAGGGAAAACTGATTTAAAATCAATATATGCCCCCCATGAAATACCCAAAAGACACCACACTTAATTTGACCCTTTAATGAAGTCAAACTTGAATTTCAAATTTCCGATTTTCATCGGGAAACAAGCCCGCGACTCAGATCTGCTCCCGCAAGAATTTATAAATTAATTTTTGACACATAAGAAGTCCGCAACGTGCCTGCGATGCAGACTTTGTTTTTGGCCGGAGATGCACCAAGTCCGCGACACGGACCACTTCATCCATGTGCATTTTGGTTGCTGCTTTGGCAGCTTGCTTGACCAAGTTTTGGGTCCCTTCATGGACCTCTAGGGATACACTTGGGGGGTCGTACCTGGAAGTTTTCACTCTCTATACATAGTTTTACCTATTTAAAATGATTTAACAAGTTTTAAACTTCATATGAAACCTTCACGAAACCTAAGGGCGTTCTACTTGTTCAATTACACTAGCTTACGAACGTCATAGAGATTTCTTGACGCATTGACTCTAAAACTTCTTTAATGGTTTATAAATATTATTTTAGTGTTAGAAACAGTGTTTTAAGGTTTAATTTATCATGTGAGGCTCTACCTTAGGTCATGAACTTTCAGAGTGTTACAATTATATGTAAATGTGATTTTTGTATCACATACATGTACTTCATGGGAAGAAGGTTCAATAGGTACATGTGGTTCTTGGGAAGAAGGTTCAATAGCCTCTTCAGAAGGTGGAGAAGAAATCTTTGAAGAGATTTCTATTATTTCTTTTTATCGTCACTAGGAGACACTTTTGGTGAGGGTTCACTCATTGTTACTTCTTTATCAGTAGGATGAACCTTCATTTTTTATGCTTTATCAGCAATTAAACATGATGCCTCGACATTGTCTTGAAGAAAGACTTTATGTTCAAATAACTTGGTAAGAATTCCTCTAGAGTCACATGACGTCAATTTTTTTGGTAGTGATGTACTTCTACCTTTGCCCTTTTTAGGCGCTTGATTGAGTTCTGCATCTTCATTTTTTTCACCATTTCCCTCAAATCGGTTGTATGCATGATTTTTTTCATAATATTAACATGTTTTGTCTTCACCTTGTTACAAAAATAAAGCCTTCATCACTATCTATATCAACAACCTTCTTCGATGACCCTTCTTCATGATTTTCTGAGACATATATTTGGACCAGATCGAGTTAGCCGAATGTGATAGAGATTTGGTTCAAACTATCCTTCTCATTGTCATGACCGGAGAGTACCCCCTAGACATAACCGGCGCCAACTTACCCAGCCCTTGCGCCACTCCCTAGCAACATATGGATTTCATGGCGGGAAAGGGTCCAATAGTTACCAATTTTTTGTTTTCCTAATAAATGATAGCCCAGGTCGTTACAATAGATACAAATTTATCTCTCGTTCATCCCCAAAAGACTAGTGCACATGATATCAAACACCCCATTTCCATTTATTTCTAAATTAAAGAATCGGTCGACTACAGAATCACGATAAATGGTGACTTTTTAATTAATTGAGACACGAAAAGGTATTATACCCAAAGACTAGAAGAAACTTTTAGGAACCACATTAATAAACAAATGTGTTTAAATAACGCAGTGTGGCCGGCCATGGCGGCAGCCCTCACGCTGAGGCAGTGGAACTGTGGCGAGAAACTACCGCTGATCCGAGAGATCGGAAATAGTTAAAAGGGAAAAATTCTTCCCATTTCTCCCTAACTCTTAAAAATCTCTCAAAATCCTCTCGGTCACTCTTGCTTCAAACGTAAAATCCAGGTAATACTCATGTTATTTACTCTCTTTACTTCATTAAATTCCTAATTATGAATGTATGATGATAATTGATTGATTTGGAACGGTTTATGGGTATTTATTTGAAAATAAAGTTAAATTAGTAATTTGATAGAGAAATATTGCACAAGTTCTTCCTTTACGTCCCCAATGTCACGAAAAAGTTCTGGGCGTAAGGATTCGTATAATTTTGATCGAATCTACACTTAAATGGTTGGGAGATATTGAGAATTCTCTTTGTTTAAAACTCAAATTCCGGGGTATTAGGAGTTATTTTCCAAAATAATTGCTTATTTATGTCTAGGGTAGATTATATATTTTAGTTTGTGGAAATTCTTTTGAAAACAGAGGTTTTAGGATTAAGTGGCACCATTTTCGCCCCTAGTCTTCATAAAAGATGAAGACTGCTCCAGCAACCTTAATCCCGCAATAGAGGCCTCTATTATTTCGTTGCGGCGGGACTTGGGCCGGTGTGGCGGACAGAGGGAACCAGTGGTCTGCATTCCTTACTTAGAAATTTCTCTCTTCTTATGTTACCTTCGATTAATCCCCTGGTGTTCTAACTTATATATAACTTATCGCAGGCTCTTTAAATGGCTGTCCCAAACTAAGAAAAATTACCTTGCATTCGGTTTCTCGATGCTTCAAGTCTAGAGCATTTTTATGATCACCAGTACACTATATTCTGCTCCAAGCAGGATTTCCATTTACTAAATCTAGATGATAAGACTCCTGCCTTCCATGGGACGATCCTCACCCTGCCATCCGTATCCAGGGAGTTGACATCCCCGTTAATGCCACAGTCAATAGTGATGCATTTGATGTGCCCGAGGTCTCGAATGTGGACTATGAGTCCAATTTGAGAGAGATGGATCTTCCGTGGCTGAGGGACACGCTGATTGAGCTTTCACACCGGGACTAGGTTTACTCGGTTGTTGCATAGAGCGTCACAGGTACATATTATTATAATCCCGTGAGAATATGCAACATCGATGTGACTCAATTTTAATTAACAAAAAAACGGTTTAAGGAATGAAGGAATTTTTAAAAAAAGTGTAAGAGGGTTTAAAAGGGAGTCGCCACCTAATTTTTGAAAAACTAGGAAATAAATTGATCAATTAACATAAAAGAAATGTCTACGAGACTAATTGATTCTAGGTAGGGGTTCAAGTTATTTCGAAAGAAAGTTGTTAGGCATTCTTTGATATCCATAATTGTGGGTCCCAATTGAATTCATTTTTTCAAATTGAGGAGGAGATAACAAATACGCACAATTATAATAAACATGCAATATACACAAGTAATAAAATAAATCAAGGCGAAATGATCTAATGAACCCCTACACTTGTGTATTCGTATTGTGGACCCTTACTTTACTAGCTAAAACCTTAAACGTAATCAAAAGATGATTTTTGAACACCTCCTATCATGTGTGTAGTCCCCTCTTCGTCAAATCGATGACCTGCCAAATCCAAGTCATGTAAATTAATAATACGTCATAATTATATTTAATAACTATTTTAAAAATTACTAATTCAAATATTAAATAAAAGATGAATAATTCTTTAAAACATATTCTTGTTTCTCTCACCTTCCTCCAACTTCCATCCCACCTTTCCCAACTAACGACTGCCGTCACCACCGTTCTCACAAACACCATCACCTCTACCTCTTAGTTTATGTTTCTTCCATTTAAACTTTTTGTCATACGGAAAAAGAAGGTTATAATTGGATGTCTTGAGAAGAAAATCTTGAGTCTTAAATTATATCTAAATTAATCTTTCTTTGTTTTATTTTCTTTTCAATTCCTTCCTTTGTAAGCATTTTGTATTTGAAAATTTTGTTCTTTATTAGTTATATTTGATGAAACTAGAATGAAAAATAAAATAAGGTGGATCTACTAATAGAATGTGGTGGATATGGGGTTGGGGCAGATATGGAGGTGGGTGTTGGAAGATGAGGGGGATTAGGGTTCCGTGTGGGCTTGAAAGGAAGGCTGGGGAAGGGATGGTAGTTGTGGTGGGGATGATTGAAGAAGGTGAAGTGACGAGAAGAAGATTATTTTTCTAAAAAAGATTAATATTTTACATTTTTGTAAATTTAAATATGTTATTCACTTGCCTCTACATGTGTGGTAAAACTCTCTTGCCAACTCATCCATCTTAATTTCACATAGGCATGATCTATAGTCTGAGGGTTTTGAAATATTCTTTTTAATGAGTTTAAGGGTTCAGTTGATAAAGGATTAAATTGAAGAGCTCATAATATAAACTCATACAAGTATAGGGGTCCATCAAACCATTTCGCCATAAAACAATAATGTGATTCAAACATAATTCGAATAGTTTCAACAAGAAGCAACTCTTGATAACTTTAAAGACATTCAGTAAAATGTTAGTAGGGAATAAATATGAATAAAAATGAGTAAGTCAAATACTAATTTAAATATAAAAATTCGTCTTATTAAATGGAAATCCTTGAAAATCGATAATAATTTCTTCATTGACCAAGGTTAACTTGTTCAAATTAATGCAATATCATGATCAAAACTACAACAAAAATAACACGAAAAAATTTATTAAGCAAAACAATTCATTAGAAACAATTAAGAAAATATATATAAGCCCACTAGTAACATTTTAATTAAAAGAAACAAATAAACAACAATTAAGTATGACTAAAATAAGGACTTCAATAACAGAAAACAAATAATAAATAAATGGAATAAATGAACAATCAACTCAAAATATGAATGTCACTAAAAGTTCAATAAATATATCGGGTCAATAATTAATAACAACAATATCATAAAGTAAAAAACAAATGGCAACAATTAAATTAATAAAGCATAACAATAATAAAATAATGTCAAAAATACATAAATATATTCCTAAATTGGTTGGATTTTTCCCTCAGGTACCTCAACTATGCTATTTTTCTATTGATTTATTGAACCACCCATATTTTGTTTCTTTTAAACACTATTATGGTTGATGTGGAACCAAATTCTGATAGGGGTATGGATAGAGGATAAATATGTTGTTCCAGAACTCATTAGTCTTATTGATAGGGAAAAAGTTCGAGACTAATTGTGTTTTACTTCAAGTCATTTAAACATATTAAAATAAATTATACTAACACACAATTTGTTTTCATTCCTTCAATCAGAATTATTACAATACGAATACAATTCAAGGAACTTACAATATAAAAGTCTATCAAAATCAGTCAACCATGTTTAAAAGGAACAAATTATGGGTGGTCCAATGATTCAATGGGAAAATGACATAGTTGAGGTACCTGAGAGGAAAATCCAACAAGTTTAGGGATCTGTTTATAAGTTCAGTCATAAAATAAATACCACAATATCCTAGGAATGTGAAATAACATATAATTTGTGAATCAACATCCAGAACAGATCAACAAAGTGCAAGAACTCTTCATTGTTTGGTTAGAGAAAAATAAACTTTAGAAAAGTATATGAAAAATGAAACTAACATGGCAGCCATAACACTCATTTACATTAATAAACTTAACATCTCTAAACCTAAATAAAAATACAATGAAGATAAATAGTTTTAGAACCGTAACCATAAACCTATAAACTAATTATGAAATAATATTTTGAACACGAAAATAAATAATAAACTATAGTTGCCTAAGAAACAAGCAAAATGGTGACAATAAACAACAAAAATGAACAAATCAACAAAAGAATCACAAAATATGAATCTAAACATTAAAATTCACTCGTATTTTGAACAAGAAAGAAAATAACAAAACAAACAGCTATACGGAAAAGTTAAGATTACCGAAGTTATATATTTTTTGGTCAGATCTGGTTGTAATCAGTGACCATGAAACTAGTAGGGATACGGTGGTTATTCATCGATTTGAAAGGGGTTTTGTTTGATGTTGTGGGTATGCTGGTGAGTTGTGTTTATAGAGGTTGTTTTTGGTGGGCTTCTTGCTGGAAAAGGTATGGTTCCATGGTAGAATAAAATTGAGGTGGGTTGGTTTCGCCGGTGGGTTTGGGGGTTGGAAAAATAGAGATAAATGGGGGTTGTTTGGGTCACTTTTGGAGAGCTTGGAGGTTTTTTTGTTGCGGGTCTGGTGGAGGAAAAATAGTGATTTAATGGTGGGGTTTTGGTTCTTTGTGGTGGTGTTTTTGTTGAAGTAATATGCGTGGGCAGAGAAGATGGTTGTTCTCCGAGAGTGAGCTGGTGGAGCTTGAAAAACAGGGGATTTGGACGGTGCTTAGTCGGGAATGAGTAAGGTTTAGGCTGTTGTTGTTCGCTGGTGAAATTTGATTCGCCGGAGATGGATTCTCCGACGTTGAACTGTTACACAGAAAAAACGTTTGACAGTGGGATTGGGGGTGGTTTTCTCCAGAAAAATGGAAAAGAAACAAAAGAGAAAAAGGGGTTTTGGATGGTGGTGAGTCGCCGGATTCCGGCGGATCTCCGATTACTTGCTTGAAAAATAATGAATACTGAAATCTGAAAATTATCCATAAAAACTTATTCATCCATTTAACCTAATAAGCAAAATATTCTTTATATAGGAAATTGAAAACTACCAAATAAAATAGCACTATCTTAAAATCGTGGGTCCAAATCACCGATTAATTAAATATTTGTTTATGAAATATTATCTTTCAGAAAGAATTTCTGAATTGTGCAGAATATCAAAATAAATATTAACAAATGTAACAGAGAAATGAATATGAAAAATGTAATGAATGTAACTAATGTCATGTAAAAATGCAATTTCATGGAAGTAATGATTTTGTAAAAAATTAACAAATATTATACATATCAAATCGATCATGACAAAATAATATAAATATAATTAATCAATAAAAATTTTTAATACTTTTAGGATGATAATAATTATTAAAAAATTGAATTAAAATGACAATACTATGTGATGGGTCAAACCACACACACTGAAATAATACTATTTTCTTCCTAGGCCAACCTAAATACCTCACTTCAATAAACTCATGAATGACACCATAACATTCCATACTTTTGCTAATACCATCAACATCACCTTGTATATTCACACCACTATTATGTTTTTTCTTGTTCCCAGAAACTTCTTTAGTTTGAAACTTAAACCCCCATTGACATAATACTTATTCATTATCAGTACTTGAGATTTTGGTCCATGTGCTACTTTTTTCACTAATTGCAAATGTTGGAATCTTGATTATTCATCATAAATCTACGTAATTGTTACTTTAAATAATATAATTTAGCATAACATGTATATATTATTAAATACATAGTGATTGCACACTTACATAATTTTATAGCCATTTGGAAAATTCTATATCGATGTCTTCATTACCCCATGTGTTTACGAATAGGCTGATAATTTTACTTTAAAGTATTTTGTTGGTTAATGAACACTTATTAATATGTAATTTGATAACATATTTTTTGCACTTACTTGATATATGTTTGAATATCTGACAATTAAGTAAATAAGTGTCACATGAAACTGCATTTCCTTATCAGTGAAGTCCGCTTTTCACGCTTTTTAGATCCTCGATCATTTTGATTAAAATCTGATATCATGAAAATGAAGGATCAATATTGCCTTCATCATTGCGATTGGGCTTTTTTCTCCTACATGACACATCATCACCAAATTAATATGAGAAAAAATCATCAGTTTCTCTCCCAATATGACCTTGAAGAAATGATCCTTCGATCTTTTCCCTTCGCTTAATTGTTTGCTTAGATCTTTCAATTTTTCTACATGTATATGTGTATTTATATGTTAATAAATGAATTGGCGAATACAATAGATACAACTTAGTGTATATTTCAAATGGATACCTCTAAAATGGATACATCCATGTTGTTTGAATCGAGTCTCCGAGTCGGGCCTCTAGTACAAGGTTAATTTGAAAAATGCTCCATCAAATCAAAGAAACCACATGAAAATATTTTATCCAACTTAGTAGTAATTAAAACAATATATTTCTCCATCCGATCTAAACTACTCTCAAACAACTTTCAAGAACACAAGTCTTTTAGAAAAAGACTTATGTTTGTGATTTATTCCATATCCTTTCTGATAGATGGCTAAAAGCGACAGGAACTAAAGTTTTCATAAACACGTGACAACCATGACTTTTCATACCTAAATTCGAAGCATAGCCATCCGTCATCCTTACATTTTTCACCCACTCACAAATTTCAGATTTCTCGTTCAACGTGATGATAACTATTCTACCATTATCCTACAATATTCCTTTAAGTCCATTTTAGATTTTGAATTGTCTATTGTCTCAACCTTAAAATTCATCATTGTGTTAAAAAAATTGTCAAAAATAATTTTTCTCAATGTGCGTACATAAAAATTATGTCGTAGTAGATTGTCCTTCCGATACTGCAACTCCCAAAATATTTGTTGTTCGATCCATTTATGTTCAATACCATATTCAGAAAGTCTAGAAGGTGAAACTAAAGTAAATGCATTTTTATATGTCTAAATTCATGGTCCATTGTCTAGAACTGTCGATGACAATTAAACCATGTACTTTTTTGTCATACTTTAAAGTGAATCCAATTACTCTTTTCTATGCAATATAGACATGATAGCTTTCCAGCTGTCATCCAACCAGACAACAATCCATATGTAGGAAAATCATAAATAGTTCACATTAAATAAGTATGTATAATAAAATTTTGCTTAGTTGATATATCACATGTCATAACGCCTTCAAACCACAATTATTTGAGTTCATCTATCAATGATTGTAGATATACATCAATCAAACTTTTTGAATTACGAGAACCTGAAATAACACAACTTAAAAAGATGTACAGGTTGGTCATGTACATCTCATAGAATGAGACACAACTTAGAAAGATTATGGGGACCTGGAATAATATAAATTAGAAAAATTATATGGAGTAAGATATACCGACCAACATGAATAAGGCGAACCTACATCAGAGAATTGCATAAAGACATCTGAACATAACCCTGATCTAACATTTCTTAGTTCACTAGAAAAATCAGAATACACATTATCAAAATGTTTCCATGCTTTATTATAAAGTGGATGAGACAAGACTCTCAGCAGCCTTCTATATTTAGGATGTCATCTCATATGTGGGGCACCCCTCATCGATGCATACAACCTCTTTATCATAGGAATGAGAGGTAGATAATGCATAGCTTGAATTGGGACAATCTTTCCTGCTGTAGTTCTCTTATAATGAGTATGTCCACAAAACATACAATTTTCTAGTTCACTATCAGTCTTGTAAAACAACATGCATCAACTAATACAATAATGAATTTTATCATACGTCAATCCTAACTTGGACACCAAGTGCTTTGTATGATAGAAATTCTTTGGTGTGTTACACTCCGTATTAACTAGTTCACTCAAAAGATCAACCATTTCGTCAATATCTGCATTAGGAACATCTCAATCTTGTTGAATATTCATTAAACTAGCCGCAATTGACAAGAAAAAATGCAAACTCCCTTCTAATCGTGGATGATTAGACTCTAATTGATCATAGAAGCGTTTTGATTCATCACTAGGAGTTTCATCAAAATATTGTTCCAGTTCTTTCCTAACTTTAACCTCAAAAGCATCATTGATCATTTCATGAACCCTATCATACTCAACCCTAACTTATTCAACCCTAATTTGACCATATGGTTCAACTATATTATATACGTCCACAAGCATCGAAGTATAGACATATAATTATTTCACGACTTTTTTCATGATCAATCCATACAAAATATCTAGGCTTAAATCTATTAAGATACAAATGAACTATTACTCTATTTGGTTCAAAAAAAATATAAGCACTTACATACATTACAAGGATACCTAACCAAATGCATTATTCTTGAAAATTCAAGTGTCATTGTATATTCAATAAAATTTCTAACACCGGCAATAAATTCAGCTTTCAAACCAGCACCTGTTTCAAAATGCATATTTACATCCACAAACGATGATTCATCTACAAAAATATAAATATTCAATTAGTTTTGACTTAATTCCAACAACTAAATCCACCAACTAAACCACATTATTTATTTTAACTTATTTAACTAACTTAACAACTTTTTAACTAGTTTAGTTTAGACTTTTTACAACAACTTAATCCACCAACTAAACTAACCTATTTATTTGAACTTATTTTCACAACTTAACAACTTAACAATTTTGATTAGTTTAATTTTGACTCAATACAACAACATCCACAAACTAAATCTCATTATTTATTTGAACTTATTTACACAACTTGACAACTTAAGAATTTTTACTAGTCAGTTTTAACTTAATTTCAACAACTAAATCAACCAACTGGATCACATTATTTATTTTAATAACTTAACTACTTTTTAACTTTAACTAGTTTAATATTGACTTAATCCCAACAACTAAATCAACGAACTAAATCACATTGCTTTAACTCATCTAAACTACTCAACAACTTTTTACTCTTACTAATTTATCTTTTACTTAATATCAATAACTAAATTCATTAACTAAACCACATTATTTAATTAAACTTATTCAAAGAACTTAAAAACTCATTTGAAAAATCCTTTTTTGACATGCTCTCTACATACCTCTCGTTACACTCACCATCATCGATGGCTCTCACACTTACTCGCTAGATATTTTGATGTATCCTGCAAAAGCCAAACAAGGATCTTTATTTGTTATTTTATCTTGTCTATGTCTTTACCAGTATGTCTACATCAATCTCCATGTCACCATTCTGGATTATTATGTGAGTTCATGATGACAAACAATTTACGATATCATTATTTTGAAAATTATGGTGAATTTAAAAGCTATTTGAATTGATTTAAAAATTGATCAAAGTTACTTTTAATTTTTTTTTCTTTTTTAGCTTTTGTGAATTTTTGACAAAGTGAAAAATAAATTTAAAAAAATTTAACTTAAAAAAGTTTGTTATGTATACTTTTATTTAAATCTATTCTTTTAGTGAAGCGAGGAGAATGCGAGATGGATGTGGTTGATGGTGAGAGGGGTCTAAATATGGGAGTCATATATCCAAGATATGTAATGAGAGAATGGAATAGGCAGTAAGTTTAGACACCTAATTGTTGCGATTTAGAATAATAAGGTATGTAGGTTCAAAGTATATATATATGTATATATATATATATATTCAAATGTGCCAAACTGCTACTTAGCCATCTGTATATACACACAAAAGATCAAAACTCCAACATTTAAATATATTCCCAAACTAATGCAGTCCTCCGTGAGATATTGGTACCTCAAAAACTATATTATAGATATCCTTTTATACTTTGGAAATATATATATCATAATCTTATCCACTGCCAGACAACAAATCTATGGATAAGATTATGTCACGTCTCTATTTAGAGTGAAGCTCTTGCTTTTGAACAACAGAGACATTAATATCCCAAAATTGTGACAAAGAATATCTATCCTTTTTCCCTTATTTTAATACTATGTACTCACTTTAATAAGATATGTACGTACCAGCTATGTTTTTTGATGAGTTTCTCCTCATCATAATCCTTGAAGTTTGTTGTTTCATCATTTCCCTATGTATATACATATAACTGAGTAGAGAATATGTGTATATATATATATATATATATATATATATATATATATATATATATATATATATATATATATGTATATGTATGTATGTATATATATATATATATATATATATATATATATATATACATACATACATATACATATATATATATATATATATATATATATATATATATATGTATATGTATGTATGTATATATATATATATATATATATATATATATATATATATATATATATATATATATATATATATATATATATATATATATATAATGTTAGTGAAAAAACATACAAGATAATAAAATTGCAAGATTACAATTGAAAATAAAATGATGAAATTAATCTCTTCAGACTAAGGCGCGGATATCTCGCTCTCTTTAAGGAGATTCAAGCCCACTGCAGCAAATATTTTCACCGGTCCAGCAGTAGTCCTCTTTGACTTGTCCCCTCCAGGATACAACAGGCTTCACAAAGTATAACTCAACAACTCTGGACAGGAGTTGAGTCCAAAGATCTACATAAAAGAACACCTCCCTTCAACTAATAAGAACTCTCTTTTAGACTAACTCTTTCACTCTCTGTTTTCTCTTATGAATTGTGTTTCTCTAAAACCAAATGAAGACTACCACTATTTATACTACAAGAAGTCTTCCTAGCAATGAATAGGAAGATAATGGAGGTAGTAAATAGTGAAGATAATGGCCTTAGGAGTTTCATAGGTTACAATGGGAGTTACATAGGTTACATAGGTTACAATGGGAGTTACATAGGTTACAATGGGAGTTACATAGGTTACATAGGTTACAAAGAGTAATGGAGGAATTAAGAATGAAATACATTGATGGATAACCAATGCTAATGGATGATGTAGAAGTCATCCATTCCAATGTTCATTCTTATAACTCCAAAATAAAGCAATTTAATATGTTAAATATTAATATTTAAATGCTAATAACCTAACAATTCCCCACTCATTTTAATATTTAGATAAGAGAGTATATCAGTTGAAGGAAGACTATTATGCATAATGAAGGTGTGCTCTACATTGAACCTCCACTTAGTGAAACAGTAAATTTTACTCCAGAGTCGTAGTGGTCTCAGACTTGAACTATGATTGCTTAAGGGAAATAAAATATCACTTCTCACACATAATAATCAAGGTGTTTACATGAGCTTTTACAGCCAGCACGTTATGGCCATGTGCAATCCCGGTTTCATGAGCGCATTTGAGAATAAGCCTCATTCTCATAGGAAGCGACCTACTTCCACACATCACATAGGTGAAATTTGTCGAGAGTGCTCCTGTAAGATTAACACTCCACCCATACGGGCTACATATATTCATTAAGAGTTTTATCAATTCAACCTTCACATACTACAGGAAACAATGCACTCACATCATAGGGAGGGGAAAAAATAGTGCATTTTTCACAAAAAGTCATCATATGATTAGTTTTTCCCTTTGAACCTTGTTATAGGATCTCTAGTCTCCAGGTTGGGTTTCCTCATATATGACTCAAGGATTTGTAGGCTTAAATCCCATCCCCCTCGATGTGCTCCAGACCTTTTCTCTTGTTAAGGCCTTCGTAAGAGGATCTGCAAGATTATCACAAGATTTGACATAATCAACATTAATGGTACCATTTGTCAAATACGATCTTACATTACTATGTTTCCTCCTTATAGGTCTGGATTTAGTGTTGTAATAACGGCTTTGAACTCTACCAATTACAGCGGTGTTATCACGATGAATTAAAATAGGAGAAATTGATTTTTCAAAATAAGGAATTTGAAACAATAAATCTCTTAACCAATTCGCTTCCTCACTAGCTGAAGCTAAATCAATTAGTTCAGCCTCCATGGTAGAGTTAGCAATTATAGTTTGCTTTTTTGATCTACAACAAACAGCACCACCACCTAAAGTAAAGACATAACCAGTGGTAGAACAGAAATCACCTGACAAAGTGTTCCAATCCGCGTCACAAAAGCCTTCAAGTACAGCAGGATATTTTTTATAGAACAAACCACAATTTTTCGTTCCAATTAAATATCTCATAACTCTTTTTATAGCATGTTAATATTCATTACCTGGCTTGCTTGTAAACCTGCCAAGTACTCCTACTGCATATGCAATATCAGGCCTAGTGCATTCAGTCACATATCTCAAACTTCCAATTATACTAGCCTATTCCTTTTGATTTATTACATTATTTTCACTTTAACAGGAAAAAAGTGAACACTTGAATCAAAAGGAGTAGCAACATGCTTGCAATCATGAAAGTTATATTTTTTCAAAATTTTCTCAACATAATGTGACTGGTCAGGGAAAATCCCCTCACATGTTCTTCTTATTTTTATTCCAAGAATAAAATTTGCCTTACCAAGATCTTTCACATCAAAATGGCTTCTAAGAACATTTTTAGCTTCATCAATAACATTCATGTTAGAGCTAAAGATCAACAAATCATCAACATATAGGCAAATAATCACATCAGAATTATTCCAAGGCTTATGATATATGCACTTATCACACTCATTTGTTTTAAAACCATTTTCAATCATGCAGGAATCAAACTTTTCATGCCGTTGCTTTGGTGCCTTTTCAAGACATATAGTAAGTTTACATACTTTGCTTTCTTGGCCTGCTTCAACAAAACACTCGGGTTGGTCCATATAAATTTCTTCATTTAGAAAAGCAGTTTTTACATCTATTTGATGAATTTGCAAATCAAAAATTGCAGCCATAGCAACTAAAACTCTAATGGATGTAATTCTTGTTATCGGAGAAAAAGTATCAAAAAATTCTAGGCCTTCTAGTTGTTTAAAACCTTTTGCAACTAGCCTAACCTTGTATTTATCAATAGAACCATCCAGTTTCAACTTTTTCCTTAAGACCCATTTGCAACCAATTGTTTTAACCCAGTGGTAAATCAACTAACTTCCAAGTTTTATTAGAAATTAGAGATTCCATTTCATCATTTACAGCCTCTTTCCAGAAAATAGAATCATGTGAAGATAATGCTTCTTTCAAAGTTAGAGGGTCATTTTCAACATTAAACACATAAAAATCAAGTTCAAAATCTTTTTCTACTCTAGCTCTATTACTTCTTCTTAACTCAAAATCACCAACTTCTTTATTTTTCAAAGTTGAAGTAGAAGAACAAGGTAGTGACAAAATATTTTGTTCAATCCTTTGACCCCCACTATTTTTAGTATCATAAGGAAATTTATTTTCATGAAAAAATAGCATCACCAGATTCTATTACAATATTATCTTCAAGATTAAAAATCTATAGGCTGTACTATTTGAAGCACAACCAAGAAAAGCACAAGTAGTAACTTTCTTACCCAACTTTGTAATCTTGGGATCCTTTAACTACACAAAGGCTAGGCAACCCCAAACTCTTAGATATCCCAAACTTGGCTTGTAACCTTTCAACAATTCAAAAGGTGTCAATTTAGACTTTTTATGAGGCACACGATTCAACACATAACAAGCAGTTAAGATAGCCTCAGCCCAAAAATTTAAAGGTGTATTTGACTCAATAAGCATGGCATTTGTCAATGCAACCAAAGTTCTATTTTTCCTTTCTGCTACTCCATTAGACGAAGGAGAGTAAGGAGGAGTAGTTTCATGAATTATTCTCAATGATCTAACAAAAGAATTAAACTCATTTGATTCATATTCACGGCCTCTATCACTTCTAATTCTTTATATTTTTCTTCCAAACTGATTTTCAACCTCATTGAGATAAGTTTTGAAATTTTCAAAAGCATCACTTTTATTTTTCATCAAGTAAACATATATAAACTTAGAAAAATCATCAATGAAAGTGATAAAATATCTATTACCTCCACGAGTTAGAATTCCACCAAGTTCACAAATATCAGTATGAACTAATTCTAACAAATCAGTTTTTCTTTCAACTTGAAAATGAGGCCTTTTAGTGATCTTGGCTTTACTACAGGCCTCACACTTTTCAAAATTCTTTTTAATCATTGGGATTAATCCTAAAGTACTCATGATTCCAACATAACGATCAATAATATGACACAATTGAGCATGCCAAAAATTAGTAGAAGAAAGCATATAAACTGAAGTAGAAGTTTTATTCATTTCAACATTCAACTTAAACATCCCATCACATGCATACCCCTTCGCCACAAAAATACCTTTCTTCACTATTACATATTGATCAGATTCAATAATCTGTTTAAAGCCTACTTTTTAAGAAGAAAACTAGACATCAAATTTTTCCTCATAGAAGGAGTATAAAGTACATCTTTCAATGTTAATATCCTCCAGAAGTAAAACACAATTCAACATCTCCCTTTCCAAGCACTTGAGTAGTGTGAGCATCACCAAGCATGATGGTTATGGGCTCCTCAAAATGAGTATATTTTTAACCAGTCTTTGTCATGACAGACATGATGGTTTGCACCAGAATTAGCCCACCATCCATCAACATTCTCAACCATATTTATGTCGGTAATCACCGTCACAAAAGGTTCTTCTATAACGTTTGCCTGAGGGTTAGGACCACATTTCTGGAATCTGCAAAATCGAGCAATATGCCCACTCTTGCCACAAACAAAGCATGGTCCCTTTTCTTGAACTTGTTGATTTTGTGTTTGGTGATTTTCACCATTATTTTTCTTGGGAGGTCTACCATTATTTTTCTTAAATTTCTTCTTAGGCTTTAAAGATGTATTTTTGTGAGTTTTAGGAGTAGCATTATTCGAAGTAATTAAATTTACCTTCAATGTGATGTTGTTCTCTTCTATTTGTAAAAGTGCATCTTGGCCCCTTGCTTCTTCTTCCATGCGGATTTTCATTATCAAGGTTTCAAGAGAGGTTTCCTTTTGTTTGTGGCGCATAGTTTTTTGAAATTCCTTCCAAGAAGGTGGAAGTTTATCCACTATGCCACAAACAAATAAGGTTATCTCTAATTTTAACCTCTTTTGACCTAAGCTCTCCAACAATCATGATAAAGTCTTGAGCTTGATCTACCACTGATTTGTTGTCCACCATTTGGAAACGAAAAAATCTACTAGCTGCATATTTTTTGCTCCAGCCTCTTCGGTATCATACTTACTCTGCAACGCCTTCCAAATTTTCTTTGCACTAGAGTAAGTTCTATCATAATAATCATAAAAATTATCAGATAGACAATTAAGAAGATAATACCGACACTTATAGGAATCACCATCGTACTTTTCCACATTCTCTAGATGAGAAATAGTTTCATCATCATTCATAGTGGTGATGTCTTCTTTATTTGGATTCTTCTCGGTTAAAACGTAAGAAACATTGAGAAGACTTAAGTAGAAAAGTACTTTACCCTTCCATCTCTTGAATTGGTTACCATTGAACCGAAATGGCTTGTTAAGATCTCCCATCTTGACATCCGCGGTTTTTTCAATTGTAGCCATCTTTGGATCTCCTTAAAATTGTTAGTGAAAAAACTTACAAGATTACAATTGAAAATAGAATGAAGAAATAAATCTCTTCAGGCTGAGCCGCAGATATCTCACTCTCTTTAAGGAGATTCAAGCCCACTGCAACAAATGTTTTCACCGGTCCAGCAGTAGTCCTCTTTGACTTGTCCCCTCCAGGATACAACAACCTTCACAAAGTATAACTCAACAACTCTGGACAAGAGTTGAGTCCAAAGCTCCACAAAAAAGAACACCTCCCTTCAACTAATAAGAACTCTCTTTTAGACTAACTCTTTCACTCTTTGTTTTCTCTTATGAATTGTGTGTCTCTAAAACCAAATGAAGACTACAACTATTTATACTACAAGAAGTCTTCCTAGCAATGAATAGGAAGATAATGGAGGTAGTAAATACTGAAGATAATGGCCTTTGGAGTTTCATAGGTTACAATGGAAGTTACATAGGTTACAATCGAAAATACGTAGGTTACAAGGGGAGTTACATAGGTTACAAAGAGTAATGGAGGAATTAAGAATGAAATACATTGATGGATAACCAATGCTAATGGATGATGTAGAAGTCACCCATTCCAATGTTCATTCTTATAACTCCAAAATAAAGCAATTTAATATGTTTAATATTAATATTAAAATGCTAATAACGTAACATAAAAGAATGACAATATGGATATACGCAGATGTAGAGTTTGCATACCTTGTGGTGATGAATTTGGGTTTGAGAAAACAATTGCCAAGCAAAAATTTTCAATTGGTGAAGAGTTCAATTCATTTGGCGTGATCTTCTACTTGATTAATAAAAAAGGTTTTCTTTTCCGTCACTATTATCTTGTGCTAACAGGGATCCTATGGACCTTTCTTGTGCTGTGATATAGAGAATTAAAGTCTAGGTATAGAGGCAAAAAAATAGGAGGTTTTGCTAGATACAATTTGATGTATTTAAAAGCATCGCTACATATTTTTTCCTAATTAAAAGGAGCACCTTTATTCATGAGATGTCTGAATGGTTTTCACCTTCCTGCTAGATTTAAGATGAACCACCTTAAATAGGCTAGCTTTCCTAGGAGACTTCTTAACTCATGAATATTTTGAGGCTCAAACATATTCGATATTGCATCAACTTTTGCTTTATCAATTTATTTCTTAGATATCTCAAAATAAAGCCAAGGAACTTGCTAGAAGTAACTCCGAAGGCATATTTCAATGGATTCATCCTAAGTTGGTATCTTTGAAGCAAATGAAACTCCATTCTTAAGTCTTTCAAATGATCACCCCTCTCTCTCGACTTTACCACCAGGTCATCAACATAACATTCAACATTTTTATGGAGAAAGTCATCAAAGATATTTTTCATAGCCTTTCGATATCTGGCACCAGTATTTTTTAAACCAAATGACGTTACTTTGTAGAAATAAATACCCTTAGTCATGTGAAATGAAGTGATTACTTCATACATAGGTGACATGCGGATTTGCTTATAGCTAGAAAAAACATCCATGAAAGACATCATCTCATAGCAGTGGTGGCATCAATCATCAATTTTGGAATAGGAAGAAGAAACTCATCGTTAGGGCATGCATTTTTGAGATCTCAACAGTCAACACAAATTCGAATTTGATCATTCTTTTATCTCACAGGAACAATACTTGAAATCCATGTAGGATATTTGACCTCACGAATAAATCCTACCTCAATGAGTTTGTTAACTTCATTTTCTATCAACGGAACCAAGTCTAGCCTAAAATTTCTCTGAGCATGCTTAACAGGACGAGAACCATTTTTGACTGCCAATTGACGGACCGCTACTTTAGATTTTAATTCAGAAATTTCTTTATAACTCAAAGCGAAGACATCCCTAAATTCTTTGAGTATAATCATATAAGATATTCCTTAATAATTTATCGAAATGCACTCAAGTAAGTTGGCCTTGGGTCTTCATCATTATCAAGGGTAACTTCCTTCAAATGATCTATAGTGGTCTTTATTCCTTCTTAAAGTTTTGGCGGACCATCTCCATTATTTTCCTCTTCCAAAGGATCATTTTCATTGAGAGATATATGAAAAAGCGGTAAAATATGTTCGAACTCTTCCTCAATATTCATTTAAAGCAAATGATCATACTCATTTTGTATTATAACTTGATTTGAGAAACAAACAGTTTCTTCATCTTCCTCACGCTCCTTGGTGTAAATCATAGTGTGAGCCTTTGCCTTGAGTTCCTCTTTTCACGAAACCACAGGTTTCACTTGTCGCTTCATATAGAAGGAATCAAACTTTTGAAATCTTTTCGAATCAAATTTGATGTGGGTCATAACTTTGAAATAACTTCACAGTTTTTTGTTATTCTTCTTCAATGGACCTAACCTCTCAAATATCGTTCTTGAAGTCGCTTCCCCAAGTCGATCAAAGACGAAAGGCTTTTTATTCAAAGTATTGACCTCATCTTCAAAAGATATATGGTAATTTATGTCCCTTCTTATGATAACACAAATGGACAGCGGTTGGCTATAACCTACGCTTTCACGTGCTTGCCTAGTTGAATCTTCTAATGGATGTTCTCCTAACATTGATGGATCATTAAGGTTGTATCCGGTGAAATAAAATATTAAATAAAAGATGAATAATTCTTTAAAACATATTCTTGTTTCTCTCACCTTCCTCCAACTTCCATTCCACCTTTCCCAACTAACGACCGCTGTCAGCACCGTTCTCACAAACACCATCACCTCTACCTCTTAGTTTTTGTTTCTTCCATTTAAACTTTTTTTCATACGGAAAAAGAAGGTTATAATTGGAAGTCTTGAAAAGAAAATCTTGAGTCTTAAATTATATCTAAATTAATCATTCTTTGTTTTATTTTCTTTTCAATTCCTTCCTTTGTAAGCCTTTTGTATTTGGAAATTTTGTTCTTTATTAATGATATTTGATGAAACTAGAATGAAAAATAAAATAAGGTGGATCTACTAATAGAATGTGGTGGATATGGGGTTGGGGCAGATATGGAGGTGGTTGTTGGAAGATGAGGGGGATTAGGTGACGTGTGGGCTAGAAAGGAAGGCTGGGGAAGGGATGGTAGTTGTGGTGGGGATGATTGAAGAAGGTGAAGTGAGGAGAAGAAGATGATTTTTCTAAAAAAGATTATTATTTTACATTTTTGTAAATTTAAATATGTTATTCACTTGCCTCTATATGTGTGGTAAAAGTCTCTTGCCAACTCATCCATCTTAATTTCACATAGGCATGATCAATAGTCTGAGGGGTTTGAAATATTCTTTTTAATGAGTTTAAGGGTTCAGTTGATAAAGGATTAAATTGAAGAGCTCATAATATAAACCCATACAAGTATAGGGGTCCATCAAACCATTTCTCCATAAAACAATAATGTGATTCAGACTTAATTCGAATAGTTTCAACAAGAAGCAACTCTTGATAACTTTATAGACACTCAGTAAAATGTTAGAAGGGAATAAATATAAGTAAAATGAGTAAGTCAAATACTAATTTAAATATAAAAATCCGTCTTATTAAATGGAAATCCTTGAAAATCGATAATAATTTCTTCATTGACCAAGGTTAACTTGTTCAAATTAATGCAATATCATGATGATATATACAACAAAAATAACACGAAAAAATTTATTAAGCAAAACAATTCATTAGAAAGAAATAAGAAAATATACATAAGCCCACTAGTAACATTTTAATTAAAAGAAACAAATAAACAACAATTAAGAATGACTAAAATAAGGACTTCAATAACAGAAAGCAAATAATAAATAAATGGAATAAAGGAAAAATCAACTCAAAATGTGAAAGTGACTAAAAGGTTAATAAATATACCGGGTCAATAATTATTAACAACAATATCATAAAGTAAAAAACTAATGGCAACAATCAAATAAATAAAGCATAACAATAATAAAATATTGTCAAAAATACATAAATATATTCCTAAATTTGTTGGGTTTTTCCCTCAGGTACCTCAACTATGCTATTTTTCTATTGATTTATTGAACCACCCATATTTTGTTCCTTTTAAACACTATTATGGTTGATGTGGAACCAGATTCTGAGAGGAGTATGGATAGAGGATAAATATGTTGTTCGAGAACTCATTCGTCTTATTGATAGGGAAAATGTTCGAGAATATTTGTGTTTTACTTCAAGTCATTTAAACATATTAAAAACAAATTATACCAAAACACAATTTGTTTTCATTCCTTCAATCAAAATTATTACAATACGAATACAATTCAAGGAACTTACAATAGAAAAGTCTATCAAAATCAGTCAACCATGTTTAAAAGGAACAAATTATGGGTGGTCCAATGATTCAACGGGAAAATGACATAGTTGAGGTACCTGTGAGGAAAATCCAACAAGTTTAGGGATTTGTTTATAAGTTCAGTCATAAAATAAATACCACAATATCCTAGGAATGTGGAATAACCTATAATTTGTGAATCAACATCCAGAACAGATCAACACAGTGCAAGAACTCTTCATTGTTTGGTTAGAGAAAAATAAACTTTAAAAAAGAATAAGAATAATGAAACTATCATGGCAGCTACAACACTCATTTACATTAATAAACTTAACATATCTAAACCTAAATAAAAATACAATGAAGATAAATAATTTTAGAATCGTAACCATAAACCTATAAACTAATTAAGAAACAATATTTTGAACATGAAAATAAATAATAAACTATAGTTGCCTAAGAAACAAGAAAAATGGTTACAATCAACAACAAAAATGAACAAATAAGCAAAAGAATCACAAAATATGAATCTAGACATTAAAATTCACTCATATTTTGAATAAGAAATAAAATAACAAAACAAACAAGCTATACGGAAAAGCTAAGGTTACCGAAGTTATATCTTTTTCGTTCAGATCTGGTTGCAATCAGTGACCATGAAACCAGTAGGGATACGGTGGTTGTTCATCGGCTTGAAAGGGGTTTTGTTTGATGTTGTAGGTATGCTGGTGAGTTGTGTTTCTAGATGTTGTTTTTGGTGGGCTTCTCTCTTACCCAAAATGAGCCGCGAGTGGCACCCACACTTATCCTACTATGTGAGCAAACCAACAAATCTAAACCCCAACATTTATCAATATTTCAACCATAATGAACAAAATATAATGCGGAAGACTCAAAATCTTATTAATATAACCAATAAATAAACATTCTAATGTTTATCAACTATTATCCCCAAAATCTTGAAGTCATCACACCAAGAATATCTATCCTCAAATTTCTAAATCTAAGAGTAATTAAGAGGCTAAAATAAGTAAAAGAGATGGTCCACGTTCGAACTTCAAGACATCAAGACGTGAAGGAGAGAATTATGTCCGAGCTAGGAACAGTAGCTCACCCTGAATTCTGATATACTGAAGACTGGCAAGAGTTGCGGACGAGTCGAAGTTGATGGCACGTTTGCTCCACTCCATAAATAACAAAAAAAATACAAGTAGGGGTCAGTACAACGAACACGTACTGAGTAGGTATCATCGGCTAACTCAAAATAGAAATCAATATATATCGAATAATAATATAAAATCAACTACAATACTCAACAGGTGACAACAACAAGTACAAGAACCATTGGCAACAACACCAAGCACACATATGAGGACTCAAGCCTCCACACCATACTCATTTGGGAAATAGGTTCTTTGAATTTGAGTATATTAACATAATTCAAGATTTCTTCTCTTTATCATTATTGTGTCGGAACGTGATACTTCGATCCCCTAATACTACGTAACGGAACGTGACTCCCGATCCCTTAATACTACATGTCGGAACGTGACACCCGATCCCTTAATACTACGTGTCAGAACGTTACACTATGATCCCCTAATACTACGTGTCAGAACGTGACACTCCGATCCCCTAATACTACGTGTCGGAACGTGACACTCCAATCCATTATAATTACCGTGTCGGAATGTGACACTCTGATCCCCTAATACTACATGTCGGAACGTGACAGCCGATCCATTTATTTCATTGTTTTAGTTCATCAAGCCTCTTTTATGTCAAGACATCATCTTAATAGAGAGGATTTAAGGTTTAAGATTCAACAACCTCATCATTCTAATCCATCACAATTACATAATCTCATCATGTAACCACACAATTAAGCATATAGAAGACTTTAAAATACCACCTAATACATATCAATCACTATTAAGAGTTTACTATGAACTAGCATAAACCATACCTACCTTACCGAAGAATCGTGATCGAGCAAGCTACTTCTCAATGCCTTTGCTTTCCTCTTCGCTTCTCCCTTTTCTCGCTTGTCCTCCCTCTCTCTGTTCTTTTTATTTTTCCTTCCCAGATTCTTTTTCTTTTACCCTAATTATCATAGAATTCATTATGATAAAAGTAACCCATTATTTATTTTAAAGTTATCTCCTTTAACCCCCAAGTAAATACATTATTAAACTTACCCCACTAATTTCATAATTATAATCATGAATAGTCCAAAACGCCCCTTTATAACTTTTAGCAGAAATCCGACCCTGTCGGGGTTACGCAGCTCGTGACGGCACATTGTACCTGCGACGGTACGTCCTGCAGGTCCGTCACAAAGTTCAGAGAGTCAAATTCAGTAAAGAGTTTTGTGACGGTCCGTCGTATCTACGACGGTCCGTGCTGCAGTTCCATCATGAAGTTCAGAGAGTTGATCCCAGCACCCAAATTTTTTAGTTTAAGTGTGTTGGAACGGAGATCCTCGGCGGACCGTTGTTGTTATGACGGTTCTTCCTACCTGTCGTTGAGGGTAATGAAGGGAGCCACATGAGAAATTTCACATGTTTGGGACGACAAAGTCCATGATGGTCCGTCGCGACCATGACGGTCCGTCGTGTGATCTGTCAACCCAGTCAGTTTTTATCACAAATGATTCTACTGCTCGACACGACTAAACAGGTCGTTACAATAGATACTAATTTACCCATCGTTCGTCCTCGAACGATCATAAGAAGAAAAACAAGGGCGAGAAAGAGCACCTGAATCTGTAAAAAGGTGTGGATATCTTTCTTGCATATCAACCTCCTTCTCCCAAGTGGACTCTTTAACTGACCGATTCTTCCATTGGACCTTGATGGATGCAATCTCCCTTGATCTCAACTTGCGGATTTCTCTATCTAAAATAGCATAAGGCTCCTCCTCATAAGACAAATTCTCATCAAGAAGGACTGAATCCCAACGAATAATGTAGTTTCCATCCCCATGGTATCTTTTCAGCATAGACACATGAAATACCGGGTGCACTCCTGAGAGTCCTGGAGGCAATGCCAATTCATAAGCCACCTCCTCCACGCGCTTTAGAATTTCAAATGGACCAATATACCTTGGACTAAGCTTACCTCGCTTACCAAACCGCATCACCCCTTTCATGGGTGAAACCTTTAGCAAGACTTGTCCACCCTCCATAAAATCCAAGTCCCTAACCTTTCGATCTGCATATTCTTTCTGCTTGTTCTGAGCTGCTAGAAGCTTCTCCTGAATAAATTTTACTTTATCTAATGATTCCCTCAAGAGATCGGTACCCCATGGTCTTACCTCAAATGCATCAAACAAACCAATGGGAGACCTACATCTCCTCCCATACAGTGCCTAAGATGGAGCCATATCAATACTTGAGTGATAGCTATTATTGTATGAAAACTCTGCTAAGGGTAATAAGTTATCCCAATGACCACCAAATTCTACCACACATGCACGAAGCATATCCTCCAAAACCTGAATCGTTCGCTCAGACCGACCATCGGTCTGAGGGTGAAATGCGGTACTAAGATCCAACCTAGTACCTAATTCAGCATGCGATGTTCTCCAAAACATAGAAGTAAATTGCGTACCTCTATCTGATATGATGTAAAGTGGAACTCCATGCAATCGAACAATTTCTGAGATATAGAGTTTGGCTAATTTATCTGCATTGTAAGTCACCTTAACCGGAATGAAGTGAGCAGACTTAGTTAACCTATCAACAATTACCCAAATAGGGTCATACTTACCCAATGTCTTTGGAAGACCAACTACGAAATCCATTGCAATTCTCTCCCACTTCCATTCAGGAATGGGCATTTTCTAAAGTGTTCCTCCGGGCCTCTTGTGTTCATACTTCACCTGCTGACAATTCGAGCATTGGGCAACAAAATCAGCAATGTCACGCTTCATCCTACTCCACCAGAAATGTTGCTTTAGGTCACGATACATCTTGGTTGCACCAGGATGTATAGAATACCTTGAACTATGAGCCTCTATAAGAATGGTGTGAATCAAATCATCAACACGGGGCACACATACCCTCCCCTTAATTCTCAAAACACCTTCCTCATCAATTATTGCCTCTTTAGCCTCTCCTCGTAATACCATCTCCCGAATTCAACTCACCTTCTCATCAACAAACTGTCTTCCCTTGATCTTGTCAAGAAAAGAAGATTTTGCCTCCACGCAGGCCAAAAATCCTCCTTTCTCTAGTACTCCCAGCCTCATGAGGTCATTAGCCAAAGTCCGAACCTCTCTATCCAATGGGCGTCTAGAAATCTGTAGGTGGGCTAAACTTCCCATGCTCCCTGTTTTTGTATTTAGAGAATCTGCCACAACATTAGCTTTTCCTGGGTGATACAAGATAGTAATATCATAGTCCTTCAGTATTTCCATCCACCTCCTCTGTCTCAAATTCAAATCTTTCTGAGTAAAGAAATACTGTAAACTACGATGGTCTATATAGACTTCACACTTAAACCCATATAGATAATGTCTCCATTGCTTTAATGTGAACACGACTGCAGCCAACTCCAAATCATGGGTCGGATAGTTACGTTCATGTACTTTTAATTGCCTCGAAACATAAGCAATTACATTCCTCTCTTGTATTAGCACTGCACCCAACCCAGAATAAGATGCATCACAATAAACAATGAAATTCTTACCTTCCACTGGCAAGGTAAGAATTGGTGTAGTAGTCAACAAGGTCTTGAGTTTCTGAAAGATTCTTCACATTCGTCCGACCATACAAATGGAACACTCTGCTTAGTCAAATTTGTCAGTTGGGGAGCAACCGAAGAAAATCCCTTGACAAATCGACGGTAGTAGCTAGCTAAACCAAAAAATCTCCTTACCTCTGTAACATTAGTAGGTCTTACCCAACTCTTTACTGCTTCAATCTTAGAAGGATTCACCATCACTCCATCCTTAGAAACTACGTGCCCCAAGAAGGACACTGAATCTAGCCAAAACTCACACTTGGAGAATTTGGCATAAAGCCTTTTCTCCCTCAACACTTCCAACACAATTCTCAAATGCTCCTCATGTTCTTTCCTGCCCTTTGAGTATATCAGTATATCATCAATGAACACAATGACAAAGAGATCCAGATATGGCTTAAAAATCCCGTTCATCAAGCTCATGAAAGCAGCAGGGGCATTTGTAAGCCCAAAAGACATTACTAAGAATTCATAATGCCCATACCTGGTCCGAAAAGCAGTCTTTGGCACTTCCGTTGCCTGTATTTTCAATTGATGATAACCAGATCTCAAATCAATATTTGAGAAGGTACAAGCACCTTGTAACTGATCGAACAAATTGTCAATGCGAGGAAGAGGATACTTGTTCTTAATAGTTATCTTATTCAGTTGCCTGTAGTCTATGCACATCTGAAAAGTTCCATCCTTCTTCTTCACAAATAAAACAGGAGCACCCCAAGGGGATGCACTTGGTCTAATAAAGCCTTTACCTAACAACTCTTGAAGTTGGGCCTTTAACTCCCTTAACTCAGCGTGAGCCATTCTATAAGGGGGTATGGAAATGGGGCGAGTACCCGGCTCCAAATCAATGCAAAAATCAATATCCCTATCCGGTGGCATACCAGGAAGGTCTGCAGGAAACACATCCAGAAACTCACGGACTACCGAGACAGACTCAATCGAAGGTACTTGGGAAGTATCATCCCTGACATGTGCCAAGAAAGCTAAACAACCCTTACTAACCATTCTCTTAGCACGAAGAAAGAAGATGATACGAACTGGGGTGGAAGTATAGTCGCCCTCCCACACTAGCGGATCTGTCCCAGGTTTGGCCAATGTTACAGTTTTAGCATTACAATCTAAGATTGCAAAATTTGGGGAAAGACAAGTCATACCCAGAATTACATCGAAATCAACCATTTCTAGAATAATCAAGTCTACGTGAGTATTGATCCCCTCAAAAGTCACAAGACAAGACCTATACACCTTTTCAGCTATCACAGACTCACCCACCGGAGTGTAAACATGAATAGGCATGTCAAGCAAATCACAATGTAAATCAAGACCAGTAGCAAATGAGGAAGATACATATGAAAATGTGGATCCAGGATCAAATAATATAGAAGCCATGCAATCACAAACCAAAAGATTACATGTGATAACAGCATCAGATGTCTCTGCTTCAGACCTCCCGGGGAAAGCATAACAATGGGCCCTACCACCTGTCTGACTGTTGCCCCTACCATGTTGCGCTGGAGTCGCTCCAGCTAGCCCCCACCCCGGCTGATTTGGTGACCACCATTACCTTGGCCACCACGTCCTCCAGAATGGCGGCCTCTCCCATGACCACCTCTACCTCTAACTATTGGGGGTTTGTAACTCTGTTTTGGACAAAACCTCCTAATATGTCCAGTCTCTCCACATCCATAACACTCTCTGGAGTCAATCATAGGTATCTGTGAGAACGACGAAGTCTTGGGATAACCTCCAAACTCAGAGAAATGCTGACTGGTCTGCGGTGGACCCAACTGCAGCCTGCAGTGACGACTGAATAGGTCGGGCTGGGTAACCTCCTTAACTCTGCCCTCTAGAGTAAAAACCGCTAAACTCACCTCTCTTACGAAACTTCTTAGATGTCGATGCCATGGTGAAGTCGTCTGGCTTCACCCCCTCTACCTTTATCACAAAATCTACCACTTCCTGAAAGGATTTTGCTGCTGCAGCTACCTGTAAGGCTGGGATCTGCAAATCTGACCTCAATCCCTTTACAAAACGACAAATCCGCTCTTGTGGGCTTAAGCAACGCTGGGTGGCATACCTGGATAGTGCACGAAATTTGGCCTCATAAGCAGTAATAGACATCCTTCCTTGCTCTAGGCTCAGGAACTCATCTCTCCTCCTATCCCTCAATGTCCGGGGTATATACTTCTCCATAAATAAGCTAGAGAATGATGCCCAAGTCATAGGTGGTGCATGTGCTGGTTGACACTCAACATATGACCGCCACAACATTTTGGTATTCCCCTGAAACTGATAGGTCACAAATTCAACACCGAATCATTCTACTATGTCTATCTTATGTAGCAGTTCATGACAATCACCCAGAAAATCATAGGCATCCTCAGATTCAGCACCCTTGAAGACTGGAGGTTTCAATTTCAAGAATTTAGTGAAAAGTTCATGTTGATCACTCGTCATTATAGGCCCTGTAGTCAATCGAGGAAACGTTCCTACTTCCAATGAGGCATCCATGTGGGGAGCCACAGCAGCTGCATGTTGTACTCCCGGAACCTAAGGTGCTAGTGCAGAAAACACTGAAGGTGTCTGGCCTTGATCAGATAACCCGCTAAGATAAGTAAGAACCTGATTAATCATCTCTAGGGTAGGTTGGGGTGGTAATTCCTCATCTTGCACTTGCTCATTTTCCCCTTCCTCACCCTCTCTTACTACCTCATCATTCGGTGGAGGAGTCACCGCCCTAGTACTAGCTGGACCAGGTGTTTGTCCTCTACCTCTAGAGGACGTCCTCCCGCGACCTCTACCACGGCCTCTGGCCACTGCTCCTCTTCGAGCTACAGCCCCAGTGGCTGGCTCAGACGCACCCTGTCTTGCCGGTGTTGGTGTTGGTGTTGGCACAGTTGTTTCTCTAGTTCTAACCATCTCCGAAATAGAGTGAGGATGTCAGATACCAATTTGTATCACCTAGATACCAATTGGATCCAAGTAATACCACGAAAGAAAGAAAGAATGGAATTTTCCTAAAGTCCTATAGCCTCTCAAAGAAAAATAAGGGCGTCCCCCTACCGTTCCTCAAGACTCTACTAGACACGTTCTTGTGTGATGAGACCAACGAACCTAATGCTCTGATACCAAGTTTGTCACGACCCAAAACGAGCCGCGAGCGGCACCCACACTTATCCTACTATGTGAGCGAACCAACAAATCTAAACCCCAACATTTACCAATATTTCAACCATAATGAACAAAATATATTGCGCAAGACTCAAAATATTATTAATATAACCAATAAATAAACATTCTAAAGTTTATCAACTATTATCCCCAAAATCTGGAAGTCATCACACCAAGAACATCTATCCTCAAATTTCTAAATCTAAGAGTATTTAAGAGCTAAAATAAGTAAAATATATGGTCCATGTCCAAACTTCAAGACATCAAGACGTGAAGGAGAGAATCCAGTCCGAGCTGGGAAAAGTAGCTCACCCTGAATTCTGATATACTGAAGACTGGCTAGAGTTGCGGACGAGTCGAAGTTGATGGCACGTTTTCTGCACTCCACAAATAACAAAAAGAAAAATACAAGTAGGGGTTAGTACAAGGAACACGTACTGAGTAGGTATCATCGGCCAACTCAAAATAGAAAGCAATATATATCGAATAATAATATAAAATCAACTACAATTCTCAACAGGTGACAACAAGAAGTACAAGAACAATTGGTAACAACACCAAGCACACCTATGAGGACTCAAGCCTTCACACCATACTCATTTGGGAAATAGGTTCTTTGAATTTAAGTATATTAACATAATTCAAGATTTCTTCTCTTTATCATTATTGTGTTGGAACGTGACACTACGATCCCGTAATACTACGTGTCGGAACGTGACACCTGATCCCTTAATACTACGTGTCGGAACGTGACACTCGATCCCTTATTACTACGTGTCGGAACGTGACACTCCGATCCCCTAATACTACGTGTCGGAACGTGACACTCCGATCCCCTAATACTACGTGTCGGAACGTGACACTCCGATCCATTATTACTATTGTGTCGGAACGTGACACTCCGATCCCCTAATACTATGTGTCGGAACGTGACACCCAATCCATTTATCTCATTGTTTTAGTTCATCAAGCCTCTTTTATGTCAAGACATCATCTTAATAGAACGGATTTAAGGTTTAAGATTCAACAGCCTCATCATTCTAATCCATCACTATTACATAATCACATCATGTAACCACGCAATTAAGCATATCGAAGACTTTACAATACCACCCAATACATATCAATCACTATTAAGAGTTTACTATGAACTAGGATAAACCATAACCTACCTCCACCGAAGAATCGTGATCGAGCAAGCTACTTCTCAATGCCTTTGCTTTCCTCTTCGCTTTTCCTTTTTCTCGCTCGTCCTCCCTCTCTCTGTTCTTTTTATTTTTCCTTCCCCAGATTCTTTTTCTTTTACCCTAATTATCATAGAATTCATTATGATAAAAGTAACCCATTATTTATTTTAAATTTATCTCCTTTAACCCCCAAGTAAATACATTATTAAACTTACCCCACTAATTTCATAATTATAATCATGAATAGTCAAAAACGCCCCTTTAAAACTTTTAGCAGAAATCCGACCCAGTCGGGGTTACGCAGCTCGTGACGGCCCGTCGTACCTGCGACGGTCCATCCTGTAGGTCCGTCACAAAGTTCAGAGAGTCAAATTCAGTAAAGAGTTTTGTGACGGTCCGTCGTATCTACGACGGTCCGTGCTGCAGTTCCGTCGTAAAGTTCAGAGAGTTGATCCCAGCACCCAGAATTTCAAGTTTAAGTGTTTTGGAACGGAGATCCTCGACGGACCGTTGTTCTTATGACGGTTCGTCCTACCTGTCGTTGAGGGTAATGAAGGGAGCCACAGGAGAAATTTCACAATATGGGACGACGGAGTCCATGACGGTACGTCGAGACCATGACGATCCGTCGCGTGATCCGTCGATCCATTCTGTTTTTATCACAAATGATTCTACTGCTCGACACGATTAAACAGGTCGTTACAGCTTCTTGATGGAAAAGGTATTGTTTGGTAGAATAAAATTGAGGTGGGTTGGTTTCGCCGGTGGGTTTGGGTGTCGGAAAAATAGAGATAAATGGGGCTTGGAGATTGTTTTGTTGCGGGTCTGGTGGAGGAAAAATGGTGATTTAATGGTGGTGTTTGGGTTCTTTGTGATGGTGTTTTTGTTGAAGTTATAGGTGTGGGCAGAGAAGATGGTTGTTCTCCGAGAGTGAGCTGGTGGAGCTTCAAAAACAGGGGATCTGGACGGTGCTTAGTCGGGAATGAGTATGGTTTAGGTTGTTGTTGTTCGCTGGTGCAATTTGATTTGCCGGAGATGGATTCTCCGACGTTGAACAGTGACACAGGAAAAACATTTGACAGTGGGATTGGGGGTGGTTTTCTCTGGAAAAACGGAAAAGAAATATAAGAGAAAAAGGGGTTTTGGGTGGTGGGGAATCGCCAGATTCCGGCGGAACTCCGATTACTTGCTGGAAAAATAATGAATACTGAAATCTGAAAATTATCCATAAAATTTTATTCATCCATTTAACCTAATAAGCAAAATATTCTTTATATACGAAATTGAAAACTACCAAATACAATAGCACTATCTTAAAATCGTGGGTCAAAATCACTGATTAATTAAATATTTTTTTATGAAATGTTATCTCTCAGAAAGAATTTCTGAATTGTACAAAATATCAAAATAAATATTAAAAAATATAACAGAGAAATGAATATGAAAAATGTAATGAATATAACTAATGACATGTAAAAATGCAATTTCATGGAAGTAAAGATTTTGTAAAAAATTAACAAATATTATACATATTAAATCGATCATGACAAAATAATATAATATAATTAATCGATAAAAATTCTAATAATTTTAGAATAAGGATAATTATAAAATAATTGAATTAAAATGACAATACTGTGTGATGGGTCAAACCACTCACACCGAAATAATACTATTTTCTTCCTAGTCCAACCTAAATACCTCACTTCAATAAACTCATCAAATGACATTATAACATTCAATACTTTGGCTAGTATCATCAACATCACCTTATATATGGACAACACTATTATGTTTTTTCTTGTTCCCAGAAACTTCTTTAGTTTGAAACTTAAACCCATTGACATAATACTTATCCATTATCAGTACTTGAGATTTCGGTTCATGTGCTACTTATTTCACTAATTGCAAATGTTGGACAATTTATTATTCATTATAAATCTACGTAATTGTTATTTTAAGTAATATAATTTAGCATAACATGTATATATTATTAAATACATAGTGATTGCACAGTTACATAATTGTATATCTATTTGGAAAATTCTATATCGATGTCTTCATTACTCTATGTGTTTACGAATAGGCTGATCATTTTACATTAAAATATTTTGTTGGTTAATGAACACTTATTAATATGTAATTTGATAACATATTTTTTGCACTTACTTGATATATGTTTGAATATCTCACAATTAAGTAAATATGTGTCACATGAATTGCATTTCCTAATCAGTGAAGTCTCGCTTTTCACGCTTTTTAGATCCTCAATCATTTTGATTAAAAATTGATATCATGAAAATGAAGGATCAATATTGCCTTCATCATTGCGATTGGGATTTTTTCTCTTACATGACACATCATCACCAAATTAATATGAGAAAAAGTATCAGTTTCTCTCCCAATATGACCTTGAACAAATGATCCTTTGATTTTTTCCCTTCGCTTAATTGTTTGCTTAGATCTGTCAATTTTTCTACATGTATATGTGTATATATATGTTAATAAATGAATTGGCGAATATAATATATACAACTTAGTGAATATTTCAAATGGATACCTGTAAAATGGATACATCCATGTTGTTTGAATCAAACCTCCGAGTCGGGCCTCTAGTACAAGGTTAATTTGAAAAATGCTCCATCACATCAAAGAAATAGCATGTAAATATTTTATCCAATTTAGTAGTAATTAAAACAATACTTTCCTCCATCCGACATAAACTACTCTCAAACAACTTTCCAGAACACAACTCTTTTAGAAAAAGACTTACGTTTGTGATTGATTCCATATCCTTTCTGATAGATGGCTAAAAGCGATAGGAACTAAAGTTTTTATGAACACGTGACAACCATGACTTTTCATACCTAAATTCGAAGCATAGACATCCGACATCCTTAAATTTTTCACCCACTAACAAATTTCAGATTTCTCGTTCAACGTGATGAAAAGTTGGCTTTGGACTTAACTATTCTACCGTTATCCTACAATATTACTTTAAGTCCATTTTGGATTTTGAATTGTCTATTGTCTCAAACATAACATTCATCATTGTGTTAAACAAATTGTCAAAATAATTTTTCTCAATGTGCGTACATAAAGATTATGTCGTAGCAGATTGTCCTTCCGATACTACAACTCCCAAAATATTTGTTGTTCGATCCATTTATGTTCAAGACCATATTCAGAAAGTCTAGAAGGTGAAACTTCTGTAAATGCATTTTTATATGTCTAAACTCATGGTCCATTGTCTAGAACTGTCGATGACAATTAAACCATGTATTTTTTTTAAATTTAAAGTGAATACAATTACTATTTTCTATGCAATACAGACATGATAGCTTTCCAGCTGTCATCCAACCAGACAACATTCCATACGTAGGAAAATCATAAATAGTTCACATTAAATAAGTATGTATAATAAGATCTTTCTTAGTTGATATATCACAAGTCAGAACGCCTTCAAACCACAATTATTTGAGTTCATCTATCAATGATTGTAGATATACATCAATCAAACTTTTTGAATTACGAGAACCTGAAATAAAACAACTTAAAAAGATGTACAGGTTGGTCATGTACATCTCATAGAATGAGACACAACTTAGAAAGATTATGGGGACCTGGAATAATATAAATTAGAAAAATTATATGGAGTAAGATATACCAACCAACATGAATAAGGCGAACCTACATCAGAGAATTGCATAAAGACATCTGAACATAACCCTGATCTAACATTTCTTAGTTCACTAGAAAAATCAGAATACACATTATCAAAAGGTTTCCATGCTTTATTATAAAGTCGATGAGACAAGACTCTCGAAAACCTTCTATATTTAGGATGTCATCTCATATGTGGGGCAGACCTCATTGATGCATACAACCTCTTTAACCTAAGAATGAGAGGTAGATAATGCATAGCTTGAATTGGGACAAATTTTCCTGCTGTAGTCCTCTTATAACGAGTATGTCCACAAAACATACAATTTTCTAATTCACTATCAGTCTTGTAAAACAACATGCATTAATTAATACAATAATGAATTTTATCATACGTCAATCCTAACTTGGACATCAAGTGCTTTGTCTGATAGAAATTCTTTGGTGTGTTACACTCCGTATTAACTAGTTCACTCAAAAGATCAACCATTTCGTTAATATCCGCATTAGGAACATCTCAATCTTGTTGAATATTCATTAAACTAGCCACAACTGACAAGACAAAATGCAAACTCCCTTCACATTGTGGACGACTAGACTCTAATTGATCATAGAAGCATTTTGATTCATCACTAGGAGTTTCATCAAAATATTGTTTCGGTTCTTTCCTAACTTTAACCTCAAAAGCATCATTGATCATTTCATGAACCCTATCATACTCAACCCAAACTTATTCAACCCTAATTTGACCATATGGTTCAACCATATTATATACGTCCACAAGCATCGAATTATAAAACATATAATTCAATTCACCACTTTTTTCATGATCAATCCATACAAAATATCTACGCTTAAATCTCTTACGATACAAATGAACTATTAGTCTATTTGGTTCAAAAAAAAATTAAGCACTTGCATACATTACAAGGATACCTAACCAAATGCATTATTTTTGAAAATTCAAGTGACATTGTATATTCAATAAAATTTCTAACACCGGCAATAAACTCAACTTCAAACCAGCACCTGTTTCAAAATGCATATTTACATCCACATATGATGATTCATCTACAAAAATATAAATATTCAATTAGTTTTGACTTAATTCCAACAACTAAATCCACCAACTAAACCACATTATTTATTTTAACTTATTTAACTAACTTAACAACTTTTTAACTAGTTTAGTTTAGACTTATTACAACAACTAAATCCACCAACTAAACTAACCTATTTATTGGAACTTATTGTCACAACTTAACAACTTAACAATTTTAATTAGTTTAATTTTGACTCAATACAACAACATCCACCAACTAAATCCCATTATTTATTTGAACTTATTTACACAACTTGACAACATAACAATTTTTACTAGTCAGTTTTAACTTTATTTCAAAAACTAAATCAACCAACTAGATCACATTATTTATTTTAACAACTTAACTACTTTTTAACTTTAACTAGTTTAATATTGACTTAATCCCAACAACTAAATCAACGAACTAAATCACATTGCTTTAACTCATCTAAACTACTCAACAACTTTTAACTCTTACTAATTTATCTTTGACTTAATATCAATAACTAAATTCACTAACTAAACCACATCATTTAATTAAACTTATTCAAAGAACTTAAAAACTCATTTGCAAAATCCTTTTTTGACATGCTCTCTACATACCTCTCGTTACACTCACCATCATCGATGACTCTCACACTTACTCTCTAGATATTTTAGTGTATCCTGCAAAAGCCAAACAAAGATCTTTATTTTTAATTTTATCTTGTCTATGTCTTTACCAGTATGTCTACATCAATCTCCATGTCACCATTCTGGAATATTATGTGAGTTCATGATGACAAACAATTTACGATATAATCATTTTGAAAATTATGGTGAATTTAAAAGCTATTTGAATTGATTTAAAAATTGATCATAGTTACTTTTAATTTTTTTTTCTTTTTTAGCTTTTGTGAATGTTTGACAAAGTGAAAAATAAATTTAAAAAAATTTAACTTAAAAAAGTTTGTTTTATGTATACTTTTATTTTAAACTATTTTTTTAGTGAAGCGAGGAGAATGCGAGATTGATGTGGTTGATGGTGAGAGGGGTCTAAATTGGGAGTCATATATCCAAGATATGTAATGAGAGAATGGAATAGGCAGTAAGTTTAGACAACTAATTGTTGCGATTTAGAATAATAAGGTATGTAGGTTCAAAGTATAAGTTGGGATTACGTAAATAAGTAATTAAGGACAAATCAATATATACATACATAAATATATCCCAAAATTGTGACAAAGAATATTTATCCTTTTTCCCTTATTTTAATACTATATACTCACTTTAATAAGATATGTACGTACCAGCCATGTTTTTTGATGAGTTTCTGCTCATCATAATCCTTGAAGTTTGTTGTTTCATCATTTCCCTATGTATATACATATAAGTGAGGAGAGAATATATATATATATATATATAAAAGAATGACAATATGGATATACGCAGATGTAGAGTTTGTATACCTTGTGGTGATGAATTTGGGTTTGAGATGATAACATAGAATTAGATGTAATCACCTCATCTAATTACACTCTTTTATATTTCGCTGCATCTATCCATCCCAACAATTACACTCTTTCCAATTAAGTTCTAATAATTACATATGGACATCCAATATTAATCAACTTACCAACTTGGGGATCTGCAATATAACTGTCCCAACCAGCCATAAGGGAACCCATTTTTATTTTATTTTATTTTATAACTTTTCTACTCACTCTCACCCAGATTCTGAAATTCGGATAGCAACCGGCATCGTTGACATCTAAGAGGTCACAGACAAGCCTCATCTTGCATTCATCTAGTTAAATTTTTGGAAAAATTAAAACTTTTTATATGTATGAAGTATACATAGACTTCATATAATTATTAACTAGATACATCATATACTAAGATCAACATAAGAGAACAACCTTCAAACATAAAGAATCAATTTAAAACTGAAGACGAATATATCGTAAATAGTTTGCCAAACATGGCTTTATTACAAATCTTCGTAATGAAGGTACAAAAGAAACGCTAGGGATAACATCCACTAGCGATGTCTAAAATTAAGGCTAGACTAAATCTGTAGCATCCTCGAAATCATGAGGACCTACCAAATGGTTTGGAGAAACGCTGAAGTCCAAACCGCTGCAAGTGTTGTCAACCTGTCCTCTGACCTACACCTATAAAAATAGAAAATAGTAGGTGTTAGTACACCACTTGTACTAAGTATGGGTGTATGCACATATACACATAAGGCTATGCATGATCAAAGAAAGCTGCTCTTCCTAAACAACATGCTATTTCTGGAAATCCTAGTGACTAGAGTTTCCTAAATCGTTATATGTGAATTGTGGTATAAATATGCTGTATTTTGATGCATTAGAAGCACACAACTTATTTTCTATATGATTACAAAACATTATTATCATCCACATAATTTTAGAACAACTTGGGCGATGATTTAAGATTTTGATCTTCTTAGGACGAGAGCTCCTCTTTGTACACTTTAGATTATTTTTCAGTCTTTTTATTCTTCTTGTTGTGTAGTTCAATAGCTCCTTTGGTACTATGTTTTACTTTCAAATGAAATAATTCATTGTAGTATCATATCCATAATGAATTGATGTAAGTAATCCAAGGACTAAAGAATGATTTCCTTGCCTTATAGTCAGTCATTCTTTATACTATATATTCATTACCTTTCATAAGTAATTCTCTATTGATCATGCCATTGATTTCATTACTTTCATATTTTACACATTATACATATCATATAAATGAGACTTTGGAATCGTTGATGTAGCAAAAGACATCTCAAGTGAGGGCCCAACATATTGAACCTCAACCCAAGGGCCTTCTTTAGCAAACACAGGGTCTGCTTCATTCGTTCATTTGTACTTCACATTATTCATTTCATTCATTCGTAGGCTGATGTAAACACCAGCTATGCCTAGGATGAAGTTTAAGACTCTCATCAAAATCATGAAGTGCAATGACCAAGAATGACCTAATGTCATTACTTGAATCTGATTTCACCTCCCGATTTTCTTGTACAAACACCTTCGATATCATTTATTTCATTATTTTTCATGCATTGAGGAACTCCAACCTTAACACACATAGATCATGTGAGCATCATGAAATCCAGTGTGTACTTCATACTAAAAAGAGGTGGAATCACCGGTCAAAGTGACCCAAAAAATGCTAGCGTACATGGAAATTGAACCCCACCAGATCCCTATATTGGTAGTAGAGGTTTGAAGACAAAGATATATAAGGAGACTCATACCCGGCATGCCGGACAGTCTAATCTCATGAGAGTTACGTGAACCTCCGTCCTTCCCGGAAGAAGGCATCACCTCTCATAGCTAGCCTATCAGTGCTCAGTGTAAAGTTTTATTTTCATTCAACTCATATGTCATGGAATCTGGCTTCTAGTATGAGGAAATCAAAGATAAATAGCTGATTTCTCATCTCATCATTAGTATTAAGTATACATCAGTCCCAATACTTTCATTAGAGTGTACATAGAGACTGGTTTGTTCATTATCTTTACACTCTCATAGGTGAGTACATTTTGGTAACATCTACTTAGGCTCATTTGAGATTGCTTCGATGTTTCACATTATCCTCTTATCATGTTATCACCACATTCATTAACATTAGCATATTTGCTTTTCATAATTACTCAACCCTTTACGTGAATGCTCATTTCTTTTTATCTTCTAGTATTGACTCAAGCAATATGGAGACCTGCTTCTAGGTTGAGATTTACTTACTCTATTGATGACTGGTCATCCTTACTCTACATTGATGAAAATGTGAATTTTTCTTACATATCATCTTTTGTTATTAATGAGACTGGCTCACACCTTCTAACACCTTCATACGTGAGTATTCTTTTAACATAGTAGGTTAGGTTTAAGTGAGACTTGTCTCACTTCCTTTAACACCCCATTCTTGTCACTCACTTACTTTAGACCCCTTTACTTATGTTATAACTCACGTTACTTACTTACTTTGGTGTACTAGATTCATATCATCGTTTATGGACGATGAGCACTTCATTTAATGAGTATCAGGAGTTCATATGTCAATCTTTTAGCGCATGTTGGGAGTTGTCCCAATGAGTGGAATGCCCTTGATTATGGGTTCATTGAATTAGTTTAGAAGCGCTTATATTATCATTTGATACTCTAACTTCACAAGATTGGAATATGATTAGTATTGGCCTCAAACTTTGAATATTTAACTACACAACCATTTTTGTTAGCATGTGCCAATCCTACGTATGTTCATATTAAAATTTAATGTGTATGAACCATTAGTCAATCTTTCAATTATTTAACATAATATTATATCCATTTACATACATCACTTTTAGACAATGTATTGTTAGCCATTTTATTTGCATACGATTAGTATTGGCATAAACAATTGGGCGTAGATATCATAACTATATTTGTTGGCATACGACAATTTTCATGGGCAACATGCTTAAGTTTGTATACATTATACATTAGCCAATCTTTTTCTTATTTAAAGATAACATTATAGTCAATTCCCATTTAAATTTTGAACAACATTTTTGTTAGCCATTTTATTGACATAAGGCAAACATTCACTCAAATTATGATTTCACAGATATCCTTTTAGCTAATCTTATAACATAACTTTAGGCATAACTATTTTTAAACATCTTGAACAGCATCATATTAGCATTTGATGAATATATCATTTTTATAACGTCATATTAACAACAAGTATGCAAAATAGACGGTAACATCTCATGCATAACATTTTCGGACATATCTTTAACATTGTATCGTTCTTTTAGTTCACATCATAACATTTAGCATCAAATGAGTCTAATTAATAGATTCATTCAATCATTATTTAATCAAATACACATTAAGATCATCCAGCACCACATACCAACAACATGATTTTTAACCTATTCAATATTAAAATCGTAACAAGGATACTAGGGAAAGAAGTTTGACAAGAATGACGGGAAACAACCCTACTTTTCAAGATCTTTGAATCATTCGAAATAAAGTTCTCTTGGAGAAAGAAGTCCAGGATAGAAACCCATACCTTAAGTAGAGCTTAATCTACGAATACCACCTTGAAGGAACCTTGAATAAACCTTGAAAATCGTCTAAGAAATTTTCTGTTTTTTTTTACGTTTTGTTCACTATTTTTCTCACGCTTGTTTTGTGGTTTTAGTCGTGTATTTGTTTGAGTTTGAACATAGTTTTTAGGTTTAGGAACTGAACTTGAATTATTCAACTTAGGGTTTAATAAGTTAATTAAATGAATTAATTAACTAATTACTAAAAAAACCCTCCTAAGTTGACTATACATAGAAGAATATTGACATGACCGAAAATTTGAAATTTTGGTGTTGACTATGGTTTAGTCAATATTTTGACTTTATATTAATTAATTAAATCCTTAATTAAATTAATTTAGGGACATAGGGTAAGTACTAAAGTACTCGTAAGTCGTTGGAACCATAATCAATCCTTTAGGACCATCCTAGGTTAAGTACTAGGATGTTTCTTGCATTATACTAGGTTAACATAAGAACTTTTGTTTCACCCCTTTAATTTAATTAATTAAATGGATAATTTAATTAATTAATTAACCTAGGGTAATTACTAAAGTGCCCTTACATCTTTATAACCATAACTAATCCTTTTGGACCATACTAGGTTAGGTACTAGGTTGTCTCTTTAACTAGTATTAGGTTAGTGTCAACCCGGTTTTGGTCATAGGTTTTCGGGTGCACTAGTGGGTACATTTCGGTTAGTCGTAGGTTAGGTAGCTATTTAGAGCAGTAGTTTAGAGTCTTAATTTGTTCGGAAGTTAGGCCCCACATGGAGTGGTCTCTTATGCACGTTTTTGTCCCTTAACTACCCTAACCGAATTTGGGTTAGGGTGGTCCCCTCCTTTGGTGCTTCTTCATATGTGTTACACATGTGCTTGCACATGGGTTTGTTGTACTTTCTTAACTAACTATTATTTATGGTTCCTTTGGGAATGATTACTTATTGTCCCAAGGATCCTCACTAAGTCTTTGGGCATTACTTACTCTACATGATCATTTTAATTGATCATGTGACATGGTATCTAGGCTTGACACTTGGATGCCTCACACCTTTTTGTGAGTTAAAGGAAAAAGTATTTTAGTTTATGATCTTCATTGCAGGTACATTTGTTGAACATCAATCTTGGAATGGTGTATGACAACTCAAAAAGTATATTTCTTATTCGTATATGGAAAATTGGGTAATATTCTTAGCCAACTTTTTTATACTATGCCCAATATTTCTCAATATTGGGCATTGGGGTACTCATGTACCCCTAGTAGGCTATCCTATGGGCATACTAGCTTTTCATTAAACATATGTTTTTCCAGAATGTTACATTATATATATATATATATATATATATATATATATATATATATATATATATATATATATATATATATTAATTGAATTATCCAATTTAATTAATTATAATAAACAATAATACGCCTTATGAGGAGTAGCCAGTTTTGTAGAAAGCCACGCTTATTCCATTGTTTAGTTACCAGATTTGTCCATACACTGGTTCTACTTTTCCTCCGGTTTAGAAAATTAATCGGTGTGCTTTATACTAGTTATATAAGTATACGTGTCTAAGGGCATGTCCACCCCTACACTCCATTTTACGTTCTAAATATATAATAATTTATTTTTCACATAATCAATTTTAATTCAATTCTCTATTTTATTCTTTAAAAAATATTTTTCTCTCTTCTTGATATTATATAATTATTTCTATTTCATTATTATTTTTTAATTTCTTATTACATATCATTTTATATCTTTCTCCCGAAAATTACTTTATGTAAATTTCATGTGATATAAAAGTTTATTTTTTTCAATTTTTTTTACATAATATGGAATTATATTTCATTCCACATTTTTACATAACATAAATTTCAAGAAAATATTATACAATATATAAATTATTGGACAAATTGAAATAAAAGTAAAATATAATTACATAAATATTGCATAAACATTCGATTTGGAGTATTGGCAAAGAGTCATGATCCAAAAGTTATAGTTTCAGGATTTAGTCTAACTGCAAGTAATGATATTGACTTGGAAACAGACATTGTCCGACGGAATGATGAGGAAGAGATGTTGGACATATGCTTTGATAAGGTGGCGAAAGAAGGGGATCTTTCACCAAGACAATGAAGAAGTGGACAAAAATTTTTTTAAAAAAAGGAACATGTAAGGCAACATAGTTGGGATTGTAAGGTGACTAACAAATTTGTTCCAAGACACATACTAATGTGATTAGCAAAGGTAAATCATGTGACAGTATCAACAACTTTAACAAGATCCAATAATCCAAAAAGAATTGATGAACTATTAAGTGATTTTTGACAAAGTTGAAGAAGAAGAAAAAATAAAATACCTCAAGTTAATTTTGATGGGAAAATATCTTTTTTAGTTCATTCACATATAAATTGAAGTTTGAGGCTAATAACTTCAATCATACTCTTGACTTTTATATTCTTGCATCACTTAAATATCACTTAAATATGATCATCGAATACCTAGTTTTTGCTAGCTCTTTTTTTCTTCATGCTTGTTAAATAGTAGAGTTTATTATTGCAATAGGATAGGTAAGGTGAGGTCAGCCCCCCTTGCTTGTACTCTTCTTCGAATGTTCTTTTATTTATTAATGAAAGTTTCTTAGTTTTTCTAACAATGATACTATTAATCATACTAAAAAAATAAACACTCGGGTTTTTGAATTTATTACTTCCTCCTATAAATACTCTCTTAATACATTATGAAATTCCAAATGAGCATTTTTTCGTTAATTTTTTTTATGTCTAGCTAAAACTTGTTTAAACAAAGAGATTTTCATCAACCACCATTTATGTCGTTGGAGTTTGGCCTCTACAAAATCTTGAAGTGTTGCAACCATATTCCTCCTAAATTATCATGTTGTGCAGTATAATACAAGTAGTCATTATGTCATTTAACACTCATTTTCTCCAAAAACGTGACGGTACTGCAATTATTGCAAAATGTGATTGCAAAACTCCAAATGCACGTTCAACCTCTTTTCGGCATGAATATTCTTGTTTCATCGCAATTTTATTATTATGTTATGTATTGTATTTTATCTTGTATTGAAATTATTGTGCTAAGTATTGTGTTGTTAATGTGTATTTAAATTCTCATATTATGCATTGTATTTTAAATTAAATTTTTCAGCTTATCATTTTAATTTTGTGTATTTTTATCATGAAAATGAATAATAAAATCAAATTATACCATTGACAAAAAATAGAAAAAATTAAATTACTATCAATTAAAGATGAAAGTAGTATATTTAATAATATATTTTAAACATATTATAATACATTTAAAAAGAATTATGAATATTAGATATTTAATTAGTGAAACTATATACAAAATGATATGTTAACTAGAAAGTAATCGAAATAATAATAAAATATTTAACAAGTGAAATAGAGTGTGTGAATAGTAGTCCATCAAATTTATAGAACTACTATCCATATCTCTATATATGAAGAATAAAGAGTGATATGGAGGTGAGTTGGAGTGTCTATTCTCTATTTTACTCTCTAAATATAGAGAATAGAGTAAAACAAAGGTGGGATGGAGATAGTCTTTGTAATAATGTCATATGAATGAAGAAAAAATATTGAACCTTATCTTTTTTCTGAAGAGTTCAAAAAAATAACCACGACATCAAAAGTCCTTCTTGAGAGACCCGTGAAGGAAAGAAACCTTAGGTTTTTCAAATCCTCTACGGTGAGAGCTTAGAAACAACAACATGGAATCCAACAATGTCTTGGGTGCAGGCCCTCCTATGTTTACATGAGAAAGTTATTACACATGGGTGATTAAATTAAGGCTTATCTTAAAGCATTTAGAGCCCATTTGGATTGACTTAAAAAATGTGAGAGATCCTAAATTCGTATATGGCATGTTTGGGTTGGACACGTCCCCAAGGACCATCCAAGGGTCCTTGAGGAAGGAACCTTTTCATTGAGCAAAGACTGCCCAAGACAGCCCAACCGACGGAGGCAATTGACGCCTAGTGGGTGAGTCGACGCCCTGTAGGTGAGGGGTCTTTGATAGACACTTAGGCATGGGGAACGAGACACCAAAGACCAGCTTCAGTCCCAAACTACGGAACAACAGGACGGTCCGTTGTTCAAGGGACGGGCCATCGATGATCTTTCGTCTATGCTGCTGCCTTCCTACGCAAGTTCACTGTTAAATTAGGGGTGATTGGTAAATTCACCCCACGTCTAAATAAGATAAAGAGAGGTTAATTATGTGTATTTTGGGTATTTTAAACATGTATATAGGTCTTTAACACTTAGAAGATTTCATTCTTCAAAATCAAAACCCAAATGCCCTTAGAAATTCTCTAAAGCTCCATTGGATCCAAAACTCAAGGAAGGGCTTGGATTGAAGAATTCAGTGGATATTATTAATAAAATTGGAGTATTAGATTTATTAAGGTGTGATTTCTTATCCTTGAAACTCTATTCATCAAGGAGTCTAACTTTCAAAGAAGTTTTCTAAAATTTTCAAAGATGAATTGTCCAATTTCATGATCTGTCCATGGGTTCTTGCATTAAAGGTTTTAAAACATTGAATATTGATTGAATTATTGTTAATTATATCATTTTAACTCAATTAACCTCTGAACCCATGTAATTGATGAACCCTAGTTTTTGACTACTTTATGGGTTAAGTGATTTAGACATAATGCTTATTAATTCTAGTGTAGTATTCTATGGATTATTGATTGATTTACTAGTTATATTGAATTGATATCTAGGTTTTCATAGATTTATGAATATATATTGAACTGACCTAGTTTCATTGAATATCATTGTTTTTATATTAAATTGATGTTCATGGCCATGGGTGAGGGCCTTATGGTATTGAATTGGATGGTTTGACATTGTATTGAAGTGTTGATAATGGAGTTATGGTACTCTCCCTAATTATCTTTATTTTATGTTTATTCGACTTCAATTATGTTGTAATAGGTATGGTCCACTTATGGTTGTTATGTGTCAACTTACAATTGATGTAGCCATGTCGGCATTACTTTATGTCCTATGATTATCATGGCCTTGTCAGCATCTATTTGAAGTACTTTGATGATTTTTTTAGTTGATTTATGTGAAGTATGAGAATTTCTATCCACATGTGAAGTAATGTGAAAGTATGTCTTCTTTCTATGTATGTGAGGATATCAGGTAGACTATGACTATGTGCTTAAATGTGTAGTCTTAGATGTTGATGTATGATTGTTCCTACTTGACTATATGAGTTGTAATGGTTATATTGATGATGATATAGTAATGTATATTATGAGAAAAAGATGGTAAGGGTCATTCCTAAGTGCTTCATAGAATGATATGCTATATGTGATAAAGTAAAGAATGTTGTGTCTTTTCTTCGTAGATTTGTGTCCCTTACTTGATACATGTATGAATTATATGTGAACATGGGATGTCTTGACTAGGTAGGCTTAGTGCACCCTTGTCATGTATGAATGAATGATATTTGAAACGTTAGATGATGTTAAGAAGGTCATATACGTGGACCTTAAACCTAGTGGTAAGGTTATGAATATTGAAGTTGAAGAGCCGTAATAGTATCCTTCATGTAAAGAATGATAGACTTAAAGTGGTTTGGATGGAACGACATGATATCATCCTTTACAAAGTCATAATTAGCTATCATAGTCTGCATTGAAAAGAATCCCTAGTGGACCTCTTTTGCAGGGTGAATGTTATTGGGTTATGAACTAGATAAGGAACCTCTTCATGTGATCCTTTAGTGTCAATTACTCGATGAGTACGAAGGTTAGCACCGAGTGACTGTGTTATGGCATGAAGCTCCACTTAATAAGGATACTAGAGTACAATGTATCTCCACTTGAGAATGATACTAGAGTGCATAAGATACCTTCATATTCCTTAACCATGCGCCTACAAGGGATGTGTCCTAGTTCTACCCTTGGCAAGTAGAAAACCCTCATCAGAGTAGGTTAGAAGTCCGGATTCCATGTCTAACTATCATGGTCTATGTCGGTCATTTCTTATTATCATCCTATGGGATACCTACTAGCATTAGAGAAGTTCTATGAAGTTTAGGTGGTGGTATGAGACGCTATCTAGACATTGCACAATAACTTTTAAGCTATTAGTTATAGTCCCTAGGTCTTGTCCAATACCATTACTTGAATGTCTTTATTTGATGAATGTGTCTTAAATGAACTAATGAATGTAATGACTTAAGTTAAGAAAGTATGCCAAATGAATAAGTAGTTACCTAGAGTAGTTAAGGGTTGTCTAGTTAAGGTGTGAGGGGCATAAGAATGGTTGCTTCGTATCTTACATAGATAAGTATTAAGAATGACTCTAGTCAGGGAAGATGTTGATTATTTGGACATGATATAAGGCTTAGGTAGTCATAATGATTATTTAGGTAGTTCTAAAGAGGTCAATCATGGACGTTATCTTCTTGATTTAGTTAAGTAAGTCTTTTGATAACCTTTGGAAGGAGAATGACATATTGTCTATGTGTTGGTGTATTAAGTGAGAATGATTCTATCTTAGGTAGTCTATATTATCTCTTAAGTGTGTGTATAAGGGATTGTATGGGCGGTCTCTTCAGAACTCAGTCAAGTGAGACTTAGAATTACCTTTGGTAGAAGGATCTCATTTTGATGTGTATCATTAAGGTGTGCCTAGAAAGGCTTTATGGGTGGTCTCTCTTTATAACTTAAGTGATCTTAGGATAACTTTTAGTGAAGAATTGCATGCTATAAAGTGTCGAAGTTGAAGCTAAGGAACTTCACTGTAACAGTGAGTTAGTTCATTGTAAAGTGACCTTTAAAATGTTATAAATGGTCTAAATGTTATCATATATGTTTCTAAGGTGTTAAATGTTATTCTTATGATTATGATATGATATTTAAATGAAAAAAGATGCATATTTCTAATAAATGTCCATTTTCATGATTTTATGCATTATGCCATACTTAGTACATGTGGTTGTACTAATTCCATGCTTCTATCTCTATAGTGGTTGGCAGGTGAGAGGCATTTGGGAAGCAAGACTTGGATCGTAGCATCAGTCAAGTGAAGTTGAAGTATGTCCTCACTTGACTCGAGGGTATAAGATGTATTTTATGTCTTTTATTAAAGTATTGTAATAGACTAAGTATTTCAATATTATTGAAGTATGGGCTGTGTCCCAAGTATTATCGTGTCTAAGCTTTGATAAGATTGAGAATTAGTATTTACTATGATTTATAGTGGAAGATGTTACTAAAGATATTATAATGTTTTGTAAAAAGTTTTAATTCCGCACTACTTTTCATTATTTATATGCGATTAATGATACAAAAAAGGCTTGTACAAGACCTTCGAGAGGTCAAGTACGTTGGTGGCATTATGAGAATGCCATATATTTTAGGGAGTGGTCTTGGGATGTGACAAGATTGTTCCCTTTTTCCTTTCATTTACTCCCTACCTGAGGTTACTCCAAGTTTCACCTAAGTAGACCAAGAAGAGACCGCCCATACACCCTCTTCAAGCTTACCTAAGCAACCCTCAAAGCTACCCTAGATAGAGCACATTCTATTCAACATATATTAGCTAAAGTCATAATCATTCATTCAGTAAATTAGAAGACGTTCCATTCATTAAGGACTTTCACATAATGGTCTTAGAGAAGACCTAGGGACTCACATACTAACATCTTCAAATCCTAGTTGTGCAATATCTAGATAGAGTCCCATTCAACTACCTAAACTTCCTAGTTCTTATACAACATTAACATGTATCCCACATAATGAGAATAGGCAATAACCAACATAGACCATATTAGATAGGTATGGAATCCGGAGTCTACCCTACTTCGATGGAGGGTGTTCTACTTGTAGAACTAGGACACATCCCATGTAGGCACATGGTTAAGGAATATCAAGGTATTTTATGCACTCTAGTCTCATTCTTAAGAAGAGCTACAAACCATAACATATTCACTAGGTGCTACCCTTGTTCTAATAGAGTAAGTTCATTATAAAGGGGCATATCAAAAGGTACCATCTCTTAGTCATTACCTAGTCATAATACACCCACCAAAGATGGGTCCACTAGGGCTTCCACTTAATGGTCTGTAAGGATAGCTCATTCTTAACCTTCTCTTTAGTAAGAAGGTTCCACGTATTAGTCATGCTTAGAAGGGCACCATCTTAGGTCTACTGATTTTAGACTTTCATTTAACATACATCTTCGTATATCATATTTCAATAGTGATCAAGTATCATATAGGAATAATCAAGTCAACCTATAAAGATACACTAGTAACACAGCTACATACATCACCCTAGTCTCTCATGATCATGTATAGCCAATTCGGAGAGTTGAATCTCACCCATGCACGTATATCATATAGTCATTAACATGATCATAATCAAGTCTTAACATGATAATATCACTATTCATAAAGTAGTGCTGACATGGTCATGTTCAATATAATTCATAATTAATGCCGACAAAGCCACACCATCTCATGTATAACACATAGCACCGCCACCATAAGTGGACCATATGATTCATAACATAATTCAAGATCTAAATTACATATATTAAAGTGAATTAGGTTATCGTATCACCAATACGTTCTCACCACTTCAATCCATAACTAGATCATCCAATACAATACCAAAAGGCCCTTAACCATGACCATGATCATCAATTCAATACAAAACTCAGAATACTCAATGAATCTAAATCAATTCAATACAGATTTATAAATCTAAGACATCCTATACATAAATTCTATACAAATTTTATATCATTCAATAGCCCAGGTAAAACTATACTAGAATTCATAAGCATTGAGACATGATCAATTCACCCATAAAATATTCAAAACAAGAAGTGCATGGTTTGCATGGGTTCATAGAGTTTTTAGGTTAACACTCTCAAATTAACATCAATTTAATCATTATACAATGTTTCAAAACCTGTAAGGCAAGAACCCATGGCTAGATCACAAAATTGGAGAATTCATATATTGATAATCTTTGAAAAGATTATCGGAATTGACTCCTTGAGGAAAGATATTTCAAGGATGAATAATAATACCTTGATTTTGATTAAAAGACCACAAATATGTTGGAGAAAAATTGAGAAATTCTATCTTCTTCCTTGGAGCTTCAAAGTTTCAAAAGTGGAGTTTTGGAGAGAATGAATATGTTCTGAGTTGAGGGTTTTAGCTTTGATTGGTGATTTTATGGTCTTAAATAGGTGTTGTAACCGTCCATAATTCACCCATTAATTACCCAAAATACCCCTACACTTATTGGAAAAATTAACCAACTCAAATTTTACTTAAAAACAACACAACGAAATCTGGGACTTTGAGCGTCATGGAGGCACTTTCAAAATTCTATTTTTCAAAAAATCTTGGAAAGAATGGTTCGTGAAAGCCCCGCGTTGCAAGGAAAAACTTTTTCCTAGTGTGTGACAGCGGCGCGGCGCGCAGCAGCATGCCAATTCTTGGACGCTTGGCAGCTTTGCTAGCCCATGTTTGAGCCCTCCTCGGGGACCCTTTTGATGGTCCCCGAGGTGTCGTTCTCGTACGTTTTGAATCTTTGTATTTCTGACTAGGCGTAGGAACTCTCTGTAATTTCAACTTCAAACTATCCTCCAAAACATCACTAGAAAACACTACTACACACTAGTTCAATTTCGACTAGTTTGCGAACGTCTTGGACGTTTGACCTCCAAACTCTTCCAAACTTTATATACTGACTCTAAAAATTGTTATTAACCATTTTATGACTTTAAAACATCATGACACAAGTATTAGGATCTATTTCAACCTAGCTCATTTTGAGGGTGTAACAATACTCCCCCACTTGGACAACATTTATCCTCGGATGTCACTTGCTACACTTTGAACATTTTTAAGTGTTAAGACTCGAAGACTATCAGCTTGTAACTATACCACACTATACACAATACACACATGTACGAGAAACCTTTTTTAACATACTTTAAGAGACACAGAACAAGAAGAAGGTAGAGACTACTTCTACAACTCGTCATGCAATAAGACTCGCCTTTTACATTTCATATAGGAAGAAATTCCTTCACATATTATCATGCTCATATACATCACTTCTATACACATTATAACAATTTTTTATGAAGGAACAATTTATCCAAATTTTCAAAATCTTTACCGTAAGCACCAATTTCTTTACAATGAATCATGTTCAAACTTTTTTTTAAAAATGCATTTCATAAGCAATTTATGATGAGAGAATGACAATATGAGATATAAATCCCTATAAACTCAATTTAAAACATAATCATAACTTCACAAAATTGACAATGCAAGGACTCAATGAGATTCAATTTAAACTAGACTCCTAAACAAAATACAACATGCAACATGCTACTATGACATTCTATCTCAAGCTTGAATTGAATAAAAATAAGAGACACCAATCTACAACCCGACTACTCACCCCACTCCCCCACTTGGAAGGAACCCATCACATCAAAAGTGAAAACTATAACTTACCGGCATCATCAGCATCATCATCCGGTTTTGTTCCTTTGGCTCGGGGAGCATAGAAGCAATTCCTCTTTGGAGCACCACCATACAAAACATTAGGAAGAATTTTCTTGGCCTCTCTTCCTCTAGCTGCAATAGTAGGACAATCTTTCACCTTGTGATCATCCTTCCCACACCCAAAGCAGCCACTAGTACCGGCTAGACACTTCCAAAAGTGTTTTTTCCCTTAAGTAGAACAAGTAGGCTTAACCACTTGGAAACCACCACCTCTCTCATAATTATCCTTAGGAGCACTAGAACCATCTTGATTTTGAGGCCTCTTCTTAAATTTATGTTGAACTTTATCATCAATTCTTCCCTTCTTAGCATCTCTACTTCTCTTTCCAAATTTAGAATATTCAATGGATTGATCATACACCATAAGCCTAGATAGAGTAATGTCACCATGGAACGTATCCGAACAACACTAATCCTTCACAATATCCAAAATACCAATCAAGAACCTACTCATCTCATCCCTAGGGTTAGACACCAAAGATACAACATACTTAGGCAATAAGATAAACTTTAAGGAATAATCCTCAACACTCATGTTACCTTGTCTAAGGTTTATGAACTTATCAATCTTAACCTCCCTATTCTCACATGGAAAATATCTCTCTACGAATGCTTCCTTAAACTCTTGCCACTCTAAGGGACCCGATTCAACCGGTCTACTATCCTTCCATTGAGTAAACCATACTTGAAACATCTTTTAATTGATACGAAGCTAACTCCTCCTTTTCCCTAGAATTCACTCCCATTGCATGCACTATCTCATACACCTCATCAAAGAAAGCTTGGGGGTCCTCTCACACCTTAGAACCAAGAAAGATAGGAGTATTCATCCTGTCAAAGTCCCTTGATCTTGAGGCCATAGTACTCTCCAAAGCATTCGCCCTAGACCCAATGTCTCTATTCACTTGTGTTGTTATAGATTGATCTAGGGTGAGGATATCCTCTCTAATATTCCCATTATCCATAACCGGGGGAAATAACGGAACCTCTTACCTCCTTCCACAATAGAAACTTGAACATCTCTAGCACCTTGAGCCGTTTGAGCACCTTGAGGATCTTTCTCAACTTGAGGAGGAATCTTCTCATTCACATCATTCTCCCCAACACTCCTAGCTGGTGTTCTTCTCGTATTCATCTCCATAACACAAGGAAAACCATATTAAAAGATTACTCATAACATTTTACTCTACGGCACGACATAAGAGTTGAAAAAAGGGAAACTCTATTGTCATATAGCCTCTCGGCCATAGATGTGTCTCGACTCACACCGATGGTCAAGACTCTACTAGACGTATCTTTTTGAGACATTGCATCCTATAGACTGCTTTATAACCTTATGCTCTGATGTCAAGTTTGTTACGACCCAAGAGTACCCCCTAGAAGTTAGGCTACTAGAAGTTAAGGCATTCTTAAATCAGAACACAACGTACTTGACCTCTTTGAGGTCTTGTACAAGCCCTTTGACATTGGTTATTGCACACATATATGAAAAGTAGTGCAGAATTAAAATTTTCACACTAAATAATTATATAGAAAAACATAATGAAAGACGAAGTCTCAAAGTTACCATCTTATACATACGAATATATTGGGACACGAGTGATACTTTATCATATAGGAAAATAGCTAAGTCTATTACAAAAATTTCAATGAGGAAATTCTAAAAATCAAGATGTCCTCGAATCTAGTGAGGACATACCAACTCTTGTTTGAATGTAATGCTAATCCAAGCTTCACTTCGAGACTCCTCTCAAATGCCACCTATACCTTTAAATATAGATAAAGTATATGAAATTAGTACAAACACTTGTACTAAGTATAGAATAATGCATAAAATCATGAGAAATAGACATTTGCATAAAACATGCTCTTTTTGAGAAATCTTTATAACATAAGCATAACAAATACCTTTAACATGTCAAGCTTCACATATAAGTTACCTTCCAATTAAGACCTATATATATAACATTAAACATGACTTAGAAACCATATCAACATGATCACCTCCCACCAAAGGTCATCCTAAGACTTACTTAAGTAAAACATGAAGAGACCGCCCATACACCCTATTCAAATCTACCTAAACAATCTTTCAGACTACCTAACATAAGATTGTTCCCTTTTTCCTTTCATTTACTCCCTACCTAAGGTTACACCAAGATTCACCTCAGTAGGACAAGAAGAAACCGCCCATACACCCTCATCAAGATTATTTAAGCAACCCTCAAAGCTACCATAGATAGAGCACATTCTAATAAACATACATTAGTCATAATCATTCATTATGTCAACTAGAAAACATTTTATTCATCAAGGACTTTTACATAATGGTCTTGGAGAATACCTAGGGACTCACATGCTAACATCTTTAAAGCCTAGTCGTGTAATGTCTAGATAGTGTCCCACTCCACTACCTAAACTTCCTAGTGCTTATCCAACAATAACATGTATCCCACATAATAAGAATAGTCAATAATCGACATAGACAATACTAGCTAGGAATGGAATCCGGAGTCTACCCTACTACGATGAAGGGTGTTCTACTTGCCAAGGGTAGAACTAGGACACATCCCATGTAGAAAGATGGTTAAGGAATATCAAGGTCTTTTATACACTCTAGTCTCATTATCAAGTAGAGGTACATTATACTCCAGTCTCCTTCTTAAATAGAGCTACAAACCATAACATATTCATTCGGTGATAGCCTTTGTTCTCATGGAGTATTCATCAAAAAGGGCATATGAAAAAGTAACATCTCTTAGTCATTACCCAGTTTTAATGCACCCACCAAAGATGGGTCCTCTAGGGATGCCACTCAATGGTCTATAAGGAGAACTCATTCTTAACCTTCTCTATAGTTAGAAGGTTCCACGTATCAGTCATGCTTAGAAGCGCACCATTTTAGGCATACAACGCCTTGAATTTCATTCAACATTCATATTCATATCACATATTTCATAGTGTTCAAGTATCATATAGGAATAACCAAGTGAACCTATAAAGATACACTAGTAACACAACTACAGACATCACACTAGTCCATCATGATCAGGTTAGCCAATTAGGGGAGTTCAATCTCATACATACTTGTATATCATATAGTCATTAACATAGATCATAATCAAGTCTTAACATGATAATATCACTATTCATAAAGTAATGCCGACAAGGCCATGTTCAATAGAATTCATAAGTATTGCTAACAAGGCCACATCATCTCAAGTATAACACATAGCACCGCCACCATAAGAGGACTATACCAATCATCACATAATTCAAGATCTAAATTACATATAATGAACAGAATTAGGGGAGCATACCACCAATACATTCTCACCACTTCAATCTATAGCTAGATCTCCAATACAATAACAAAAGGACCTTACCCATGGCTATGATCATCAATTCAATAAAAAAGTCACAATACTCAATGAATTTAAATCAATTGAATATAGATTTATCAAAATAAGACATCCTATACATCAATCCTATAAAAATTTTATATCATTCAATAGTCCTAGGAAAACTATACTAGAATTCATAAGCATTGAGACATGATCACTTCACCTATGAAATAGTAGAAGCTAGAAGTGCATGGTTTGCATGGTTACATAGAGTTTTTAGGTTAAAATAATCAAATTAACATCAATTTAGTCATTATACAATGTTTTGAAAGCTTTAATGCAAAAACCCATGGCTAGATTACAAAATTGGAGAATTCATGTTTTGATTGTCTTTGAAAAGATCATTGGAATTGACTCCTTGAAGAAAGATATTTCAAGGATGAATAACCACACCATAATTGTGATTAAAATCCCACAAAATTTATGGAGAAAACTTGAAAAATTCTATCTTCTTCCTTGGAGCTTCAAAGTTTCAATAATGGAGTTTTGGAGAGAATGAATAGAGAGGTTTTGTTTTGAGTTGAGGTCTTTATCTTTGATTGGTGAGTTTAGGGTTTTAAATAGGTCTTATTACCATCAATAATTCACCACTAAATTACACAAAATACCCCTACACTTACTGGACAAATTAACAAACTCAAATTTGACTTAAAAATAACGCCAATGAAATCTTGAACTTTACTCTGCGTCGTGGAGGCACTTTTAAAATCTTATTTTTCAAAAATTCTTGGACAGAATAGTTCATGGCAGCCCCACGTTGCAATGAAAAACCTTTTCCTACTGCGTAATAGTTGCGCGTCGTGCAACATCATGCCAATCCTTGGCTGCTTGGCAGCTTTGCTGGCCCATGTTTGGGGGCTCACCGGGACACTTTTGATAGTCCCCGGGGTTTCATTTTTGGACATTTCAACCTGGATATGAATAGGAACTGTCGGTACTAAATTTCACCTTCAAGCCCCATACACAAAAACATCACAACAAAACACTACGATACGCTAGTTCAACATCGACTAGTTTCTGAACGTCTTGGACGTTCTAGGACATTTGACCTACAAACTCTTCAAAAAATTACATATTTTCTCTAAAAAATATTATTAATTACTTTATGACTTTAAAATATCATGACATAAGTATCAGTCTCTAGTTTAACCTAGCTCATTTTGTGGTTGTAACACTTAACGAGGAAGCTTCCCCCAATGTTCTCATGAGGTAGAAACTACAATGTGAATAAGCATAAAAAGGGTTTCTAGTAACAACCTCTTAGTTCCTTATGCCCCATAGGAACCTTAAATAGTGGATCCACATAGAAGCTACATGATGTTAATGTCCTACCTTTGCTAGTTGGGTGGCCTCTTTTTGGTGTGAGGGGTTGACACTGGATTCCATGTTTAGCTCACATGGTCTATGTATTTTATGGAGAATTTTCCCGAATGTAAAATGAACAAAGGAAAGTAAGAAGATGAAGAATATCTAGGACTACCTAAGAGATGTTACGTAGTGTAGGTAAGGGAATGAGACTTTACTTATACATTGCACAAGTAGGTCTTGAAGAGAATTATAGGGTGATTTCTTTATGTATGTATGTGTGTGTATATATATAAAAAATATATATATCTTATGCATGACATTGTAGTGTTAACCTACTTGTTATAACTGATATGCATGATGTTAGTCTCATTTGATATACATGATGATGGTCTCATTTAGTATGCATGTTGTTGGCTATACTTGTCATAATGGTGTTTGAAGTGAAGGGCAATGCTTGTGATCTCCTTATTGGTTTACTTGGTATGTGTGAGGTTATGGGGCTTCACATATACATTGTACTAGTAGACTTAGATTGAGGTTATGAGTAAGTTATTGTGACATCGTGATGAAATGAACTCTAAATATGCAATGTTCACTATTGTTTCATTATAGTAATTAAAATATTGTGGACTAGTATGTTGTCTTAAGATGTTAATAAGGACTAATGGATTATTACTTTGATGTAATAAATGAATGAGTTCTTATATAAGGTATATGAAGTATGTGGGTCTTATGTCTACGGTTAAATGAATATGTTCTGACTTATTGAATGTTATTTTCCTAGTATAGGGTGACTTTTAGGAAAACTTTTATGAATAGTATTATGGGATGCTACTTGTACATTGCACTAGTGTGACTTGGAGTTGTCTTAGGTGATGGTTCTTGTGTGAAGGTTATGTCAATGATATGCTTGTGTCCTATGAATGTATGTGGTTGAATTGATGAAGGTTGAATGAATGTCCATCCTTTGTTACCTTAAGGTGATACTTTTGCATGAATGGTGGAATGGGACACTATTCATGCATTGCACTAGTATTACCTAAGGGTTGCTTTAGGTACAGGAATTATGGTAAAAAGAAAAGGTAATGTAATGGAGATATTGAATGTTCCTTGATTTGATAAATGGATTTATGTGTGGTTGTGTGTGGTATCCATGTCTAATATAATGTATGTAAGCTATATTGTGCTTATTGTATCAAATATTCATGAAGTTTCTCTAAAAAACATGAAGCATTTTTTAACTAAATGTCCTCTTTAAAAGTTTATTTTTTCATGGTTATAATATTTAGTTCATTCTTGTAGTAATACCATTCTTATTCATCTTTTTACACAAAGTGTAGGTGGTGATATCGAAAGGATCTTTCCTAGAATGAAAAGTTTGAATTACTATTCCCAAGTTTGAGTGTGTCTTTAATAAATCAAGGATATTTATGTCAAGATTTTAATTAAGTTTATGTAATAGTATAGAAATGTTCTTTTTTATTGTTAAGGGTCGTGTCCCTAAGTATTTACGAAAGTCGTGTCTAAGATAGCATAATGATACTTAGTACTTCAATCTTTCATTTAATGGTTTTAAATCACATGACCTTTTTGTCTTGTGTTATGGTATGAAACTTTTTTAAATTTTCCGCTATTTTAGGTTTATGCTATGAAAGTATGCTTAGGAATTATATAAAACCTCTGAGAGGTCGAATACGTTGTGCAACAATTAGGGGGTTCTCTCTGGTTGTGACATTTAAGGGATTTATTAACGACTTAATTTGTGCCTTTCCCGTTACATATCGGCCCTCATGCTATTGTAGCGGCAGCAGTACCACAATGGCATTTTCTAACTAGTGAGCCCTCCCCGAAAATCTACGTTCTTCTCGTCTACCACAACTGTTACTATCTCGCTACAACAACCCGGTCACAGCGGCAAACATCCCTCAAGAGCAGCACAAAATGAAACAAAGAGATCATTTGCATAATTCCAAAGTCCCAATCTACAAGACACTTTTATTCTACTACGCTCAGAAAATACCCTTCACCCTAAGATCAATTTTCGGAGCTCTGCTCACTCAAATTCAATTCCGTAAAATCATACGAGTTCGTTAATGATTTATATAACACCTCTTGTAATCTAATTCTTAATTAAGGCATACATTTGATACATGATTTATATACACGTTAAAGACTATGATTTCCTCTACATGTGGACAAGGTTGGGAAAAATTCAAATGCTACAAAAGTTTTTCCAACCCCAATTTTTCTCTCTTTGGTGTTTCTATAATGATAGAACCCAGTCGTTACATTCCAAAACCATAAATTCAAATTAGTATTTTCAATGATGGCTAAGGAAACATAGTAGAATTCATCATTAGTATTGATAAAGTGTTCACTACCATCATTATCAATATAATTTATTCTTTCTTCATTGAAATTTACCCTAGTTTCAAAAAAAATGGAATTTATTTGTGCATATGTTCTTTTTATTGTGGAAACAATATTAGGAAACAATATGTTATAGCAGAACTAGATAAGTAAAAGGTCATTATTTCTAAATTTTTTATACCGAACATCCTCCTTTAACAAAAAATAAAATAGAAAAATTAACTAAATCAAAATTAATAACTTTCTTACAAGTTAAAGAGACATATAATGTTATTTCTACTCTTATTCCCAACATCAACTAAACTTTGTACAACTCAATAATCACAATGATGTAGGGTACCTTGCTCAAGGTTGTTTTATGAATATCTGTCTTTGTACATGGTTGTATGTGAGTAAATGGATGATGAGCACAAGTAGAAATAAGCACATACCCCTTTACTCAGTAACCTTTCAAATAAACTTTCGTATCTGCTGGCTTCAAAACCTAAAAATTTCCATGTATCCAACATTTGAGATAGTATCGCTAACTTAGATTGAATAATCGTATGCATTTCATAGTTTTCAATATTTTTATAGTAATTGTGCTTCATTAGACAAAGTATATATAACTAATTAACCATTTATCACTATTAAATGTTTAGTGATGTATTTTGATGATCCTCACAAATGTAGGGACACAATTTCCACCAGGGTGTTCTCTTCAAGGTATAATATGGTGTACAATTGGAAAGTTGTCTTATCAGAATGTTGGTAAATCAACGTACTTCACCAATAAAAATGGATGAGGTCGTTTTCCCAAGAGACAAACAACTTGTTGAACTCATTCATTCAAAGAGAGAGAATGAAGCTTCAAATACAAAAATACAAGATGGGACCTGATCAACTGAAGAAATGCTTTCTGTATATGTTGTTTTTTTGTAATGCTTGTATAGTTCTAAGCTTATAGGATTCGTTTCACTCTTATAAGTGAGTCGGTGTAAGAACATCTTTAGATTTAGCTTTGTTTCATACTATTGAAGTCTATATTGAGTAGTGATAGATAATATAGTTGGCAATGAATAGATTTCTTTTGCTCAGTAAATAATCAGTGTATTAGTGAGTGTGAGATTAAGAGTTTAGTCTTACTCTTGTAGTTGAAATTTATATTTACTTTTGCATAGAGATTAGTGAAAACAGTTGAAAATTCTATGTGACAGGTCATGAATTTACTCCATCGAGCAAAGAGGTTTCCACGTAAAATCTCATGTGTCCATTTACTTCCAATTTTTTACTTTTAGCATTCAAATCTTACTAAAGTACCTGGTCTTGCGATCCTTAGTGGATATAAACATTCCAACAATTAGTATCGGAGCCACAACTTCTCTATCTCATTAAAACCAAGAGAAAGAAGATCATAAAATAATAGCTTCTCCACCAAGTCCAAAATAAGTTCGATCCACAACTCATCCAACTTGATTCAATGGCCAATAATATGGATGGTGGAAGACCAGTATCCATGATTGCATAATTGTAGATGACAACAAGTTGTGAGATGTAATACTCGATATTACTTATGTTCCTGCAAAGGATATGAAGGAAGACGATCTTACTAGAGTAATTCCCAAGTCCAGAAAAAGTACAATGAAGCTGACATGAAGAAAATTGAAAAGAAATACATAGATAAAAAGATATTGGTTTGTGGGATTGTTGCAGATGAATAATACAATATCCCTGTCTGTGAGACTGCAAAAGAAATCTGGAGCTGCTTGAAAAGAGCCCATGAAGGAATAACTCAGGTCAAAGAGTTGAATGTGGACAGTGGACAACTCAATATGATAACAATGTTAGCATGGAGCAGGGTGAAATTATCCATGATATGAACACTAGGCTTACCTTCATCACAAATGAACTAAGGTGTCTTGGTGAGCCCATTCATCTAAGCAAACAAGTTTGAAAAATTCTCAAAGTTCATTCAAATCATCGGAAAGAAAAGTGAATTTTATCACTGAGGCCAGAGATCTAGGAGTTCTAACTATAAGTGAGCTAACTGATGAGCTAAACAAGCAACATGATTCATCCAAGAGGGAAGGAAAGCAAGAGAAATCAGTGGTATTGAAGATATCTCAAAATGATGTCTCCGAAGATAAGGGTTAAATGGCTTATTTGATTAGAAGGTTTCAAAAAATAGTCACAAAGCATGGAGGATTCTTAAAAAGAGAACCACCAGTAGAACAATAAAATCCAACGACCTCTGTCACAAGTGTGAAAGAGAGACTACTTTATAAGAGACTGTCATAGTTACAAATATGAAGTGCAAGATTTCAAACCACGGATAAAGGATCAAGTCCCTAACCATGCTAAAAGAAATTCCAATGAAGATGAAGTGGTGAAGAAGGCCTTTGCAGTATGGGGAAATGCCTCTAGTGACTGTGAATAGGAAGAACATCATGACGATGTCTTTATGCTGGAAGTTAATGATGATAACACTATTTTTAACTCCATATTCTAATGGATGGCTAAATCTGATGATGAAGAGGACAAGGATGGGGTGTCTTTTTCTAATCATAAAAACTATTAGGACACATTGTCAATTAAATGATTGATATAACTTGTTATGTTTATTGACCTGGTTGATGAATTAAGAAATGAAAATTTGATTTTGAGTGAAAATTTGAATGTCTGTGAAGATTAAAAAAATCCGCCCTTATTTGCCAGATGTTCAAAATTAATGTTAAGTTGAGTATTCTAGAGATTGATAGTCATCAACTAGAAGAGAACCTGGTACTTTGAGATTCTTTCTAACTTTTTAAATTAGAAATTCAACAGTCGGAAAGGCTTAGGGTGTCGAAAGATAAAACCTACTTACAACCCTCATAGCAAGTATGTGTCAGTGTCTGATAGCTTTTAGTGCACCCACTATGGGAGAAATGGTCACTTGAGAAGAAACTATGAGTCTTTGAAAAGGGTAAAAGACAATCAAGAAAACTTCATTAAATATGAAAGAAGGAAAGTAGAGTAAAGGAAAGTACCTGGTCATAGATATCATTTTAGCAAGAACGCTTTGCCTCCTTGGACTAGAAGGTTTCTCATCAAACCTCTTGATAGTTTTTGGGAACTTCATCTCAAGTATGTTCCCAAATCTAACAAGTGATTCTTTTGCGAAATAGATGAAACTATCACTGTTGGTGTAACAACCCTCAAAATGAACTAGGTTAAACTAGAGACTATCACGCGTGTTATGAGTTAATAAGGTGTGAAAATGATGATTAATAGCTTTGGAGGGCAGGTTGTAGAGTTTGGAAGTAAAACCTCGAAGAACAACCAAGACGTTCGGAAACTAGGCTTGTGTCTGCGCTACTGTGCCTTTGCATATTTTATTTGGTGTTTGGTTGTAACGACCGCAGAAACACCCCATAGAAGTTACCAGCGTACATGACTCGGAGAATTCCCATACAATCCTGTCGTATCATAGAGTGTATAAAATACTCAAAATAAGTAGGAACTTAAAACATTCCTCACATACACAAGAATACTTTCATTAACTAGCAAGTGGAAGACTTTTTCAAAACATTCTACTTTTACAATGTCCCATTAGACCATCTATAATTTAGAATACAACATTTTGGTTTAAACAGATACAAGACTTGAAATAAAGACTAAAATACCATAAAAGGAACATCTGGCTCTTGTCATAGAATCTATGAGGGCTCACAAAAACATCATCTTCAACCTTTAAAAACCTATCCATCACCCATGACATATCAAGACTTCCAATCCCTACACATTAGTCATAAAGGGAAAAGAAGGGGTTAGCACATTTAATGCAGTAAGTCTGGAAGTCATGCAAAAACCATTAAAAGGGGACATTTAGTATAAAACATACTTTCATAACATTTTGATAAACCCCTTCATAATATGAGTGTAAGAGACATAATACAAGTCAACAATAAAATATAAGATACTACCCAAATAATCCACCAGATAAGGACATAATCACTTAGAATCAATTTAAGCATTTAAAACCCCCTAACAAAGGTTATCCTAAGACCAACCTAAGCAGGATATGAAGCAACCTCCCATACAACCCCTTCATACACACCAATATGATCCTTTAGACTACATAAAGTAAAGATATTTCATGTAACAGTTAGATCCATATTAATCAAGTAAGACTTTTCATCATTTATGCCCTCTACCTTACGTTACTCTAAGAATCACCTAGGGTAAGACATGAAGAGACCACTCATAAACCCTCTTCAAGCACACCTAAACAATCCTCAAATTCACCCTAAATAAGAGCCTATATATTCAACATGTTTTTACTATGTCAACAATATTCATTAAAGTCATTTAAGAGTCAAGTAATCAATTAGAGGACTTCACATAATGTTATTGAAGGACCTAAGAAACACACTTAGTATTTTCAAAGCCTAGTAGTGCAATGGGTAGATAGCGTCCCATTCCACTACCCACACATCGTAAAACCTATCCAATAACTAGAGTGTACATCTCATATGATAAGAATAGGCAGTAACCAACATAGATGATACTAGCTTGGTATCGAATCCGGTGTCATAAGACCCCACACCGTGGAAGGTGTTCTACTTGCCAAAGGTACAACTAGTACTCATCCCATATTGGCACGTGGTTCAAGGATATAAAGGACTTCTTTGTACTCTAGTCTCATTCTGAGATAGAGCTACTACCACAAGCATATCCACTTAGTTCTTTGACTTTGTTCTCATAGAGTAAATCATTCGCTAGGTGCATTAGAGAAGGTACCATTACAAACTCCTACCAACGCATAATACTTTTTCTCCCAAGGATGGGTCAACTAGGGTTTCCAACCAAGGTCTATTAGGAGAGCTCATTTGACTACTATTGAAAGGACGTCTTTGGTCTACCGATCCTAGAGTTATCATTAACCTTCTTTTCATTATTCAAGGTCTCACATTCTTAACATTCTTCTCAAATTCAAGGTTCCATATAAATCTTTCATAGAAGCGGACCTACTTTAGGTGTACCGATCCTAAGACTTCCATTTTTTCATTTATTCATACACATACATGACAAGGGTGCCTAAGCCTACCAAGTCAAGAGATCACATTCACATAACTTTCATATATCAAGAAGAGGGACCTAAGTCTACCAATCAAGACACAATATTCATCATATCATTTATCCAATATCATTCAAGTACCAAGTAGGGACAACTCAGTCTAATAATAGAATAATCATAACATTATATCACCAATACAAGATCATATATATATCACATCATCCTTCACTTTATACATTCATCTAAACCATAACACCTAGCATATAGTCATATTACATAAAAAATACAACTTCACACTATATCTTCACATAAAATCTAAAATGATACTACTTCAATTCATATAATAATGCCGATAAACGCCATGATCATAATCATATACAACACATAAGCACCGCCACCATAAGTGGATCATACCAATCAATAGTAATTCTATATCAATTCTATATTAACTAAGGGAATTAGGTCAACTTACCTTCTTCAAATATCCAAGATCACCATTCCTTAAAATCTCCATAAATTTACAATATAATAGCATAATTAACCATAGAAATCAACATTTAAAACATAATCTTAACTCAATCCATTCATCGTTAGATCATATGAAATTAACCCATTCATAAGCCAAATTTAGAGATTTGAGAAGATCAAGGGTTAATGGAGATTTTAATTGGAAAACATCAATTATACATCAATAATATCATATCTAGTCATTTGAAAACGTTTCATGCAAGAACCCATTACTTAGAGTAAAAATTGGAGTTTTTTCATAAACATTAAGATCTTTGAAAATCACTTTGAAATTGGATCTAAGGTAATAGAAAGACTTTAATAAGGAAATACATACCTTATTAGAAGAACTTCAAGAAAATTGAAGAAGAAATCCATTAGAATCCACAATCTCCATCCTGACCTTGAGCTTCCGTGGGAGGTTTTTGGAGAAAACCTGGGAGAGAAAGGGATTTTGATTTAGGTGCTAGGGTCTAGGAGAGGCTTTATTCAGTTTAATACTCTTAAAATACCCAAATAAACATAAAATAACCGTCAATCCCTTTTAAAAGACTTGGGGTGAATTTACCATATCACCTCAAGCTTGGCCGAACTGTTGCAGGAAAACATGCTACAAATGATGCCCTACAATCTACTGGCCGTAGATGGAGTGACGCCCCGTTATTGGGGACAGATAATAAACATTTGCAGGACCTTCAGGTCCAATCAACACCCAAGGATAACTGGTCATTGTTTGAACAATTGGCTGTCCCTTGTGGACATCGTTTGACAATGCCTGGCAGCATCTTGGTTTAGAGACGGGGTCCTCCTATAGGCCCCTTGTGAGTTCTTGGTATATTTATACCCGGATGTTAAGCCCCTAAAAAAATTTATCAAGGTCTTAGGGTCCTCTTCAATCACTTTAAACACCAATAAACTCATGAAACATGCAAAGGCACACTAGAACACATACAAGCACATAAAGGACTAGTCATTGAACGTCTTAGTCGTTCCTTGACGTTTGACTTCAAACTCATCCAGACTGATCTAGAAACTCATTAACACATTAAATAAGCCAGTTAACAACCTATATAACACAAGTGAATCTCTAGTCCAACCTAGTTCATCTTTAGGGTTGTTACACTCTCTCCCACTTGGGAACATTCATCCTCAAATAACACTTCGCACTTGAAGGTATAGTAACCAAAGAAAACCACTCACACTCATGCATATAATATCATAAAACATACACATAGTAAGGAGGAACATCACTTCACATAAAAGGCATCAGACAACTTCATGCAATTAAAGAAAGTAGAACTACCTCTACCAACTCCTTATGCATCATTATTTACCATTTCTCATGATATTGGAGGAAATTCTTTCTCCAAGTTACATCATGATAATTAAACATTACTAAGCACATCATGCAATTTCTCATCATATCATAATCATGCAACATTTCAATAAGGAACATTTAAAGCAATTTCTTCATACGCTCACCAAGTTAACTCATGCAAAATATAGACATGCTCACTATTATAACTTATGAAGCAAATATACAATCTACATTAAATGCATATGAACATGAGGGAATACAATGAATGAAAACTCATTTTCTCAAGAAGATAGGCTGGTATAATATGGGGTCACCCCCTCCAGCGAGATCAAAAAAGGTTGTTTTAAAGTTTCAATCGTTAAATAGCATAATAATTTCCCCCTGCCAGTACTGTAAGTGATAATAACAGACCCATTGAAGACATTTATTGATGTCTTGGAAAGAAAGTTGGTCTAGGTATTTTCCCCTTAAAGAGGCTTATTCTCCTTTAGCAGGAATTCAATAAAAGCATGCATATCACAAGGTGAATATTTGGAAGCTCATATGTCATAAAAGACTCTGACATAAACCAAGATACTAGGAACTATTAGTTTTAGGCTTGAAAAGGCACATAAAGAAAAGATAAGGATATATCACTCCCTACACCCTTACTACTCACAGCAATTTCCCACTTATGATAAACCCATCTAAGGTCAACATGAACATACTTTAAGGATATCAATCAAGAAACTATCAATCATACCACCACAATTCTCACCCAACTCTTCAATTCATTGGACCTCTTGAAACAACAGCATCAAGCCTATCTCATGATCATTAAAGAATCTCAAAAGTCTCATCATCAAGCCACAAAATCCTCTATCATGAGAAACTTCAACTTACTCTTTCAAATATCACCTCCTTCCTTTCTAACGTCAGATTAAAACGACATCAAACCTCTACTCATCACACTAAGGTCATCATCAAAACCTCCCATATTTCATCTAACAAGACAAGCATGACCTCTTTTGATCTCCATAAACCTACACAACCAAACTTCTCAAAGGCTACACTCTAAGGGCTATCATAGAAGCAACAAGGGAAAGACATCATATAAACAAATTCTTAGGCACGATTAGAATAACGAAGAAGTGAAACTTTCGTAGCACCAAATAGACTCTTATTCATAATGTTGCGCACTTGACATTATGAACATGAATCTACTAGATTTGGTTTTTGAGGCAATCTAAGACACTACCAAGCCTTATGCTCTAATAGCAAGTCTGTAACGACCAGGGAGCACCCACTAAAAGTTACCGGCGTACAAGACTCCGAGAAGTCTCATACAAGACTCTCATATCATTCGTTGCATAAAATACTCAACATAAGTAAGAATTTAAACATTCTTCACACAAGAAGAATACATTCATTGACTAGCAAGCGGAAGACTTTTCAAAAATGTTCTACCTTTACAATGTTTGATTAAACCATCTATATTTTATAATACAACATTTTGGACTCAGCCCATACAAGAATTGAAATAAGTACGAAAAGACCATAAAAGGAACATGTGGGTCTTGTCCTAGAATCTATGAAGACTCACAAAAACATCACCTTCAACACTTAGATACCTATCCATCATCGATGGTATATCATGACTTCCAATCCCTACACTATAGTCAAAAGGGAAAATAAAGGGTTAGCACATTTAATGCATTAAGTATGAAAGTCATGCAAAAATCATGAGAACGGGACATTTAGTATTTCACATGCTTTCATGACATTTTGATAAAAAAAAACCTTCATAATAAGGGTGTAGGAAATATAATACTCAACAATCACATATAAGACAATACCCAAATAATCCACAAAGTATGAATATAATCACTTTTATTCCATTTAAGAATTTAAACCTCTACCAAAGGTTATCCTGAGAACAGCCTAAATAAGATAAGAAGTGACTGCCCATACAACCCCTTCACACAAACGTACATGATCCTCAAGACTACTCAAAGTAAAGATATTTCCTTTTACTCACTTAACACTAAGTTCCATATTCATAAAGTAAATATTTTCATCATTTAGACCCTCTACCTAAGGCATTCAAAGGCTCACCTAGGTTAGACATGAAGAGACCACCCATACACCCTCTTCAAGCACACCTAAGCAATCCTCAGAGCTACCTTAGATAAGAACCTTTCTATTAAACATGTTTTTAACTATGTCAAAATTATTCATTAAAACCATTTAATACTAAAGTATTCAATTAGACAACTTCAAATAATGGTCGTGAAGGACCTAGGCAACTCACCTAGCATTTTCAAAGCCTACTCGTGCAATGTGTAAAGAGTGTCCCATTCCACTACCCACACGTTGTAGAACCTAACCAATAACTAGAGTGTACATCCCATAATGTTTATAAAAAATTTAGGAAGTTTTGGAGTCAAGACATCAAGAAATGTCCATGACGTCTGGAAGCTAGTCTAATTTAACTAGTGAAACGTCGTTAGGTTTCGAAAGGGTTTGAGGTGTTGTATGAGGTCTACAACTTATAAAATGACTTTGGATAAGTAAATCAATGAATATATAGCATAAACATCTAGGTCTAACACCAGAAGGGTCGCCCTAAGGGTCAACGAAGGGACCCCAAACTTGTCTTGGCAAGCTTCCAAAGCAGCAGTCAAGTTACACTAATCAGAAACAAGTCCGTGTTGCAGACTTGCGTGGCCTTGGGTCGATGCTCAAGTCTACGTTGCGGGCAGGTAGTAGACTCCACTTTATCAAAAAATAATATTGAAAATCATGCAGGAGCAACTCTGCGTCACGGACTTATTCCCCGATGATTTATTGATGTGCCAGCAATTCATGTTGACTCTTGTCTTGATTGATGATTTTCTCAGTCTGATCCTATCAATCACAATTTGCTTAATTGATCTGCTGTCAACTTTATGTTGTTTAGTAATTATTCTTAATTCCTTTGATTATGCCCTTCCTTTTTCATAGAGTTGTAGGGATCAGAACATATCTCATTCCATGTTTGTGTTGTTCTACTTGGATCCTTTCGTTATTGGATCTCCAAGCCTTCTTAATTTGCAAGCTGCTTGATTTGCTTCCTTTTTAATTCCTGCGAATAAATTATGAGTTAGCTTGTCATTATTCAGAGTATCATAATTTAACACACATTTGCCTATCTTCACTCCTCTTATTACAGAGTCATTTATCCAGTTAATTTAAACTATTATTCCTTAAGAATGGTATCGTTGGAGTATCAATAAAAGAGTGTAATATTACAAAACATCCGCTCCTAACGGATCAGACTCATTTATTATAGTCGTGTTGATATATATATATATATATATATATATATGTATATATATATTTCTGTGTGTGTGTGTGTGGTGTATGTGTGTGTGTGATTTCCTTTTTAACCGAACTATAATGTCTCTGTGGGTGGGTGGCATTCTCAGTTCACGCATTCATTCAAGCTAGGAAGAGCTACGCTAAAGATAGAAAGGCACAACCCTCCCATTTCTTTGATGCACATGACTTTCACGGAATCTCCTTCAAAAGGGACAAATGTTTTTCTGAGTGAGGGATAAGAAAGCACAAACAGGATAAGCGGGTCAAGCTTTTTCATTTAAGTAGATTTTGGGTTAGGTTTTTATTTTGCAAGATGATTAGTTTCAATCGATGTATACCCTGCGTCGATGATTTTCCCTTTGTACGTTTTGTAAACAAAATTTATGTTTATTATTTTACTGGTGTGTATCAAATCCAACAAAGACATTACATTACGGAAACACTTGATGCAGTTGAAACATAGCAGATCAAATTGTAATTTCTCTTTTATTAGTCATGTTACATGGTCACATTATGTTGTACTGTATGTTTGCCACATTACTCAAGTACTTGACTTTCTAGACTTGGCTTATAATGCTATAAACATCATTGTCTTCTTAAAGTAAATCCTCTTAGATGAGCAATCTCCTATCATATTATGGAGAAATGCATAGTTCTTGGACTTTATTTGTCACTTTTAGCCTACTGTTTCTTTACAAGTTAGAGAGCAACAAGAAAGTGAAAATTGTTGAACATGTGCTACTGAGGGATAGCATTTATTTGTTATAGTTCTGTTAATGAAAAGGTGAATATGTGATGTAGGTAACTATATATGTGTTGCTGAAGTATTACATTTTCACTATTGATTTTGTCATCTTTCTTGACAAAGATTCTCATATTAGGAAGGTTCAAAGATGATCTACAAAAGCTTGGAGAAAAGAGATATCTTATATCTTATAGTGAAGGTTGAAATGGTCCTTGAAATTTGAAATTGTTGATATGCACGGGCATCACCCATCTAGTATATGAAGAACTAAGAGAAAAAAATTGACAGTAATCACAAATACTTTCTCCGCCATCCCAGTAAAATTTGTTTCTTCTTTTTTCTACCATAACAAGAAAGGTGAATTTCAGTATTAGTTTAACAGTGGATCCATCTTTAGTTGTTTCTCTTATTAGAAACTTAGAAAACCATAACAGAATTTCCCTGGAGTAAGAAGAGGTTTAATTTTGGGTATGAGGCAAGATTGTATATAACTTCCTAATTTAATGGTTTTAATTTATTTGTTTCGTGTTTTACTTGACACGAAGTTTAAGAAAGTAACTAGTAAGTCTTTTGATCATGCCGTCTTTAAGTCAAAATATGTAGAATGTATCAAAATGTCTTTTAATTTTCTCGTATTGAATATGCTAATATGTGAAAGTTCAAATCCAAAAATTGCCCAAAAAAAGGAGAGATTTTTTTTCAAAAAGGACTAAAAGAAAGTAAGAGAAATAAATCTAGATAAATTAAGAAATAATACTTATCGGGGTTTTGTCTTTAAATTACAGAGTATATTCTTTGGATAGATGTTTAATTACTCAACTTGAAAGAAATATGATAGCCCTTTAAATTATAGAGAGTATATTCTTTTTCTCTTGTCTTTGTGACAAAATCTGCTAAAACAGGCATATTTCATCGATCACTCACAGATTATTGCATTTTGCTTGCCTATTTTTTTATTAAATATGTACGCAAGGAAATCTCTTACATTCTACGCTGCCAAGAAAAACTATAGTAGAACATTTAGCTTGTTATTTTTTCTTATCATTGCATCCAACGCGACAACCATGTCGGCAAGGTTTATCTTGATCAGAATCACTTGATTCAAGGAAAAGTCCTCTGAGACATCTTCTTTTTATTGTTCTTGCAGGTATAACACTGCATTCTGCCTCAAATAGTCTTGTTGGTTGTACAGTTTCTGAAGGCATACGTGGGAGCAACATATGTACACCTGGATTTCTTTATGTAATGGTAATGTTACATAAAATAGAGTTATTGATGCCCTGTACATTGTAATTTACATATGCATCTACTGTTTGATCCTCGATAGCATCATCATGTGCATCTTTTGATTTTCTTCCCTCCACATGTGTGGTTGCATCAATGATTTTGTCAGGGATGATTTTGTATCCTCTATGAATATGGATTCGCCCTCCTTTTGTGGATGAGTCAGCTCCAAGTTGCATAGATGCTCCTCGATTGTTATCTGCACGAGTGATCACATTCATTGGTGTTTTTCCTGCAGTTTCTTGGTTATCACTTCCAACTACTACTCTATTAAATTTTGTAGGGGAATATGTGGTTCATTGGATGCTGCAGTTTTCTAACTGAAACCAATGGATATAGTGTTGTTTTGAGATGCACTTGCTCTCGTTTGTCTTACAGGGTTCACCAAATTTTGATCTTTACCTCTTCTTGCTTCACCAGATATACTTATTTTGGTTCAACTTGTTCTCCAGCACCATACTCCTTACCTATTGCCTTGTGAACCACTTGTTTGATTTCGTGAATGTTGCTAGTCGACTCTTTGAGCAACTTGTAAGAGGATTCACCAGTATTGCTGGTGAATACTTTCATAGATTGCATTGTCTTGTCTGTGGAACTTAATTTTGCTTCATAGACAGCATCTGACAAGTTAGTTTCTTAGTTTGGAGCTCCATTTGTTCTTTGTTATCCAGAATAGGTGACAGTGCTTGTGTAGATTTGGAAGCGATGTGTTGTAGTGCCTTATTCTTTTCTTGCATTTGAGTAGTTTTTACAACAGACTCTTGGCTTGCTTTAGTTGAAAGAACATTGGGAGTCTTGCGTGATGGGGCGGATGATTGAGGAGTTAAGCGAAATGAATATGGAGATTGAGACAACTGAGACTTATTTGATGGTGAAGCTAAGCGGTACTTACTAGTGGTTGAGATGGTGATGGTGATTGAGACTTTTTCCTGGATTCCCGATTCTTTGGAGAAAGAGCTGGCCTAAACGATGGCCTCTGACCAATCTTCGGTCTAGTAGTAACTTGATACGGAGAATTTCTGGAGATAGAGTTGATATTAGAGGGTTGAGAAGAGATTTGGGTTTCACCAGTCAGGGTCGTGGTTGTGGTTGTGGTTTTAGCATTGGATTGAGTAGATGGTTGGATTGGTGATTCATCTAGAGACCAAGGAAGTCTTAAGGATGATCTACGTGTTTCCATTTGAAAAAATGTTGTTCATGTACAAAATAAAAGGAGGCTAGACAGACACTAATATAAATAGGTTTCCTTTTGATACCTTGCAACATTTGTGACATTATTTAGCTTCTTTTCCCCATCGTGGAAGTTGCTTTTTTACGAGTAACCTTTTCCCCATCATAATTCATATCCAACAAATATTTCTAAATTATCTAATCCTTCAAGCAAGATACATTTATTCTACAATACATATTTCTTTCCGGTTAAAATCACTCAACTTTGAAAATTTACTATCCTTTCAAGTAGAAAATTTAAAACGCCCAAAGCATTACAGCAAGAAAATACGAGTACTTTTTGTTTCGCTTATATACTCCATATGCGCGCACACATCAATTGTTTTAGTATTTATAGTGATCTCCTTTTCACAAGAAAAAAAATATGTTGAAATAATAAAGTAATGTTATTTCATGAATAAAATTTAGGAAGAATGGCATGCCCACATTCTTACCCCTTATTATATCATAGAGATTATTTTTTATAAACCTTCCACTAATATAAGATATTGTGAGTACTTGAGAGATTTCAAAAAGTTTAATTACTATAATTTCACTTCATCCTTTGTTTTAATAAATTTCTAAATTAGAAACTTTAACAAATTTTTTTTAATTAAAAAAAGGAAAGGAAAATTTGAGTATTATTATTGTCATTTAGTTTTGGTAGAAAAATTAGATTTTATGTTTTTAATATATATTAATTGTTATAAATACATTGAATTGAGTGGATTGTCCATTAACCTTATCATAAACTTATCATTATCATGGATATGTATTCCCAAGGTGATATGAAACTTTTTGGGATAGAAATGTATCTACTAATGTGACATTAAAAATGGTGACCTTTTGGTTGATTTCTCTACCTATTAATAGAGATATCATTCATCATTGTAATATATACTTGAATAAAAAGAAAATTCCTCTTCTTTCTACTTCTCTTGTCTTCTTCTCTTTATGATTATATTCTTGTGAGCTTGATTTTATTACACGTTATACGCACGATTCTTTAGCCAATTAAGATTGAGTTTTACTTTTTCTTTTACCCATGTTTTGGTTGATATCATTATGAAAATCAAGGTATTATATGCATAAAATCAGACATATACTACTATTGGTTGAATATGACATGCTATACAAAATTTCTCAAATAGAAGAAGGTATAACATTTCAATATCATGAGTTTGAATATTATTTTGATTGTTTTGAAAGACTCAAAGGGTGAGTCATGTTGTACTTCGGTCTATTATAGCGTTGGTTAAAGTAAGACGATGGGTTCAAGTCTCATCGCACCAAAAAGGGCAAAACATCAGGTTAAGTCCAGATGTACATAATGAAAAATATTTGAGGATAAGACGATAGATTCAAATCTTATCGCACCAAAAGGGTAAGACATCAATTTGAGTTTTGATGCACAGTGATTGGGATCAAGTCCCATAGAATTATGGCGTAACACGCATTATATGGGTATTGAGTTTGAGCCAATGCACCACAGCAATGATAAAATGATGACTAAGAAAAATAATATATTTTTGATGAAAATCCTTGAAATTTGTCCCATTGAATTTGCTCAATTCCATGAAAAGAATGTAGTAGCAATATATGATAACTTTGAAATCTGATGTTGACTTGCTCCATTCTATCGTATGAATGTGGTAGCAATAAATAATTAGTCTGAAAGATGACAAATGATTAACGATATGAAAAAGGGCATGAAGGGACGTAATTACAATACTCATCATAGTGGAAATTATAAAAGAAAGAACACTATAGGTTCTCCAAATAGTCCTTCAAAATGTGAAGGTAGTTTACATTATCAAAATGGTATGAAAGGACATTGGACTTGTGAATGTAGTCGACCGAATAATTTGACAATTTTATAAATCATACATCAAAAGACGAGAAGAGTGAGGTACACTTGATCTTTCAAAGTGATGTTGAGGTGTGTCATAGAAATATGATGAATTTTAAAACCATGACAATGTACTTATAATGAAAATTTGTGAAGCACATATAAATGATTAGTCCATTCCTTGAAGAAAATGTGACTTGTGATGAGTATCGTGAATGCTCGACCATTCTATAAGAGAATGGGTCAAGATGTGGTAAAATCATTATGGATTGAATATATGCCACAACTCACCTCTATGGGAGGCTTGAGAAAAAATGATATATGTCAAAACTCACCTCTACAGGAGGTTTGAGAGGAAATAAATTTTATCTGCTAGAAATGGCTAATCGTACTGTACGTTTATACCTCACTATGGCATGTTTATTGTTAACTATCCAAAGGGAAAAAGAAAGAAATGGTTCTTGCCTAAAAGGGTTGCGGTCATTATTGGGTGGCAATACAAATTTGTCATTGGTTGTGTACCTATGGTACAACAAAAGTAAATCAAGAAAGACGTCTTGCTCATAATGATTTTGACCATGACAATAATAATATAATTTCCTCCTTGAAGGAGATGCTTACCATATGGATGGTGTCATGCAATATGTGATAGTACACAAAATTGAATGCAAGCTCTAACAAGTTGTGCTATTATCAGAGGAATAATATTGGGGTTGTAGTAAGTCTCAAAAGAAACTTTTTAAGTTTCGGATGAGTTGAAAATAAATATTGAGACTATAAATCATCACAACCGAAGAGGGTTATAAATATTTATGCAAAACATTATCCCATTTTTCCTCTTGTTTGTTGCAGACAAACATAAACATGCTGATAAAATCATATGCAAAAGTAAATTATACATGTACTGAAATAAATATCAGTTAGCGTGACCAGTTGACCATCATGGTTTGGATGTGATGCAAATATAATTGAGAATTTATGTGGCTTATATGATGAAGAAATAATCAATATGGTCATGATATTGAGGCAAGTGATATAAAACCTCGGAAAATGTTCAGGTACCTGAAAAATGAAGAAAAATGAGGAGATCTCGATAAATTATGCTTATTAGAATCGATATAAAATAACCATCGACAGTATCTTTGATATGAGGTAGCGTTCAATGATATAAATTGTGACGAGGATCTTTAATTCAATTATGTCATAGAGTGTGAACATATAAATAGTTGGCCAAGTAAAATGCATAATTCAAGTATATTATTTCACTTAGAAAAGTAACGTTTTGGACTGATTGTCCATAAATCAAAGTATAATGTCAGTGGGGTACAAATAAATTATTATACGATTGTATAATCGTAAGATATCAAGTACGACTTGTGCCTTGGGGCATAAAGGTTTGTCGCAAGAATCCTAACATTATTGGAGATGTTTTCTCCTATGGTGAATGCAATGAGGTTTGTTTTGATCTGGCAATATATGAAAAACTTGAATGCATATAATGAATAATTGTCATGCCTAGCTAGACAATGGAGGTTATATGAAAATTCTTAAAGCAATCGAGGTGTCTGAAGCATATGAAAGTTTCAAGGAAACTTTTCACGAAAGAATTAAGAATCCTTATATGGATTAATAGAGTCAAGGAAGAAAAGGGTACAAAAGAATGACCAAAATTGTTCTTGTATTTTATGAAAATGTCTTGGTAAGACAGAATTTTGTCTTGATCTACAGATTGATAATTTAAAAAATGAAATATTTGTCTAACAATGCACACACACTAAAAAGTTTTTATGCAATTTTATATGGATAAATCACATTCATCGAGTACCCCAATGATTGTGAGATCACTTAACATAAATAATGATTCAGTTTGATATCAAAAGAAGGATGAAGAGCTTCTTGGTGATGAAACTCCATATCTTGGTGCAATCAGGGCACTAGTGCATCTTACTTACAATATTTGACCAGATATTTGTTCTACAGTAAATATTCTTGCAAGATTCAATTTCTCCCCGATAAAAGGACATTGAAATGATGTTGAGCACATAATTGAATATCCTTGAAGGATCATAGTTATGGGTTTATTTTATTCCGAGGAATCCAAGACAAAATTGATTGGTTACGCAGATGCAAAATATTTATCTGATCCGCATAAAGCTCTATCTCAAGAACGCTATGTGTTTGCATGTGGAGGCACAATAATATCCTGGCGATCAATGAAGCAATGTTGCTATGCAGAAATAAAAGCCCTCCATGAAGCAAGTCAAAAGTGCGTCTGGTTGAGATAAATGACACACCATATTCAGGAAATGTGTGGGTTTTTTTTGAAAAAGAATATACCAACCACAATGTAAAAAAATTGAAGACATCATTACAAGAAATTAAGTGATGTTTTAATCAAGGGGAGTATAACACGTGTTGCACTATTTTTCCCTTGATCGAGGTTTTTTTCCCACTGGGTTTTCCTTACAAGGTTTTAATGAGGCAACAAACAGTGCGTATCAAAGGATATGTGTACTCTTTTTTCTTCATTAGAATTTTTTTCCACAGAGTTTTTCCTAGTAAGGTTTTAACGAGGCACATTATCTATGGACATCCAAGGGGGAGTGTTATAAATACATTGAATTAAGTGGATTTTCCATTAAGCTTATCATAAACTTATCGTTACCATGGATATGTATTCCTATGGTGATATAAACCTTTTTGGGATAGAAATGTATCTACTAATATAACATTAAACATGGTGACCTTTTGGTTAATTTCTCTACCTATAAATAGAGATATCATTTACCATTGTAATATACACTTGAATAAGAAGAAAATTCCTCTTCTTCTATCTACTTCTCTCTCTTCTTCACTTTATGATTATATTATTATGATCTTGCTTTTATAACAGTAATACCATAATATTAAGTGTTGATGAATTGTTTTAAATATTTATTTATTTGTGGTTCACGTTTAGGTGAGATGAAAAAAAATATTTTCTTATTTATATAATTTGGAGAAGACAAGCAAGGAGTATGGAGAAACAAATAAAATAATAGATGTCCTTGGTTAAAACAAATAACATGAGATTATTCGGCCTAACAGAAGCCCATATAATATCCATTAACTTCGCACACAACTTTTTATGGGGGGTAGCAAAGGAAGATGTTATTGTTGGGGATACGTGATGAAAGGTATACTTACGCTCATTTAACATTCAGTTAGATCAATAATTAGTGTCCTAAATATCTAATTTTTTCTTATTCTCATAAAAGATTTATGATTTGCAATTATCAAAGCAAATGAACAACATGTTTTAAAGAAGGTCAAAAATATCTCTTAATTTTAATTTATTGTTTAACTTTACCCTAGCTGTTAAAATAAAGTTAATTTTGCCCCTCCCGTTACAAATTTCATCAAAATTACCCCTCATTAGATGAAATTTCCAAAATTGATCCAAATTATCCAAATTTTATTTAGAAAAACTTATTCCTTATTTTTAACCCAATCCCCTGTCCCATTTAAGATTGCCCGATTAACTTATTTATCCCAAAAATCCCAATTGACCCAAAAAACCTAGGAGTATTTGATACGCTCAAACTTACTTCTCAAATGAGAAGTAAAGCGGTCGTGTCAAGTAAATAACCCAACTAGTGAGGTTGGGATCGTTCCCACGAGGAAAATAGTCTAGACTTAACTTCAACTTGTTATTACTATTGTTCGGTTGATGACTTCCTTAGAAAGTAAAAGCATAAAAGGGGGGTTTATATTTCCTAATGAGGAAAAATAACTAACAAACTTGAAAGAGACACTTAACAGCTTTTAATGTTGGGTTTTAATCAAGTAATCAAAGTAACTAGGGTTTACGTGTTCCCCACAGGTTCATAACTTGATAATTCTAAATATAACAATTCTTTCCTAGTATCTTGCATGAAAAGTGATAAGTTATGTATTTCTAAATTCTTGGTCCGACATCTACAAAATCTCACTCCACACCTTGGTCTGGCTACGTGTGTTGCTTTCCTAACCCTTATCCTTACCTCATATTAAGCATCGTATTCGATATTTGACTAAGTTATTACCTCGTACCAATCAATACTAGCCTATTAGATAGTATACACTAAATCTATGTTAATAATTCTTTTCCTATTATCTACCTCCTTGGTCCGACAAGTAGCATTAAGGCGAGTTCTAACGTTGATCATCCGTTAAAAAGACTTCTAAGCGAAAGAATTATTAATACATGCAAGACACTATTCTAGAATTGTTATTTTAGCTAGGGTTTATCTCATTATTTGCCTATGGTTCCCACAACCCTAGTTATGGAGTTTAGTTCCTCATAGCCATGAACACAATATTCAAATATGTTAAACGAGAATTCATGTACTTACTTCAATGAGAAAGAATAAAGTCCGAAAATTTGCTTGTTTAATCACCAAAAATCACTTGTAAGAATCTCCAACAATCAATCAGTCAAAACACAAAGTCTAATAATATGATGTTTAATCTCACAGAGTCTAACCTCAAAAATGGGGTTTTTTCGAACTATTTATAAAAAAATAAAAACCTAATTAAACAAGGATTCTAATTACTGAAAATCTGCCAAAACGCGGCTGGGTCGACGGACCACGCGACGGACCGTCGTGGACTCCGTCGTCCCATACTTGGTCCAATTCTTCTGCTGCTTTCTTCATTCCCCTCGACGGCAAGTGTGACGGACCGTCATAGGCACAACGGTCCGTCGAGGGTCTCGTTTCAAAATACTTCAACTCTTGGAATCTGGGTACTGGGATCACTTCTCTGATCTTCACGACGAACCTGCAGGACGGACCGTCATAGCAATGACGGACCGTCACAAGCTTCGTAATCCCACACTTGGTCAGACTTTCCCATCTTCCTTCAGTAGCTTCTCTACGCTGCCACCTACGGACCGTCACAGGCACGACGGACCGTCATAAGCTCCGTAGGTGGTCTCTTTTGCATTTTTCGCTCAAAATCTCCGCATTCATGTTTTTATCCTTTGTAATCATTTGGCTATCAATCCTGATTAATTTCATCAAATCTATGCATGCTATCACTATTAGGCTTGAATTTTGTGGGATTCGAACATGACACAGACTCACCACGCACTAACACCTATCCTCTTCAATTTCTCACCGAGGGGCTAACAATTCCGGTATAACAACTAGTGTCCTCACTTTAGAACAAAATCCTCATTTTCCACACAATGATTTCAGTTTGAGTATAAGGATTACATTTCAACACTCGCTCTCAGAAGAAAGTCACACTCATTCATACCTATTGCCATAAGCTTGCCCTTATTTTCACTGCCTTAAGTTCCCTATACAACCCTTAGGATCACGATAGGACTTTTTTAGCTTGTAACGTAGGCTCAGAGTCAGGTAGGGTATATTTAGGTATACTTTAGTGACTTTTTGCCCTCCTTGACATATCGGCTAAACCTTCCACTTTCTATCACTTTATCTCGGCCAGTTTCTCCTATTCTTTCACCTTGTTGTTTCCCTTCTTTCTTCATTTGTGTAAGTAACTCTTTTATTTTCTCGTTTGTAATTCTTGAATATTTCTCTTTTTTTTCAAAGAGTTCTTGAGTCACTTTACTTTTGTTCTTTCTCTCTCTTTGTTCTTTCAACCCCACTTTCCAGAGCATTCCTCAAAACAGCCACCCTCAACTCATGGCTTTGCCATGAGTCAAGGTACACAATACCCAAAGTTGGGTCAGGGCCATAACGAAGGTTGTTTATTCATTAGCCACCCTCAACTTATGCTTTTGGCATAAGCTTAGGTTCACATGTCCAAGGAGGGACCAGGGCCAACATATTGTTCCCAGAAAAGATCAGTTGGGGTGAAAAAGAAAGGTCTAATTTTAAGCTCAAATTATTTTGATCAAAGAAGGATAACTTTCATTTGGTTTCTTTTATTTATGCTAGAAATGGGCTATATTGAATAAGGGCCTATGATACTTTCCTAATTGTCTGTTACAGCATACTTTTAGCAGTACTAACCAGGCAAGTTCTAGCTCAGTATCAATAGTGGACTATTCAACTTTCCTCACACTCACTTGACATCTCACCATTATACCAGATTATCAGACACCTAGTTCGACTTGAAGATTTAGGGTAGTGCAATGGTGTAACTCTATTTCATGTTTAGAGCTACACAATTATCAGTTACTACGCCTTTTCATGCAATATTTTCCAGTTTTATCGGGATATCATTTTAGCCATCATGCTTCAGAGTTAAACTATGTACAAAAGATATAACGTGTCGGTTCAACAGAAAAAGTAATAAGTCTTTTAGGGAAAAAGAACACAGGCAAGAAAACCCCAAAAGAGGATAGTGAGTTGGGCTACTCAGACATCACCCTAACACTCACTTTCCATTTACCCCACCCCCAACAAAAAAAGCATGCAATTGTCCCCAATGCATAAAAAAAATCTAAAGATTAGAGGGGTAGGTGAAGCAAACCTGTGGCGAATAGCGCCGTCGATCAACAATCTGGTGGGTCTGGTTTCCCAGAACCCACATCCTCTGCAATCTGGACACCCTCAGTGGGGTCCTCAGCAATCTGGACACCCTCAGTGATGTCCTCAGCAACAACCGCACCCTCAGTAGTGCCTCCTGCTGTCTCTACAGTGCGGGAGCTAGATGCCCCAGCCACTATCTGCGATGCTCTGATGTGGTGTGCCTCCGCCTCAGCAAGGGAGGCTCTCCTCTCGACCTCCATCTCTCGGCGCTCCTTCTTCCTTGCTCGCGCCTCATCCTCTGATCGACCCCTCCGCCTCTTGGCACTCTCTCTCGGGGAAGGTGGGGGAAGTTCTGACGTAGCAAACAGGGCCGCCAATACAGTGTCCTCAACAGGCTCGACAGGCTCCGGCACTCTCACCTCTAGGATCGTGTCGGTGTCTGCACGAAGACTGTCGACTGCAGCCTGTAGAGTCGACACATCTACCATAGGGGCTGGACGGGCTAACACTCTCAACTCAAATGCATCGAGGCGCTGGTGAACCTCAGTACTCTTACGCTGCATCTTCCTCTCTATACGTGCTTCAGACTCAGTAGTAGCCTTTTGCATCCACGGCTGGATATGATGCAGAAGGGTGGCCATTTGTGCCTCCAATTTTTGGACCCTAGCCAACGGGGCCGGTAACGGTAGAGGAGCTGTACGAGATGAGCTCGGGGCTGGGCTACTACTCGGGATAGACTCGACCGAGGTAGTGTTAGTGGACGCCTGTGTAGCGGTGCGGGCCTGGGCCACCGTGTCCGCAAGATCATCAGCAAGTGGTGGCAGCTCTGGACGGGGCCCTTGACGTGGGGCCAACTCATTGGCCTCGTCTCTGATGAGGACGACGTCAACGGTGCCCTGTAGGGTCTTCAACTGATCTATGTGCCATATGGGCACACCTGCGGTCCTGCAAAGAGCAAAAATCATACACAGGAAGGGGTAGGTAGTAGTGACCTTGAACGCCCTCTCGTGCATGACTGCCTGGAGAAGCCATGCGAAGTCGACCTCGAATTCGTCTATCATCGCCGCTATCAGCACTGCTCGATCCCAAGTGACGATGTTATCAGCAGCTGTAGGGGAAAGGCAGTGACGGACGAGCAGCCACAAGAACTTCGCGAAGAACGTGAGGTTGGCCTTCTTGATGGCCCCCTTCGGCTCAGTGACCCAATCTGCACTCTCTCCGTTGATTGATAGATGCAGGTCCATCCACCTCTTGGTGGTCTCTCTCAGTGCCTGCTCGCGCAAGAACTGGTCATCCTTCACGATCTGCCAGCGGTAGTCAAACTCGGCAGTGTGGGGGGTCCGCGTAGCATCTGCACTCTCGCCGTATAGGAACCGAAGGATGGCTGGCAGGGAAATGTCAACCTGCACGCCCCGGACTCGAACCTGCTCCAGTGGGGCCTGTTTAGCGGGAGCAGCCCGCCTATCGATCTGTGATCGGAGAGTCGCTATGAAGGATGTGTAGAACTCTCGGACCACTTCCTCGCTGTATCGTCCCAACGGACGGGCTGTTTACTCTAAGTGATGCCTGGTGTTTTGGATCTCCGGCATTGATGGGAGACTCCCTGTAAGTACACGCCACTCCAATGAGTGTCCGAGTCATTACCCTTTTATCAGTAAGGAATTTTGCGTCGTAGTAAACTTGAAACTGTCCTTCGACGCACCACCGGTTTGGTTGGTCAAAGGCTAGGGTGGGGACCTGGGCTGGTGCGCCGGATGTGGAGTCTGAACTGTCAGCCTCATCAGACGAGGCCGACGCTGCAGCAGTGGCGGGTGCGGGAACCTCAGCAGATCCTGAAGCTTCCTCGGACCAGGATACTCCTAAGGAGCCAGACACTCCTTCCTCGTTTGTGGCTGACCCAAAGGGTGTGCCGGTCAGTGTGTGCTCCTCATCAGACTAGGAGGCAGTGACTACACCGGATGCCACCGTCTTGGGTGTGGCTCTGGGGGCACGTGCAGCACGGGAAGGTGCGGAAGTGCCTGGGGGCACATATTCAGGGTCCCTCTCATCATCAGACCCGATGATCAAGCGTGCAGATGGGCAACAGACTTGGATCGCCCGCGTGCGTAGGCTCGGTCTTGCTTGGGTGCCATAGTAGATAGTACCTGAAAAGGATCACTATTAGTACGAGTAATGTCAAACAAGACAAGCAAGCCCATACAACATAAAACATTTAACATAGTGTGTTAGTGATAGTGAAACTGTATCACACGACGGGCTGGATGACGGCTCGTCGTGGATACGACGGACCGTCATGAGGTCCGTCGTGTTGTACTTAGTCAATGTATATAGAAAGAACCCTGAAAGAGGGGTCTCTGACCATCATGACGGGCAACAGGACTGACCGTCGCTGGGACGACGGTCCATCGTAAGAGTCCGTCGTAGGACACTTAGAAAATGTTGGGAGACCCTTATAAGAGGGGTCTCTGACCATCATGACGGTCAAGCAGGACGGACCGTCGCAGGGACGATGGTCCGTCGTAAGAGTCCGTCGTAGGACACTTAGAAAATTTTGAGAGACCCTTATCAGAGGGGTCTCTGACCATCATGACGGTCAAACAGGACAGACCGTCGCAGGGACGACGGTCCATCGTAAGAGTCCGTCGTAGGACACTTAGAAAATTTTGAGAGACCCTGAGAAACGGGGTCTCTGACAACCATGACGGTCGTGCAGGATGGACCGTCGTGAAGACAACAGTCCGTCACAGGCGTCGTTAGGGAGGGTGCTAGGGCTTGTGCGACGGACTCTACGACGGTCTGTCGTGTGTGCAACGGGCCATCATCGGGGTCTCGTTCTGAGTAGCAGTGTTAGAACTGGGGGTACCCTACGCATCCCCGATGAACCCACATGGTTGTGTAGTGTTGTGAACCTATATGTGTCTATCCCAATGACCTAAGAAACTACCAAAGCAAAATCACCTATGCCTAGGGTTATCAACATGGCACATTCGAACATTTTGAACCTAGGTTTAGACATAAGCATATAAAGGAAATAGTATACGACTAAGAACTAAGCTAATACAAACTACAAAACCAAAATGTAAGATAAATAAGTAAAAATGTAGAGACACATACTTTGTAAATGGAGAAGAAGACAAACGGAGAATGGTTCTGGCAAGGTAGACACCGACAGTAGCAGCACCGACAAGTAGATGGTAATTATAAGGCTTAGGTGGTTTTGGGGAGCAATGATCAGTGAGGGGAAGTGTGGAAGTTGAAAAGAGAGGGGAGATGAGGGGAATAAGGAAGTAATGGGGTGGAATATGGAGGGGGAAGTATAAACGGTCAGATTTTGAAAAGGGTCCAGCCGGGTCGGGTCGGGTAGATTTCATTAATCGCGTGACGGTTCCCCGACGACGGTCCATCGCACTTGCGACGCCCCGTCGTAGGTTCCGTCGTGTGTGCCCTACTTTCAAAAAATGATAGAAATACATACCTGGTGTGACGGATGCATACGACGGTCTGTTGCATTCGCAACGGTCCATCGTTGTATCCGTCAGTGGCTACTGCGAAGTAGTTTTCTGCAGAATTTCCTGATGATATGCCTGCAAATTTAAAACCCATTTATAGAAAAAAAAATGCTACCATTATTAAAAAGACGATAAGTATTGGGTTGCCTCCCAACAAGCGCCTGATTTAATGTCGCGGCACGACTGGGGCCACTTGATTACTTAGACTTCATCAAGATGGTATGCCTCGATCACTTTATTCCCCGATGTTTTATGCCCAAAATAGAGTTTTATTCTATCTCTATTCCTCTTTAACCACACTCCCTCCTTGGAGTTTAACTCAACTGCTCCATGAGGGAATACTTGGGTAATCAAATAAGGGCCTGTCCATTTGGACTTGAGCTTGCCCAGAAGATGAGGCACCCCAGAACTGTCTACAAGCACCAAATCCCCCACCACAAACTCTTGTTTTGCATTTTTCTGTTCAGTCTCCTTCTTCATCTTTTCTTTGTGGTCTATGGCAAATACCGATTGGAGTTCACCACTCTGCCTCATGGTCTTACAAATGTTGAAGGTCGCTTCTTCATTATTCAGCCAAAAAGTCATCTGTCCCTTCTCCATATCAACTAAGGCTCTACCTGTAGCAAGGAATGGCCTCCCAAGAATAATAGGCACTTCAAAATTGACCTCACAATCAAGAATAACAAAATCAACCGGAAAGATGAATGATTCCACTTTTACTAGCACATCATGGAGTATCCCTATAGGCCGTTTCATTGTCCGATCAGCCATCAGTAGCCGCATCGTAGTGGGTTTTGGATCCCCCAATCCCAACTTCTTGTAAATTGAGAGGGGCATGAGATTTATGCTTGCCCCCAGATCACATAATGCTTTCGCAAAATGTAATGACCCAACTGTACAAGGGATAGTGAACGCACCAGGATCTTCTTTATTTTGTACGAGGTATCTAGTAGCGATAGCACTACAATGCTGCAGTCTATCATCATCCTCGAAAGTGACCTATCTTTTCTTTGTGACCAGATCTTTCATAAATTTTGCGTAACCGGGCATTTGTTCTAAAGCTTCTACCAAAGGGACATTGATAGAAAGTTGCTTCAACATAGTTATGAAACGCCGGTATTTACCATCCTCGGTCTTTTTCACTAATCTCTGAGGGAAAGGTGGTGGTGGCCTAGGCATGGGAATTACCTTGATGGGTACTTCTGCATCTTTTCCATTACTTTCCTCTGCTTCACCACTACCCTTTACCACTTTATCATTATCCTTTCTCACATTTTTCTCGGCAAATGGCATAGGTGGGTCAATGGTTTGCCTACCACCCCGAGTAGTGATTGCCATACAGTGCGCATCATTCTTTGGGTTTTGGACAATGTTGCTAGGAAGAGTGCCCGGTTGCAGTGTGTTCACTGTCGCAGATAATTGGGCCACTTGCAATTCGATTTGTTTAATCGAAATTGCGTGTGTATCAACTTTTTGCCCAATACTAGCTAAATCACCCCTTAATTCTTTAATGTGCTCATCACTAGCATCGAACCTCCTCATCATTTTGTGCAACATATCCTCAACTCGTGCCATACTATCTCCACCATCCCTAGGAGTAACTTCACGATTTTGAGGAGGAACATAGGGTCTACTCCTGTCGTTTCTATTACCATAGTTACTCCTGTTGAAGTTGTTGTCGCGGTTGTAGTTACCATCTCGGACATAATGACCCTCACGGTTGTAGTTACCATAGTTCCGACCTTGGTTCCCTTGACCTTGGCGCCAATTATCCTGATTTGAGCCTTGGGCGCTTGGTCGGAACCCCCCCATTTGTTCATTGACTGCATAGGAATCCTCCTCATAGTAACATTCACCGTTAGGGGGTGGTGGTTTAGCCAAGTAGTTGATTGCATTAATCTTTTCTGAACCCCCAGTGACATGTTTTAGTACCAACCCGAGCTCAGTTCTCATCTGAGCCATTTCTTCACGAATATCATCTGTGGCTGGGTTGTGAGTGGACTACACTGCGAAGGTGTTTCTCCCTGTATCAGACTTCCTAGTACTCCAAGCTTTGTTGTTACGGGAGATTTTCTCTAATTTCTCAGCGATCTCAGCATAAGGGCATTCTCCATAAGATCCACCTGCTATAGTGTCCAACACCGCTTTATTGTTATCATCCTGTCCCCGATAGAAGTATTCCTTCAGTGACTCATCATCAATACGGTGATTTGGGACACTTCTCAAGAATGAGGTGAATCTATCCCAAGAACTACTAACTGACTCTCCTGGTAGTGCCACAAAGTTATTCACCTTGTCTTTGTGGTTTAATATCTTGGAGACCAGATAGTAGCGTGCTAAGAATACATCCCGTAGTTGGTTCCAAGTGAAGATGGAGTTGTATGGGAGCTCAGCAAGCCACATAGGAGCCTCTCCCGTCAGTGAGAGAGGAAACACTCTGAGACCTATTACATCTAGATCCAAATCAGGCCTCCCCACACAACTTTTACACACTGCCTGTACCTTAGCTATATAGGCATGTGGATCCTCAGAAGGTAGCCCTGAAAACAAACCTCTGGCAGTGAGCATTTGCATCAGACTACTAGTTACCACAAAATTGTGGCCTGTGGTAGAGGAGGCAAAACCAGTGGCCCATCCGAATCTGCTATGTTATCATAGCCTCTGTAGTATGCTTGGGGCCGTAGAGTGGGATTCTGTCCCCTCTGTTGATGTTCACCCGGAGCATCGGGTAACATCTGACGATGAACATCAGCCGGAGCTGGGATGTTCTGGTCTGGGTCCTCATCATTGATTCCCAAATTACGATTCATGTTTCGCAGTGTACACTCTAGCTCGTGATCGTAAGGAAACAACGGTTCTCTTCCTCTTCATGTATTTGGCATACAAGGAGGATAGTGCTGAAAAGAAATCAAAAACAATAAAACAAAGTAAAATCAAGAAAATATCAACTAAACTATAGTAAGAAGTTCAAGTTAATCTAAAAGCTAAATTCCCCAGCAGCGGCGCCAAAATTTGATACGCTCAAACTTACTTCTCAAATGAGAAGTAAAGCGGTCGCGTCAAGTAAATAACCCAACTAGTTAGGTTGGGATCGTTCCCACGAGGAAAATAGTCTAGACTTAACTTCAACTTGTTATTACTATTGTTCGGTTGATGACTTCCTTAGAAAGTAAAAGCATAAAAAGGGGGTTTGTATTTCCTAATGAGCAAAAATAACTAACGAACTTGAAAGAGACACTTAACAACTTTTAATGTTGGGTTTTAATCAAGTAATCAAAGTAACTAGGGTTTACGTGTTCCCCACAGGTTCATAACTTGATAATTCTAACTATAACAATTCTTTCCTAGTATCTTGCATGCAAAGTGATAAGTTATGTATTTCTAAATCCTTGGTCTGGCATCTAGAAAATCTAACTCCGCACCTTGGTCAGGCTACGTGTGTTGCTTTCCTAACCCTTATCCATACCTCATATGAAGCATCGTATTCGATATTTGACTAAGTTATTACCTCATACCAATCAATACTAGCCTATTAGATAGTATACACTAAATATATGTTAGTAATTCTTTTCCTATTATCTACCTCCTTGGTCCGGCAAGTAGCATTAAGGCGAGTTCTAACGTTTATCATCCGTTAAAAAGACTTCTAAGCGAAAGAATTATTAATACATGCAAGACACTATTCTTGAATTGTTATTTTAGCTATGGTTTATCACATTATTTGTCTATGGTTCCCACAACCCTAGTTATGGAGTTTAGTTCCTCATAGCCATGAACACAATATTCATATATGTTAAACGAGAATTCATGTACTTACTTCAATGAGAAAGAATAAAGTCCAAAAATTTGCTTGTTTAATCACCAAAAATCACTTGTAAGAATCTCCAACAATCAATCACTCAAAACACAAAGTCTAATAATATGATGTTTAATCTCACAGAGTCTAACCTCAAAAATGAGGTTTTTTCGAACTATTTATAAAAAAAATAAAAACCTAATTAAACAAGGATTCTAATTACTGGAAATCTGCCAAAACGTGGCTGGGTCGACGGACCACGCGACGGACCGCGTGGACTCCGTCGTCCCATACTTGGTGCAATTCTTCTGCTGCTTTCTTCATTCCCCTCGACGGCAAGTGTGATGGACCGTCATAGGCACAACGATCCGTCGAGAATCTCGTTTCAAAATACTTTAACTCTTGGAATCTGGGTACTGGGATCACTTCTCTGATCTTCACGACAAACCTGCAGGACAGACCGTCATAGCCATGATGAAACCGTCACAAGCTTCATAATCCGACACTTGGTCAGACTTCCCCATCTTCCTTCAGCAGCTTCTCTACGCTGCCACCTACGGACCGATGTAACGACCCATTTAGTCGTTTTGAGCAGCAGACTTTATTTCTGAAAAAACTGGCAGAAGCGACGGACCCCACGACGGACCGTCATGGGCACGACGGATCGTCGCAGGGTCTCGTTTCAAAACACTTAGAAAATCTGAAATTGGATACTAAAAATCGACTCTCTGAACTTTGTGATGGAATGGCAGGACGGACCGTCACAGGTGTGACGGACCGTCAAAGACCCTTGGTGGAAATATTGGGTCTCTGAAATCTGCGACGACCTGCAGGACGGACCGTCGCAGGCACGACGGCCCGTCACAGGTTGCGCAAATCCCAGGCAGAGTCGGATTTCTGGTTAAGTTTTAAGGGACGTTTTTGACTATTCTTGCCTTAATTATAAAGTTCGTGGGTTTATATTAATAACTCAAATTCTTGAGGGATTAAAAGAGGTAACCCTAAGTTAATTAGTGGGGTATTATTCCATCTTTTATTCTTAATTATATACTAATTAGGGTAAAAGAAAGAGGGTTGGAATAAAGAAAATAGAAAGAACAAGAGAGAGAGGGAGAATCGAACGAGAAGGGAGAAACAAAGCTTGGAGAAAAATTTGCTTGCTTGATCACTAATCTTCGGTGGAGGTAGGTTATGGTTTTCATGCTTTCATAGTAAACTCTTAATAGAGAATGATATGTATTGGTAGTATTGTAAACCCTACTATATGCTTAATTGTATGTTTGCATGAATATGATTGTGTGATTATGATAAGATGAGCATGATGAAAATATTGAATCCCAAATCTTGAAAGGAAACTTTAATATACATTATTAATAATGATGCCTTGGTATAGAAGAAGGCTTGATGAATTAAAGTAATGGGATTGATGATGCCTTGGTATAGAGAAGGCCTGATGATTTACAGAATGATATTAGTGGATCGGGTATCACGAAGCGACACGTAGAATTAGGGGATCGGGTGTCACGAACCGACACGTAGAATTAGGGGATCGGGTGTCACGAATCGACACGTAGAATTAGGGGATCGGGTGTCATGAAACGACACGTAGAATTAGGGGATCAGGTGTCATGAACCGACATGTAGAATTAGGGGATCGGGTGTCACGAACCGACACGTAGAATTAGGGGATCGGGTGTCACGAACCGACGCGTAGATATAGGGGATCGGAGTGTCACGTACCGACACAAGAGGAATCATGAATATGAGGGATCGGAGTGTCACGTACCGACACAAGAGAATTAAAGATAATGAATCTTGAAAGATGATAATATACTCAATCTAATGAACATAATTCCCAAATGAGTATGGTGTTGAGGCTTGAGCCCTCATGGATGAACTTGATGGTACTTATTGATGATTATAATACTTGTTGTGGCTACATGTTGAGTTTTATAGTTGATTTACGATAATATTGATATATATTGTCCCCTATTTTGAGTTGGCCGATGATATCTACTCAGTACCCGTGTTTTGTACTGACCCCTACTTTTATGTTTTCTTCTTGTTTATTTGTGGAGTGCAGCAAACGTGCCATCGTCTTCAACTCAACAGTAATTCAAGCCAGTCTTACTTCATCGGAAATTCAGGGTGAGCTAATGCTTCTAGCTTGGACTGGATCTCCTTCTTCAAGTCTGGATGCCTTGAACTTCCGGCATGGACTAGCTTCTTATGCATTTTTAGCTTTTAAAATACTCTTAGTTTAGTCATTTGATCGTAGATGTTCTTGTGATGATGACTTCCAGATTTTGGGGATGATAATAATAGTTTTGAATTATTTTTATTAATGAGTTTAAGTCTTCCGCATTACTTTATGTTGATATTACCTTGAAATGTTAAGGTTTAGATTGGTTGGTTCGCTCACATAGGAGGGTAAGTGTGGGTGCCAGTCGCGCCCGGATTTGGGTCGTGACAAACTTGGTATCAGAGCATTAGGTTCGTTGGTCTCATCACACAAGAACAGGTCTAGTAAAGTCTTAAGGAACGGTAGGGGGACGCCTTTACTTTTCCTTGAGAGGCTATAAGACTTTAGGAAAAATTTCACTCTTTCATTCTTTCGTTCGTGCTACTACTTGAGTCCAATTGGTATCTAGGCGATACGAATTGGTATCTGACCATCTTCACTCTCTTTCGCAGATGGTTAGAACTAGAGCAACGACTACGCCAACACCAACATCGGCCAGACAAGAAATAACTGAGCCAGCCACTGGGGCTGTGGCTCGAGGAAGAACAGCGGCAAGGGGCCGTGGAGGAGGTCGTGGGAGGACGTCCTCTAGAGGGAGAGGACAAGCACCTAGCCCATCTGATACTAGAGCAGTGACCCCTCCACCGACCGAGGAAGTAATAAGAGAAGGGGAGGATGGGGAAACTGAACAAGTGCAAAATGAGGAAATGCCACCCCAACCTACCCCAGAGATGATCAATCAGGTTCTGGCTTATCTTAGCAGGTTATCTGATCAAGGTCAGGCACCTTCAGTGTTTTCTGCGCCAACACCTCCGGTTTCAGAAGTACAACATGCGGCTACTATGGCTCCTCGCATGGATGTTCCATTGGACATAGGCACATTTCCACGTCTGACTACTGGGCCTATAATGACAAATGATCAGCATGAACTTTTCAGTAAGTTCTTGAAATTGAAACCTCCGGTCTTCAAGGGTGCTGAATCGGAGGATGCCTATGATTTTCTGGTTGACTGTCACGAGTTACTACACAAGATGGGTATAGTAGAACGGTTTGGTGTGGAGTTTGTGACTTATCAGTTTCAAGGGAACGCCAAAATGTGGTGGCGGTCACATATCGAGTGTCAACCAATAGAGGCACCACCTATGACTTGGGCCTCATTCTCTAGTTTGTTTATGGAGAAGTATATCCCCCGGACTTTGAGGGATCAGAAAAGGGATGAGTTCTTGAGCCTAGAGCAAGGTAGGATGTCGGTTAATGCTTATGAGGCTAAGTTTCGTGCACTATCCAGATATGCCACTCAACTCTGTTTCAGTCCTCAAGAGCGGATTCGCCGGTTTGTGAAGGGGTTGAGGTCAGAATTGCGGATTTCGGCCTTACAGATAGCGGCAACGGCAAAATCCTTCCAAGAGGTGGTAGACTTTGTGATAGAAGTGGAAGGAGTGAAGCCAGACGACTTCACCACAACATCGACATCAAAAAGGCTTCGAAAGGGAGGTGAGTTTAATGGTTCTTACACTAGAGGACAAGGTTCGGGAAGTTACTCAATCCGACCAATTCAGTCTTCACTACAGACTGTAGTTGGGGGACCACCTCAGACCGGTCAACACTTCTCCGAGGGGCATATGATCGACTCCAAAGAATGTTATGGATGTGGGGAGATTGGACATATTAGGAGAAATTGTCCCAGACCAAGTTACAGACCCCCAATAGCTAGAGGTAGAGGTGGTCATGGTAGAGGCCGTTTTTCTGGAGGGCGTGGTGGTCGAGGTAATAGTGGTCACCAAAACGGCAGAGGTAATGGGCAAACTGGGGCCACTACATCACAACATGGTAGGGGCAACGGACAGACAAACGATAGGGCCCATTGTTACGCTTTCCCTGGGCGGTCTGAAGCGGAGGCATCTGATGCTGTCATCACAGGTAATCTTCTGGTTTGTGATTGCATGGCTTCTGTATTGTTTGATCCTGGATCCACGTTTTCTTATGTATCTTCCTCATTTGCTAATGGTCTAAATTTACATTGTGAATTACTTGATATGCCTATCCGTGTCTCTACTTCGGTTGGTGAGTCTGTGGTAGTTGAAAAGGTATATAGGTCTTGTTTGGTAAACTTTGTGGGGAGCAACACTTATGTAGATTTGGTTATCTCAGAAATGGATGATTTTGACGTGATTCTGGGTATGACTTGGCTTTCTCCGCAATTTGCAATCTTGGATTGTAATGCTAAAACGGTGACGTTAGCCAAGCCTGGGACAGACCCGTTAGTGTGGGAGGGTGACTACACTTCCAATCCGGTCCGCATCGTCTCCTTTCTTCGTGCTAAGAAAATGGTATGCCACCGGATAGGGATATTGACTTCTGTATTGATCTTGAACCCGGTACTCGCCCCATTTCTATACCCCCTTATAGAATGGCTCCCGCGGAGTTAAGAGAGTTAAAAGCACAACTTCAAGAGTTATTGAACAAACGCTTCATTAGACCAAGTGCATCTCCTTGGGGTGCTCCGGTTTTGTTTGTAAAGAAGAAGGATGGGAGTTTTTGGATGTGCATAGACTACAGACAACTGAATAAAGTAACTATTAAGAACAAGTACCCTCTTCCCCGCATTGATGATTTGTTCGATCAGTTACAAGGTGCTTGTGTCTTCTCTAAGATTGACTTGAGATCCGGTTATCATCAATTGAAAATACGGGCAACGGATGTGCCAAAGACTGTTTTTCGAACGAGGTATGGGCATTACGAATTTGTAGTGATGTCCTTTGGTCTTACGAATGCCCCTGCTGCGTTCATGAGCTTGATGAACGGGATTTTTAAGCCATATTTGGACCTCTTCGTGATCGTATTTATTGATGATATATTGGTATACTCAAAGAGCAAGAAGGAACATGAAGAGCATTTGAGAATGGTATTGGAAATGTTGAGGGAGAAAAAGCTTTATGCCAAGTTCTCTAAGTATGAGTTTTGGCTAGATGCGGTGTCCTTCTTGGGGCACGTGGTTTCTAAGGATGGAGTGATGGTGGATCCTTCTAAGATTGAGACAGTGAAGAATTGGGTAAGACCCACTAATGTGTCAGAAATAAGGAGCTTTGTTGGGTTAGCTAGCTACTACCGCCGATTTGTCAAGGGATTCTCTTCTATTGCTTCCCAATTGACGAACTTGACTAAGCAGAATGTCCCATTTGTATGGTCGGATGAATGTGAGGAAAGCTTTCAGAAGCTCAAGACTTTGTTGACTACCGCACCTATCCTTACCTTGCCAGTAGAGGGTAAGAACTTCATTGTTTATTGTGATGCATCCTATTCTGGTTTGGGTGCAGTACTAATGCAAGAGAAGAGTGTGATTGCTTATGCTTCAAGACAATTAAAAGTGCATGAACGTAACTATCCCACTCATGATTTGGAATTGGCCGCGGTAGTGTTTGCATTAAAACAATGGAGACACTATTTATATGGGGTTAAGTGTGAGATTTATACGGATCATCGTAGCCTTCAGTATGTCTTTACTCAGAAAGATTTGAACTTAAGACAGAGGAGATGGATGGAGTTACTAAAGGACTGCGATATCACTATCTTGTATCATCCGGGGAAGGCGAATGTTGTAGCGGATGCTTTAAGTAGGAAGGCGGGAAGCATGGGAAGTCTAGCTCACTTGCAAGCTTCTAGACGCCCATTGGCTAGAGAGGTTCAGACTCTAGCTAATGACTTGATGAGATTAGAAGTAAATGAGAGGGGAGGATTGTTGGCTTCTGTGGAGGCAAGATCTTCCTTTCTTGACAAGATTAAGGGAAGACAGTCTGATGATGAGAAACTGCGCAGAATTCAAGATAAAGTATTGTGAGGAGAGTCTAAGGAAGCACAAATCGATGAGGAAGGTGTTTTGAGAATCAAGGGAAGGGTATGTGTACCCCGCGTCGATGATTTGATCAATACTATTCTGACAGAGGCTCATAGTTCAAGGTATTCTATACATCCGGGCGCAACCAAGATGTATCGTGACCTAAAGCAACACTTTTGGTGGAGTAGAATGAAGCGTGACATTGTGGATTTTATTGCCAAATGTCCAAACTGTCAACAAGTAAAGTATGAACACCAAAGACCCGGAGGAACACTTCAGAGAATGCCCATTCCGGAATGGAAGTGGGAAAGAATTGCAATGGATTTTGTGGTTGGTCTTCGGAAGACAATGGGTAAGTATGACTCCATTTGGGTGATTGTTGATAGGTTAACTAAATCTGCTCATTTCATTCCGGTCAAGGTGACTTACAATGCAGAAAAGTTAGCCAAACTTTACATCTCGGAAGTGGTGCGATTGCATGGGGTTCCACTATCCATCATATCAGATAGAGGTACGCAGTTTACTTCTAAGTTTTGGAAAACATTGCATGCAGAATTGGGTACTAGGTTGGACCTTAGTACTGCGTTCCATCCCCAGACCGATGGTCAGTCTGAGCAAACGATTCAAGTGTTGGAGGATATGCTTCGTGCGTGTGTGATAGAGTTTGGTGGTTATTGGGATAGATTCTTACCCTTAGCGGAGTTTTCATACAATAATAGCTATCGCTCAAGCATTGATATGGCCCCATTTGAAGGATTGTATGGTAGGAGATGTAGGTCTCCCATTGGTTGGTTTGATGCGTTCGAGGTCAGACCTTGGGGTACTGATCTCTTGAGGGATTCGATGGAAAAAGTGAGGTCTATTCAAGAAAAGCTTCTAGCGGCGCAAAGTAGACAAAAAGAATATGCAGATCGAAAGGTTAGAGACTTATAGTTCATGGAAGGTGAACAAGTCTTGTTGAAAGTTTCACCCATGAAAGGGGTGATGCGGTTTGGTAAAAGGGGTAAACTAAGTCCAAGGTACATTGGACCATTTGAAGTACTTAAGCAAGTGGGGGAGGTGGCTTATGAGTTAACCTTGCCTCCAGGGCTGTCCGGAGTACATCCGGTATTCCATGTGTCGATGTTGAAAAGATACCATGGGGATGGAAACTACATTATCCGTTGGGATTCAGTTTTGCTTGATGAGAACTTGTCTTATGAGGAGGATCCTGTTGTTATTTTAGATATAGAAGTTCGCAAATTGAGGTCAAGAGAGATTGCATCCATCAAGGTGCAATGGAAGAATCGACCGGTTGAAGAAGCCACTTGGGAGAAGGAGGCGGATATGCGAGAAAGATACCCACATCTGTTTAAAGATTCAGGTACTCCTTTTCGCCCTTGTTTTCCTTCTTTTGATCGTTCGGGGACGAACGATGGGTAAATTGATATCTAATGTAACGACCCGTTTAGTCGTTTTGAGCAGCAGACTTTATTTCTGGAAAAACTGGCAGAAGCGACGGACCCCACGACGGACCGTCATGGGCACGACGGACCGTCGCAGGGTCTCGTTTCAAAACACTTAGAAAATCTGAAATTGGATACTAAAAATCGACTCTCTAAACTTTGTGACGGAATGGCAGGACGGACCGTCAAAGGTGTGACGGACCGTCACAGACCCTTGGTGGAAATATTGGGTCTCTGAACTCTGCGACGACCTGCAGGACGGACCGTCGCAGGCACGACGGCCCGTCACAGGTTGCACAAATCCCAGGCAGAGTCGATTTCTGGTTAAGTTTTAAGGGACGTTTTTGACTATTCTTGCCTTAATTATAAAGTTCGTGGGTTTATATTAATAACTCAAATTCTTGAGAGGTTAAAAGAGGTAACCCTAAGTTAATTAGTGGGGTATTATTGCCATCTTTTATTCTTAATTATATACTAATTAGGGTAAAAGAAAGAGGGTTGGAATAAAGAAAATAGAAAGAACAAGAGAGAGAGGGAGAATCGAACGAGAAGGGAGAAACAAAGCTTGGAGAAAAATTTGCTTGCTTGATCACTAATCTTCGGTGGAGGTAGGTTATGGTTTTCATGCTTTCATAGTAAACTCTTAATAGAGAATGATATGTATTGGTAGTATTGTAAACCCTACTATATGCTTAATTGTATGTTTGCATGAATATGATTGTGTGATTATGATAAGATGAGCATGATGAAAATATTGAATCCCAAGTCTTGAAAGGAAACTTTAATATACATAATTAATAATGATGCCTTGGTATAGAAGAAGGCTTGATGAATTAAAGTAATGGGATTGATGATGCCTTGGTATAGAGAAGGCCTGATGATTTACAGAATGATATTAGTGGATCGGGTATCACGAAGCGACACGTAGAATTAGGGGATCGGGTGTCACGAACCGACACGTAGAATTAGGGGATCGGGTGTCACGAATCGACACGTAGAATTAGGGGATCGGGTGTCATGAAACGACACGTAGAATTAGGGGATCAGGTGTCACGAACCGACACAAGAGGAATAATGAATATGAGGGATCGGAGTGTCACGTACCGACACAAGAGAATTAAAGATAATGAATCTTGAAAGATGATAATATACTCAATCTAATGAACATAATTCCCAAATGAGTATGGTGTTGAGGCTTGAGCCCTCATGGATGAACTTGATGGTACTTATTGATGATTATAATACTTGTTGTGTCTACATGTTGAGTTTTATAGTTGATTTACGATAATATTGATATATACTGTCCCCTATTTTGAGTTGGCCGATGATATCTACTCAGTACCCGTATTTTGTACTGACCCCTACTTTTATGTTTTCTTCTTGTTTATTTGTGGAGTGCAGCAAACGTGCCATCGTCTTTAACTCAACAGTAATTCAAGCCAGTCTTACTACATCGGAAATTCAGGGTGAGCTAATGCTTCTAGCTTGGACTGGATCTCCTTCTTCAAGTCTGGATGCCTTGAACTTCCGGCATGGACTAGCTTCTTATGTATTTTTAGCTTTTAGAATACTCTTAGTTTAGTCATTTGATCGTAGATGTTCTTGTGATGATGACTTCCAGATTTTGGGGATGATAATAATAGTTTTGAATTGTTTTTATTAATGAGTTTAAGTCTTCCGCATTACTTTATGTTGATATTACCTTGAAATGTTAAGGTTTAGATTGGTTGGTTCGCTCACATAGGAGGGTAAGTGTGGGTGCCAGTCGCGGCCCGGATTTGGGTCGTGACAGTCACAGGCACAACGGACCGTCATAAGCTCCATAGGTGGTCTCTTCTGCATTTTTCGCTCAAAATCTCCGCATTCATCTTTGGACAGATTTCCTGCAAAACAAAGAGAAACTTATATCAAAATTATCACAAAAAGGGCTTTCGGACACACTAAACTTAAGGAAAAAGTATTAGTTATACCGTGAAACCACGGTATATCAGTATTCCCCCATTAGTTGTTCTTTACCAGACTGCTTTGTAACTACTACAATTCTGAATATCAGATCTGCAGCTTGTTGTCTCACATTATTATAACTAATGAGAAAGCAACACTGGAGATCTCGAGGACTATAGCCATATTTTTTCAAGGGAAGGTTCAAGTCAAAACAATTCTCAAATAACTAAAAGAAATAATGAAAGATTTCAAATGTGACATATGTGAAAAGAACATATACATATCCCAAAATATAACAACCTACTCCTAAAAGGATCAAAGAAGCAACAAATCAAGTTTGAAGAACAAAAAGGTGAAAAAGAGAAAAAAATTGATCTATGGAATACCCAATAATATTGTTGCAAAGACTATAGGCATATGTAAAAGGATTGTATAGTTACATGGTATTAATGTAAAAAAAAAGATTGTCAACTTGAGTAATGAATAAAGGAGAAAAGGTTGATTCTTTATACAAGTAAGAAGAAGATAATTAAAGATCTAAGATAATATAAAGAAGGAATAATTGGTTGCCCAAAAAATTTCTGGACACTCTTGTTATTCAGTCGCCATTTATAGTACTACAAATCTAAGGGAGGTATAGCGTAACTCTTTGTCCAAGGACATGTACAATAGCACCAAATCCATTAAGCATAACATTGGCATTTTCACTGGTTTACTCCTGGAAGGCATAAAGGGTATTATCAATTAGCAAGCTCTTCTAATCGAGAATCACTAGTAGATGCACTAAGATTTGAAACCACCTTCTCAATAGTCTCCATGACAATCTCGGGAGAAAAGAAGATTGAGAGAATGGGTTGGGTTAACAGGGTCATTCTAAATGGGGCAGGGCGGGCAGGGCATGGGCTAAAGATAGGGATAGGTTTTTTTAAAAAAAATTATGGTAATTTGGGTCAATTTTGTAAGTTCCATTTAATGAGGGGTATTTTTGATGAAAATAGTAAAAGGAGGGGTAAAACAAACTTCATTTAATGGTGAGGGTAAAATTAAACAATAAACTAAATTAAGGGGTATTTTTTTACCCTTTTTCCTTTAAAGAATAACCATAAACGTAAAAATAAGTATAAATTACATATTGTTAATCGCCCTACAGGGAGGACGAATTGTCAAACGAACTGGAGACCGCCTAAGGTAACAATGCACTGAGCCATCTCTCAAAATTAATTGGCAAAGTGAGATATGAACAACGATTCTCCAAAAGACAAAAGGCAAAGTGAGTAGATATCACCAAAAATGACAGTTTCTGCAGATAAAATGATAGTCCAAAGGGTGATATGATGTAAAAATGGCGATCCATTGTATTGACAGAAGCGAACTTGAACGTGATCACCGAATGAGGCGTAAACAACTAAAGCCTAAAAGAAGAAAAAGGTGAATTAAAGGAAGGTGGATGATTCACCGAATGCAGATGGCGAACTCAGCTAACTTTGTCGAATGAGACACAAAGTTATTTTTTGAATAAAAATTTTGAAAAACCATAAATAGCCCACAGGAGAGAAAAAGAGGGTATGCAAATATTGAGAAGAATAGTTTGAACATTTTAGAGAGAAAAACTTCTTTCCAATATGAGAGAATGCTTAGGCCCTGTTTGGAAAGACAAGGCCCTGTTTGGAAAGACACCCGGGTAATTGAATTTGGTGTAATTGGGTGTAATTACACTTTTGTGTCCTGTTTGGTTGGACAGGTAATTACTTCGTCAACAGGTAATTGGTGTAATTGGAAAGGGTTAATTAAATTCTCCACATCACAACCAGAGGATGTGAATTGTTGGTAACTACATAGTGCAATTATTAGCTATTTACTTTTTAATTTCTTTTTTAAAGAAATTCTATCTTTATTTTTGTTAAGTTTTTTACTTCTATTATTTTAAGTTCATTTCTAAAAGTTTATTTTTATTTGTATAATTATATTTTATTTTCTTCTCGTTCTCAACCTTACTTCATGTGATTCTACACAATTTTATTGTATTATCTATTTTTTTGTGTCATGTTTATTTTAACAATAGTATAATTCTAGCAGAAATTACATACTTTGAGTTTTTATGATCAGTTCAATTGAAATGTATCAATTTGAAAAAATATAAATCAATTATTTTAGTTCATAATATTGTAGAATTCCATGTAGAAATCTCAAGTTCAAGATTAGAGAAATCAAGGATTGTATTGATAGTATTAATAGGTTGATCAATATTGACAAATTGATATATTAATCTATATTTATTGTATTGATCTATTGATCAATAATGATGTTATTGATAAATAATAATGTCAATAACATACTTCTTATATAGGAGATTATTGTAGAGTCCTAAGTTAACTATACTTAGAGTCTTACTACAATACCTATTACTATAATAATAATAATGCAACTATAAATAATCTAATCTAGTTGTACTATAATCCTAATCATAAAAAAAATTCTAGACGAATCTAATCCTAATTAACATAGGTAGTATAATCCTAGTGCGACTGTAATTCTTCTGCAGTGTTATAACTCGCAAGTCAGTTTCGTTGGACCTGTTCCTTCGACTTGTTCCAATCACCAGCTTCCTTCTTTATCAACATTTGTTGTACACAAGTCAGTCAACTGAGTTGAACCTATTCATTTGACATGTTCAAATCGTCAGTTTCTTTCTTCTTCAATACTTCCCCTTAAGGTAGTGACTAGAGGAACAATTACTCCTAGCTTGCTTTGGATATCCAGCAAAAAGAACTTTGAATACACCGCAAAAAACTTGTATTGTCAATGCTTTGGTATATTGAACTTTTGTTTTTTCCGAATATCCAACAAAAAAACTTTAAATACCCAGCAAAAACTTGTTTTGTCAATGCTTTAGTATGTAAATGTTGTTGTTTCCTCTTCCCTGTCTTTTTGGGCAAATAATGACATATTATGATTTTTTTATGACGCTTTTTCTTCCTCTTCCCTTATATTCAAAGCCTGTGAGAGCATTAACATATTGATTAAGGGTGGGATATGGTGTCTTACCTAAGCTTCTAGCAAAATTAATTGCTCTTTTTTTCTTTTTCTTTTTTTTTTGAATATAAGTTATTTTTAATAGTATTCTCACATCTCCTTGGAAGATGAGTAGCCTATAATTAGTTGTGTGCTTTCTTTGGTCAAGGAGTTTGAAATCCAACTCCTTAGTAACACATTTTTCTTCTTCCAATCATCAATGGTGTCACTAGATTTTGCATCCTTCTTAGCCGCTACAACTTCCCTAGCAATCTGTCTAGTGGAACATATGCTTTTACTTGGTTTATTCTCTAAGATATGAATCAATTGGGATATATGTCTCCTCTTTATGAGGTAGTTTGTTGGCTTAAGTTTAATGGAGCATCCGACAATTATTTTGTGAAGTGGGGAGGTTGACATGATTTTTGGTAGAAGGGGTCGTTGCAACGTGTGATTTTTTTTCATATTTTTTCATTTTTTTAACCAATACTCAATGTTACTAACATACTCCTTATATAGGAGATAATTGTAGAGTCCTAAGTCAACTATACTTAGAGTCCTTTTATAATACATATTACTACTAGAATAATAATAATGCAACTATAAATAATCTAATCCTAGTTGTACTATAATCTTAATCATATAAATAAAATAGGAAGTCTAATCTTAGTGTGACTCTAATTCTTCAGCAGTGTTTTAACTCACCAGTCAGCTTCGTTGGATCTGTTCCTTCGACATGTTCCAATCCTAAGCACTCTTCTTCATCAACACTTATTGTAGACAAGTTAGTCAACTGCGTTGGTCCTGTTCCTTTGATATGTTTCCATCGTTCATTTCCTTATTCTTCAACAAATATTAGTTAAGAACACGAATTTATTAATTAATATATTTTAAAAAAATAATATATCTCTTAATTATTTAATATAATATTATTTATGTAGTTTCTCATTGTCTAGTATAAACTTTACAGAATGTGTGTAATTACATTATGATGACCAAACATGTCCGTGTAATTACTAGACTGTGTAAGTACTAGGCTAGTAATTACTACCCTAATAATTACACCAATTTCAATTACCAAGTGACTTTCTAAACGGGCCCAAATATAGTTTTGAATCTCTTTTAGAGTTGTAAACTTGAATTGGGTAAATTGAAGCCGGATTTGAAGTGGGTTTGCTATTTTAAGTGTTCAATTTCATGTTACCCATGGCTAATTGCATGCAAAGTATAATTTCTTTACACTTTGCAAAGTGGCTTAAACACCAAACTCTTGGAGTGTGATTACGGAATGGATTGTTGATATAATTTAGTGAATTCATTGAATTGCTCTGTTTTATGAAAATTCACTAATTGTCGATTGATTAATTCTTGCATTAAGGTGGCCAACTCAATTTTAGCTTCATTCTTGCATTGGTACTCGGAAAAAAAAACCATAGAAGTGGGTAATAAGTACACTTATAAATTTTTGGGTTAATCAAGATGACATGTTGATGAGACTGAGCGAAGATTCCATGTAAGCAAGCTTTGAAATAGAAAGAAGATTAGCATCAACGATGGTAACCTACTTATTGGCGATTAGTTAGTTATAATGAGCAATTCTACAATACCCAAAATGAAATAAATATTCAATCTCCACACCCTTATAGACAATTAGTTCTTTGAATCATCAACTATAGTGATTTTGTCGATTGGGAGTTAAAATCAGTGTTGTTGAAATTGGTGGTTTCTCCACCTGTTTCCTTTTTGAACTTCATTGAAATTAATTGCTAGTTAATTCTCTAATTGAATTCTTAACAATATACTAGTCTTGGAATTCTTTGTTGGGTTTTAATTGACGACGAGCTTCGTCCCTTTTCATTGACATTTGAGCATTATGAAAACGTCCTACTCATATCAAAGGAGCACAGATTCACTGAGGATGTTTAGAACTCCATAGATAATGGGAGAAAAGAAAAGTAATGTAGATTCAAACCTCATTGGGCTTTTACAAGCGTCTTTTTTAAGGCAAAACATCAAAACTGATTGAAGTGACATTAGGTTAGCAGCCTGGAACAAGTTATATCATGCATAGGAGAAAACCTGATATTTCCTTTCTCCTCCTCTAAGAATCATTTCACTGCAATGTGAAAGAGGAAGATACCAACAATCACAAATGTCACACAACAGCCAAGAAAATTGCTTCCCTTTATGCTGACATCTTATGACAATCAAAACTACAAAGGAATGTCATTGCTACAATCACTATCAATTAACAAGTCTGTATGGCAAATCCTCAACTGTTTTACGTTTTCTTGCAAAACCTCCCTTTCAATTTATCGACCACTGGACTTCATAACTCTCTACATCAAAAGTAACAGAGCTTTACATCAGAAATGTAGAGCACTAGGTTTACATAAAATGCTAACCACACAACAATTTTTTTAAATGATACTTCTTAGTTGTACTTTTCTTTAAAAAATGAAATATGATTCAGATACTCATTTTTATAGAAATAAAAAATTAAAGTAAAATTTGAAAAATATAATAGCGAGGGAAAAAGTGAAAATAAGGTTTGGCGGAAAATATACAGGAATAATAGTGATTACCATTTTTCAAATTTCATGCGTAGATCTAGGTTTGAGGGAGGTTTAGAAGGTCAGCCGAGTAAAAAGTGGAGTATATGGGCAGTATCAACAGAATTTAAATGGTGGAAACAGTGAAATGTCACAGTAGAAATTCTGTGGCAATTAAAGGAAAAGTGTAGGAGTGCCTCAGCGAAAACCTTCCCAGTTATAACCCTGGAAATGTAAGGAATGTTCAATCCAAAAATTCTGAAATGTATCCACAAAAATGCAAGCGAGTATAAACATGGAAAGCATAAGAAGTCAAGTGGCTAAAGGGAGATGATGGGTCGTTTTCAGCAAAACTTGAGTCGCTTTAACCCTTCTAGTGTTGTATATCACTTCAAACTTCTTATCAATCTCAGAATGAAATAGTAGACCATCAATAAATGACAAATTCAACAGAACAGTCGATTGATTCTGCTGATAGAAGCAGTAGAAAAGGTTCAGTTGATGAGCTCAGTGACTTCTTTAAACAAGGCAACATAAAGAAGGCAGTAGAAGTTTTGCATTTCTTTGAGATGTAATATTTCACAGTCAATTTTGTCTCAATGTATTATGTTGATGGATGGATGTGATGAGGATGAATCCCTTGAGGATGCTAGATCAACTCATGAACACCTTTTTGAGATCTCATCCTCATCTTAACATCAAAATGTACAATAAGATTCTTGAAATATATGGAAGATGTTGCCTCCATGAATGATGCCTTCTTGGTGTTTCGATAAATGCCTCAACATAATTTGACTTCTTGGGACACAATGATTACATGGCTTGGTAAGATGGTCTTAGAGAAGATGCAATAGAATTGTTTGGGTAATTCAAGAAAACTAGGATGAAACCTGATGGCCAAAAGTTTGAGTGTCTTCCATGGTTGTAGTGTTGTTGGTTATATAGTTGAGGGCATGTTACACTTCGAATCAATGAGTAAGGATTATGACATTGTTCTCTCTATGGAGCCATATGTGGCAAGTACAGGATATCTTGATGAAGCTATGGAGTTCATTGATACATGCCTATACAACCAAGTATTGAAGTATGGAAACCATGATGAATCCGTGTACAATTCATGGGAATTCGGAGCTTGCTGAGATTATTGAGCTCCGAGACCTATCTTGTTTGGATGGATAGTCAAAGGCAGGTTTTTTGGCGGTGAAAGTATCAGAATAGCCAAGGAAAAAGAGAAGATATATGCATTTCTAAGGGGTTAAGAGCAGCTAACAAAGAAAGAAGGACGGTTACATACCAGAGACTAAGGCCTCATTTTATTTTTTTTGCACTTAATGGAGGCCTGAATCTTAATCTCAGATTCAACCCATTAAGTGTGTTTGGTTTTAGGTTTGAATCTGAATGATTCAGATTCAGCTCATTTAGTTCATTTGTTTCTTTTTTCAAAAAGCCTCTTAATGAACCTGAAAAGGTCTGAACTGATCAAATCTTTAAGAGAGTCTTAACATGATTTAGACTTATTTAATAAGTTATGTAATAATATTGTATCAACTCTCTTTGTCTTTGGGTGACTTTTCTCTTACAATTATAAATTTTCCTTCCCTTTCTCAATCAAACACCACTTTTTTCCCATGAACTGGTAAGTTTTCATAATCTTTACAAGTATTTATTATATTAATAATTTTCTTAGGGTGTATTGAATGTTTGTAAAGAGCAATTGTTCAATAATATTTTTAGTACATTGATGTTCATCTGGAAAAAAAATACTATTAATAATTAAAAATAATAACTATGAATACATATTTGAGGTCACTTATTAGAATTTTGTTTTAGGCCAATAATTTTATTTACTCTTTCATCATCAAACATACTTGGTAGATTTCACTAATATATTATTGTCGTTTAAATAATTAATGAGGCTCCTAATTAATTCTCCATCCCAATCTTCAGTTTCAGCTGGAAAAAAAATACTTTGGAAAGAAAAAATATTGGGACAACGTTATTGGAACAAAATAAGAATTCTTTAGTTTTTTTCTAATTAGCCAAAATATATGTTAGGTGTAGATACTGTGATACCTTATTTATTATTTCCCATCTAGTATCTATCATGAACTTTATGATATATATTGTGCTATTAAATATTTTTTACTCATGATTTTTTTATATGTTACTCTTGATGACTATGATATTTTTTTAATCAAAAAGTAACATTTTTTGTTCAAATGCAGATATTCAAATAAAGTAAAACTTTTCTAGAAAAAACTGCAATATTCTCATGGCCAATCAGTCCATAATGTTGCATCAGCAGAGACCAGAAACAACCAGTGCTTTTGCACTTCACAGTTGAAACAACTTTCACACACATGGCGATTTATAAACATTCTCTGCAGCACAAATAGGGCTAAGCACCACAGAAATTTTCATTTTACTATACCATGTGAAATTACCTAAACC